>NC_086448.1:358558010-359208010 GCF_028390025.1 Pseudophryne corroboree | reverse complement strand
GTTCTCCCCGGTCGTCGGGACAGGGGAGGGGGGAGAGAGAGTCGCAGGTGGGAGAGGCGGGGACAGGCTCCGTACACGCGGCTCCAGCCCCGGCCCAACAGATCCTTCATGGTGAGTGCGGCACACAGCCTTTAATTTTTTTTATTTTTCTCAGCGCCACCCTTCAAGTGCCAGCGCTCATAGGCAGCTGCCTAAAACTGTCTAATGGTAGCGCCGGCCCTGCATGTGGACAAGTGGAGCAGGGCAGACTCAGGACTATATGACTGTGACAGCCCACTGGGTAGATGTATTGCCTCCCGCAGCAAGAACAGCATCGGCGGCACCAGTAGCAGCATCTCGCAAACGCCAACTCGTTCCTAGGCAGGCTACGCTTTGTATCACCGCTTTCCATAAGAGGCACACAGCTAAAAACCTCTTACGGAAACTGAGGAACATCATCGCAGAATGGCTTACCCCAATTGGACTCTCCTGGGGATTTGTGACATCGGACAATGCCACCAATATTGTGCGTGCATTACATCTGGGCAAATTCCAGCACATCCCATGTTTTGCACATACATTGAATTTGGTGGTGCAGAATTATTTGAAAAATGATATCTGAAGCAAGAGGTGGTAACGAGATGGAATTCAACCCTTTATATGCTTCAGAGGATGGAGGAGCAGCAAAAGGCCATTCAAGCCTATACAGCTACCTACGATATAGGCAAAGGAGGGGGAATGCAACTGACTCAAGCGCAGTGGAGAATGATTTCAACGTTGTGCAAGGTTCTGCAACCCTTTGAACTTGCCACACGTGAAGTCAGTCAGACACTGCCAGCCTGAGTCAGGTCATTCCCCTCATCAGGCTTTTGCAGAAGAAGCTGGAGAGATTGAAGGAGGAGCTAAAACGGAGTGATTCTGCTAGGCATGTGGGACTTGTGGATGGAGCGCTTAATTCGCTTAACCAGGATTCACGGGTGGTCAATCTGTTGAAATCAGAGCACTACATTTTGGCCACTGTGCTCGATCCTAGGTTTAAAGCCTACGTTGTATCTCTCTTTCCGGCAGACACAAGTGTGCAGAGGTGCAACGACCTGCTGGTGAGACACTTGTCAAGTCAAGCGGAATGTGACCCGTCAACAGCTCCTCCTTCACATTCTCCCGCAACTGGGGCTGCGAGGAAAAGGCTAAGAATTCCGAGCCCACCCGCTGGCGGTGATGCAGGGCAGTCTGGAGCGAGTGCTGACATCTGGTCCGGACTGAAGGACCTGCCAACGATTACTGACATGTCGTCTACTGCCATGATTCTGTCACCATTGAAAGAATGGTGGAGGATTATATGAGTGACCGCATCCAAGTAGGCATGTCAGACAGTCCGTACGTATACTGGCAGGAAAAAGAGGCAATTTGGAGGCCCTTGTACAAACTGGCATTAATTTACCTAAATTGCCCCCCCTCCAGTGTGTATATATATATATAGAAGAACAGAGACTGCGGCACTCCAATGGTTGAAGAGATATTTAGTGATGAAGCATTAGCTTAAAGAACAGCAACAAAACTACATCAAAGGTTGATGTTTCGGTGCTACGCAGGCACCATTCTCAAAACCTAGTAGTTAGCTGAACAAAGTGCAATGAATGAAAAACACTCACCTATTTAGGTGAGTGCTTTTAATTCATTGCACTTTGTTTAGCGAACTACTAGGTTTTGAGAACGGTGCCTGCGTAGCACCGAAACGTCAACCTTTGATGTAGTTTTGTTGCTGTTCTTTAAGCTTATGCTTCATCACTAAATATCTCTTCAACCATTGGAGTGCCGCAGTCTCTGTTCTTCTATATATATATATATATATATATATATACAGTATATATGCACCTGATCTATTGTAATAGTATATATAGATATAAATGCATAAGATGCCCTGTATGTTATGCCCCTTATACAATGGTGACAGTGGGGTATGTCGTCAGCCATCCTGTTCGTGACGCCATTTGTGACATTTGGGGTAAGTATCACGTGGAAAGTTACAATTTACAGGTAAGTATTAGGGAGTAAGTTTCTCTGGCAATTCACAATATACTTTAGTTCAAATTACAATTAGCACAGACATTAATTACACAGTTGCTCCTCTGCAGTTTTTATTTAGCTGGAACGATTCTGGGTAACTTTTTCTCTACTGTAAAGCTTAGAAGTAGTTATCACAATTTATAATAACACTTTGTGCATGCAATACACATTACAGGTTGAGTATCCCATATCCAAATATTCCGAAATACGGACTTTTTTGAGTGAGAGTGAGATAGTGAAACATTTGTTTTTTGATGGCTCAATGTACACAAACTTTGTTTAATACACAAAGTTATTAAAAATATTGTATTAAATGACCTTCAGGCTGTGTGTATAAGGTGTATATGAAACATAAATGAATTGTGTGAATGTAGACACACTTTGTTTAATGCACAAAGTTATAAAAAATATTGGCTAAAATTACCTTCCGGCTGTGTGTATAAGGTGTATGTGTAACATAAATGCATTCTGTGCTTAAATTTAGGTCCCATCACCATGATATCTCATTATGGTATGCAATTATTCCAAAATACGGAAAAATCCCATATCCAAAATACCTCTGGTCCCAAGACTTTTGGATAAGGGAGACTCAACCTGTACCACAAAACATTACAGAATGTATCATCCACCACCAACAATCTTAACAAACTAATAAAAGCAACAAAAGTAATAACATAGATATTGCATTACTAGTGGGGCCCCATGTATGTCCATTAAATAGTTAATGTTGCAGAACTCAGTCATAATAGCTATAGCTCCTTATTCAGTGATCAGTTTTGAAAGTTCACAGTCTTATATAAAATATGTTGCTCTTGTAGGACTAGAATGACTGAAATGCAAAGAGCAAGGCCACAGACAGACAGTCTTGCTACCGTGTAACTACCTCCATATAACTTCTGTGACAAAAGTATCTGTCCTTAGCCAACAGTTTCCCTGTATAGCTGTGTGTCAGTGATGTCTATAAATTGCAAGTCGAGAGAGAGTAAGTACTGTATCACTATGCTCCCTGCAATGCTGATGCTCCTTTAACTGCAGATTAACAACTGTAGTCAATTAATGGTGTCCTTGGATAAAACTAGCTGCTGATTGGAATTGCATTTATAAAGTACTTATGCAGCTTTATGTTCCAAAAGTATGCTTGCCTGTAGCATTTGGGCTAAGATACAATGGCCCTCATTCCGAGTTGTTCGCTCACTAGCTGCTTTTAGCAGCATTGCATACGCTAAGCCGCCGCCCTCTGGGAGTGTATCTTAGCATAGCAGAATTGCGAACGAAAGATTCGCAAAATTGCGAATAGAAATTTCTTAGCAGTTTCCGAGTAGCTCAACACTTACTCTGCCACTGCGATCAGTTCAGTCAGTTTCGTTCCTGGTTTGACGTCACAAACACACCCAGCATTCGCCCAGACACTCCCCCATTTCTCCAGCCACTCCCGCGTTTTTCCTAGAAACGGCAGCGTTTTTTCACACACACCCATAAAATGGCCAGTTTCCTCCCAGAAACACCCACTTCCTGTCAATCACACTCCGATCACCAGAACGAAGAAAAATCCTCGTAATACCGTGAGTAAAATACCTAACTTTTGAGTAAAATAACTAAGCGCATGCGCTCTGCGAACATTGCGCATGAGCAGTAAGCGATTAATCGCAATAAAGCGAAATACGGCAACGAGCGAACAACTCGGAATGAGGGCCAATGTTAGCAGCTGAATTGTCTTTTATCCCTGAGGAAGCTTGTGATGTGTGGCTAGTGCAGCAGTGTTACCGACCTGTGTTACAAGGGTTAGGTTGGCCTCAATTAACCATCATAAGCTGACCTCTGTCTTCAGCTGCAGCAAGACACTGTCTCTGCTCCTCCCACCATCTGTTACTCCAAAGCAGGGCTACCGCCAGGGCTGTCCTTCAGAAGGGAGGGTAGGCTGCGTGGCCTAGTTTCCAGCTACACAGTCAGTAGAGCTCATCACTGTTCTGCTCTGTCAGATGCCTGTGGAATGTGGAATGTGGAAACGGCACGAGTTTAAGGAAAACGTTTTGCAAATACTCAGATTGAATCAAAGTGATGATGCCGAGGATGACACATCATCTGAAAAACTTGAGGATGAAGGGTCTAATGACACTAAACCGTGCATCAGGCTTGAAACCCTGACAGGGAGGAGCAGTCCTCCAACATGCCCAAAGACCAACTGGGTCGGATCCTGTAAGCCTTCTTGGAAGCAAGCTTACAGAACTAACACTAAAGCTGGCTCGGATGGATCAAAGTTTGGAAGAGCTTTGCCGAGGACAAGATCAAGGCCGACGCTGGGAATGGTGCCAAGGGCGCAGTGAAAGGAGTCGCCCTCGTTGGAATGTACCCATGGAATCGGGCCAATGGACGACCAATCAATTTGACTCTCAGGGGAGGCCAATTTGCAGAGGCTGTCATCAGAGTGTACATATTGAGAGAAATTGTCCTAATGTTAATTTAAACCGAGAGACCCCGAGGCAAGGGACCGACCCTCAGGAGGAAGCTCATTAATAGGTCCATCGTCACAGGAGTAATGACCCAGGTATGTTGGTGAATGTCCACATCTGAAGATGTCAGGTTAATGGAGTGGAAATAACAGCGCTTCTGGACACTGGCTCTCAAATGTCGACCATTCGACTCACAGAGTTTCTCCAGCACTGGGAAGAAACTGCTATTGTGACTCCACCAGTTACCTGGCTCCATCTACTGGCCAGCAACAGACAGCCATTCGCATATTGAGGTTATTGGGAACCGGATCTGGTGATTGGTAAAGTCAAATTGTATAGACAGGGGTGTCTAGTTACGACTACATCTAACATACATCTACCTCCTGTGATCTTGGGCATGAATGTCCTGAGGAACTGCCCCGATGAGTTGGTAGAAGCTCTGCGTAGTGAAATGAGGACTGCTACTCCTAGGGAGCGAAAGGCTTTACAACAGATGGTACGATTGTTAGAGAAGCAGAGGAGATTTACTAATGGCCGGGGGAGAAGGCTAAAATCACAGATCGGCAGCCTGTCCTGTTAAAGCCCAACTCCGATTATGTGGTCTGGTGTAAGACGAAGAATGGCCCCCTTGGATGCGACTATGAGGCCTTAATAGAATCCTGCGACTATGATGGACAACAACCCTTTGCTGTGGCGAGAACATTGACAACCGTAAAACATGGAAGAGTGCCTGTGCGCCTACTGAATCCGCATTTTTTATTGTTTCATTGTTATCGCTGTTGGATTGCTAATGTTATGTTATTCCATGCTCTACTTTCACTTCCCCTATCCCTCCTCCTCTGGTCCTGCTATTATTCTTCTAGGTATTGGCAATCTGACGGATTGCCCTCATGGGTTCAAAAAAGTTTTAAGATGCTTAGGACATTGATTGTTTGGTTTATTGTTTTAGATTTGTGGTATTTGTATACAGGTTTGGCAAGATGCTCTAGGTACCAATATTGCTGTCCCCGCCCTCTCGCTGGGACGGGACGGATACAACTGTTCCCATACTCATGATAATTTTGTGGCCTGGAGTAGGTATGGATAGTATGACTACTCACACTGACGGCTCCACTAGGACTCAGTCCTCTTTAAAATTTGTCACTTGGGATGTGGAGGGATTAAACTCCCTTATTAAGAGACGCAAAGTATTGTCACACTTAAAACGCCATAAACCGGATATTGCATTTTTACAAGAGACCCACTGGGATATGAAAGATCCCAACACCCTTAGGGGACCTTGGGTGGGAGAATTTAAGACTGCTTCCTTTACTGCAAAACATAGGGGGGTTTCTATTTTATTTAGGAAACACTTGCCGTACACAATTAAAGATACATGGTCTGACCCAGAAGGTCATTTTCTTTTCATAAAGCTCTCGCTTCTGGGCTCCTTATATACATTAGCGGCGCTTTATGCATCGACAGGCTCGACTAGACCATTTTTTACGACTATATATTCAAAATTGCAGGAATAGGTGGAAGGAGAGTTACTGCTTGGGGGTGATTTTAATTGTGTTCTCTCTAGGGGCCTGGATCGTTCCTCTGGTCGGGGGGTGGAGGGAAATGTCTCCTTGATGACCTTTTTGAAAGATTCTTTAAAGTTATGTGATCCATGCAGATACCAACATCCGATTTCATGGGAATACACTTTTTACTCTCACCCCATCATACTTCTCGCATAGATTTTTGGTTACTTTCTGAAACACTGTATAGTAGGGTAATGGACTCAGGTTTAGGCCCCATTCCTCTTTCAGACCATGCACCGGTTTGGGTGACCCCATCTATTAAAGATCCCCTGATTACTTCTTATAATTGGAGATTTCCTGCCTACCTTGCCAAGTCTACTGATTTTTTTAATCACCTGACAACTGCTTTCTGTAATTATGAACAAGATAATGCAGGCCATTTAGATAATATTCAGTTGTTTTGGGCTGCGGCGAAGCCTGTAATTAGAGGTCAGGTGATGGAGTATGTGGCCAGGAAATGGAGAAAACTTTCAAAGGTTATCGAAGATCACAGTAAATTGTTGAGGACAGCTTACGATGCCATGCTGCAATCAGACTCTATAGTTTCTCGAAAACATTATGTAGATGCCAAACATTCTTATGATACCTTATGTACTGAACGGGCCCAATTTGCCCATGATGTCCAGCGTAGTAAATATTATTATGGGTGCAATAAATCAGGGAGACTGTTTGCTAACCTTGTACATTCCCATAACGCCCCTTCTCGTATATTGCAAATAACCCGT
Organism: Pseudophryne corroboree; assembly: GCF_028390025.1. Classification (NCBI taxonomy): domain Eukaryota; kingdom Metazoa; phylum Chordata; class Amphibia; order Anura; family Myobatrachidae; genus Pseudophryne; species Pseudophryne corroboree. Next base: position 359,201,224 of record NC_086448.1, on the reverse strand, counting down.
CAAATGGATCCCGTTACTGATCCGTCGGAGATATCCGATCATTTCAGGGATTATTACTGGTTGCTATATACCTCCCCACTTGATTCTCCATCTGAAGGCGACCAATTCCTTTCTAAGGTGGAATTGCCTGTCCTAACTGAGGAGGAGAGAGATTTATTGACTACACAGTAACTGATGTAGAATTATCCTTTTTGATCAATCGTTAGCTAAAGGTAAATCCCCAGGTCCTGATGGTTTCAGAGCAGAATACTATCAACTCCTTATAGATAATTTATTACCCCACATGGTTACTTTGTTTAATTCCTTGCTTTCTGGAGAACAACCCCCCTCTAATTTCGCTGAGGCTAGGATCGTGGTATTTCCAAAACCAGGCAAAGACCCTACACAGGTCCAATCCTATAGACCCATTTCTCTATTAAATCAGGACCTGAAACTTTTTACTAAACTTTTGGTGCAATGTATGCAGAGTTTTCTCCCTCGGATATTGCACCCAGCTCAAAATGGCTTTGTGAAGGGCAGAACTTCGGTCCACAATGTGTGTATGTTAGTAGCGGTATTATACCATTATCATCAATTGAACAACAAAGAAGCCATCATTGTCAGCTGTGATGCTGACAAGGCTTTTGATAGGGTTTCCTGGTTGCATATTTCACGTATACTCCATGCCCAACAATTTGGCCCGGCATTTATTGGTATTTTTAATATGTTGTACTCACATCCGATGGCTTATTTAACACTAATGAACTAAATTTGTCACCTTTCCCGCTGTCTAGAGGCACCCGCCAAGGATGTCCCCTTTTGCCACTGTTGTTTCATTTGGCACTTGACCCATTGATCCGCGTATTCTGCAAGGACAATAAGTGGCGAGGTGTTAGATTAGGCATTTCAGAGATTAAAGTATCAGCCTTTGCAGATGATTTGCTTCTGTATTTTAGTAATCCAAAACAAGCCCTCCCCTCCTTACAACAGATTTTGGCAGATTTTCAATTGATATCTGGTTTCACTATTAATTTTACTAAAACAGAAGCTTTGGCTCTACATACTGTGGCTAAATCTGTATGGGGTGGCTCCTTTCCTTTTTGTTGGGCCCAGGATCATCTCTTGTATCTAGGTTTACGATTTCCCAGTGATCCTACCACTACATATACTGATAATTATACATACTTTGTCATGCAAATGTTGTCAGATTTTGAAAAATGGAAACATCTGCCGTTATCATATATTGGGAGATGCCATTTATTTAAAATGATTTCTTTCCCTCGGTTTTTATATCCAATCCAGATGCTGCCATTTTTATTGACTAAAAGAGATGTTGCCATTGTCAATAGATCCTTATCCAAATTCATATGGGCAGGCAAACATCCTCGTATTTCACTTTTTAAACTGCAACAGCCAGTATCATTGGGAGGTATCAATCTTTCTAATATACAAGACTATGCAATAGCTTCTAATCTGAGATATGCGCTGGACTGGATAAGTGAAACCTCTACCTTTGTTAATTTGGATACTGAACAAGGCTTTCTTATCAAGGGCTCTCTGATTTCCACTCTCCACACCTCCCCGTTTTCTCTTCCTATTGAGGTTACCCACTATTGTGCACTCCATGTATGGCATGGCGTATATCACGTAAACGTTTAGGATTGTCCTCTACTCGTACAATATTCTCATCATTATTACATAATAGTGATTTTCAATGGGGTGACCCTCAAGCGATTTTTGAAACTTGGCATCTCCATGGACTTCGATTAGCATATAATTTGATGGATGATGGTCTCTCCACCACCCTCACCCTGGAGAGACTCAAGGAGTTATTTCCTGATATCCAGATTCCCATATTTGCTTATTTTCAGGCCCGTAGTTTTGTAACAAGACTATTATCTGTGCTAACCCATTCAAATCCTTCTCTGGTATATGATGTTTTGATAAAATCCCGTTTAGGTACCTCCTTCCCTACCTCCTTATTATATGAACAGGTTAGGAAGAAAATTGACTTCACTACTTTATCGACAGGTATGGCAAAGTGGAAAGAATCCTCCCCTAATATTTCCCTGCACACTATTGTTATGGCCTCGGCCAAATTGAATAAACAGTTACTCTCCTCCTCATTTGCTGAAATGCAATTTAAGATCCTTCATCGAGCGTACCATACTTCCAAACTGAGATTCCTCACTGGAGTAGCAGAGGACTCCAATTGTTTTAAATGTTGCCTCCCTGACACTGACATTCTCCACTGCCTCTGGTCTTGTCCAGTGGTTCATACTTTTTGGACCACTGTTCAAAATTATCTAAACAATGTCCTTCGCATTTCTTTCAATATAACGATGCCATGGGCATTATGGAATTATTATACTCAACCTCCATCCCCACACCATACTAAAGGCACTATACTCCTACTTGCTAAAATAGCTGCAGTGGCAATGGATACACTCTACTCCCATTGCTCTTTCTCTTATGTTACAGAGATTGGCTTATGCTTACAGGATGGAGTGGATAGACTGTTCTTTGGATTTAGAATCTCGATCACAATTTTTTTTTTAGATTTGGATGCCCTATGTGCTCACATTATCAACCGAAGAGAAGGACTTCCTTAGAGGTATAGTACGTCTTCTTGGTACAACTTACAGTAACTACACTGGAGAAAGGCTACCCACCTTTCTAGGTAGAGATTCATTTAATAGGTTATAGATATCCACATTGAATCAGTCTACTCGCTCTATCCTACTGTATGATTTTCTTTTGTAGACCAGGAATGTTCTCACTTGACTCTGTATGACCCCTCCTTTTGATATTTTTGTATTTCTGTATATGTCTTTGTTTATATATACACTACCAATGTTTTCCTATGGAGCTATAACTCGCTTTTTTTTGCTATTGACTGCCAACCTGTATGCAACACTGAACTCAAATAATTTGTACTGTTTATATTTTTCAATAAACATATTTAAAAAAAAAAAAAGGACTTAAGACTCCTGCAACTGTATTGCTGCAACAAACCTGACACAATAATGCTAAACAATCAAGTATTAATATATATGTGCTAAATCAGAATCAACATGGCATGCATCTATTTTTTAAACAAGGTGGGTCATTCTGACCCGATCGCTCGCTGCAGTTTATCGCAGCGCAGCGGTTGGGTTGGAATTGCGCATGCGCCGCAGTGCACCGGTGCATGCCGGACGGCCGAAGGCCGTCGTTAAGTAGCGATTGCCTCTGCCTGATTGACAGGCAGAGGTGGTCGCAGGGCGGGAGGGGGTTGGCGGTGGCGTTAAGCCGCCGTTTAGGGGACACGGTCCAGACAACGCAGGCATGGCCGGACCATTGGGGGGCGGGCCGTGGCGGCTGCGTGACATCTCACGCAGCTGCTGCGGCCAGTGGCAGCGATGATCAACTCCCGGCCAGCTGCAGGAGCTGCGCTGGCCGGGAGTTCCTCCACAAATACAAAAGCTTCGCCACTGTGCGGGGGAGGGGGGCGGACTGACATGCGGGGTGGACTAGCCCTGTGCTGCGCATCCTCCCGCATGTCAGGGAAGATGATCGTAGCTGTGCTAAATTTAGCACAGCTATGATCAACTCGGAATGATCCCCAATGTAGCATGCTTTAACGAGTATTTACTGTGTAATTTTTTGAAATAAGAATATCTACATTATGTAAGACAAACTCATAGCTAGTTCCTTACAGGTTGACTTCTGAAAACTGAAAAGTTATTTTTCTTCATTTAATCAAGTAGATTTCTTGAATAATTAGGAGTGTATACAGGCAGAGATCTATTATTATCCTTTAGTTATACATACCTGTATATAGGGCCAGATTAATAATTGGTGGATGGAGCAATAGCTTCAGTTCTTCACACAAAACTAGGCCCATCATCAGTAGGTATTACAATTGTAATTCTAATTTTGTCACAAACTTATGCAATTTTTCTATTTAAAAAGACATTGGAGCTGCAAGTGTGAGGTTGCTCTGGCCACTCCCACACAGCACTGGTCACACCCACACAGCACAGGTCACACCCACACAGCACCGGTCACACTTGCTCCGTTTTTCACAATAGGTCCTTTAGCATTTTCAGGCTCAGGCCCATGTGACCCTTAATTCGGCCCTGCCTGCATATATAATTTTATTTCATTCTAATTATACATTCTCTATTGATGGGATGGTATTGGGATACCGGTGCTTGGGATACCGGTAGTCAAAATACTGACAGCGGCATCCAGAACTCAGGATCCTGACACCAAGGTGGTAAGGAGACTAGCCCTAATCTCCAACTCCCCTAAGCCTAACCCTCTGTACCCACAGCCTGACCCTAACCCCCCTCCCCCTTGCCCAGCAGCCTAACCCTAACCTTCCCCGGTGGTGCCGAACTCTAACAACCCCTCCCTTCAGCCTAAACCGAACCCTGCCTCGCCTGCAGGCTAACCCTAATCCTCCCCGGTGGTGCCTAACTTGAACCACTCCTCCCTGTAGCCTAAACCAAACCCTCCCTCCCCTGCAGTCTAACCCTAACCCTCCCCAGGGGTTTCCTCTTCTGCAGCCTAATCCTAACACTCTACCAGCAGCCTATACATAACCTTCCCCTGCACGGCTTACCTCTTGGTTAAGATTCTGGTGCCGGGATAGTGAACAATGTTGGGAAACCCAGCACCGGCATTCTGAGTAATGTTGGGATTCCGGCGGCGGTTTTTCGTTTGCAGAGATCCCGACTGTCGGGATCCTGACTGGATCTAATATTGATACACGAATGAAGCATGTATTCTTTAGAAATCATGTATTTTAAATGAATTTAGTTTTACTTTACATGACTTATATATTTATTTATGAACACAATGAATTCAAATTAGCTTTTATTTTGCTAAAGCATAATTTGGGAATCCCTGTATGATATAGTAATTGGTTAATTACATTCAAAAAATAAAGAAGAACAAACCATGGGGGTAAATTTACTAAGGTGGGAGATTTTTAGAACTGGTGATGTTGCCCATGGCAACCAATCAGATTCTACTTACCATTTATCTAGCTGCTTCTAGCAGATAATAGATATAATCTGATTGGTTGCTATGGGCAACATCACTAGTTCTAAAAATCTCCCACCTTTGTAAATTTCCCCCCATGAATGTTAAATTGTTTTCAGTCATTTCTAATATAGCTGCCATAATATGTGAGAGTCAATAATAAGAGTTTCTGAAAATAGCACATTTACTGTAATTTTATTTAACTTTAAGTAAAGAAAATAGCAATGGCAGAATGTAAACACAAATATAATACATAATCTGTGCTGAAAACTTGAACAATTTTTGCTACGTACATTAACAGATATAGGAGCTGATGTAAAGTTGGAAGACAACAGATTGTGTAACTTTGTACTGTGCTTGTGCAAAAGGGTAGGGTATGTGTGACCAGCATTTAGGAAACCGCCGGCCACCATACCGACGCTGGGATCCCGGAATCTAGATGGCCGGTGGGAGAGGGGGATGCTCGCCACAGGTTGTATTCCCACTCTATGGGTGTCGTGGAAAACCACGAGTGGGAATAGTCCCAGCTAGTCTGCATGCCACTGTCGGTATTCTAAGGAGGCGGGATGTAGGAGGAAGTATTGTGACCACCGGTTACATAACTACATGCTGTTCATAAAACTATTATGCTTCCATACATTCAGTATGTACATTCGGGCACACATTGTTTTTGGTATTTGTACTATAGGTCGACAGTGTCCAGATAGACAGTCATTAGGTCAACACCATATGGTCCACATGCCCTACGTCCACAGGTACAAAAGGTTGACAGGTAAAAGGTAGACAATGCTTAAGGTTGACATTTTCAAATGGTCAACAGGTTCAAATGGTCGATATGACAATGGTCGACACATGTTTTTTTTTGGGGGGGGGTATGTTTTTTCAACTTTTGCTTCATCGACTATCCATGTCACAAATCATAACCTTTAGTAACCTTGTGGCTAGTGAAGCGGAGCAAAACAAGACACAGTGTCCAAGCGCAGCGAGCCTGCGAGGTGATGCGTTATAACTAATGGTGGTCACAGGTAAGAACAGAAACAAACTCTACCCCCCCCATAAAATGGGCTTCAACCATTTGTGTGTCAACCATTGTCATGTCGACCCTTTGTTTCTGTCGACCTTTTGTACAGTACCTGTCGACCTTTTTCCATTTACCTTTTATTACTGTTGACCTTTTGATCATGCCAACCATGTGCATGTAGACCAATTGGTGTTGACCTAATGGCTGTTGTCCTTTTTCCTGTAGATTTATTGACCCATAGACATTATTTTTAAATCTCATTAATCAGACTGGGGTAATGTACGATGGAGGTGGTGTGCAAGTTTTGGCAGAGTACAATAAGGAAATATTCACATAATTGCATCATGCAGTGTACAAAACAGATACATACTGTATACACCTCAGGAGGTATATCTTACAGGTGCTCATCTCATAGAGCAAAATACACACTGATGATAATGACTACCAGCGGGTGTGAAAAAGAAGATTAGACATTAAAAACATAGACATTAGGTCGGCAGGGTCAAAAGGTAGACAGGGTCAACAAAAGGTTGACAGGGTCAAAAGGTCATCACACACAAAAATTGCGGTGTTAATTATTTTAAAACATTTTTTACACCAATTTCTTGAAATGCGCTCGCTCGCCACACTTCGGACTTGATTACTAATTGTAATGGTTTGTGACATGGATAGTAAATTTGATGAAATGTGTCCCCTGCCACGCTTCGCTCACCGCAAGGTTACTAAAGGTAATAGTTTGTGACATGAATAGCAAATGCAGCAAAGGTTGTAAAAATGTGGAAAAAACACGTCGACCATATATTAACTTTTTGACCCCGTCGACCTTTTGACTGTCAACTTTTTGACCCTGTCGACCCTTTGATCCTTTTGACCCTGTCAACCTTTTGATTGTCAACCTTTTGACTGTCTATCAACCACCTCCCCTACAAGCAGATACTTCTGATTGATTGATCTTTTTGATATTTACAACATGAAAGCAAGCTCCCATGTAGGTTTTAAAGTGTAGAAAAATCAAGGTTTGTAGTTAATTAGTACTTTTATTTTGTATTGGCATTTGATTTTAACATTTATTTGGGGCCTACAGTCAGAGGCGGAACTACTGTCAGTAATCAAAGGGCCCACATCCGCCCGCATGGAGTAGTGAGCACAATGAAGGGACGTTCGAGCAGCAAAACAGGGCACAGCATCGACAGCTCAGCCACTCCAGAGGCAGAGGCTGTCCTGCACTAGAGAGTGGGAGGAGCCAGCAAATTAGCATTGCTGATCTCAATGCTTTCTTGGGAGAATAAGGCCAAATAGTATGTACAGTGGGGAGGGGGGTTTGTTATACTGCACTACTCTACAGAAAAAAATGGATGAGGATAATTGTTTAAGTTATTGAATGGGCATAGCACATTATTGTTGTTGTACTGAATTGGTACACACTATTGTTAGTGTACTGAGTGGGCACAGCCCATTATTGTTATTATAATGGTTGGGCACAGCCCATAATTGTTATTGTACTGAGTAGTTACACACTATTGTTATTGTACTGAGTTGGCACACTATTGTTTTTGTTTGTTATTGCTGTGCCCACTCAGTATAATAACAGTAATGGAATGTGCCCACTCAGTACACTACCAATAGAATGGGTACACAGTACTGCTATTGTACTGAGTGGCACAACCCATTATTGTTATTGTGCTGAGTAGGTACACACTAATGTTCTTGTACTGAGTGGGCTTACAGGGTTTGGTATGAAATACTGGTGGTCGGGATGCAAGCGGTCACATGACCGACAGCTGCATCAAGAGACTGAAGATCCAACATTGGAGGAGATAAGTATTTTAACCCTCCCCACTTCACTACTCTAACCCTAACCCTCCAGGGATGGCAGCTAGGGCTAACTCTCAGGGGATGTCAGCTAGGGCTAACCACCACCCCAGTATCCAACCCTAACCCTCCTAGTGCCTACCTTTACCCCTCTCCCCCCCACCCCTGGGCCCTATTCCGTTCACCGGTACTTACCTTTAGGATGTCAGTTGTCACAGTCCCGAAACCGGTCTCCTGAGTAGTGTCGGGATTCCGGCCTCGGTCACATGACTGCTGACATCCTGACCACCGGGATGCTGAGCGCATCCTGGCACACACTATTATTATTGTACTGAATTAGTCAGAGACTATTGTTAATATTGCACTAAATGGGGCACAGACTATTTTTCCGGGGGGAGTAGATTATCATCATTTTACCAAAGGGATTAAATTACAGTTCTACTAAATGAAGCTCATATTACCATACCTCCCAACTGTCCCGATTTTGGCAGGACAATCCCATTTTTTGGGCGCTGTCCCACTGTCCCACCCACGGACTACAATGTCCCACAGAGGGGGCAGTTGGGAGGCTCCCTGTCACTCTCTGCTCTGTTTAGCAGAGCAGCAGTGAATATCCATGGGAGATAGGGACAGGGGCAGCAGCTAACAGAGCACTGGGCATAGCCCACTGTGACGAGGCCACTTCCCCTGCACATCCCTTAATTTTCGTGTGCGCATATGTCTCTTCTCGGTAGTCTTCAAAGTTGGGAAGCATGTATTACTATTATTACAGAGTATTTCAATTACTATACTAAATGGGTGGCAAATTATTAGTAATAAAGTTACTTGTATTTCCCTAGTAACCTATGTACATAATTTTTAAAGTTAGGGGCTCCTACATAGTTCAACGTTAACACATAACCACACTGCTGGCAACAGTAGGAGTATTCCAGACACCCCTGTGCTGTAGGTGTTTGGTTATATATCAGGGAGATGCAGGGGGCATCTTGGGCACACAGGGGGGTATGTGACAGATGCTGGCGGTAAATGGGGGCATTTGGGGCACAAGGGTGCATGTGAGGAAAATTCTGCTGTAGAGGGGGCATGGCGACAAGCACTCATTGCAACTAGGCACTAACTGCTCCTTTTTGTTTAGCATCGGAGGTGGGCCCCAAAGCATATTTTTGCACCTGGGCCCATCACTCGCTAGTTCCGCCACTACCTACAATATGTACTAAGCCTTGGAGTTAGATAAAGTGGAGAGAGAAGTACCAACCAACCACCTCCTATCTCATTTTTCAAACACAGCCTGTAACATGGAAGTTAGGAGTTGATTGGCTGGTACTTTATCTCTCCACTTTATCTCTCTCCTAGGCTTGGTACATTTACTATTACCACTTTCAAGCCACATCTATTCAGGGAGGTGCAGTCAGGGGAGGCAGGGGAGGCAGTGCCTCCCCTGTCATTAATGATTAAAATAATACAAAGAAGATATTTATGACACATATTCTGTGTCATTAGTATCTCCTTTATATCAATCTAATCATTAAAAGCAGTTTAAATGTGTTTGGGAGGCACCGATCGTGGTACCTCCTGTTGTGAATGGAAAAGGGGCTGGAGCGGGGGGCAGGACCAAGCCATGGGCAGTAAAAGCCCATTGAAAATTAAGTGCAAAGCGGCACCTACTAAAGTGCCGCTTTGATACAGGGACGTGCTTTCAACCCATGAAAGTACACCCCTGTCAGTGAGGCCAGAATGATTGACCAGCGGATCTGTCATTTGATCCACTGTCATCACTGGGTGGGCACGGCGGGACGCGGCGGAGGTGCGGGCGTCAGAGGCAGCAAAGGTGCGCGCATCATTGGTTGCGGGATGAGCGGAGGTGATATCCAAAGAGGGAGGCAGGGATCCGAGATCCCTACCTGCCATTCTGCAGAGTTTGGCAGCAGGGTGGTACCAATTTCAAAAATGGCGCCTCAGCCTCATTTTGGAAATTCAAAATGGCCACCTTGAGCCAATCACGGCTCGCCGTGTCATCGCCCCGCCCCCTCTTCCTGATTTATATAAGTAAGCGCGAGGCAGCGGCATCAGTCCAACGGCGGAGGAGGAGCAGTGACGAGCTCCTGAAGTTAGAAGACGGCGAAAGTCCTGGATGGGCGGCTGCTATGCAAAAGAGCTTAACAGCCACCATCCATCAGTTGAAGACGTCGGAAGCCCTGGGGAGGTGGCAGCCATGCAAAAGAGCTTTAAGGCTGCCGCCTTCCAGAGGAAGACGCCGGGAAGCCCTGAATAATATATATTTTTTTTTTAAAAGTGTGGTGTTTTAGTTTCAGATTGTCTTTACAGGTGGACTACAGGTGCCAGCGGGCCCTTTATGTCTGGGCATGCTGGCACTTGTGGTTCTCAAAGTGCCGGCATGCTGGGACCTGTAGGCCGCCTGTAAAGAACAATATTAGCATACAACGAACCCCGCACCCACCGCCACCAGGGGTGCGGAGCATAGCACTGGGCTATCAGCCCAGTGCTGGTTGTTGCTCGGGAGGGGGGACCCCATTTTTATTTTTTTGGGGGTCCCACTTTCCAAGGAATTCCAGCCCTGGGCTGACTGGCTTGGAGGGGCTGTTTAATGTTATGGCAGGGGGACCCAACACTGAGTGCCTCCCTGTTGTGGCATTACCCCATACCCCCCTTCTTGGCTGGATCTGCGCTCAGCCTGGTGCAAAGACTACTGTTCTTTTCTAGCATACATCTAGCACATATGATATCAATGCAGAGCCAGATGCATCTTAAGAGTCGTCCAATTACGCAACTTGCAAAAAATTTGTCTTTTGTTGTTTTATAAGCCCTTTTTTCTAGTGCATTTCTGAGACAAAATGTGTCCAACTCTACATCAGCAACATAATATACAAAAGGCTGAAGTTAATGGCTGTGTATATTTATTTAGCGTCTGCAAAATAACTGTTTTTTATGAATTTTTCACATTCATAGGATAAACATACATTTAACACTTTAACAGGAAATGTTTATTGTACAATAACAAACTACCAGTTATTTTTGTTGCAACAGTATTATTTTAAAAGCTGTAACCTTTTTAAATTTATCATGTACATAACATAAGCTTCAGACTGATGAAATTTGTTTGGAATAAATACATTTGTTCCTTCAAACCCCATAGTCTCAGCTTCTAGCAAAACTGTATGTGCTTCAGTAAATCACAAACAATGCAGAGTGCAGAAATGGTGGAAGCTTTCTATAATAAAAACTTTAAAATTGGGTATATAAGGACCAAGCTTGCCTAATATATAGCTGCTGGGATTTAGAAATCTTTAGGTGATTTTTGTTAAAAAATCAAATAAAAATATGTTCTTGTGAATTTCAATTAGCTTATTTTGTGGTTAGTGCTTCTAGGATAGAGTAATTGGTTGGACTGTAACCTTCATTAGCACACAAGCAGGGAACCTTCCTATTTAAAAATCATTTTATTTTGAAACTATGCATCTGAAACTTCATTTTTTAATAAAATACCAAGTTACGAATGAACTTTCTTACAACTACTTTACAAAATTACTTAAAGCTTCACAATCAGCTAGAATAGTAAACATTTTAGTCACCATTTCAAAATGGCTACCAAACAGGGGGATTGTCAGGGGGAGGACCAATGAGAAATTGCAATGACTACATAGAAACACACCTGCGTTGTACAGACAGCACCCCGAAAGCGCTGCCACATCGCCGACGACGCGCCCTGCGACTGCCTCTGCCTGTTAATCAGGCAGAGGTGATCGCACAAGTGAGATTCCATCGCATCTCATTGTGTGCGCACGCGCAGTGCAGCTGCTGCGGGTGCGCACACTGGACAGGGCTTCAGCATGCGTACGCTTCCGCTGCAGCGACCAGGTATGAATTAGGCCCTTTGGCATTACATTTCAGAATTTAAGATTCATATATAGTGTTTGTTAAGTGTATATAAATGGATATGAAAATCAAAAACATTGATCATCAAATAGAACATATTCGTATTTTTATGTGTTTTTACAGTAACTTGCTTTGCACTGCACTATTGTAGAAGGCTTCTTATTCCATAGTATTGAATTTAGCATGTAGCATTGCAGTTGAACACTCACATGTACAGTATTTCAATTAGATCACTAAAAAAAACCTTTGAAGCATCTACAGTACAGTACGATTTGTATTTCAGCATTCATTTGCATTGAACCATGATTATAATTCCTGTTATGTCACAAATACATATTTGAAAAATGCAGATTAAACATATCTAAATATATATTAAGAACAGGGCTAAATGCTATGTATCTTATATGCAGCAATTTTACACATAATACATTCCATTGCACAAACCACTATGTGATCACTGCACCACTGCAAGCACAAACAATTTGAAAAAAATGATACTCAGATAATTCATGTCATGAACCGATGAACCTTAATATTTCACGGTATTTTTTTTTTTACTAGCTTATGCACATTTATATGCATATTTGAACAATTACTTCATTAATTATGACAGAATTGGGCATTTAAGAAACTTGGTGCGAAAATAATATACATTCTATCATATTACTATTACAACACCACATATCTTAAATGTCACCTGTTATGTACAAATACAGATCACAGACACATTCTAGCATGAAGTGGACGTATAGGTTGTGCTTGGGCTTGCAGGCATCATATATTCTGTATCATAGCAGTTTGTTATTTATGAAAGAAATAACTATTTTTGTCTCTCGGCAAGGTAATAAAAGCATTAACAGAGATAAAGCTCCAAATATTAATGTTATTGTTGGTATATATAACAAGAATTGATGCTTGAATATGTAATTCTATAACTGTCTTACAAAGAAACAGGACACACAAAATACTTTTTTGTTGCTTGGTTACAATGTGCTTAATTAGAACAAAGTTTAATATGAACATCTGTTGTTCAGTAAATTCCAGCTATGACCTTGTATATTCCCCTACTATAGACGTTTACACAACCACCAAACTCTGTGATGTGTATGTATATATATATATATATATATATATATATATACAAAGTTTCTATATACCAGAGTGAATTAAGTGACAAATAGTAATGCCAAGTACAAAATTGAAAACATATTAAAAGCAGTTAATTTATGCTACATAAAAAAAACCTGTGTTGGCATTATGTCAACAGTGGTTTTTGTATTTGTAAGAATTACAAAGATGCCAGAAACATATTAAAGTCAGTCCATTTTAAGAGTCGTTTATTATCTTAGGATGGCTGTTCTTCCTCCAATGCTTCATTTCTAGTCATAGGATTTTCCAAATCCCAAGGAAATTGGTTCATCCAAAAACATCACCTCTTTTACTGCACCATACCACTAAACTGATCATTGCTGCAGTCAAGAAAATAGGGACTAGAATAAGAGTTGTGAGAATTTCATCTGGAGGATCTTCCCATGACACTGTGTCTGAAGAACAGTTTGAAAAAAATTGTCTGTGAATTCCAGTGATGAATCGTTCTGCCAGGGTGTTTGGCCAAAAGCAACCCCCATCTTCAGCTGTCAACTTTGTACACAATGAAAAAAGGTCATAATACCTATAAAGAAGATAAAACGTTCATGTTAAAAGGGAAAAAATGTAATATTATGAACACAACCATTTCACTTTAAAGGCGTTTTAATGAACATTGAAGAGCAATATACTGTATCAGTCACTTGTATTATCTCTATTTTTACATTTTACACAGAAAATTAGATATAGTAAGTTGAAGGAAGTGAGAATGTTAATGTCATTTAATGCTCCTTTGCATGATTATTTCTAAAATTCTAACTTATGTTGGTAATAAGCCAGGAAAACTCTTGGTCAGTAATACTGGCAATTGACCCATGGTAAAAATGTACCCAAAATTAAGTATTAATTGTGAAACATAAATAGATGCAAGACAGTTATTGCATACTCAGAAATACCATTGATATGCAATTTTTATGGGGTAACTGTTCATTAGAAGATGTATCCATTTATTATTTGTCACACATTGCCTGTATTAAATATTTTGTTTATTTCTACTGTATTTGTTCTCTGTAAACTGATTTAGTTGCAATGCTCACTTGTTAATTGTGTTATTGTTACTTTGCAGTTCTGTCTCCTTTACTGCGTGTTTATGTACTTTTTGTTTCCTTTCTATTGCTTAATTTGTTACTGTCTTTGTTTATTTGTATGTCCAATGCCTTAATAAAGACAGAATTAAATAAAGAATACTGTATGTATCCAAGTCCAAGCAATATCTAATTACTGTACTTGTACATCAGAAATGGGTGGTTTCACAGTTTCACCAATTTACAAAATGAAGTACACCTGGTCTAGATGTTTCAAAATTCAATTAGCAGCATTATTACACTATTTGCATCCAAATCACATCAATACATACCCATAAGGCCATAATATTACATTCATATCTTCGAACACAGACACGCACTACAGAAACAGTGTAAAGCAAAACAACCAAAGCTCAGTGATCGGCGTACAGTAAACAAAGCATCCAGTACACAGAGCATGTCAATGGCCACCATACAATACAGAGACAAATGTTTGTTACTGATACACAATACAGAGAGCATTTTTGAGACTGAGATATACTTCATAGAGCAGCTTTGAGACCGCCATTCAATATAGTGAGCATTTTTATAACCACCATACAAAATGGAGAGCATGTTTTGACCACCACGCATACAAATGTGTCCTCATACATCTAGCCTCAATATACCATGCAGCATGAGGTGCCTGGTGCCAGTGAGTTTTCAGGTTCTCTGCAACTCTGCTAACATTGGGTGTCTTTTTTTGCCAATAATGCTGTGCTAATTAATTTGATATATGACACTTGTATATTGTGTGTGACTGAGACTGTATACAGAGTAGAACAAACCCTTTATTGAAAAAAAGCTGCAGCTTCTACATTGTAACAATTTGTGTACAGATTGAGAGACTCAGTTGCACACAATATAGAAGTGTCATACAGCATATCAAATTAATCACACAGTCTACTGATGCATTCTAGTCGCAGTGCATAACGAATAGGACACATTTTCTGTAAAATAGAAGCAAAAAAGATGCCTAACGCTAGAAGAATCTCATGCGACCTGGTATGCAAAGAGACGTGACTGCAGCAAATATGTATGAGGACACATCTGTATAAGCACCACTGTAATTAATCTATCCTCAAAATTCAACTTTTCAAGCAACATAACCCATTCAACAGAATTTGCCACATGAATCATTAACTCCTTCATCCTAATCAATAATTATCACCAATTTATTTAATTAATATTCATTTATTCCCTAATTACCTTATGTAGACTAATTTAAAAAAATGTAACCTTAAATAACCCCAATTGAAGCACCAGTGCCCCACTCCTCTCACCAGTGCCATCATCATCTGAATTGCACCCCCTCTCACCAGCACTCTCATCCTCTAAACAGAGCACCCCATCTCACTAGCACTCTCACCAGTGTCCTCCACTCTCACCAGCATCCCACATCTCACCAGTGCCACCTCCTCTCACCAGTCCCCCTCCTCTCACTAGTATCGCATTCTCTCCCCAATGCCCTCATTCTCTCAATAGCGCCTCTTCTCTCAAAACTGACCCCTTCTTTCACCAGTTCCTCTGGCTCACCTCAACCTCCTTCCTCTCACCAGCACCCTCCTCCTCTTACAGCAACATCCCTCTCACCAGCACCCAATCCTCTCACCAGCACCCTCATCTTCTCACCAGCAACCTCCATATAACCAACACCCCCTCTTCTCACCAGTGCCGCCACTACCATCACCAGTGCCCTTATACTCTTACTAGCACCCATCTCTCACCAGTGCCATAATTTTCTAATCAGCATATCCCCTCTCACCACACCACGCTCCTCTCACCAGGACCCCCTCCTCTCACCAGCACCCTCTTCCTCTCACAGCAATACTCTCCTCTCATCCGCAACTCCCCTCTTACCAGCACCGCTCTCCTCTCATCAGCTCCATCATCCTCTCATCAGTATCCTCCTTATCTTCAGCACCACTCCTCTCACCAGTGCTCACACTAAACATAAAAGTGCCCTCATCCTTTCAGCAACACCCCCCTTTCACCAGCACCCTTTACTCTAACCAACGTCCCCCTTCTCACCAGCACTCCCTCCTCTCCTCAGTGCCCCCAACTCTCACCAGAACCCTCATCCTTTCAACAGTGCCCCCTTCTCTCACCAGCATCCCCCCTTGCCAGCACCCTCTAAATCTCACCAGCACCCATTATCTCACCAGCACCCCCCTCTCCCCAGTGCCAAGTCTCCTCTCAGTAGAACCGTCATTTTGTCACCAGCATATTTTACTAGTGCTCCCTCTTCTGACCAGTACCCCATCTCACCAAAGTATGGGAGGCATGAAGGTGGAGCCAATCACTGCGCACTGAAGCAGCATAGTCTCTTGTAGTTGTTGAAAATGGTACCTATTGCTCCCATTTTCAACATTTATAAGGAGTTGGTATCCCCCGGAAACCCTCTGGCTATGCTACTTGTATGAAAATTGCAATACATAATTTGAAAACTGCTAAATCACTGTACTGAAGAACAAATACAGCTTTTGAACTACCTAAATTCCTTGATTTGCACTGATAGCATAGGTAGGCTATAGAGTAAGTTTACCACATTTGAACAGGAGCATCACAATGCTCAGATAGAAAACACACACATCTTTACACATTAAAGTGCTTCACATAAGAAACTACATTCTAAAAGATAGATAGATAGATAGATAGATAGATAGATAGATAGATAGATAGATAGATAGATATGCAAAATGGCAATGTTGCATATTAGCAGAGAAATAAGTTAATTTACCTCAAAGTGAATTGTGCTGAAAATATAAAAAACATAAGCCCATGTTCTTCTTAGGCTCAGTGCTAGAAATGTACTGGAATAGATGGAAGATCATTGCTGTCACTGAAATTGGAGAGCTGTCATTATGAATGGTGTTTTTGTTTTGTATCTAGGCTTCTGGACTCATTACTGTACCAGTTGATATGCCAACATGATTTACCAAATATCTATGACCCAATTTGTACCTTACATTACATATAAATGGAACACATTTAAAATGTGAGCATAATGTACTGTATATCAACACAAGACCAAGGGGGAAATGTAATAGGGTATGAGAATGAGAAAGTGAGAGATTTTGGTAAAATTTTCCTGTTTTTTTTTAAAGTGGCAATCATTTACATGGCAAAACCAGGTTAATTTTGCCATGCAAATGATTGGCACTTTAAAAAAAAAAAAAAAAAAAAAACAGGAGAAATTGACCAAAATCTCTCTGATTCTCAAACCCTATTACATTTCCCCCCATGAGATTATTAGCAAGTCTTTGTTATATACCAGGGGTGGCCAAACAGTCGATTGCGATCTGCTGCCCATCCACAGAGGTGAGGAGAACGCAGCGCGCGCCTCTCCTGCCTGCCGCCCTGCCCCTCAGTCTGGTCTCCGGCGGTGATGGCGGAGTGTATATCTCAAATCAGGCGCCGGTTCATTAGCCAATCAGAGCTTGCGGACCAGCGCCTGATTTGAGATATACACGCTGCCGTCACCGCTGGAGACCAGACTGAGGGCCCGGGGCAGAGCGGCAGGCAGTAGAGGCACGTGCTGCGCTCTCCTCACCACAGCAGCAAAATGGTGAGCAGCACTATGGGGGCATATCTGGCACTGTGGACATATGGCACTGTGGGGGCATATGTGGCACTGTGGGGGGGGGGGCATATGTGGCGCTGTGGAGGCATATTTGGCACTGTGGGGGCATATCTGACACTGTAGGGGCATATCTGGCACTGTGGGCACATGGCACTGTGGGGGCATATGTGGCACTGTGGGAGCATATCTAGCACTGTGGGGGCATATCTGGCACTGTGGGCACATGACACTGTGGAGGCATATCTAGCACTGTGGGGGCATATCTGGCACTGTGGGCACATGGCACTGTGGGGGCATATCTAGCACTGTGCGGGCATATCTGGCATTGTGGGCACACGGCACTATGGGGGCATATCTGGCACTGTCGGGGCATATGTGTATCTGGCACTGTGGGGGCATATCTGGCACTGTGGGGGTATATCTGGCACTGTGGGGGCACATGTGTATCTGGCACTGTGGGGGCATATGTGTTTGAGGTTTTTATCTGTGCGGGCCAATGTGTGATTTTGTGCGAGACATTACACCCTGTGCAGCAACTACACCCCTTTTTGTTGTACCATGCCCCCTTTTTGTTATACCACACCCCTTTTTAGGGGTATCCCACCAAGGTAGATCACAAAAGCTTTTCAGCTTTCAAAGTAGATCACCGACTCAAAAAGTCTGGCCACCCCTGTTATATACCATCAAATACAGTTCTAGTTTTGTATATTATCACCTCATACAATTCATGATATATTAATCCACTTGCAGTATAGTCAAAAATTGTTAGAACTGTTTGTTTAAAGTCAAATTAACTATAGCTATACAAAGTCATGACAAATGCAATGTATTGTGTTGTCTCATAATGTATTTACAATTTCAAGTGTGCATCTAATACTGTAGGTTCTGATTTACTGGAATTGATGTGATTTCATCTAAATAGCTTATAAATTGAAAGAGACTATTTGTTTTTAGGTTGGTTTAGCCTCAATCACACCGGTTTCCCTCTGGTGACATAAAGAGCCATATACCAGTGATATGAATACAACATGCAGTATATCAGATAAGTAGTCAGATAACACAACAATCATACAAAGTAACAAAAAAACAGGTCCAGGGAGTTCATCTTGTAATTGTTAATATGTCTGTATAATAGAAATATCTGCATGACATTTGTGTAAATAACTTTGTTCTACTTCTTTCGCTTACATGTGAATAAAAGTTACCATTAAATATAAAAGACATTCCTAGCACTAAAATTTATTCAAAAAAAAGTAAACGGCATGCTTCATAAAATATACAATATGTTTTGTTTTTTTTGTTTTTTTTCTGTATTACAAAAGGCGTAATACAATAATTGCGCATAAGTAAGGAGTGAAAGAGAAAGGATCACTGCTCACATAAAAGCATGTACTCAGTACGCTGAGAATCATACTGTACAGTTTAAAACATAATAATATTAAGAAAGTAAAATACATATATACTGTAGTGCAGAACAGTGATACACAACCTTTCTTTAGGTTGAGCCCCAGAATGCAGGGCCATAACTAGGTGTGTGCGGAGTGTGTCACCGAACATACCACTGCAGGGTAGGGGGCGCTGTTGGCAGCACTTATATACCTATACAGTATTCATGGACTTGATAGCTCTTTGTTGTTCAATCGCACTGTCTTTATTTCATTTTGGGGAGCTGATATGCCTGGGATTCGAACCTATTGCCTATGGCATTGCAGGCAGACACTTCATTCATTGAGCTATGTTTAATACATGGAACGCAACTACTGGTGACAAAAATCTAAATGCAACATCCACACATATTCAAATATGGTACATTTATTCCAAATTTATACTTGCACAGCTGCATAACAGCATGTACAGTATTTCCAAGAAATAAAATACAGTGTTGGGTTCTTATTGGTTTGCCATTTGAGCTACAGTAGCACTCATCTGCTTCTCTTTTCATAATAGAGAATGATCCTTTGTTTATATAATATATTGGGGCAAATTCAGATGAGGTTGAAGCGACTATCGCTGCAGCTTACACAGAAGCAGCAGCCATAGCACTAATATGGCGATGCAGCCAGAGACATCACGCCTCCTGATGCATTACTGATCTAAACTGTGTGCAAAAACGCAGTATCAGATGTTAGCCGGAATCATTGACTAACCGCGTGCAGAGGCGTAACTAGAGTTTTTGGAGCCCAGGGCAAGATCAATAATGGCGCCCCCCCCAAAAAAATACAAAGGAAAGTATGTGCGCACGCCACTGGCGCACTCTGAAAAAATTGGCCATGAGGGGGCGTGGACACTGAAAACAGAATGTGCCAACATGACACGCCAGCTGTTTCATGTCATACTGGGAACATTCTTTATAATTCCACATGCACCTTACCATCATCATCATCATCTCCTACACAAATAGGTGTCACTGTGTATAAAGATGTCTGGGTATGTATGTATAGATGTAGGTGCAGTGGTCGAAGTAGAAGTTTTGAAGTGAGGGTATGGAAAAGTGAAGGGTGTAATTATGAGCTCACCGAAGATGCGCGCGCTCCGGAAAAGGGGGTGTGGTCACTCAAAAGGGGGGTTGTCTTTCAGTGTAGTAGGACCTATTATACTATCTAGTACTGGTTATACTAGTACTAGACCTTATACTATCCTTATACTACCCCTTATACTATTTAATACTAGACCTTTCACATTTTAGCACATGGTATGAGCCAAAATTCACATTATAGCACACAGAATGAGCCGAAATTAGCATTATAGCAAACTGAATGAGCCGAAATTCATATTATAGCACACAGAATGAACCAAAATTAACATTAAAGCCACTGAATGAGCCAAAATTCACATTAAAGCACACAGAATGAGCCAAAATTAACATTAAAGCACACAGAATGAGCCAAAATTCACATTAAAGCACACAGAATGAGCCAAAATTCACATTAAAGCACACTGAATGAGACGAAAGTCACATTATAGCAAACTGAATGAGCCGAAATTCACATTATAGCACACAGGATGAGCCGAAATTCACATTAAAGCCACTGAATGAGCCGAAATACACATTAAAGCACACAGAATGAGCTGAAATTCACATTATAGCACACTGAATGAGCCGAAATTCACATTAAAGCACACAGAATAAGCCGAAATTCACATTATAGCACACAGAATGAGCCGAAATTCACATTATAGCACCCAGGATGAGCCGAAATTCACATTAAAGCACACTGAATGAGCCGAAAATCACATTAAAGCACACTGAATGAGCCGAAATTCACATTATAGCATACAGAATGAGCCGAAATTCACATTATACCACACTGAATGAGCCAAATTTCACATTATATATATATATATATATATATATATATATATATATATATACACAATTGCGGGTCACTCGGATGTAAATACAGTAGATGCAGAGTTTTACTACAACAATAGTAGCGGGGGCGACTTGCCTCTCCTTTGTGTATACCCCCCCTATTCTATGCCTCTCTTTCTGCATACCTCCCCCCATTCTATGCCTCTCTTCGTGTATAGTATACCCCCCCATTCTATGCCTCTCTTTGTGTATAGTACACCTCCCCCTATTCTATGACTCTTTGTGTATAGTACACCCTCCCTATTCTATGCCTCTCTTTGTTTATAGTATTATAGTATACCCCTCTACCCCTATTTTATGCCTCTTTGTTTATAGTATTATAGTATACCCCTCTAACCCTATTCTATGCCTCTCTTTGTTTATAGAATTATAGTATACCCCTCTACCCCTATTGTATGCCTCTCTTAGGCATAGGGGTAAGGGGGGGGGGTATACTATACTATAAACAAAGAGAGGCATAGAATAGGGGTAGAGGGATATACTATAATACTATAAACAAAGAGAGGCATAGAATAGGGGGGGTAGTCTCTTTGTGTGTCACTGTCTAGTGCCCCCACCCCCCTTCCCCCTCCTCACCTCTCAGCGGCAGGCAGAAGCTCAGGCATCGTGGCCACGCTCCCAGCAGCAGCCCTAGCAAGGAGGGAGGCTAGGAGCTGCTGCAGTAATGCCGCCGAGCACCACAGCGGGACTTGCTCCGCAGCGAAACACGTGCAGGCAGTGGCTGCGGGCGGTCAGGCGGTGGTGGCTGTGGGTGCGTGGGTGGGAGCGATGTCCTGGATAGCGGCGCGGGTGCCCCCTTAGCTGTGCCCGTCACAGCACCCAGGGCATGTGCCCTGCTCGCTCTACCCTAGTTACGCCTCTGACTGCGTGACCCAAAGGCTTGACCGGGCATGGTGACGCTAGTTTAGACCAAAAGACAGAAGGAAGTTATCTTAGAGATGTGCGCAAGACAAGAACAGCTTTAACGTATATAATCCCCCTCAAGGGTGTCACCACACCCAGACAGGACAAAATGTAACAATTTTAACGGGAGAAAATACTCGTATAAGCGTTTAAGAATAAAAAAATGAATTATACATTCCTTTTGTATCCACAATGCTGGTCTTTATTCCTCCGACTTCAATATCGTGGTAGCAATTGTTTCCACTCCAGTCCCAATGTATAGAAAACAGAAAAAAAACACAAAATGTGTACAATTGTTTAAAGTCTATCCCGATGTATATAACCCACTGGACCCATGAGAAGAGAAAATTTCAAAAATCTGGAACTCGTACCACGACTCACAATGGAGTATTATACACTGTGCACGTAGCAGTTTCTTTATCCTAGACCTCGTATACCCTTCACCAGAGGATCCTAGACACACAATGGTATCTCCCAAGATATGTATTGGATGATAATCTCACATGGGACATTTACCCAACGTTTTTATGAAAGAATGGGTACCCAACTCACTTGAGAGGGGGGCGGAGACAAGCCTCAAAAGGTTTCTTTACTCGGCCCAATGGTGGCTCCACCAGTACTTCCTGCTTTTCAATCACTCCTTTTATTCCTCCCAAAGTGCTTGGTTCTCATGAGTATGTGGAAAAAGAATTTGACATGCAATGTGTAGCGTTGTTTTATGGCCGTATATCAATCAGCCCTCAAAAAATCCCACACAGAGATGAAGGAAGTATATAGGGCGTACCCCAACTCACAGTGCTGATCCCCACCACGTGTATAAAACGGTTTCTTCACAACTGAACCCAGTGTAACCTCCACTAAATGTGTATAAGAGGTGTGCGTACCCAACTCACTTCTAAGCAAGGTATTTTCAATCCTAATAAAGGTTTCTTTAACAAGATAAAATAAACCTTTATTAGGATTGAAAATACCTTGCTTAGAAGTGAGTTGGGTACGCACACCTCTTATACACATTTAGTGGAGGTTACACTGGGTTCAGTTGTAAAGAAACCGTTTTATACACGTGGTGGGGATCAGCACTGTGAGTTGGGGTACGCCCTATATACTTCCTTCATCTCTGTGTGGGATTTTTTGAGGGCTGATTGATATACGGCCATAAAACAACGCTACACATTGCATGTCAAATTCTTTTTCCACATACTCATGAGAACCAAGCACTTTGGGAGGAATAAAAGGAGTGATTGAAAAGCAGGAAGTACTGGTGGAGCCACCATTGGGCCAGAGTAAAGAAACCTTTTGAGGCTTGTCTCCGCCCCCCTCTCAAGTGAGTTGGGTACGCATTCTTTCATAAAAACGTTGGGTAAATGTCCCATGTGAGATTATCATCCAATACATATCTTGGGAGATACCATTGTGTGTCTAGGATCCTCTGGTGAAGGGTATACGAGGTCTAGGATAAAGAAACTGCTACATGCACAGTGTATAATACTCCATTGTGAGTCATGGTACGAATTCCAGATTCTTGAAATTTTCTCTTCTCATGGGTCCAGTGGGTTATATACATCAGGATAGACTTTAAACAATTGTACACATTTTGTGTTTTTTTTCTGTTTTCTATACATTGGGACTGGAGTGGAAACAACTGCTACCACGATATTGAAGTCGGAGGAATAAAGACCAGCATTGTGGATACAAAAGGAATGTATAATTCATTTTTTTATTCTTAAACGCTTATACGAGTATTTTCTCCCGTTAAAATTGTTACATGGTGACGCTAGTGAACACTGCACAGCTCCCCCTGCGCCGTAGGCGTGACCCGTCAAACAGGAGAGTGACCTAACAAAAAGGGGCATGGCCTCGTGGGGATCTCCGTTCCATCACTCTAGGGGAGGTCCAGCATTCCCGAAGATGCTGGCTGGGCTGAGTGCAGTGCCGGCTCTTCATGTGTGGCAGGAGCTGAGTGCTGCACGAGAATATCACACTGCAGCACCCGGCTCCTGTCACTGCAGAAGACCAGACACTTTGACGTCACCCCTTCCAAGGGTGACGCTCCAGTGATAGCTGCACCTCCTACACTGGCATAACCCATGGAGTCGCACAAGCCAGCCACCACAAGTCATACACAGAGGCCAGGGAAACTCTGTCTGGCCTCTTCCCTCTCCACAATGACGGTGACATGCCTCCATTTGGAGAAATGGAGGCCTTCGCCACCCCCTTCCCATCCCCAAATGGCATCAGACTGTCAATCACTGACAGTCTGATGCCAATCAGCATCTTTCATCGCAGGACCCGTAAAGCATCTCCAACCACATGTAAATTACCTCCATTCTCACAATGCTGCTAGACCTTACAGCAAAATTTTAGTAGGGGCCCAGCGAAGCTGCTCTTACCTCCTGTGGGCCCTGCTCTCACAATTAATTGCTCTTAAAATACGTGTGGAAAGTACATGAATATGGGCAATACATATAAGACAGGCAGTGCAGCAGTACTATCCAAACAGCTATTATGGAAATGTAAGAGCACATGCGTGTCCACCCAGAATACATCCAGTGACTTTTTTTTCTTCATAAAATTCAGGAAGAATGAATGTCTGCAGTGCTGATATCAGGCTATAAAATGTAGCATTTGATGAAACTCACTGTTAGTTACAATGCACTGGAATTTGTACAGTTGTCTAGGGGCATTATTTATTCAGTGAATGTTTTGCAAATCAATTAATCAAATGAATCTCTGGAATTTGTCTACATTCAGAATAATCTGAATCGTTTAGTGAATTGCAAATCACAAAAAGTCCCAAATGTGTTGTAACATGTTAATTGCAGCTTATTGATCTCAGTAGGATGTCATATACATGATAAGTACATTATGTTATGACTGAATTGTGTTTGTTTCATCCTACAGAGTACATAGATCTTTCACAATTAATTTACAAACCAAAAAAAGTAGGCAAATGCTACAGTAAATTGTCAACATGCTGCAACATGCGGATGTACAATGCTGTGGATGACGTGTTCTTTCATTATACATGTAACGATATACTGTCCAACTATCTCTCTGCTATCGCTTCTTGAATGTCCCGGCGCTTGCTTAAAATTAACATGTCTAAGACTAAGTTGATCATCTTCCCACCCTCTCGCACAACCTCACCTGCCACAATTTCATTATCTATTGATGGCACAACTATCTCCTCTATCCCCCAAGTGCGCTGTCTTGGAGTAATCCTTGACTCCTCCTTCTCCTTCAAACCACACATTTAGCACCTCTTCCACACTTGCCGTTTTCATCTCAAAAATATTTCCAGGATCAGTTCCTTACTCACCCAGGATGCTACTACTCTTATCCTCTCACTGGTCATCTCCAGACTGGATTAGTGTAATCTTCACCTATCTGTCACCCCTGACAAATGCCTCTCTCCACTCCAATCTATCCTCAATACTGCAGCTCAGCTCATCTTTCTCACCAAAAGCATAATGTTCACCTCCCCCCTCACTGGCTTCTCTTCCCTTTCAGAATAAAATTAGAGGCCCCCATCCACTTGTGCGATATAACCAATTTGCATCCGATTCCGAGCTTTCTGTTTGCATGTCATTTTCCTCTGACTCCGATCCGAGGCGCGTTCCCGTGCTCCTCGGATCGGAGTCGCAGATCGGCATGGAATTTATCGCAATCGGAGAAGGTGCACTTCGGAATGCATTTGTACACAATCGGATGCAATTCGTCAGATGTAATAAAAACCACTCAGTTGCAAATCGTAATCACAGGACTGCCGGCAAGCTGCCAGGAAGGTCGGGAGAAAATCGGATCTGACTTTCAGTTCAAATATGTCTCACTAGTGGATGGGGGCCTTTAAGCTTCTTACACTCGCCTACAAAGCCCTCACCCACTCCTCTCCCATTTATATCTCTGACCTTATCGCCCTTTAAACTCCAACCCGTCCTCTTCGCTCTGCTAATGCACACCGGGATCCGATCTGAAGATTGACAGTATCTAGGTCGACAATGTTTAGGTCGACCACTATAGGTCGACATGGATGGAAGGTCGACAGGGTTTTCTAGGTCGACATGTGCTAGGTCGACAGGTCTAAAGGTCAACATGAGTTTTTCCCATTTTTTTCCTTTTTTTGAATTTTTTCATACTTAACGATCCACGTGGACTACGATTGGAACGGTAATCTGTGCCGAGCGAAGCGGTAGCGGAGCGAAGGCACCATGCCCGAAGCATGGCGAGCGAAGCGAGCCATGCGAGGGGACGCGGTGCACTAATTTGGGATCCCGGTCACTCTACAAAGAAAACGACACACACAAAAAAAATCCTCATGTCGACCTTTAGACCTAGCACATGTCGACCTAGAAACCCTGTCGACCTTCCATCCATGTCGACCTAGTGACTGTCGACCTATAGTGGTCGACCTAAACATTGTCGACCTAGATACTGTCGATTTGATGAACCACACCCTGCACACCACCTCTCCTGCCTACTGATTACTTCCTTACACTCCTACCTTCAAGATTTTTCTCTCAGCATTATGGTAACTACTTATAGCAGGAGGCAATATAACAGTGAAGTGAACTTATCTATGTTAGCATTTAAATATAGATGGAGGGTGAAGGAGGCCAGAGTAACATGGAGTGACAGTGTCATTGTGAGTAAATAAAATGTAAGATATTAAAAAGTTGATCTCAAAGCATTTTACAGACATTGGAAAAGGCATTGGCTTATGCCCCTCTTGCTTTTTTAGTGCTGTATAATAATTTATTACCCTCAGAACACACCATTTTGCCCCAGCAAAATTCAGTAACCCCTCCCTTTTAGATTGTAAACTGTTACAAGATGAGCCCTCTTCCCTTATGTTCTCTTTTACCTGTGCCATCATCTTCTCCCCCTTAGTATTCTTTTGCAATCAGTAGCTTTAAACCCAGAGGGGAAGCTAAGTTTCTGTCACCCATGGCAAAGATGCAGCTTGGTTCACCCACTCCTGACTCCCTTTTAACATGGTTGTTCATATATGCAAGCAGACCCATCCTCATTCTCCTTTTATGCCATCAGAACCTTCACATGCTAACATACTCTTCCATGTGCCCCTTAAATACCATCAGATACATCAAGATGCCTTATACAGTATATGCCATCAGACCCTGCCCCCTCCACAGACTCCACTTCTTATTTAGGGCTGCTTGAGAAATTTCCTGGGCTGGTTTTCCATCCAAATATGCCCTTGCTGCCATTCATTCTATATTCTGCTTTCATATTTTTATGTCCACTATGCACCTCCCTACAGCCCTGACCTGGCACCTAGTGATTGCATTCCATCTCTTTGGACCTTTGTAGAAGCATCTGGGTGGAATGTGATTTGCAATCAATGGTGAAGTTCAGCAAGGCATCATGTCCTGGCTTTAGACGCTTGACACTGATTTCTTCTATGTCAGGATAGATGCCTTGGTGTACCGTTGGAACAAATAGACAAGTATGGGGACTATGTGTAAAAATAATCTGTACCAGGCCATACTACCGATATATGTACTGTATATGTACGAGTTGAATAAATTTACTCAATGGGAAGTCTTGTTACCTTATTTATTTAACCCTCATATTATAATGTAATGTAACCGGAGATACTGTACCTTTGCACAATTGGACTTCTCAGCAATGATAATCATGCTGTTTTTCCCTAAACATCTGGTCATCATTAAATGTTTCTCCAAAAAACCTATTGAATACTGTTACATGTTCTGGACTTTAGACTGAGCTACTCTCTAACCCAGGACAAAAAAGTTCAATGACTCATTGATTGTTTTACAACACACAAATATCGTGGCCGCAGTTATTTTTTTATACAAGCCCTTTTTTGTGACCTATGTTACAAATTCCAGACCTGCAAAGAGACAGGTAGCTAAAACTAAAGATACTAAGAGGATAAAAACAGCTCTTTAAGGTTTGAATCATAGAAATGTACAAAATATGTGTTTATTGTGTATTTATATTTTTTATTGTGCTTATATAGTATGCAGTGCTTTCCAAAGAATTCATACACTTTCGTATTTGCCATAGTGGAGCTTACAATATCTATTCCCTACCACCACATGGTTTAAAAAATGATCAGTAATGACTTTTATTAGATTACTGAAAAAAGTGTCATTATCCTGCAGTGAGTACTTCTTTAAATTCCAAACATTTGCATATAATGGGGTAAATTTACTAACATTCGTAATTTTCCGAAAAAGGTCAAAGTTCAATCACGAATGACATCGAAAGTGTAAAACTGCAACTTTTTGAATTTATTACGACTAATTTACTAAGCTGTCGTATTCGGGTTTTTCTTTTCTTCCGATGTCGATGTCATTCGTGTTTTTTTTTATATTTTTACGGCAGTGATTAGCAAAACACTGCCGACTTTTTTTACAATCAATCTCGGACGGATCTGTGTGATCCGTGCTGGGTTTCTTTTTTTTTTTTTTTTAATTAAACAATGTAAAATCAAAAAACAAAAAGGCGTGGTGTCCCCCCTCCTAAGCATAACCAGCCTCGGGCTCTTTGAGCCGATCCTGGTTGCAAAAATATGGGGAAAAAAATGACAGGGGTTCCCCCATATTTAAGCAACCAGCATCGGGCTCTGCGCCTGGTCCTGGTCCCAAAAATACGGGGGACAAAAAGAGTAGGGGTCCCCCGTATTTTTAAAACCAGCACCGGGCTCCACTAGCTGGACAGATAATGCCACAGCCGGGGGTCACTTTTATATAGTGCCCTGCGGCCGTGGCATCAAAAATCCAACTAGTCACCCCTGGCCGGGGTACCCTGGCGGAGTGGGGACCCCTTCAATCAAGGGGTCCCCCCCCCAGCCACCCAAGGGCCAGGGGTGAAGCCCGAGGCTGTCCCCCCCATCCAATGGGCTGCGGATGGGGGGGCTGATAGCCTTTGTTGTAAAAGAAAAGATATTGTTTTTAGTAGCAGTACTACAAGTCCCAGCAAGCCTCCCCCACATGCTGGTACTTGGAGAACCACAACCAGAAGCATGATTGGCTGAAGAAACCCACTTAGACAGAAGTCAAAGTGGGTTTCTGGCATTCGTGGAAAGGTGACCCATGTGCAAACATGGGTCCCCTTTCAGTTCGTGGTCGGGACACCGTTTTGTTATTTTTTTCAAGTACGTGGATTACCCCTGGATTTCCCGAGGAGCCTGGACCCCTGGATCTCGTGAGTATAATTTCTTCAACAGGTACCCCTTGGATTCTACTGGAGAAGAGGACCGACCTGCGTGGGAACTTAAGGTAAGTATGTATGTATGTGTGTATGTATGTAATAAAATTATACTTTCACGGTGTGTGTGTCTTGTCTTTTTTTGGGTATTTTTTTAGTAGTAGTACTACAGGTACCAGCGGGCCCGTTTTTCCGTCGCATGCTGGTACTTGTGGTTCTCCAAGTACCAGCATGCGGGGGAGGCTTGCTGGGCCTTGTAGTACTGCTACTAAAAACAATATCTTTTCTTTTACAACAAAGGCTATCAGCCTCCCCATCCGCAGCCCATTGGATGGGGGGGGACAGCCTCGGGCTTCACCCCTGGCCCTTGGGTGGCTGGGGGGGGGGACCCCTTGATTGAAGGGGTCCCCACTCCCCCAGGGTACCCCGGCCAGGGGTGACTAGATGGATTTTTGATGCCACGGCCGCAGGGCACTATATAAAAGTGACCCCCGGCTGTGGCATTATCTGTCCAGCTAGTGGAGCCCGGTGCTGGTTTTAAAAATA
Organism: Pseudophryne corroboree; assembly: GCF_028390025.1. NCBI lineage: Eukaryota > Metazoa > Chordata > Amphibia > Anura > Myobatrachidae > Pseudophryne > Pseudophryne corroboree. The sequence continues at coordinate 359,171,678 of NC_086448.1, read as the reverse complement.
CGGGGGACCCCTACTCTTTTTGTCCCCCGTATTTTTGGGACCAGGACCAGGCGCAGAGCCCGATGCTGGTTGCTTAAATATGGGGGAACCCCTGTCATTTTTTTCCCATATTTCTGCAACCAGGATCGGCTCAAAGAGCCCGAGGCTGGTTATGCTTAGGAGGGGGGACCCCACGCAATTTTTTTTGAAAAAATAAGCACTTTCCCACCCCTTCCCACTGATATACATGCACGGATCTCATGGATCCGTGCATGCCTATCCAATCACGAAAAAAAAAAAAAGGTCTGTTTTTTTTTAGCACTTTTTTACGAGTTGTAATTTTTCACGGCAGTGTTTTTTTTTTTTTTGCTTTGCACTTCTTAGTAAATGACCGAGATTCATACTTAAACAGCCGCGTTTTGACCGATGGTGTATTCATTCGTAATTTTTTACTTGGACTTGCAAAAAATTACGAATGCCCTCATCTCTGCCGTGATTAGTGTTTAGTAAATTACCGAGATGACACTTTGATGAAAAAACGGCATCTCGGTCAAAATCGGGAGCTTAGTAAATTTCCCCCAATGAGTAGCTCAGGGCTGAAATTGAGACGGTTTCTGGGGGAAAAAACAACCTATGTACTAGCTGTTGTGCCAGTAGTTGACTTGTTGTTTTCCCTCCTTCTCCTAACTTCCTCTCTCCATCTCTTTCCCCAATTCTCTCTCTCTCCTCCATCAACACACAATTTTCTCTCCCCATTTTGTTTCTTTCAGTCTCAATCTCCATTTTCTCTTTCCCCCTCTTTTTTGGCATTCTCTCATCATCTTTTTTCTCCTATCTCCCTTTATTTTCCTGTACCCCTCTTCCCCCAATACTCTTTTTATCCATTTTTCCTCTATTCTCTTCTTCCTTCTTTCCCACATTCCCTGCCCTCTCTATTTTCTGACTCTGTGTGTGTGTGTGTTTGTGTGTGTGTGTGTGTGTGTGCGCGCGCGTGTGTTTCTAAAGCCAGTTTAGTATACTTGGATAATTGACAGGGACAGTCTATGGCTATGCTTAAGCAATGCTGGATAATGGAAAAGTAAACCACAGTGCATTAAAATTAAGTAGGCTCTCTTTTAAGCAATCATACTGTATATTTTTCTACAAAATAGGAAAGTGGCAGTTCTGGTAATGGAGTACTGCTTGATGGAGAGCAAAGGAAGCAATTTATTTCAGCTCACATGCCTGACCATTTTTACTTCCAATACTTTTCTTGCTCAGCATTTTCAGAAAAAAATGTAGTAGATGTAACTAATAGGTTCTTATTTTCTTCATCCATTATGTCTCATCTGAGTTTCTGTTTATCTTTGAATTTGTCTTGAAATACCTCAGGAAAAAAACTTGTGTCTAGAATTAAAAAAAAGATGATGTAAGCTCCCCATGTCAAATACAATTCATTGTTGTTGAATTACTATGAATAAGCTCTCATATGAATCTAAAATTCAAGGTTCATTTATTTTTGTATAATAAATAAGATGTCACACAATTGGGCTGATTCTGAGTCACACAGATCTCTCTTCATGGACAAAAATAGTGAATTTTTGCATTCAGTGTAAGCACAGAAGCAACTGTCCACATTTTTGCTTATGTCCATTCTATTCTGCGTATGGCGCAACTTGGCTGGATCTGTCGTTCCAAGAAATATGGCATTTTGGTGAGTAAACTGGACAATAGCAATGTACTACTCTGACTTGTAGGAGTGTCATGGGAGTGTTGTGGGCGTGCATCAAAAGTGATTCTGAGTTGTGCGTACGGAGAAGGGAAGCCATTTTCTGATGGATCTCATGCACCTAGGAAGGGGCTGATGTAACTGCAGCTGGTAATGAAGACACATGAGGCGACTGGTATAAAATCAGTGGGCGTTATTGGTTCCTATTTGCACATGCACAATCCCCTCATTAGAAGTAAAGCAGGTTTCTGCGACTGCCCGTAGCTGCCTGCAGCCACTTTGTGTGCAACTCAGAATCTGTACTAATTAGCAGGGCTTAAAGTGGTCCTGGAGAGGTGGGGGAACTCATCTCCCCCACGCCCCCCTCCCCTTAGTGTTCGCCAAAGGCGCGTACACCGCAAAAGGGTGTGGCCACACAAAAGTACCCCAATTCAAAATAATGCCTCACAGTAGCACAATCTTATTCACATTGCCCGCCTCACATACTAGTGCCCTTTACACACACAATGCCCACAATAGCAGAGCCACTTACACACACAATGCCCACAATAGTCCCCCCCCCCTCCTTTTAGATTCGAATCCCAATATAGCAGTATATGTTGGAAAACCTTTGCTCACCTCTCTTATGTCTTCATTGTGTCCCTTCTGCTTTCTTGTTTCCTTTGTATGTCACTCTCCTCATGTGTCTATATCTTCATCCTAGGTATTCCTTATTCCCTATATGCTCTCCTTTGTGTCTGATTATCTAAATCTTTCTCTCCCTTTCTTACCCCGTACACCTCTCACTCCCTCATCTCACCCCTGTACCTCTCACTCCCTCGGACCCTTTCAGCCTCTGCTTCTATCTCACCCCTGCTCCTCTCACTCCCTCATCCCACCCCTTGCACCTCTCACTCCCCCATCTCACCCTGGCGCCTCTCACTCCCCATTCTCACTGCCTGCTCCTCTCACTCCCTCCCCATCTCACCGTCTGCTCCTCTCACTTCCTCCCCATCTCACTCCCTGCTCCTCTCACTCCCCCAACTCACTGCCTGCTCCTCTCACTCCCCCATCTCACTCCCTGCTACCCTTTCAGCCTCTGCTTCTATCTCCCCCCGGCGCCTCTCACTCCCCCATCTCACCCCCTGCTCCTCTCACTCTCCCATCTCAGCCCCTGCTCCTCTCACTCCCTCGTCTCACCCCATCTCCTCTCACTCCCCCATCTCACCCCCTGCTCCTCTCACTCCCCCATCTCACCCCCTGCTCCTCTCACTCCACCATCTCTCCCTGGCAACTCTCACTCGCCCATCTCACCCTTGCTACTCTAACTCCCCCATCTCACCCCCTGTTCCTCTCACTCCCCCATCTCACCCCCTGCTCCTCTCACTCCCCCATCTCACCCCTGCTCCTCTTACTCCCCCATCTCACCCCTGCTCCTCTCACTCTCCCATCTCACCCCCTGCTCCTCTCACTCCCCTGTCTCACCCGCTGCTCCTCTCACTCCCCCATCTCTCCCTGGCACCTCTCACTCGCCCATCTCACCCCCTGCTCCTCTCACTCCCCAAACTCACCACCTGCTCCTCTCACTCCCCATCTCACTGCCTGCTACTCTCACTACCCCGTCTCACCCAGGCACCTCTCACTCTCCCATCTCACTCCCTGCTCCTCTCACTCCCCCATCTCACCCCCTGCTCCTCTCATTCCCCCATCATACCCTCTGCTCCTCTCACTCCCCCATCTCACCCACTGCTCCTCTCCCCCATCTCACCACCTGCTCCTCTCACTCCCCCATCTCACCCCCTGCTCCTCTCACTCCTCCATCTCACCCCCTGCTCCTCTCACTCCCCCACCTCACCCCCTGCTCCTCTTACTCCCCCATCTCACCCCCTGCTCCTCTCACTCCCCCATCTCACCCCCTGCTCCTCTCACTCCATCTCTCCCTGGCACCTCTCACTCACCCATCTCACTCCTGCTCCTCTCACTCTCCCATCTCACTGCCTGCTACTCTCACTACCCCGTCTCACCCTGGCACCTCTCACTCTCCCATCTCACTCCCTGCTCCTCTCACTCCCCCATCTCACCCCCTGCTCCTCTCATTCCCCCATCATACCCCCTGCTCCTCTCACTCCTCCATCTCACCCACTGCTCCTCTCCCCATCTCACCACCTGCTCCTCTCACTCCCCCATCTCACCCCCTGCTCCTCTCACTCCCCCATCTCACCCCCTGCTCCTCTCACTCCATCTCTCCCTGGCACCTCTCACTCACCCATCTCACTCCTGCTCCTCTCACTCTCCCATCTCACCCCCTGCTCCTCTCACTCCCCCATCTCACCCCCTGCTCCTCTCACTCCCCCGTCTCACCCGCTGCTCCTCTCACTCCCCCATCTCTCCCTGGCACCTCTCACTCGCCCATCTCACCCCCTGCTCCTCTCACTCCCCAAACTCACCACCTGCTCCTCTCACTCACCATCTCACTGCCTGCTACTCTCACTACCCCGTCTCACCCAGGCACCTCTCACTCTCCCATCTCAATCCCTGCTCCTCTCACTCCCCCATCTCACCCCCTGCTCCTCTCATTCCCCCATCATACCCCCTGCTCCTCTCACTCCCCCATCTCACCCACTGCTCCTCTCCCCATCTCACCGCCTGCTCCTCTCACTCCCCCATCTCACCCCCTGCTCCTCTCACTCCTCCATCTCACCCCCTGCTCCTCTCACTCCCCCACCTCACCCCCTGCTCCTCTTACTCCCCCATCTCACCCCCTGCTCCTCTCACTCCCCCATCTCACCCCCTGCTCCTCTCACTCCATCTCTCCCTGGCACCTCTCACTCACCCATCTCACTCCTGCTCCTCTCACTCACCCATCTCACTCCTGCTCCTCTCACTCTCCCATCTCACTGCCTGCTACTCTCACTACCCCGTCTCACCCTAGCACCTCTCACTCTCCCATCTCACTCCCTGCTCCTCTCACTTCCCCATCTCACCCCCTGCTCCTCTCATTCCCCCATTTCACCCCCTGCTCCTCTCAGTCCCCCATCTCACCCCCTGCTCCTCTCCCCATCTCACCACCTGCTCCTCTCACTCCCCCGTCTCACCCCCTGCTCCTCCACAAACCCATCTCATCCCCTGCTCCTCGCACTCCTCCATCTCACTGCCTGCTCCTCTCACTTCCCCAACTCACCCCCTGCTCCTCTCACTCCCCCATTTCACCCCCTGCTCATCTCACTCCCCATCTCCCCCCCCTGCTCCTCTCACTCCCCTATCTCACCGCCTGCTCCTCTCAATCCCCCATCTCACCCCTTGCTCCTCTCACTCCCCATTCATCCCCTGCTCCTCTCACTCCTCTATCTCACCCCCTGCTCCTCTCACTCCCCATCTCACTCTGGCGCCTCTCATTCCCCCATCTCACCTCCTGCTCCTCTCACTCCCCTATCTCACCGCCTGCTCCTCTCAATCCCCCATCTCACCCCCTGCTCCTCTCACTCCCCATTCACCCCCTGCTCCTCTCACTCCTCTATCTCACCCCCTGCTCCTCTCACTCCCCATCTCACCCTGGCGCCTCTCACTCCCCCATCTCACCTCGTGCTCCTCTCACTCCCCTATCTCACCGCCTGCTCCTCTCAATCCCCCATCTCACCCCCTGCTCCTCTCACTCCCCGTTCACCCCCTGCTCCTCTCAGTGTTCTATCTCACCCCCTGCTCCTCTCACTCCCCATCTCACCCTGGCGCCTCTCACTCCCCCATCTCACCTCCTGCTCCTCTCACTCCCCTATCTCACCGCCTGCTCCTCTCAATCCCCCATCTCACCCCCTGCTCCTCTCACTCCCCGTTCACCCCCTGCTCCTCTCAGTGTTCTATCTCACCCCCTGCTCCTCTCACTCCCCATCTCACCCTGGCGCCTCTTACTCCCCCATCTCACCTCCTGCTCCTCTCACACCCCCATCTCACCCCTGCTCCTTTCACTGCCCCAACTCACCCCCCGCTCCTCTCACTCACCCATCTCACCCCCCATCTCACCCCCGCTCTTTCACCCCCTCCCCATCTCACCCTCTGCTTCTTTCACACCCTCCCCATCTCACCCCTTGCTTCTTTCACCCCATCCGCCCCCTGCTTCTCACACACCTCCTGTGTCCTGAGAGCCTGGACTCTGGAGCATCAGGTCACCTGCATCAGTGGCTGTGACCTGGAGCATCAGGTCCTGGCTGCGGTGTAAAGCTGGCTCACGCAACTGCTGTTATTCAAAAGAAGCAGGGCCGCACTTTGAATCTGGCGCCGATTGTGCGCCATTCACGGCTCACGGATTGCCATCTAATGAGAAGCTGCCACTTGGGAAGATAGGACATGAGGGGGAGAGGGGAAAGGGGTTGGGTTAGATAGGGATTGGGGAGAGTTTGGAGTGTTAGGGGCAGATAGGGACATTGGAAATATGCAGATTTTTTAATATAGTCACCTGTGTGACAAGGACACAAACACACACACACACACTCCCTATGTACAATGCACCTCCCTTAATATGCTGCCCCTATATACACACTGCACCCCCATACCCCTCCATATAGTGCCCCCAGTATACATGGCACCCCATCCTCCATATACTGCTCCCACCATATACTGCATAATCTGCAGCTCCTCCTCCATATACTATACTACAAACCCAGGTTACTTGCCATCCTGGAACTCAGCAACAAGTAGCAGCAGTAACAAGGAAACGGATGCAGGAACCACCAGACAGTCCGGCAGTGCTCAGAGCGGAGGAATCGGGAACACATGTGTGACCACTTACCAGCGGGGGGAAAAGATGAATCAGTCCGGCAGTAAGAGGTGAGATCCTGTGTCGGGTGAGCAGTGCAGTGACCTGGAGGAGGAGGGGTTGGTGCTGGGGCTGCAGATGATGTGAGTGAGGAGGAGGCAGAGCCAGATTAAGGCGGGGCTCTGGGGGTAAGTACCCCTAGGCCCCACATTCTGAGGGGTCCCCTGCCACCAGCCACGGATTGGATCACTGTTATTGATCCGATAAACAGCGTAGAGCTCCCCACTGATACCGCCGCTGACTGCCTTCAGTGCGTCACACCATGGCCGCCGGAGCCGCAGGGCTATGTGGGGATACCGAGCTCCCGGGTCCTCTGTCCAATGGCATGTGCAGATGCAGCCTGCTGCTCCGTGACTGCCTGGACTGGAGCACAGGCTGCAGGGAAGAAGGAGGCAGCAGGATCCTTGGCGTGCACAGAGCGGCTGCATGTGAAGTTGTGCTCGTCGTAGGAGAGAAGTTAAAGCTTTCGTTCTTCTCCTTGTCTAAGTGAGTTTTTGCCAGCAGCTGAGCAATGTTATTAATTAAATTTATTTATTTCTTAACAGTTTCTATATAGCACTGCATATTCCGTTGCGCTTTACAATTAGAACAACAGTAATAGAACAAAACTGGGTAAAAACAGACAGACATAGAGGTAGGAAGTCCCTGCTCACAAGCTTACAATCTATAGGGAAATAGGCATAGATACACAAGGATAGATGATATCTATTGCATAATGGTCCACCAGATTGCTAGGTTCTTAATGGGTTGTATGATGATACCCCCCAATGTTGGGCAAGTGTCAGAAGGGTGTGAGAGTAAAGAAAGACAAAATATGTGATGTTATATATACTGTACAGAGAGGATGTAATTAGATAGGGAAGCACTGAAGGTTATGTGGGTGGGTCTGGAATTTGATAGGCTTGTCTGAAGAGGTGAGTTTTCAGGGAACGTTTAAAGGTTTGGAGACTAGCGGAGAGTCTTATTGTGCATGGGAGGGCATTCCACAGAGTGGGTGAAGCACGGATAAAGTCCTGTAATTTTGAGTGTGAACAAGTAATGCGTGTGGATGAGAGACGTAGATCTTGTGCTGAGCGGATAGGTCGGGTAGAGAGATATTTTGAGATGAGTGAAGAGATGTATGTTGGTGCAGTTTGGTTAACAGCCTTGTATGTCAGTAAAAGTATTTTATATTTAATACGGTAGAATACCGGTAAGCAATGGAGGGACTGACAGAGCGGATCTGCAGACGATGAACGACTAGCGAGGAAGATTAGCATCGCAGCTGCATTCAAAATGGATTGTAGTGGTGAGAGCCTATGTTTGGGAAGACCGGTCAGGAGACTATTACAATAATCAATGCGGGAGATAGCATGGATTAGAGTTTTTGCTGTGTCTTGTGTAAGATATGGTCGTATTTTAATTATATTAGAAGTGGTGGCTCTGGGTCATATATAGATATGTATATACATGTGTGTGTATATACTATATATATAAAGAAAATATATATGTGTATATACTATATATATATATATATATATATATATATATATATATAGGATTAGAAATAAACGGCACATGGGAAACAACAGGTTAAATGCAGTAACGTTCAACGTTTCGGAGACCTTTAATCTCCGTCGTCAGGACATACATGAATGTCCTGACGATGGAGATTAAAGGTCTCCGAAACGTTGACTGTTACTGCATTTAACCTGTTGTTTCTGGAGTGCCATTTATTTCTACTCCTCTGCATTACTTCTGAATTCGGGCACCGGGGTAAGCTGCTGTTGATTTAGAGTGCCGGACATCGCTGCGAGTCTATATATATATATATATATATATATATATATATAAAATGCGGTAAGCTGGCACTCCCACTGCCTTGTACTGTAATCAACTTGCATCGGTGCCTTCCCAATGCCGGGCTCCGCCCGACAAGTAGATCCACCAGGGCAGCACGCCAGACAACTTGTAATAAAAGGCTTTTAGTCTTGTTGATATCAATGTTTCAGAACTTTTTACTTTTTACATCAGCATCCCGACGAAAGAACATAAGTAAAAGAACATAAGTAAAAAGTTCTGAAACGTTGACATCAACAGGACTAAGAATCTTTTATTACAAGTCGTCTAGAGTGCCACACATATACAACTGTCAGAGTCAGGCAGCTGTGGCCATTCAGGGATTAACAATAGTCTGTGCCCATTCAGTTAATTAACAGTGGCATGTGCCCATTCAGAAAACAGCAATATACTGTGCCCATTCAGTAAAATAATAATAATAATAATAATAATAAAAATTATTATTATTATTATTATTATTATCTGGGCCATTCGATAGATAAAAATAGTCTGTGCCCATTCAGTGACCAAATAATAATGCTCTGTGCCAATTCAGTAAATAAAAATAACAGTCTGTGCTCATTCAGTGACCAAATAATAATGGTCTGTGCCCATTCAGTAACACAATAACAATGTAACCATTCAGTAACATAATAATAATGGTCTGTGCCCATACAGAAACATAATAAAAATGGTCTGTGCCCATTCAGTAACACAATAACAATGTGCCCATTCTGTGTGTACTGCACACAGGATGACATGGGGGCAACAAACTGCTTCTTATCCAGAAGCCACATTGTTTGTTACTGTCTGGCTAGCCAGAGTACTGTAATGACCAGTGGCGCAACTTGTGAGTGGTGGGCCCAGGTGCAAAACTATACTTTGGGCCCCCATTCTCCACCACGCCCCAAGTTCCCAATATGCCACAAGACAGTTGGTGAGGTACAGGGTGACGCGGATGAGGCAGAGGATGATGGGAATGAGGCAGAGGACGACAGGTAGATGGAGAGTTGGTGAAAGGGAGAGGCAATGGGTGACAGGAAAAAGGTGAGAGGGAGAAGCAGTGGGTGCCAGGGAGAGGCATTAGAAGATGGAGATGGTGACTGGGAGAAGGTGAAGAGGAGAAGCAGAGGGTATGAGAGGTCTCTGTAGGAGGGATTAAAGGGAGTAAACTGGGCTGAAAGGGTTCACTGGGTCATGAAGGGAAAGTGTCAGTGGGGGAGATAGGCAGAAAAAAAACCAAGCGGCTTTAACATGAGAGCTGAGGAAAGACCATGCTACTGTAGTGTAAGAATTTACTAAAGGGATAGAAGAAGAATTATGTTAGGCAAGAGGAGAGATAGTGAGGGAGAGGGAGGGAGAGAAAAGGGGGGAGAGAGAGAAGTGAAGAGGAAGTAAGAGGTGCAGTGGAATAGAGAGAGAGAGAGTCAGGAGATGGAGGGAGAGAGAAGAGTGGAGATGGAGAGAGAGAGGGAGACAGAAAGAGATACAGAGAGAGAGAAAAACAGAAGGGGGGTGGAGAGAGAGGAGCAGAGACAGAGAGAGAGAGACAGAGAGGGGTAGATGGAGAGGGGAGATGGAGAAAAGGGGAGAGAGAGGTGAAGAGGAAGGAAGAGAGGCGCAGGGGAACAGAGAGAGAGAGAAAGACGCAGGGAGAGAGTGGGCGGGGGCGGAGATGGAGATAGAGAGGGGTGGAGATGGAGAGAGATGCAAACAGAGAGGGGGAAAACGGAGAGAGATGGAGATGGAGAGGGGTGACGGCGAGAGAGGGATAGAAGAGGAATTATATTAGGGAAGAGGAGAGAGTGAGGGAGAGATGGAGGGAGGGAGAGAGATGGAGATGGAGAGGGGTGACGGCGAGAGAGGGATAGAAGAGGAATTATATTAGGGAAGAGGAGAGAGTGAGGGAGAGACAGAGGGAGGGAAAGAAGCGTGAAGAGGACAGAAGAGAGGTGCAGGGTAACAGAGAGAGTGAGATGGAGAGAGGGGGACGAGATAGAGAGAGATGGGCGGAGATGGAGAGAGGGGGAGACAGAGAGAGAGAGGGTCATAGATGGAGGGCGAGGAGCTGGAAGAGGGGGCTTCTCCTCTCTCTTCCAGTCAGCAGCTCCTCCCCCCTCCAATAGTGCAGTCCCACACAGGCAGGCAGCAGCGTCACAGAGCATGGGAGGAGGAGCCCTTTCTCCCCCCTCCAATCAGGAAGTCCCACACAGGCAAGCAGCAGCATTACAGAGTAAGGGGGGAGGAGCTGAGAGAGCGGCCTCTCCTACCCCCTCTGGCCAGCCAGTCCCACACAGGAAGCATTATTGACTCTGGGGGAAGTAGGAGCAGAGATGTGGCTCTTCCTCCCCCTCCCAGCCGGGACCTGAACTCTGCAGTGGCCACCGCCGCATTACCACAGACTCTGGTGCACTAGCAGCGGGCAGTGCAGCGTTGGCAGTGGCATAACATGAGTCAGTGTGACTCATTTTAATGCTGGCGCTGTGGGCCCCTTTACTACGGTGGGCCCCACTGCAATGCACCGGCTGCACTGATTCTAGTTCCGCCACTGGTAATGACTAACTCAGACTCATTGGGGGTCATTCAGAGTTGATCGCACGTAGCAACTTTTTGCTGCTCGTGCGATAATTTGACGCCACCTATGGGGGAGTGTATTTTAGCATAGCAGGGCTGCGATCGCTTGTGCAGCCCTGCTAAGCTAAAAAAGTTTCCTGCAAAACAAGACCAGGGTAAGAGTTACTTACCCTGTGCGACAGATCCAGCAACGAAGGTCCCGGGATTGACATCAGACATCCACCCTCCAAACGCCTGGACACGCCTGCGTTCCCTCACCACGCCTGGAAAACGGTGAGTAGATGCCCGGAATGCCTCCCCGCTGTCAATCTTCTAGCGATCGCCGCTGCAATCACTTTCAGCGCTGGTGGCGTTGATGCCCGGCGACACACATGCGCATTGCAGCCGCCACGCAGCCGCAGTCCAGACCCGTTCGCACCGCAGCGAAGAACCGCTGCGTGCGAACTGGTCGGAATGACCCTAATTATTAGAACAGCTAATTCCACAGACTGCAGGCTTTTTACTTGATGCGGGCCCCTGAAGTAAGATAGCATATACAGAGATAAATGATGCTCTACAGTCACTTGTTATATTTAGAATACATATTCACACATTTGTTTTTAAATGCATAACTTCATAACATTTCTTTATTAAGCACAATGTATACTATAGTAATAAAATTTCTTATATATAAAGCATTATTATTCTATATAATCACTTCTGATTAAGTATCATATTTTTCTGAGTGCTTAAATCAACGTTAAATTAATATATTTATTTTATTGGTTCAGTTTCTAAAAGACCTGGAGGGATAATCATATTAAAGTCTTTAATCCAACATCCAAGCTGTGCTAAATGCTAAGCTGCTAAGTGATTTGGTTCTGTTATACTCTATCATTTAAGACTGTTGAATGTTTGAACTACTGTAGCTAATAAACCTAAATGTAAATTAAAATGGTGTGCATGGAATAATTTACAGTATGCTGTTGTTTGTAATAAGAAGGTATTTCAATTTTAAGTTATATAACGATCCTTGATAAAATTATATTAGAAATGTTAATTTACTTTGACAAATATCAAATTAGGCTAAGGGAAAATCATGTGCGATATATGTTGTGCACAGATACTATACTGTAGCTACTGTAGCAGGAAACGATTGTGTTATAACTTTAATGAGCACTTTATGTTGCCTGAACATAAACAGTCAGTATGGTTTGCATGGATAAGGAATTCTATTTAGCATATTACATGAGGTCATTCAAGCATGGTTGCCTCTATTACAGCTATAAAATGCTATGTGCCAAATGAGAAAGGCAGCAGCTAAATAAGATACAATAAAAAGTGTGGACTATGCAATGGCGGCCCTAGATCAGCAGCCTAAATATTTTCAAATGTTACCCAACCACAATATCAGAGCAGCTAAACAATATTATGAAAACACTCCAGATGCTACCAAACGCCACAACAAATTAATAAATGTCATATGTAACTTCCCTCAAAATTGTTCCATATGGAAGTTTAGTCCGAAGGATAATAGTCCGTGGGCCAGACCAAATGTCGGTACCACCAAGAGGGGCAAAACTTGAGTGCACTTTTCTTAAAGATATATATATGGCCATAATATTTCTGTATGATAACCGCCTTATAGCCACAGCTTTGTGATAAAAAAACAACAACCACGTATGAACTGTTTGATTCACTGTTCTGATGAAGGTGCTGATTCAAAATTGGTGTCTGTACAAAGTCTAGAATCATGGAAAACCTTGCTGAGAGCAGCTGAAATTAGACGTCATGACATTATCTTGAAAATAGCAAGAGATTTATCTGATGAAGAAATACCACAGGTGCAATATCACCGCAAATGTCGAAGCATATTTACAATGAAAGAATTACTGGACTCAATTCTTGAAAAGGACAAAATTGCAGGTGATGTCACACTAACTTCTTGCCAGCTGCCAGTTTGAAATCAACCCAGTTCATCAAGAGTTTACAATGCTATATGCATATTTTGTCAGAAGGTCAATAAGTACCGAAAGTCTCGAAATACAAGAGAGCCTTTGATTCAGTGTCGCGAAATTTGTGCCGATGATACAATTAGACGTGCTGCCATAAGAAAAATGGATACCGGAATGATAGCTACAACTAAATAGAAACATTGTAGCTGCTGAAGCTCACTACCACAGGTCATGCTACCGTGAGTATATGAGAGATGAGCCTGCTTGTAGAAGCACCGCAGACAAGAAAGACGACAGCGATGATGAACTTTCATATGAAGCTGCTGAGAGTCATGCTTATGCAGAATTATTTTTATTCGTTAGAAATTAGTTCCTTCAGCATCCTCAAGTGCTGTATATGTCGAATCTGACCTCAAGAAGTGTTGCTTCTATGACATCTCTTTCTGTTCAAGAAATAAAAGATTCAACTAAGAAGCATATCCGATGTAAATTGGAGTTTCCCAATGTCTTGCACATATTCCCTGATGACCACAGTAAACTTCTTCTCTATCTGAACAATCTGTCGATGTACGAACTTGCAAAAGAAAACCAGACATTTAAGCGTGAATTACACAGTTTAAAATCGGCTAATACAATAGATGTAGTTAAGTCGGCACTGCTCAGGCCACAGAAGAGACCGCAAACAAAGATACTCAAACTCCTGGTGTCACAAAAGGATTTAGTCTAAATCCAGGTGCAGTGAGTAAGTACTACATAACAACCGAGTACAGGAGCATGTATCTCAGGCAGTTGAGAGACATGTTAGGCCAGAATAGCACCCGACTATCACATCCTTATCTCCAACAACCTAGGATTAATAAAGAAGAAGAAGATGTCAAATCACTGGTTGACCTCATGGAGAATAGTTGGATCAATCCGATGCACCATGAGAGTTCTAAATTAGTAAGTCTATTGACTGGTGTCATCGCGCCAGCAGAAGTTGTGGATGATATTCTAAAGGCTCATCAAGTCGGAGAAGATGCATACGAGAACTTCAAGAAAAACCGCCTTGAAGAAAGCTCCACATGTACATCTTTTCATTATAAGATCACTAAACAAAGCTTAAAAATATTCTCTAATCTCAAACCAAAGAAGATAATTGGAACTGGTGGGGTAAAGCAAAATATTCTTAAGGCAGACCGAAAACTATTTGGTCACATGGTTCTTATTGCCCAAAGTCGACAGCTTGACATGAGAGACGTTCTGTCTCACCCGCTAGGACTTCTGCCTTGGTCACTCACTAATGGTTACGGTTCGTTAAGGAAGACAAACAAGGCTGCACTTGCACGAGAGCTGGAAAATAATGTTTCCCCAGCAGAAGACATCCCTTCCAACTCCGCCTGCATAATTGACGGAATGAGCTCAGTACAGAAAATGACGGGCAGTGAAAAGACTTTTTCAGAGCTTTCCGATTCCATTCTTTTCCGTATATTACATGAGGGTGCAAAGAGTCCACGGATTGATGTTGTTTTTGTCGTGTACCATGACGCTTCAATTAAAGATGCAGAAAGATGCAATAGTGGATCAAGCAATAGTCTGCAGTTCAAAAACATTGCACCAGCGCACCATATTCAGCAATGGAGAAAATTTTTGTGCAACTCCTCAAACAAGTCCGCTCTTATTCAGTTCTTGGTTGAACAGTGAAAGTTGCGAAACAATATGAGCAAACTACAAGACAAAGTATTCTATGTAACGTGCGGTGAAATGTGATATAAAAACACAAAAGACGACTGGGAAGAAGTTACTGAATTGAAGTCTACACAAGAGGAGGCAGATACTAGGATGTTACTACATGCATTGCATGCGGCCGAAACAGGTTCTGAGGCAATAGTTATATCGGCTCAAGATACTGATGTACTTGTACTGTGCCTTGGATTTGCACGCAACATTCACTGTTCAATGTATATCAAGTGTGGAATGCAGAATAGAACTCAAATGGCCAACTTATTGGGAAGCAATGTCTGTAATTCGCTTGTTGGATTGCATGCTTTCACCGGATGTGACACTGTGAGTGCATTTGCAGGTCAAGGAAAGATTAAGGCGTTGAATCAGCTCAAAAAGAATAGACCATCCAGCAGATCTTCAGTGAACTTGGCAAAGAGTGGGAAATTACTGACGAAATCTTTAACAACATACAGCAGTTTACATAACATGTATTCGCCTTCTATCAAAACATGTTCAGTCAACGAATTGCGCTACCAACTATTTTGTGCCAAATGCGGGGCGTTAGAGTCAAGTCAGCTGCCTCCTTGTAAAGACTGTCTCTTTATGCACACTCTTCGGGCAAACTACCAGGCAGCTATATGGAGAATATGTCTTGAAGGCCAACCATCAATTCCTAATCCAACACTTTATGGATGGACAACAGATGGCGATGGGAATCTTACCATTGAGTGGATGCGCGTATCACCAGCTCCTGAATCAATATTAAACTTAGGCCCTCATTCCGAGTTGTTCGCTCGCTAGCTGCTTTTAGCAGCATTGCAAACTTCTAGGCCGCCGCCCTCTGGGAGTGTATCATAGCTTAGCAGAATAGCGAACGAAAGATTAGCAGAAATGCTACTAAATAATTCCCTGCAGTTTCTGAGTAGCTCCAGACCTACTCCTAGATTGCGATCACCTCAGTCCATTTAGTTCCTGGTTTGATGTCACAAACACGCCCTGAGTTCGGCCAGCCACTCCCCCGTTTCTCCAGCACTCCCGCGTTTTTATCTGGCACGCCAGCGTTTTTTAGCACACTCCCTGAAAACGGCCAGTTTCCGTCCAGAAACACCCACTTCCTGTCAATCACACTACGATCACTCGAGCGATGAAAAAACGTTGCTCGAGCTTGTGTAAATCTACAAAGTTTTGTGTGAAAGTACTTAGCGCATGCGCGCTGCGTACCATGCGCATTTTTGCCGTTTTTTCACTTGATCTCTGCACTGCGAAAATTGGCAGCAAGCGAACAACTTGGAATGACCACCTTACTGTGTTGTTCATGTTCTCGCTCTTATACCTTACCAGGTTGTACATGCCTAAGTAACAACCTGGCCTGTACTGAGATGTGCACATTAAAGAACTGTAGCAACAAAAAAATCAAAGCATGTTGAGAGAGAAGTAGAGCTGGGAGACTCTGAGGATGATGATGAGGATGTAGAGGAGGAAAATTAAGATTTTTGACTCTGTATAGACATTTCACTTCTAGACACTTCAACTTTATTCAGTAATAATTATTATTCATATCTCTTAAATTGTATGGGTTACAACTTTACGCATACATATTGTGATAATTTAAATACAATGCAAACTACAAAAAAATTGCATCAAAGTGGTTCTTTTGTTATAACAGAAATTACCCCCCCCCCCCCCCCCACACACACACACACACACATACACTTTTCTGTTTTACTACCTATAAACTGGGACTCTGGTAAGGTTATCATACAAAAAACTACTCTACTATCATAGTTCTAGAAAAGAAATACAACAAAGTTTTGCCCCCTTTACTGGTACCGATTAGTAAAAAAAATCTGGCTTTGGCCCATGAACTATAAATAAAGTTCTTGTGATCAGTTGTAACAGTATTGGGTCCGAATTCTCAGCACACCTTTAAAAATGGAGTTCTAAACGTTCAGTGTACAATTTCAGAATATCCCAGGAAATAAAATAAAATAAAAATAAAAAAAATATTATATATATATATATATATATATATATATATATATAATATAAAACATCAGGGGCAGGATGAAATACTGCCTGAGTTCGTGGCTGTGCGGTATTCCGGCCAGACTCGGATGTTTTTTTAAAGGGGCAATCACTTACAAGATAAAGCCATGCCTGGTAAGTGATTGCCCCTTTAAAAATGTGCAAGTTCGTCACGGCCGCCGATCTCGGGCAGCATTACTTCCTGCCCCAGGCGGTTTCTGAACCACTGCAAATGGAGCCATACCATGACAGTTCCTGAAAAGGATCAGAGAAGTAAGCTTAAAATGCGAGGCTCAGGAACCTTCGCTCCTCACTTCCAAACTGATCACAGAGACACTCAAGGCAAAGGTCCTTCCAATACTCCCAGTCATAAGGCCAAATAAATACAGGTAAGTACAGGCTGCCACCATTCTGTACTTACCTGATAGTAGCACCTGCAGTGTTTTCATAATTTTGTTGAGCATCTAAATAGCACCCACCAGTGTTCACAGACCCACCCCCCATATCAGTACTCTCCCCCCACGTGCCACAATATACTGTATGTGTATGACTGTCTATCATAGTATAAAAAAAACTTTTTGGGGAGTATAACCAGGGCCGGCAACAGAAATCTTGAGGAACGATATACACATATATTTGTGGACCTCTATCCCTCCAAGGTAGTTACAGGCTTGCCGGCCATTGGTTTATTCACCACCACCCCCTCGTCTCTCTCTCTAGCCTCACTCCTTGCCTGTATCACTTCAGTCCTCTAGCCTCATCCTCACCTGTGACTCTCCAGCACTAATCCTCCCACCTCCCCTGTGTCTCTCAGCCCCCCCCATTCCCCTGTGTCTCCCAGCCTCAAATTGTCTATCAACCTCCCCATTCCATGGCTCTTAGCCTCCCCATTCCCATGTCACTTAGCCTCCCGATTGTCTTGTGTTGCTCAGGCTCCTCACTCCCCCCATCACGTTGTGTCTTTGTGTCTCTCAGCCCCCTTACCATCACCCTATGTCTTTCAGCCTCTCCCTGTCTCTCAGCCCATGGGCATATGCATGATTTGTGGGGAAGGGGGGGGGGGTTCCTTGTATAGTATACATATACTGTACATACACACAAGTTACATAGAATACATATACGCATACATAGAACACATACACACACATACACAAAGAACACACACAGAACACATATACACATACAGCTGGAGCCGCACTCATCGCACACGTGCACTCCCGTCTTGACCAGGCGATCTGTCCGCCTAGCCCCGTCGGGAGTGCACACAGATGCTCCCATTCAAGTGACTAGGGCATATGCGTGTCACGGATGCGCGCGTGCCCCCAGACATAGATGGAGCCACGATTACATGCACTGGCCTCCAGGAAAATTGTGTGGTGGCCATTACTTCAGTGATTTTTCTACTGCGCATGCGCAAAATGCCAGCCACTTTTTCTGCAGTTCTGCTGCTGCTGACATTGCACTCCGGAGGGTAAGTATTGAAAAAATGGGTGCAGGGTGTGCGATGTGGGCCCCTCTGGGCCCTGGGGTCCCATGTGCACTGCACACACTGCACCCATTGTAGATATGCCAGTGCCCCGAATTGTATTAGTACCCCACGTTGTGCACCACTGCTGTAAAACATCATTTCATTTCAGTAATCTATGCATACAAAATTCCATTAAGATAACCATATTTAATCATAACCATTGAGACCATTTTCTAATTACAGATAAACTATACTATATTATTAATTTTCTCATATTAATTTCCATATCTCCAAGTAGCAGAACAGTGCTCCAGGACTCCCATTATTATCATTATCACACATTTAGGATTATCTATTATTCAGCTGTGGTGTCTCCATATGCAGTGCAGCCAAATAATATGTCAGGGCTTTTCATGCTTCCCTATCACCTTATAATCTAAGCCTGTAAATGGATAAAGCAGTTAGAAATTTCCACTTCCACAGAACGGTGTGAGAAGTCCAATGCCACATAATGTTCTTGCTATAATGTATAACTGTTATGTTAACAGTATTACTGCTAGGAAAGATAGGCATCAATCATAAATATAAAGTACTTCAAGTTTAGAGGAAAAGTCAAAGAAGTACTTACTGTCAATAATATTACACAGTAGTGCAATTGTGTGCAGAATAATGCACACTAGTCCCAGTAAGGTTCAGTTATATTATAACAAGCAGCCTGCTGATATATCTATATATATGTGTGTGTGTGTGTGCGTGTGTGTGTGTGTGTGTGTGTGTGTGTGCGTGCGTGTGTGTGTGTGTGTGTGTGTGTATTTTATATATATATATATATATATATATATATATATGTCGATTGGGTCCGGCACTCAATAAATGATCCAATTACCCCGGTGTCCTGATCCAAAAGCGGTGTGCACTGCTGGTATACGATTCTAAATGGAACGGCACTCAGAGGCTTTTTTTATGCAACAAGCGTGTATTAAAAATTCAATAATACATCAATGCAGTATATCAACGTTTCGGTGCCGACACGCACCGTCGTCAGGATATGATGTATAGTACAAACATAAAAAGACAAACACATACCGTATGTGTTTGTCTTTTTATGTTTGTACTATACATCATATCCTGACGACGGTGCGTGTCGGCACCGAAACGTTGATATACTGCATTGATGTATTATTGAATTTTTAATACACGCTTGTTGCATAAAAAAAGCCTCTGAGTGCCGTTCCATTTAGAATCGTATATATATATATATATATATATATATATATATAGTGCAGCAGGCCCGGCACTCCACGAGAAGTAATATAGCTGGGTTTGGTGCCCTTACAAAAACAGCATGTAGAGAAACAAAAGTACGGCACTCACAACCACTTGGCAGCAAAAAACGACAGGAAACCGTTAAGTTATACAACGTTTCAAACTCTTATTGAGTTTTTCGTCAGGTAAACATGTTTACCTGACGAAAAACTCAATAAGAGTTTGAAACGTTGTGGTTGTGAGTGCCGTACTTTTGTTTCTCTCTATATATATATATATATAGGTAATATTATGTCCACCGGTGTGCTTATTGTAATTCATAATAATAATATTAATATTAATAATAATAATAATAATAATAATTTTATATAGCACTCTTTCCATAGTTGCCTACCCTCCCTCATTCTGCAGGAGACTCTCTGAAATAACAGCAATCTCCCTCACTCCCTGAAAGGTCCAGCAATGTCCCTGATTACACCTTACCCCCTTTATGCAGCTATTACGTTCTTGGCTAAAAAAGAAATCAGAGCTACATACATTCAAATGGGATCATCAGTGCCATTTTCTTGCATTGGTTATAAGGCACAATGATCCCTATGGCCACTTACATTATATGGAAGCTCTTGTAATACACGAACAAATGCTGCAAAATATCAGTGTCTTTTCTTCAACAAATAGGTCTTACTAACTTTGGGGCTCATTTAAATTTGGATGTAAGTCATTTTCATGAAACACCTCTCCGATGTTGCAGTACGCGCCCACGCTGATAGGTGTGACTTTCACAATCTCCCTGAAATGCTTTTTCAAAAGTAGGCAAGTATGACTCTTTCTCCAATAGTTCTCAAGGCGCTTAAGAGATATAATGAACATGATGCAGTACAGAAACAATGAAATGCAGAAAAGCTTTTCATAAAATACATAGAGAATGGAAATACTAAAGGGACACAGGGGCGTCAGAACGTTTTTAGGTTGGGAGCGGGAAGATATAATTTCTGTTTGGCGCCCCTAAATCGCTGAATGTAGCCCGCTCTGTGTTATATCTCATAACAAAAATGGAGAAATGGAGAGAAAGAAAGAGAGAGAGAAAGACATACAGATGTGTCGACTTACATCTTTGCTATTTTGCTAAATTTGGCACAACATGTAAAACACGGCTAAGCTGTTTTTCATAAGTAGCGAGTGGATGGATTTAAAATTTTTTGTTTGCCATAATAGAATATGTATATAGTAACAAATTAAAGATGCAAGTTAAGAAAAATCACATGGCATGGCTAAATCTCTGAGTCTGTGGCATGCAAAACCAAGCCATACATGGCGGGATATAGCAAAGATGTATGTGGACTCATCTGAGAGAGAGACATGGAGAGTGCCAGAGAGAGATACACGGCGAGATACATGGAGAGAGAGATTGAGAAAGAGAGAGATAGGTATATCATCATCAGCAGAATGTGAAGTGCCCAGGAGAGCAGTTACCTGGAGGTCTCCGGAAGGAAACTGCATTTTCTCTCCAGCCAGGCAGTGGTTCTGTGAGAGCTATGGTAGGCTCCCAGGCAATAGGCAGTTGTCCAGCAAAAATTTGGTGGTTGTGGGAGGGAGGGGGAGAGGTAGGCGGGAGGAGGGGAGTATAGGCAGTGACGAGGTGGCTGATGCAGAACGGCGTGAGGCAGGAGCGTAACTAGAACTTTGTGGTTCCCATAGAAAATTAGTGAAAGGCCCCCCCCTGCCCCGCTGTTGTCACTATAATGCCACTTAGGGGTAGCGGGAGAGAGTGGGACAGACAAAGCGGGTATCAGCGGGTGAGAGAAGGAAAGAGAGGAGCGAGAAAGAGAGGGAGAGAGGGTTTCATGGAAAAAGAGGGAATGAGCTAAAGAGAGGAGCGAGAGAGAGACAGTGTGTCAGGGAGAAAGATGAGAGAGAGTGTGTCAGGGAGAGAGAGAGTGAAAGAGAGAGAGAGAGAGAGAGAGAGAGAGAGGGAGAAACAGTGTTGGTAGAGAGACAGTGTTAGGGAGTGAGAGGGAGAAAGACAGTGTCAAAGAGAGGGAAAGAGACAGTGTCAGGGACAGAGAGACAGTGCAAGGATAGATATTTGCACAGCATCAGGGAGAGAGGGAGAGACGGTGTCACAGAGAGAGAGAGAGAAAGATAGAGTGCCAGGGAGAGACAGTGTCAGGAATAAATTGGGGGAGACAATGTCAAAGCGAAAGAGTGTGGGGAGGGGACAGAGAAACAGTGACAGGGAGAGAGAGTGAGAGAGAGAGATAGTGTCAGGGAGAGAGAAAGATGGAAAGACAGAGTGAGAGGGAGCCAGCCATACATACACTACCTGGCTACAGTACAGGTATCTTATGGCGGCGGGCACTTCATGGCATTAGGCCCCGCCCCCTAAATGCTCACAAACCACGGCACTGCCACTGTGAGCCAGGCAGGTAGGGCAGGGGCAGAGCAGGCTGGGTAAGGCTTGGTATCCCCTCTCCCGCTAAATCCTCCATAGCTGAAGGGCAGTTTCAAGGCAGAGCCACTCAAAGTAGGGAGTGAAGACAATGTGGTTGGGGGTGGAGCCACTGTGGAGGAGGAGGTGGCACCATGGAGGAGGCGTTCAGGACCACCTGAGACACACGAGGAAGCAGGAGGAGGTGCTGCTGCACATAAGCTGTAAAGTGCGGCAGGCCGGAAGCAGTATTTCTCCTGACCATCTTTCGCTCCTCTGCTATAGTAGATAAGCGCCTCACTCATCTTTGCGGGGGGTGAGCTGCCCCCTTGCCAACCCCAGTATGACGCCCTGATGGTGAGTAAACAGGAAAGTCTTGAGTCTGTTTTTAAAGAATTCTAGGGAAAGGTGGACTCCCAAACTATGCAGGTAAACGAGTCCCAAATGAATTCTAGGAGATTCTAGGTACTGTCTGAAGTCTTTCACCTACAGATCGCAGTAATCGAGTGGTGCAGTATGGAATCAGAAGCTGCTTCAGGTACTGGCAATTGGGCCCTGGTTATGTAGGGCTTTGAAAGTTAGTTAACCAATCTTGAAGTAGATTTGCCATCTTACAGGTAGCCAGTGCCGGGAAGTAGAGAATGAGTTTTATGTTGGTGGAACGGGGCTCGTTGGTTAATAGTCTGACATCATCATTTGTAACAGCTGTAAGCGGTGCAATTTTTTGTAGGGAGACCAAAGTAGAGGACATTAGTAATATGGGGAAAAAATTAGGTAGCGTACACAACAGAAGGAAAATTATTATCCTATATTATACCAAGCAGTGGTAATATGGACACTGGTTACCTGCCCACTAGTTATTGTACCGTATGTCCAGAAATGCATATTTCAGAAAATCCTCCCTAAATATCAGAAATTCACCATGATTGAGTTATAACGTTCAGTAAAGAAAAAATAATTTTTGGATTTGCGCTACCTGTTTCATTTCATCCACCTTGAAATCTCTGTAGCAAGAAAAAAAGAAATACAAAAAATTGCAGATACTGTATCACAATTTGGTGTCTGGATATTTGTACACCTACAGCTAATGGCTCTGATTTTAATTACAGAAAAAGCGGATATTGGATTTAAAATATGCAGTGTTGAATATCAAAAAAAGGGGAGACTGAAGAAAAGGGCAATTTGTCCAATGAAAAAGCAAATTCTAAACATAATAAGAGGTGCTGCCATGCTGAGACTGCTAGTGCCACAGAGAAAAAAGGGAAAGTGCAGGTTCACACTTTATGCCCTAAGAACAATATAGTTATATTATTGTTCTGATAATCTGAACAATAATAATAACATGGAGTAAAATTGAGGTTCTTATAATAATGTTTGCACAAAAATATGGGCCCATCTACTATGGCCAAGTGACCTTATCAGGGGGTCCTTAACATTTCTAAGGTACAAGTCTAGAACACGGGACCCTCCATACCAGCAAAAGGCATCACACTAGTGAAATAGTAGTTTAAGTGTTAAAAAGTGCTACATTAATAAGAAGCAGCAGCAGCTTAAGTGCTAAAAGTGTTACATAGGTGAGAAGTTGGAATTTAAGTGCTAAAAAGTGTTACATTATCAAAAAGCAGTTAAGTTCTAAAAGTGTTGCTAATTGAGTGTTACAATATCGATGCCCCCAAGCAGCCTGGTCACACCAACCCAGGGGCCCCATGCCCTAAACCCATTACTAATACATATAAATATAAATTTATTCAGGATTTATCATCTATAGTGCCTATTCCAATACGTAGACTGCAAAAGCAAGGACCCATGCTAATTAAAAACACCCAAGGACAGGTGGAAGGGGTGCAAGTCCAGATTGAAAGGAGTCTCCACCTTCAAGTGTACATATATATATAGAATATATGGAGAGGAGGGGGGGGGGGCTGGACTGCACACCCTAACTCTAAAAATATTCAGAGGTGTTACCATGCTGTGACTTGTAGTGTTCATAGTGCTTAGAGTGTGCACCTACAGTTTACCTTTTTCGGTTCTGTACCACTTGCAATGTACACAGAAGTGTAGAGTAGTATTGGCCATTGGAACATCACAGAGTGCACCACAGGAAAATTCTATTGGTCCCTTACAGACCAAATGATGTCAGGGATAAGTGCATAGACGTTTGTTGATAATTTATTTCATGGTCATAAACAGCTTGTTTGGATTTCATATTCAAAATAGTGAAAGTAGGGCCTGATTCAGAGTTGTACATAAACCCAGTTGTTTATATACAACTCCTATGGTTACTGAGCAGCGCATGCACCAGATTTGTACTGCACATGTGCCAATCTCTGTCGGTGATATTGCCCGTAGTGTCCCAAAGCCACAGTCTGATTGACAGCTGCGTCCATTTGGGAGGGCAAGGAAGGGGTGGTTTTGACATTTCCTGGAACCTGAAGGTTCCTCAGATGGCCCATGTTAACGCAAGTGATCCAATGGCTGCATCTTTGGATGCAGTAGTGGATCACTGAAGCTGGTAAATGGTGTCTATTAACACAAGATGCCTCCTGCAGCATTAGCAAATTATCGCATCACTGCTGAGTCCAAAGATGCAGCAGTGACACGAACTGTGTCCACCTCTTAATCACCAAGTCAGTAATATTCACAGAAGTAATGTTAATTCCCAGTAGTGTGCCTAGCAGTGGCAATTTTCTCAGTAATATACACATTAGTAGTAGTAATGCTTAGCTATCACTTGGTCCTGGTGCTTCCACCACATACATATGCATACTCATGAAGAACATATGGCCCTTTACTAATAGTTGTACAAAATAATATTATAAAAACTTATAGTAGTTGAGTTATGTATATATTTTGCGAAAACACTATGGGCCAAATGTAATAGGCTACAAGATAAGGCAGGTGCTGAGACTCGGCTTTGTGATTTAGAGGACTTTTTTTTAAAGGTGAGTTAAAGTTAGTTTTCATTTAAAAAAAATTAAAGCTTTAAATCTCAATTTTAAATTGGCCAAATTCTGGTGCCCTAATAATTGTCCCTATAGTGTGTAAGCATCACAACCCACTGGTTACAAGAAAACCCCAGTAAGGCAGTAAGTGTCATGCTGACACAGAAAGTTTATTCAGTTATGTGTTGTTGTTGTTGTTGTTTTTTTTCACATTTTTGATGATATGATCAATATTGCATTTCAGTGAGTGGGATGTAGGCTAGATTATTTTTAAAGATGGTACCAAGTCCTACTGTATATTCCTGATGATAAAGCTAACTGCATTTAAGTAAAAATAAAATAAATAGAAAAGGTTTAAAAATAATTAAAATCTATTTGCATGTTTAAAATGAAAATGGGCCAAGATTTACTGTATGCGGGACATGCATCTGTGCAATTACAGGCTAGTTTCATAGGCCAATGTATATGTATTTTTGCACACTCAATATGTGTATTGTCCGTTTGATTACCTTTTGTAATAGCCTGTGGCTAACCATCATCATTAATAGTGACATTTCCATTTCTCTTTTAACAGATGCTACTGCGTTTGTTTCACACTTATTGTCTGGAATTATTTGAAAGATAATAAGGGGACATCACAGCTATATATATATATTAAGCAGCTACTACGCCTCATTCTACAGTACACATCCCAACATAGGAGGTAATTCCAAGTTGATCGCAGCAGGATTTTTGTTAGCAATTGGGCAAAACCATGTGCACTGCAGGGGAGGCAGATATAACATGTGCAGAGAGAGTTAGATTTGGGTGGGGTGTGTTCAGTCTGCAATCTGATTTGCAGTGTAAAAATAAAGCAGCCAGTATTTACCCTGCACAGAAATAAAATAACCCACCCAAATCTAACTCTCTCTGCACATGTTATATCTGCCTCCCCTGCAGTGCACATGGTTTTGCCCAATTGCTATGAAAAATCCTGCTGCCATAAACTTGGAATTACCCCCATAGTTCAATAATTTGGGTTTCATTTCTAGTTTATAAATTGCTTGTATTATCTATTTATTTCATTTCATGCATCTTAAGCTTCAAACACATTTCCTTTTATTTACTTCTATTAAAATGCATTATTGTAAGTAATGTGTTTCCATGCAATTTATCACAGCAGTAAGAGTTATTGACATCAGGTCATCGAATTAATAGCACCTATTATGTTTAGCCTGTAGAAAATTGAAAAGTCTGCTAAATCATGTGTACTTTAATGTAAATGGGGAGCTGTGTCTGTTCTCTACACGCAAGTGGCAAACATATTTCCTGCTATATAAACATTTAATGAAGCAGATTGTTTTCTGCAACACAAATGCCAATTCCCCAAAATAGCTTCTTTTGTATCTTCAATTTGTTTTAGCTTGGCAAGAATTTATATACCAGAAAGTTGGAATTACTTAATATGGTTAAAGTAAGTAAAAAGATTCATCACAGTTTAGCTCTGAAAAGAGGGATCTCATGTCCTTTTAGGACACCAGAAACATTTTTTGAGTTGCTCCAATCCAGATACCATTCTAATGAAGATTTTTTTTTATATATATAACGGCAGATTAAACACTTTATTTATTTGGCTTAGACGTTTAGGTTTTAAAATTGTTTTAAATGGAAACATACTACAAAACCGATAATTACAACCACAAACATTAGACATTAGATAGTAGATATTGGGGGTCATTCCGAGTTGATCGTAGCTGTGCAAAATTTTGCACAGCTACGATCATCTTTCCTGACATGCGGGTGGACGCCCAGCACGGGGCTAGTCCGCCCCGCATGTCAGTCTGGCCCCCTTGCAGAAGTGCAAAGGCATCGCACAACGGTGATACCTTTGCACTGCAGGAGTAACTCCCGGCCAGCGCAGCTTTAGCGAGCTGGCCGGGAGCTACTCCTCGCTCCCTGGCCCGCAGCGGCTGCGTATGATGTCACGCAGCCGCTGCAGCCCTCCCCCCGTTCGGCGTGTTTGGCCGGACCGCACCTACGAAACGGCGGCCAAACACGCCGTTTTGCCCCCTCCCGCCCAGCGAACGCCTCTGCCTGTCAATCAGGCAAAGGGGATAGCTATCCTGCTATGGTCCTCGGCCGTCCCGCATGCGCAGGCGCACTATGGCTCCTGCGCATGCGCAGCAGGGTCCCGTTCGCTCTGCTGCGTTAAAACGCAGCGAGCGGATGGGTCGGAATGACCCTCATTGTTTGGCTTATGAGAGCAAATAAACAAATTAAGGGCATTTTCTGAAAAACAAAAGGTATAATTTCTGGGTGTGATGCATATAGAAATTTTTTATCATTAATATTGGAATTACCCCAGTTGAAAAAGCGGCAAAATAAGCCAAGCACAAGGGTGAGAAAACCCTCAGCAGCAAAGGGATTAAGGGGTCTATTTACTAAGCCTTGGATGGAGACAAAGTCAGTGGAGATAAAGTACCAGCCAATCAGCTCCTAACTGACATACCACATGCTGGGTTTGAAAAATGACAGTTAGGAGCTGATTGTCTGTACTTTATCTCCGTCGACTTTATCTCCATCCAAGGCTGAGTAAATAGACCCCTATGAGTAGAGACCCTGGTAGTGTGCTAGAAAAGAAAGGCCTCTAGAACCAATAACATTGAAGCCATGTAACTGTGAATTGTAGCTGTCCACAATGAAGTTAGTGTTAGGAAATTGCCATAAAAAAATTTAGATAATGTCTCTCTGTAAAGTGAATGGTAAGGTGATCAAAGTAGCACAACATATGAATGCCTAGGAGTAGACTGACTTTATTGTCAGGTCATAAGCCAAGGGTGTTAGAGAAGAGACAGCAACTGTGATAACTTCACAAGTGCCAGTATTAATGATTACTGGGAATAGGATTCCACTATTCAGTACTCAGGGACTAATGTACAGGAGCAATCTGAAAGTTTTGTTCACAGAATAGCATCAAAAGCAAACAGGTCTGCCATTACAAATTGTGGGGCCCACTAAAGATGAAACAGGCAAGGACCCCCTTAGCCTCACTTTACCTCTGACCCAGATAATACAGAGGTGTAGCATGGTGCACTAGCATCCAAAGGAGGAAAATACTATGATGATGTCACACCCCTCTCCCCCCCCCCCCATGGTACTGCCAACACACCCATTAAATCTCTCTAGATTTATCTTTTCCCATATATATATTTATACATTGTTTATATAGATTTTATATATGTATTAACAGTTTCTTACATAGTGCAGCATATCCCATTGCACTTTACAACTGGAACAGCAGTTATAGAACAAAACTGGGTAATAATAGGCAGACATAGAGGTAGGCAGGCCCTGCTTGCAAGCTTACACTCTATAAGGAAATATGCATTTATATACAAGGATAGGTGCTACCTATTGCATAATGGTCCTGCCAGATTTAAAAGGTTCTTAATGGGTTGTATAATGGGCACCCAGCAATATTGGCCAAGGGTCAGCAGGATGTGAAAGTGAAGAAAGACAAAATATGTGAGGGTATGTGTGCACTGTACAGAGGCACTGAAGGTAATGTTGGTGGGTCCGGAATTTGATAAGGTAGTTTGAAAAGATGAGTTTTCATGGAACGCTTGAAGGCTTGGAGACTAGAGGAGAGTCTTACTGTGTATGGGAGGGCGAAACACAGAATGGGTGTACGCTGTAAGTCCTGTCATTTTGAGTGGAAGCGAGTGATGCGTGTGGATGAAAGACGCAAATCTGTGCAAAGCGGAGAGGGAGATATTTTGAGATGAGCAAAGAGATGTACTGTATGTTGGTGCAGTTTGGTTAATAGAAAACTTACATAATTAGACTGTGCTGGTGAAAAAGTGATATTTAACTATCCAATGAAATAAATGAAAACAACATTAATACAAATAGACACCGAGCAGTATTATCACATTTAAAAAGCATATATTTAAAAACTGAATAAAATTTATATATTAGCTCCTGTAGGCACTGAGTATTCAAACATATACTGTACGTGCACCCCTATCAAAGCTTATTAGTCAGGAATAGTAGTCCACACTCTCCTATATTGTTATTTGTCAGATAAGCAGTTGTTATTGGTTCTTGTATCCCAAAGCTCTATGATATTAGTGTGCACAACAATTAAGCTTAGTGTTAGAGATACATTGAAGCAGTTTGGTTAGTAAGATTAACTTTGACATGCAGCAGAAGTCATTTATAAGTGCTCTTCCACACTACCATTATGACACAAGCTGCTTTTGTTACCTGCTTTAAGTCTTATTCCTGGCCAGGAAGAGTTTAATACATATAGAATGTATCCAGTATGCTCCTTACGCTGGCCAATGATATCATTCCAACCAGCCAACTATTTGGAATGGTAATCTGACAGTGTATGGGAGCAACTGATAATCAGCCGTTTGCTCCCACATGCTGAAAAAACCCCATAACGGTTGGTCCAACTAGTTGGGAAAAGCAAGCAAATTAGATTTTTTCCAACAAATCGCTCTAGTGTATGGGGAAACTTTACACCCAACTGAATGATAAGTAGGCAGACACTGACAAAGTGTTCACCTAATTTAGTTAACATTCACATGGCCCTCACTGATAGGCTGCCCCTGTTAGCCCAGGATCAACAGCAGCAGTGGTGCAGGAGCCAGGAGGAGGACCAGAGGCAGCTGCAGCAATCCGTCACTGCTGCTGGACAGACCCTGTCACCCCGGGATCCATGACAATGGTGGAGATGATGCAGGAGCCGTACAGAGGACCAAGGGCAGCAGCACTGCATACCCCTCTCCACCTCTGACATTACAAGAGGTTCTGCAATGCCGCCACTGGCAGTACAAACAACTGTGCAACCTCTATGTCAGGGTATGATGACAATACAAGTTGCCCTGCACTCCCTTCCCCTGCCGAAAGTACAAGCGGCTCTGCACTGCTGATGGGCTGCCTCTGTTACCTGTGGATCCGTGATGGCAGCGGCAACAGTGCAGGAGCCGGGAGGAGGACAAGGAGAAGCTGCAGCAATCCACCACTACTGCTGGGCTGCTCCTTTCACCCCAGGATCCATGACAGTGCTGGAGATGGTGCGGACACCAGGATGCTGCTGCTTGTATGGAGGATGGAGTGCATACTGCTGCTGGTAGGGTGGATGTGGGCACACTCCTGCTAGCAGGGAGACATGGGGCACACTGCTGCTTGCAGGGGTGATGGGGGCACACTGCTACTGGTGGGGGGTATAGAGTTCACACTGCTGCTGGCATGGAGGATGGGGGCACACTGCTGCTGGTGGGGGGGGGTGGAGCGCAGAATGCTGCTGGCATGGAGGATGGGAGCACAATGCTGCTGGCAGGAAGGATTGGGGGCACACTGCTAATGACAGAGGGATGGAGGCACACTGCTGCTGGCAGGAGGATGGGGGCACATTGCTGCTGGTGGAAGGATGGGGGGCACACTGCTGCTGCAGAGAGGATGGGGGCACACTGCTGCTGATGGGGGGGGGGGGGGTGGAGCGCAGAATGCTGCTGGCATGGAGGATGGGAGCACAATGCTGCTGGCAGGAAGGATGGGGGGCACACTGCTAATGACAGAGGGATGGAGGCACACTGCTGCTGGCAGGAGGATGGGAGCACATTGCTGCTGGTGGAAGGATGGGGGGCACACTGCTGCTGCAGAGAGGATGGGGGCACACTGCTGCTGATGGAGGATAGGGGCACAATGTTGCTGGCAGATGGGATGGGCACACTGCTGCTGGATGGGGAGGTTGGGGGATCTATAGCTGTCTCACCCAGATGACTGGACTTACTGCCAGAGCATCCTGGACACAGCAGCCAGGAAGTCTCTACTCTGGGTGACACAGGCACAGGGGGAAATGCCCGGTACACTGTAGAGGGTCCCACCGCCTCCTCTCCCCTCAATACAGCTCCAGAGAAGGTGACCAGGAAACTTGGCGGAGTGACTCCAGCACAGTGAGCCAGGTGCGAAGCACAGACAGCTGCCAGGAAGAGACCACTGTTCTCTTCCCTGGAGCAATGATAGCAGCAGGGACACTGCCAGTGTGATATCTGCTCAGGTACAGCCACTGTACACCCGAGGTTATCCTGCACACTCCGTCCGGCCTGCTCACTGCAGCGATTAGACAGAGACACATGGGGGAAATAGGGGGGAGACGGGGCAGGAAAAAAGGTGAGAGGGGGAGACAGGGCAGATACATGGAGTGATTGAGTGTGGAAAAGAGCTCGATGGTATAAAAATGGAGAGAAACTGAAGAAGAGAGGAGCAGAGAGACAGAGAGATAGTATAAGAGATGGCCAGAAAGAGAGAGAGATTATATAAAATAGCAAGACAGGGGCATTATAAGGGAGGGGGACAGAGAGACTGGATGAGAGATTAGGAGAGAGAGATAAGGGATAAGAGATGATGAAAGAGACTTGATGAGACTTGATGAGAGATTGGGAGAGAGATATGGGATATGACGAGAGAGAGAAACGGGATGAGAGATGTGACCATAAGGGACTCGCTGCAAACTCCAGTCACAGGTACCTCCTCACCATGCTCCATCTCACTCCAGGCTACCAGGGAAAGGGACCTCCTCCATGATTAGTGTTTCCCTAGCAGCAGCAGGGCAAATACATTGGTGCTCACTATGGTAGCAAGATGGCAGAGGAGAGGGGTGCAGACTGGATGTAAGGGGAGTTTATGACAGGTGATCTCCCACTTCTTCCCTTCCCTGGTACTCTTGACTAGGGAAGCCAATCCCGGGCCATTTTTCAATCCCGGGTATCGGGATTGAAAAATGGTCAATCCCGGGATTCCCAGGATACCCGGGATTGGCTTTAGACTGTGTCCGACCGCCCCCCACGCCCCGGGGATTGAGGACGCTCAACGCTGATCCCTCAATCCCCGGGATTGGAGCTTCCAATTTTGGGATTGAATCCCGGCCGTTTTTGGGCCTAAATCCCGGGATCCCGCCGATCCCGGGATTGGCCTCCCTACTCTTGACGTTCCCAGCTGTGGAAGGAGCTCTCCTCCTCTACTGACAGATAAAGGGTGCTGAAGATTATTGTTGTTCCCTGGGATTTAGAATTAGGGGTAAATTTACTAAAGCTTCTAAAACAGATAATTGGTGATAATACCCATAGCAACCAATCAGATGCTGTCTATCATTTTCTAAAAGGCAATAGAGAAAATATAGACAGCATCTGATTGGTTGCTATGGGCTACATCACCAATTATCTGTTTTAGAAGCTTTAGTAAATTTACCCCTTATAATCTGATAATGTAAAAGAAAAAGAGTGTCATACACTATACTGAGATCTAGGACTAAAATTAATTTCTAATACAGAGACTGACATGCTGTATTATAGATATTTGATGTGTCAAGTTTATGCCTGAAACAGTAGCAATATCTTGCAACCATGAATTATCCGATTTTGGATACATCATTTGATACGGTTTGTGAAAAAATCCAAACATAGACAGACCTAAAGTGTTCTACTGTGAAACCATGAATTCACACATTATTACACAGATTGAACTAAAACTTGGGAAATGTAATGCTTCAGCATTTCCTAGGTGGTAGACTTGAAGTGCACCTGCCATACCTAACATTTATAAATTATTACATAGGACGAGTAAAAGCCTTTCTTTGGGAGCCAGGTGTTTACCTATATCCTAATTAACGCTTTGATTTTGAAGTGACTATGTACTAGTCTTGATCTCAAGTTTTCAGATTTAAAAAAAAATACTTTTCCTTCTTGTCTGTGTACGTCACCTATAAGAAGTAATTAGGTGTTTTTCTTAATTATTTTTCTAATCTCTTGTGCACAGCTATTATACCGTGTAATGAACATAGTGGGTTTTTCCCCTGACTCCTTACTTTTCTTGTTTGACCTCTCATAAGTAGGTATTAATGATTACTCTATACATACTTCCAATAAATGCTTGCAATTAATCAATAGGGTTTCTCTGTTCTAAAAAAGATGTTAACATAATAGTTTGCTTGACATTAATATGCTTCTGCAGATGAGCAGTTACATCTAACTCTGTCTTTTAAGGATATTATCCTTCAAACACCTTGAACGTGAACTATTATAATTAAGAATACATTTTTGATCATCTAGAAAATTAGTAGTGGAGGTGCTAAAACATATCTCCCAACATTTTGTACCTGTAAAGAGGGACTCTTATACCTGCTGAAGGCTCCTAAAAAGGAGTTGAAAAAAAGGGCGTGTGGTTTTGCGGGAATGCCTCGCTTGCGAGCCACGCCCACATTTTCATCACTATGGGGACTTGGCCAGTGCTCTGTGAGCTGCTGGCTATACCCACTGTCCCTCTCTTCCAGTGAACAGATGCTGTGCACATGTGCATAGCATTTATTCACCACTAATCAGAGCAGCAGGAGAGAGTCTCTCAACTGCACCCCCCCTCCCCCATGGGATACTGCGACCTGTGAATAGGAAAGTGGGACAGTCCCAGAAAATGGGACTGTCCCACAAAAATCGGGACAGTTGGGAGGTATGGCTGAAAAAAATAAAAATATATGACTTTTATACCAAAAGTTTTATGATTTAGACTGTGAATGCATGCAAAGAAGAAAGATCTCCATTCCAAATAATAATGAGATCATCTATATATCTGCTATCCCCGAACACACCACCCCATGCATGTTGGTCTTCAAAGAGCCCCACGTAGAGGTTGGCAAAACTTGGGGTGAAC
Organism: Pseudophryne corroboree; assembly: GCF_028390025.1. Classification (NCBI taxonomy): domain Eukaryota; kingdom Metazoa; phylum Chordata; class Amphibia; order Anura; family Myobatrachidae; genus Pseudophryne; species Pseudophryne corroboree. The sequence continues at coordinate 359,138,349 of NC_086448.1, read as the reverse complement.
CTAGTTCCCATGGAAGTCCACCATGTCTGTAAATAAAACTGTGTATCAAATAAAAAATAATTATGTGAAAGAATGAACTGTATTGACCTTGATACAAAGTCACGTAGGGAGTCAGAAATCATCTGATCTCCTTTCCAATATTATTCTGCAGCTTGTACTCCCAAATCATGGTGGATATTTGAATAAAGGACTAGTGCCTGTAGAGAATGCATGATCTAACAAATGTATCAGTTTGCTCAGTTTGTTTGATAGCCTTGTGTGTAAGTAAAAGTATTTTATATTGAATATGATAGAATGCCGGTAACCAATGGAGGGACTGCCAGATCAGAAGATTAGTGGTTGGCGAGGAAGATCAGCCTCGTAGCTATATTAATAATGGAATGTAGTGGTGAGAGTCTATTTTTTTATTACCAGTAAGGAGACCAGGGTCGGACTGGCCCATAGGGGTACAGAGGAAACTACCGAAGGGCCCCACTGCCTGATGGAGGCTCACTCCCTCCTCTAGGGATCAGGTTTTAGACTGTGTATTTGAATTATACTGTATACATATGTTACATTACAAAGCACAGGTCTATGGTGTACTCAGTACAGGACATTGCTGTTATCAGAATCAGAATCAGCTTTATTGGCAAGATATACTTGCGTATACTATGAATTTGTCTGTGGTTTGCTATACAACAGCCAAGTAGGTAACAGATAAGCAGGTGTGTGTGTGTGTGTGGGGGGGGGGGGGGGGAGGGGCAAGTAAAGTCATACAGATAGGTATACCCTAGGAACACAAGTTAGTTACGTGTACGTCTAGTCAGTCAATGTTCAGGAGTTCAGCAGGTGGACCGCTTGGGTAAAGGAACTTTTGAGGCTACTGGTGGACCTGGCGGGGACGGCCCTGTAACGCCTGCCTGAAAGTGGGAGATAATGGGGTATATTTGCTATAGTGAGGATTTTTAGAAGTGGAGATGTTACCCATAGCAACTAATCAGATTCTAGCTATTATCTTCTAGATGATGCAAGATAAATGATAACTAGAACCTGATTGGTTTCTATGGTTGCCTGTGGCAACTAATCCGCACTGACATATCATTTATAATTTGCATACTTTAAACGTATACAGAGCAGCTGATTGGTTGCCATGGGCAACTTCTCAGCTGGCTCACTTCTCCACTTTTATCACTGCTTAGTACAGTACATGTCCCCCAAAGACACCCTTGGGGAGGAATAGGGCAGCAGAGGCACACTTGGGGAGGAATGGGGGATGAGGCACACTTGGGAAACTTCTGTGTGCCTCTAATACTGTGCAGTACATTATGTTAGGAATGGTAGGCAGGTGTAAGAAGTAGGGGCAGGAGAAAAAAGGATGAGATGGGGGAATAGGAGGATCCAACAATCACTGAAGCCCCCACCCTCCAATGAGAGGGAGACTCAAAACATACAACTTTTGAGCCTCCACCCCACAAGTAAATGCTGTTCTGCAGCAGCATCCTGTAGCTATCAGTATCAGTGTCAATTTCAGACAGGGGGTGCCCCGCAGTATGCCATTGATTTCAGAAGTAAACAACTTTTTAGTCACAGGCAGAGCTCTGTACCCATCAAACTGACTTCGAGAGCAAGCAGTAACACTAGACACCAGTGACAAGCACATTATAATATGGGTTAAGATAGCATCTGAAGTGCATCAGACACTGATGCTGATACCAGTAACAAGAATATAAAGAGCTTTTTACTAGAGATGAGCGGATTCGGTTTTACTCGGTTTTACTCGGTTCTCAAAACCGAATCTTATTGGCTATCCAAAACACGTGACATCCGTGAGCCAATTAGATGCCGTTTTGAGAACCGAGTAAAACCGAGTAAAACCGAACCCGCTCATCTCTACTTTTTACTGCATATAAGTAATGTATTCATGTAGAAGTCAGACAAGGCATTGTCACTATCACTGACTCTGTTTGACCTAAGGATTAGTAGAACACCCTACTGATCCACCACTACTAGCAATTGATGCCAAGAACAGGGATGTATCTGAAATCGCACCAGAATTGCAATGATACTGTTAAACATTGCCCCTCTCTGTAATTACATACAGTACTAGCAATTAAAATTGCCACGGAATGGGGGGAAGGGCACTTGAAGTGTTCTGTCTACCCAATAGTTTCTACATTGCCAATAGATTCTACATATCCAGTCTACCCCTAATTATTATTAACAGTTATAATATTTATATAGTTCACACAAATCCTGCAACACTTTCTCATAGAATAATCAAGAGAAGAACATACAACTCTATATAGAGAGGGCTTTGGTGGGAATGGAACTCAAGACCTCAGTGCTGAAATTCTGCACTTCTTCAAAAGTGAACCATGGATTACATGAGGATAATGTAACTAATCAGTAATACACTTCCCTGTTGAAATAAACCACATTTAACTGTGATTTCTACTAAGCCTAGCCGTTTTTTTGTATATTAAGACAGTAATAAAAAACTATGGAACATCGAAGTTTCAGTATGTCTTCTTTGTTCTTATAAAAAGATTTCATATTTCAAAATATAAAATGTTAATTCTTTTATTAGAAAAGATGTTCTCTAATCTGAAAAATTGTTACAAATGTGTAATAACATCTATTTTAAAATATGTATTTTTGTGTGATAGAACAAATACTCCTCGTGTCTTTGTATAGAAAATTTTTATTAATTTCCTAAAAAGGCAAAACGTGTAATTTTTTTCTGCCAAATATGAGTATGACTATTTTAAAGTACTGTATTTGCAAGACAAAATCATTTTACGATCTGCTATTCTGTAATTATGCTTAATCATAATATAATGTCTCTCATGTGGTCTATGTCTTCAGGAGGTTGAAAAAACCCTAAAATATTTAACGCTCTGTACATTACCAAAATTCCATTCATCTGCAGTATTTGGATTAAGCATTCAGGGGACATATTCTGGCTTTTTTCTTTTGTTTTTAATTGAGTCAAAAGCCTGCTGCATCAGTTCAGTGTGTAATATAGTTAGCACAACAACCCCTCAATGTGGTAATTAGAGTAAAATGCAAATGGTGAACAACATAATAATAATAATAATAATAATAATAAAATATAATGCATGTATGATTCTTGCCAGCAGACAGATCTAAAAAACAGACATGAAGAGACAAAACAGAAATACACTCATAGGGCAGAATCCAAATAGCCATGGTAATTTAACGGGGCTGATGGAATCAATGGGGGCTATCCAATTAACCCCAATAGTTCCGATCGCCTAAGGCACATGAAGCATAATCCCCGATAACCAGCCCTCAGAACTTTTCCCGGATCCCATCTGTTCTTAGCCGAAAACAGGACATTTTCTGGCTGATAAAAAAAACAGGCTATAATTGGATAGCCCAATAATGACCAACGGGCTGAAATTGCTATAATAGCCCATTTTTATTGGACGAAAACGTAACGCAGCTAATTGGATACACCCCATAGTGTGTTAATGCCCATTTTTTTCACAGTAAAATTTACCCGCTATCATGCGAAAACATGGGATCAGTTCCTGGATCCATGTGTTATCAATATCGCGCCACTTAATGCGGATTTTGTTTCTTATATCTCCGGGCAGGTGAAACAAAATCCCTGATAGTGCCAGCTATTGATAGTAATTAAACTAGCCCCCCGGGATCATTAAATATCCCCCTAAATGTACATACATGTACACAGGGCCGTAACTACGTGTGTGCCAGGTGTGCCTGGCACACAGCGCAGTTGCCCTGATGGCGTAACCACCAGCGGCATGTAATGAGTCAAACTGACTCATTACATGCCGCCTCTGCTGTGTGCCATGCACCGCTGCGCTGTGGTGGAGAGATCAGCGCCGGAGGTAGCGAAGAAGGAGGAGGAGGAAGGGGGACTGGAGCCGCAGCAGCGCTATATCATTGGTAGTAAGCGCCGCTGCAGCAGTCCCCTCTCCGTCCGTATTGGCTGCCTGGCGCTGCTGTGGATGCTGGGATGCGGTTCCTTCATCCCAGCATCCACAGCAGCTCCGGGCAGCCAATACGGAAGAAGAGGGGACAACTGCAGCGGCGCTTACTACCAATGATATAGCGCTGCTGTGGCTCCAGTCCCCCTCCCTCCTCCTCCTTCTCCCCTGCCTCCGGAGCTGCACGAGGAGCCTGACTGCCAGCGGGAGAGATGGTAAGTATCTCTCTCTCTCTCTCTCTCTGTCTGTCTCTCTCTCGTCTGCCATTATATGTAAAAAGGGGGACTGTGCCAGCCGCAATGTGTAAAAAGGGGGACTGGCTGCCGCTATTTGTAAAAAGGGGGACTGTGCCTGCCGCAATGTGTAAAAAGGGGGACTGGCTGCTGTAATGTGTAAAAGGGGCTCTACCTGGTGTAGTAGCACTACTGTGCAGCGTAATTTGAATAATGAAGACTACTGTGCACCGTAGTATGAATTGGTATTATTTTGTGGCCACGCCCCTTCCCCATGAAGCCACGCCCCTATATATTTTTTGCGCGCCTACGGACGCAATGTGTAATAAGGGGGACTGGCTGACGTTATGTGTAAAAAGGGGGACTGGCTGCCGCTATGTGTAAAAAGGGGGACTGTACCTGCCGCAATGTGTAAAAAGGGGGACTGGCTGCCATTGTGTGTAAAAAGGGGGACTGGCTGCTGCTATGTGTAAAAAGGGGGACTGTGCCTGCGGCAATGTGTAAAAAGGGGGACTGGCTGCCACAATGTGTAAAAAGATGGACTGGCTGCCGCTATGTGTAAAAAGGGGGACTGTGCCTGCCGCAATGTGTAAAAAGGGGGACTGGCTGCCGTTGTGTGTAAAAAGGGGGACTGGCTGCCGCTATGTGTAAAAAGGGGGACTGTGCCTGCCGCAATGTGTAAAAAGGGGGACTGGCTGCCACAATGTGTAAAAAGGGGGACTTGCTGCTGCTATGTGTAAAAAGGGGGACTGTGCCTGCTGCAATGTGTAAAAAGGGGGACTGTGCCTGCTGCAATGTGTAAAAAGGGGGACTGGCTGCCGTTGTGTGTAAAAAGGGGGACTGGCTGCCGCTATATGTAAAAAGGGGGACTGTGCCTGCCGCAATGTGTAAAAAGGGGGACTGTGCCTGCAGCAATGTGTAAAAAGGGGGACTGGCTGTCGTTGTGTGTAAAAAGGGGGACTGGCTGCCATTGTGTGTAAAAACGGGGACTGGCTGCCGCTATGTGTAAAAAGGGGGACTGTGCCTGCCGCAATGTGTAAAAAGGGGGACTGGCTGCCACAATGTGTAAAAAGGGGGACTGGCTGCTACTATGTGTAAAAAAGTGGACTGTGCCTGCCGCAATGTGTAAAAAGGGGGACTGGCTGCCGTTGTGTGTAAAAAGGGGGACTGACTGCCGCGATGTGTAAAAAGGGGGACTGTGCCTGCCGCAATGTGTAAAAAGGGGGACTGTGCCTGCCGCAATGTGTAAAAAGGGGGATGCTGTCTGCCGTAATGTGTAAAAAAGGGGACGCTGTCTGCCATAATGTGTAAAAAGAAGGACTGTCTGCTGTAATGTGGAAAAAGGGGGACTGTCTGCTGTAATGTGTAAAAGGGGCTCTACCTGGTGTAGTAGCACTACTGTGCAGCGTAATTTGAATAATGGAGACTACTGTGCACCGTAGTATGAATTGGTATTATTTTGTGGCCACGCCCCTTCCCCATGAAGCCATGCCCCTATATATTTTTTGCGCGCCTACGGCCGCAATGTGTGAAAAGGGGGAATGGCTGCCGTTATGTGTAAAACGGGGGACTGGCTGCCGCTATGTGTAAAAAAGGGGACAGTGCCTGCCGCAATGTGTAAAAAGGGGGACTGGTTGCCATTGTGTGTAAAGAGGGGGACTGGCTGCCGTTGTGTGTAAAAAGGGGGACTGGCTGCCGCTATGTGTAAAAAGGGGGACTGGCTGCCGCAATGTGTAAAAAGGGGGACTGGCTGCCGCAATGTGTAAAAAGGGGGACTGGCTGCCGTTGTGTGTAAAAAAGGGGACTGGCTGCCGCTATGTGTAAAAAGGGGGACTGTGCCTGCCGCAATGTGTAAAAAGGGGGACTGGCTGCCGTTGTGTGTAAAAAGGGGGACTGTGCCTGCCGCTAAGTGTAAAAAGGGGGACTGTGCCTGCCGCAATGTGTAAAAGGGGGATGCTGTCTGCCGTAATGTGTAAAAATTAAAAAAGGGGACGCTGTCTGCCATAATGTGTAAAAAGGGGGACTGTCTGCTGTAATGTGTAAAAGGGGCTCTACCTGGTGTAGTAGCGCTACTGTGCAGCGTAATTTGAATAATGGAGACTACTGTGCACCGTAGTATGAATTGGTAATATTTTGTGGCCACGCCCCTTCCCCATGAAGCCACGCCCCTATATATTTTTTTGCGCGCCTACGGCCGCAATGTGTGGAAAGGGGGAATGGCTGCCGTTATGTGTAAAAAGGGGGACTGGCTGCCGCTATGTGTAAAAAAGGGTACAGTGCCTGCCGCAATGTGTAAAAAAGGGGACTGGTTGCCGTTGTGTGTAAAAAGGTGGACTGGCTGCCGTTGTGTGTAAAAAGGGGGACTGGCTGCCGCAATGTGTAAAAAGGGGGACTGGCTGCCGCAATGTGTAAAAAGGGGGACTGGCTGCCGTTGTGTGTAAAAAGGGGGACTGGCTGCCGCTATGTGTAAAAAGGGGGACTGTGCCTGCCGCAATGTGTAAAAAGGGGGACTGGTTGCCATTGTGTGTAAAAAGGGGGACTGGCTGCCGTTGTGTGTAAAAAGGGGGACTGGCTGCCGCAATGTGTAAAAAGGGGGACTGGCTGCCGCAATGTGTAAAAAGGGAGACTGGCTGCCGTTGTGTGTAAAAAGGGGGACTGGCTGCCGCTATGTGTAAAAAGGGGGACTGTGCCTGCCGCAATGTGTAAAAAGGGGACTGGTTGCCATTGTGTGTAAAAAGGGGGACTGGCTGCCGTTGTGTGTAAAAAGGGGGACTGGCTGCCGCAATGTGTAAAAAAGGGGACAGTGCCTGCCGCAATGTGTAAAAAGGGGGACTGGTTGCCATTGTGTGTAAAGAGGGGGACTGGCTGCCGTTGTGTGTAAAAAGGGGGACTGGCTGCCGCTATGTGTAAAAAGGGGGACTGGCTGCCGCAATGTGTAAAAAGGGGGACTGGCTGCCGCAATGTGTAAAAAGGGGGACTGGCTGTCGTTGTGTGTAAAAGGGGGACTGGCTGCCGCTATGTGTAAAAAGGGGGACTGTGCCTGCCGCAATGTGTAAAAAGGGGGACTGGCTGCCGTTGTGTGTAAAAAGGGGGACTGGCTGCCGTTGTGTGTAAAAAGGGGGACTGTGCCTGCCGCTAAGTGTAAAAAGGGGGACTGTGCCTGCCGCAATGTGTAAAAGGGGGATGCTGTCTGCCGTAATGTGTAAAAATTAAAAAAGGGGACGCTGTCTGCCGTAATGTGTAAAAAGGGGGACTGTCTGCTGTAATATGTAAAAGGGGCTCTACCTGGTGTAGTAGCACTACTGTGCAGCGTAATTTGAATAATGGAGACTACTGTGCACCGTAGTATGAATTGGTATTATTTTGTGGCCACGCTCCTTCCCCCATGAAGCCACGCCCCTATATATTTTTTGCGCGCCTACGGCCGCAATGTGTGAAAAGGGGGAATGGCTGCCGTTATGTGTAAAAAGGGGGACTGGCTGCCGCTATGTGTAAAAAAGGGTACAGTGCCTGCCGCAATGTGTAAAAAGGGGGAGTGGTTGCCATTGTGTGTAAAAAGGTGGACTGGCTGCCGTTGTGTTTAAAAAAAGGGGGACTGGCTGCCGCAATGTGTAAAAAGGGGGACTGGCTGCCGCAATGTGTAAAAAGGGGGACTGGCTGCCGTTGTGTGTAAAAAGGGGGACTGGCTGCCGCTATGTGTAAAAAGGGGGACTGTGCCTGCCGCAATGTGTAAAAAGGGGGACTGGTTGCCATTGTGTGTAAAAAGGGGGACTGGCTGACGTTGTGTGTAAAAAGGGGGACTGGCTGCCGCAATGTGTAAAAAGGGGGACTGGCTGCCGCAATGTATAAAAAGGGGGACTGGCTGCCGTTGTGTGTAAAACGGGGGACTGGCTGCCGCTATGTGTAAAAAGGGAGACTGTGCCTGCCGCAATGTGTAAAAAGGGGGACTGGCTGCCATTGTGTGTAAAAAGGGGGACTGGCTGCCGTTGTGTGTAAAAAGGGGGACTGGCTGCCGCAATGTGTAAAAAGGGGGACTGGCTGCCGCAATGTGTAAAAAGGGGGACTGGCTGCCGTTGTGTGTAAAAAGGGGGACTGGCTGCCGCTATGTGTAAAAAGGGGGACTGTGCCTGCCGCAATGTGTAAAAAGGGGGACTGGTTGCCATTGTGTGTAAAAAGGGGGACTGGCTGCCGTTGTGTGTAAAAAGGGGGACTGGCTGCCGTTGTGTGTAAAAAGGGGGACTGGCTGCCGCAATGTGTAAAAAGGGGGACTGGCTGCCGCAATGTGTAAAAAGGGGGACTGGCTGCCGTTGTGTGTAAAAAGGGGGACTGGCTGCCGCTATGTGTAAAAAGGGGGACTGTGCCTGCCGCAATGTGTAAAAAGGGGGACTGGTTGCCATTGTGTGTAAAAAGGGGGACTGGCTGGCGTTGTGTGTAAAAAGGGGGACTGGCTGCCGCAATGTGTAAAAAGGGGGACTGGTTGCCATTGTGTGTAAAGAGGGGGACTGGCTGCCGTTGTGTGTAAAAAGGGGGACTGGCTGCCGCTATGTGTAAAAAGGGGGACTGGCTGCCGCAATGTGTAAAAAGGGGGACTGGCTGCCGCAATGTGTAAAAAGGGGGACTGGCTGTCGTTGTGTGTAAAAAGGGGGACTGGCTGCCGCTATGTGTAAAAAGGGGGACTGTGCCTGCCGCAATGTGTAAAAAGGGGGACTGGCTGCCGTTGTGTGTAAAAAGGGGGACTGGCTGCCGTTGTGTGTAAAAAGGGGGACTGTGCCTGCCGCTAAGTGTAAAAAGGGGGACTGTGCCTGCCGCAATGTGTAAAAGGGGGATGCTGTCTGCCGTAATGTGTAAAAATTAAAAAAGTGGACGCTGTCTGCCGTAATGTGTAAAAAGGGGGACTGTCTGCTGTAATATGTAAAAGGGGCTCTACCTGGTGTAGTAGCACTACTGTGCAGCGTAATTTGAATAATGGAGACTACTGTGCACCGTAGTATGAATTGGTATTATTTTGTGGCCACGCCCCTTCCCCATGAAGCCACGCCCCTATATATTTTTTGCGCGCCTACGGCCGCAATGTGTGAAAAGGGGGAATGGCTGCCGTTATGTGTAAAAAGGGGGACTGGCTGCCGCTATGTGTAAAAAAGGGTACAGTGCCTGCCGCAATGTGTAAAAAGGGGGACTGGTTGCCATTGTGTGTAAAAAGGTGGACTGGCTGCCGTTGTGTGTAAAAAAGGGGGACTGGCTGCCGCAATGTGTAAAAAGAGGGACTCGCTGCCGCAATGTGTAAAAAGGGGGACTGGCTGCCGTTGTGTGTAAAAAGGGGGACTGGCTGCCGCTATGTGTAAAAAGGGGGACTGTGCCTGCCGCAATGTGTAAAAAGGGGGACTGGTTGCCATTGTGTGTAAAAAGGGGGACTGGCTGCCGTTGTGTGTAAAAAGGGGGACTGGCTGCCGTTGTGTGTAAAAAGGGGGACTGGCTGCCGCTATGTGTAAAAAGGGAGACTGTGCCTGCCGCAATGTGTAAAAAGGGGGACTGGCTGCCATTGTGTGTAAAAAGGGGGACTGTGCCTGCCGCTAAGTGTAAAAAGGGGGACTGTGCCTGCCGCAATGTGTAAAAGGGGGATGCTGTCTGCCGTAATGTGTAAAAATTAAAAAAGGGGACGCTGTCTGCCGTAATGTGTAAAAAGGGGGACTGTCTGCTGTAATGTGTAAAAGGGGCTCTACCTGGTGTAGTAGCGCTACTGTGCAGCGTAATTTGAATAATGGAGACTACTGTGCACCGTAGTATGAATTGGTATTATTTTGTGGCCACGCCCCTTCCCCATGAAGCCACGCCCCTATATATTTTTTGCGCGCCTACGGCCGCAATGTGTGAAAAGGGGGAATGGCTGCCGTTATGTGTAAAAAGGGGGACTGGCTGCCGCTATGTGTAAAAAAGGGTACAGTGCCTGCCGCAATGTGTAAAAAAGGGGACTGGTTGCCGTTGTGTGTAAAAAGGTGGACTGGCTGCCGTTGTGTGTAAAAAGGGGGACTGGCTGCCGCAATGTGTAAAAAGGGGGACTGGCTGCCGCAATGTGTAAAAAGGGGGACTGGCTGCCGTTGTGTGTAAAAAGGGGGACTGGCTGCCGCTATGTGTAAAAAGGGGGACTGTGCCTGCCGCAATGTGTAAAAAGGGGGACTGGTTGCCATTGTGTGTAAAAAGGGGGACTGGCTGCCGTTGTGTGTAAAAAGGGGGACTGGCTGCCGCAATGTGTAAAAAGGGGGACTGGCTGCTGCAATGTGTAAAAAGGGGGACTGGCTGCCATTGTGTGTAAAAAGGGGGACTGGCTGCCACTATGTGTAAAAAGGGGGACTGTGCCTGCCGCAATGTGTAAAAAGGGGGACTGGTTGCCATTGTGTGTAAAAAGGGGGACTGGCTGCCGTTGTGTGTAAAAAGGGGGACTGGCTGCCGCAATGTGTAAAAAAGGGGACAGTGCCTGCCGCAATGTGTAAAAAGGGGGACTGGTTGCCATTGTGTGTAAAGAGGGGGACTGGCTGCCGTTGTGTGTAAAAAGGGGGACTGGCTGCCGCTATGTGTAAAAAGGGGGACTGTGCCTGCCGCAATGTGTAAAAAGGGGGACTGGCTGCCGTTGTGTGTAAAAAGGGGGACTGTGCCTGCCGCTAAGTGTAAAAAGGGGGACTGTGCCTGCCGCAATGTGTAAAAGGGGGATGCTGTCTGCCGTAATGTGTAAAAATTAAAAAAGGGGATGCTGTCTGCCGTAATGTGTAAAAAGGGGGACTGTCTGCTGTAATATGTAAAAGGGGCTCTACCTGGTGTAGTAGCACTACTGTGCAGCGTAATTTGAATAATGGAGACTACTGTGCACCGTAGTATGAATTGGTATTATTTTGTGGCCACGCCCCTTCCCCGTGAAGCCACGCCCCTATATATTTTTTGCGCGCCTACGGCCGCAATGTGTGAAAAGGGGGAATGGCTGCCGTTATGTGTAAAAAGGGGGACTGGCTGCCGCTATGTGTAAAAAAGGGTACAGTGCCTGCCGCAATGTGTAAAAAGGGGGACTGGTTGCCATTGTGTGTAAAAAGGTGGACTGGCTGCCGTTGTGTGTAAAAAAGGGGGACTGGCTGCCGCAATGTGTAAAAAGGGGGACTGGCTGCCGCAATGTGTAAAAAGGGGGACTGGCTGCCGTTGTGTGTAAAAAGGGGGACTGGCTGCCGCTATGTGTAAAAAGGGGGACTGTGCCTGCCGCAATGTGTAAAAAGGGGGACTGGTTGCCATTGTGTGTAAAAAGGGGGACTGGCTGCCGTTGTGTGTAAAAAGGGGGACTGGCTGCCGCAATGTGTAAAAAGGGGGACTGGCTGCCGCAATGTGTAAAAAGGGGGACTGGCTGCCGTTGTGTGTAAAAAGGGGGACTGGCTGCCGCTATGTGTAAAAAGGGGGACTGTGCCTGCCGCAATGTGTAAAAAGGGGGACTGGCTGCCGTTGTGTGTAAAAAAGGGGACTGTGCCTGCCGCTAAGTGTAAAAAGGGGGACTGTGCCTGCCGCAATGTGTAAAAGGGGGATGCTGTCTGCCGTAATGTGTAAAAATTAAAAAAGGGGACGCTGTCTGCCGTAATGTGTAAAAAGGGGGACTGTCTGCTGTAATGTGTAAAAGGGGCTCTACCTGGTGTAGTAGCGCTACTGTGCAGCGTAATTTGAATAATGGAGACTACTGTGCACCGTAGTATGAATTGGTATTATTTTGTGGCCACGCCCCTTCCCCATGAAGCCACGCCCCTATATATTTTTTGCGCGCCTACAGCCGCAATGTGTAAAAAGGGGCACTGGCTGCCGTTATGTGTAAAAAGGGGGACTGGCTGCACTGCCCCTATCTTGCTTTGGGGGGGCGCCAATGCCATTTCTTGCACACCGAGCTAAAATGCCTAGTTACGGCACTGCATGTACAGTACCCTTCCACTCAGAAGATGAGACCTTGAATTTGATATATGAATTTGATATATCTATAAGAAGACCCCAGCAGTAACACCAGGAAATACCAAGCTTAATATAAGAATAGTGGGAATAAATAGTCATACATAAATAAAATATAAATGCACATGTCACATAGGGTATGCAATCAACATACCGATGGATCGGATTCCGGCTGTCACAATACCGATGCCGGGATCCTGCCAAGGGCACCATACCGCAACAGGAATACCTGTGAGGTAGGTGATTCCCCCCTCTGTGTGTGTCCACAACACCCATAGAGGGAGAATAGAAGCTGTGGTGAGCAAAGCTCGCCACAAAGCCCACAGCATGGTGAGCGCAGCGAGCCCGCAAGGGGCTACTTTGTGCTCGCCCCCTCTGCCGGCATTCAAATGACTGGGATCCCGACGTCAGTATAATGACCGCTGGGATCCCGGCCGCCGGGATCATGTACTCAAAAGGTTGACAATCAATAGGATGACACCAAATTGCCTACATGCAACATATAGTCAACCTAATTTTTCTTTGGAATTTCTTTCAACTTTTTCATAATTTACTATCCCTGTGGACTACAATTGGTAATGGTAACCTGTGCCGTGCTCCGCTACCGCTGTGCATAGGGAAGCGGTACACTGATTGGGGTTATGTGTGCTGGAAGCTAAAATTTTACACAAAAAAACCCATAAAAAAACTCAAGTCGACCTTTCCACGTGTCGACCATTTCCATGTTGACCTTTTCATTGTGTCAGCCTTTTTCACATGCTGACCCTGTGCATGTCGACCTAGACACTTTTGACCTAATTACGGTCGACCTATTATACCATAACCACACAGTATTACCGATATTTCCTAAAAAGGCAAATAATTATTACTTTCTTTTAAATATAGGATTGACTGTTCCAAACTAATTGGTTTTGCTTACTTTTAAAGTTGGCCGTAACAGTTCAAAATAGATGGGTGTAGATGAGAAAATGGTAGAGTCTAAATTTTCAGGTTTAGAGATTTTAGTGTATAATATATGATGATAATAAACCATTCCAATACATTTGACTGTAAGAGCACATTTAGTGAGCCTACCTATTACAGCAGTGGGGAGGCTCGGGAAGAAGTACAGTAAAGTCAGTTTCATAAAGATAACACTCTTGTAATTTGAAAAGCTACACTTGTATATTTGTATAAAAAAGGAGATTAATGGTAAGACTTACCATGGTTAAATCTCTTTCTGCGAGGTACACTGGATTCCACAGGGAATAACATTGGGGTGTAGAGTTGGATCTTGATCCGAGGCACCAACAGGCTAAAGCTTTGACTGTTCCCAGGATGCACTGCACCGCCTCCTCTACAGCCCCGCCTCCAGGCACTGGAGCTCAGTTTTGTTAACCAGTCCAATGCAGTAGCAGGTAAAAGAGACGATAGTTGTTAGCCACATAGAACAACATTCTCACGACAGTAGAAGGTACCAGTGGCTAATGCCATACAAACCCAAAGAAGCTAAGTGCGTCAAGGTGGGAGCCCTGTGGAATCCAGTGTACCTCACAGAAAGAGATTTAACCATGGTAAGTCTTACCATAAATCTCCTTTTCTGCAGCGGGGTACACTGGTATTCCACAGGGAATAACATTGTGGATGTCCTAAAGCAGTTCCTCATGGGAGGGGACGCACTGTAGCGGGCACAAGAACCCGGCGTCCAAAGGAAGCATCCTGAGGTGGAAGTATCAAAGGCATAGAACCTGATGAACGTGTTCACCAAGGACCACGTAGCCGCCTTGCACAATTGTTCTGGGGACGAGCCACGATGGGCCGCCCAAGAAGGTCTAACAGACCGAGTAGAATTGGCCTTGATAGCTGCAGGAGCTGGGAGCCCAGCTTGCGCAAAAGCTTGTGCAATCACCATTCTAATCCATCTGGCCAAGGTCTGCTTATTCGCAGGCCAGCCACGTTTGTGAAAACCAAAAAGTACAAAAATAGAATCATACCTCCAGATAGAGGCAGGTCTCTCCACATATATACGGAGAGCCCATACCACATCCAAAGACCACTCTTTGGAGGACAAACAAGGAGAGGTAAAGGACGGAAGCGAGTTGTAAGTACTGCCCAGTCACGGTGAAAAATCAGAAAGGGTGGATGACAGGACAAAGCACCTAAGTCCGACACCATCCTAGCAGAGGCAATAGCCAGTAGAAACAAGACCAATCCCATGGAACGTCAGGAAGAGACGCAATTTTTATCTGAAACCAAACCGACAAGGCAGAAAAATGAACCTTGAGGGAGGCTAGACGAAGGCCTAAGTCCAGTCCTTGTTGCAGAAAAGCCAAAAGTTTGGCAGTGCTAAACTTGTAAGCATCATAATTCTTAGCAGCACACCAGGTGATGTAAGTATTCCAGACCCTATAATAAATCCGAGCTGAAGCCGGTTTACGGGCCTTCAACATAGTTTGAAAAACCGCCTCAGAGAATCCTTTGGCCCTCAGGAGCAAAGCTTCAAGAGCCATGCCGTCAAAGCCAGTAGACACAGGGGCCCTGAACGAGGAGGTCTGGGCGTTGAGAAAGTAGAAGAGGACGCTCTATCGAGAGACCCTGAAGGTCTGAGAACCGATGCTATCTGGGCCACGCTGGAGCGATTAGGAGTAGTATTCTTCCTTCTTGCTTGTACTTCCAAATTACCCTGGGCAGGAGTGACACTGGAGGGAACACGTAGGGCAGCTGAAAGTTCCATGGAATGGCTAGTGCATCCATAAACACTGCTTGAGGATCCCTTGTCCTTGCTCCGTAGACCGGAACCTTGTGATTGTGTCGAGATGCCATCAGGTCTACATCTGGTAGGCCCCACTTGTCCACTATGAGTTGAAAGACTTCCAGATGAAGGCTCCACTCTCCGGCCTGCACGTCCTGATGACTGAGAAATTCCACTTCCCAGTTGAGGAACTTGGAATGAACACTGCTGATATGGATGCTGATATGGATGGCAGATGGTGTTCCACCCATTGAAGAATCTTTGACACTTCCAACATTGCCATGCGGCTTCGAGTGCCGCCTTGATGATTTATGTACGCCACCATGGTGGTGTTGTCTCACTGTACTTGCACAGGCCTGTTCTGTACCAGAGGCAGGGCAAGCTTCAGAGCATTGAACACTGCCCGCAACTCCAGAATATTTATAGGGAGGAGAGATTCTTCCCTGCTCCGCCGACCCTGGAGAGAGTGTTGCTCCAACACCACACCCCAACCCCGCAGACTGGCATCCGTCATTAGGAGGACCCAGTTGGAGATCCAGAAGGGACAACCTCTGCTCAATTGTTGATCCTGTAGCCACCAGCTCAGTGACAGACAAACCTCCGGAGTAAAGGAGATCATGTGAGATCTGGTCCGGTGAGGCAGGCCGTCCCACTTGGAAAGGATTAACCTCTGCAGAGGGCGGGTATGAAATTGAGCGTACTCTACCATTTCGAAAGCCGACACCTTGAGGCCTAGTACTTGCATCGCCGAGTGTATCACCACTCTTGGGTGAGAGAAGAAGCATCTTATCCTGTCCTGGAGTTTCAGGACCTTCTCTGGAGACAAGAACAAATGTTGGTTGTGTGCGTCCAGCAATGCCCCCAGGTGCACCATGTTCTGAGCAGGGACCAGTGAGGATTTCATCCAATTGATTAGCCATCCGTGGGCTTGTAGGAATTGGACCATCAGTTCTAGATGACGGATGAGAACCTCTGGGGAGTTTGCCAGGATCAGCAAGTCGTCCAGATATGGCAGTATCCTGATGCCTTGATGACGCAGAACGGCCGTCATGACTGCCATGACTTTGGTGAAGATCTGAGGAGCTGTAGCCAGGCCAAAAGGCAAGGCTTGGAATTGATAATGTAGGTTGCCAATAGCAAACCGCAGATACTGCTGATGCAACATGGCAGTAGGCATGTGAAGGTAAGCATCCTGTATGTCCGGGGATACCATATAATCCTTGGGCTCCAAAGCCATAACAATAGAGCCAAGAGTTTCCATACAGAATTTGGATACCTTCACAAAATTGTTCAGAGATTTGAGGTTGAGAATGGGCCGAGAGGAGCCATTCGACTTTGGAACTAGAAACAGTGTCGAATGGTACCCCTGCCTCTCTGAGATAGAGGCACCGGCACTATCACTCCTGTATCCAGGAGGGATTGTACAACCAAATGCAGAATTTTTTCTTTTAACGGATCCGTAGGGATAACCTGCAAGCAAAACTGGCGAGGGGGACATTTCTTGAAAGAGATGGCGTATCCGTGAGAGACGACTTCCCACACCAAAACATCTGAAGTGATCTGTAACCATACCTGGGTGAACTGCAGAAGTCGGCCTCCCACCCTGGAGCCCCCCAGGGGGAGGCCCGTCCCATTATGCAGCAGGCTTGTCTGATTTGGTAGCAGGCTGACGGGCTGCCCACGAATGTTTAGGTTTGGGTTTAGAGCTTTTGGATACGCAAGACCATTTGCTTTACCTGGAGGTCGAAAGGAACAAAAGGTGGTACTCTTAGCCTTCGGAGCCAAAGAATTAGTACTTGGGAGACATACAGTCTTGGCTGACGCCAAGTCAGTCACAATCTTGTTCAGATCTTCCCCAAATAGTATATGTCCCTTAAAAGGGAGCACCTCCAAGGTCTTTTTAGAGTCCAGATTCACCAACCAGGAGTGCAACCACAGAATCCGACGAGGCAGAATGGATGTAGTAGACGCTTTGGCTGCCATAACCCCGGCATCAGTGGCTGCCTCCTGAATGTAATGGGAGGATGTGGTAATATATGATAGACATTGTCTGGCATTATCAGGAAAATTCAGAGGTAGTTCTGCTTCAACTGCTTGAACCCATGCTTTAATACCTTTTGCAGCCCAAGAGGCTGCTGTAGTGGGTCTATGTACAGCACCCGCAAGAGTGTAAATAGACTTCAAGCATCCTTTCACACGCTTATCCATCGGCTCCTTCAGAGAGGTGATGATAGTGACGGGCAGAGTAGATGACACCACAAGACGGGCTACATGTGAGTCCACTGGTGGCGGGATTTCCCACTTGTTACTTAACTCTGCAGAGATAGGATAACATCTTTTTAGAATGGGAAAATTTATTTCCTGGAGACTCCCAGG
Organism: Pseudophryne corroboree; assembly: GCF_028390025.1. NCBI lineage: Eukaryota > Metazoa > Chordata > Amphibia > Anura > Myobatrachidae > Pseudophryne > Pseudophryne corroboree. Next base: position 359,121,088 of record NC_086448.1, on the reverse strand, counting down.
ATTCCTGACGTATGTCAATTAAATGGTCAGAATGTGGTAGGACTAATTTAGTAACCTTCTGACATTTGAACTTATTAGGTTTCTTAGATGTATCAGGAGGATCAATCTCATCCTCAATCTGAAGAATCAGTTTGATAACCTCCACTAAGTCAGGAACATCAACCTGTGTTGCAGATTCCTCATCAGAAGCAGCTGAATCAGTGTCTGATGGAACAGCATATTCCCCATCTTCATTGGAAGAAGTATCCAAAACATGAGTGGATTGTGAGGAAGAAAGATGACCCTTTGGTCCTTGGAGGGCGAGGGTTAGGCTTTTGTTTAACCAAATACTGATTTAATTGCTGTAACTGAGTTGACAGAGTATACACCCATGGCGGATTAACTACAGGGACGATATTTGGCCCAGGACGTCCCACAGGGGGCATAAGTCTTGATTCAAGCATAGTCAGCATATTAGAAAAAGCAGCCCAAAGTGGGTCTTGGTGTGTCCCCGGTGCTGCAGGCTGACTGGGGGGTGCAGAACACCCGTTACCTGGAACATCAGCTGAAATATTTTCCCCAGATAAATCCGTGGCAGCAGCGCTGCATCATGCAGGAGCGTCCACGGATTTCCCACTCTGTACAACAGACATTATTTGGAACATAGCCTTAGGGCGTAACAGTACAATATAGCCAGACAAACACAGTACCTGACAAAAATCCCCTGTGTAAAGTGACTGCAAATCCAGAGCACAAATAGAGGATTTAAGCAGTATGGGGTGTCTGAAACACACAGTGAAAAATACAAAATAGTATATCCTGTGGAACACTATATAATATATGAGACCCTGATGCACTTAGCCCCTGCTAGGGTACAGAATATAGTGATAGCAATATGTGGGGATACACAGAATGGAAACCACACAGCAGCATTAGGCACACACAGTTGCAGGTACAATGCAGAAATGATTACATATAACAATAAACCTGCACTGGACTAGTAATACTACATAAAACTATGTATGTATACAGATATAACAATGCACAGTAAACACTGGATGTATATCACAGAATACTCGTACTAAATATTCAAATAGTTATGCACTTGTTCTTAACTAATGCTGTATTAATGACGTGTAGAATACTTAAGTGCCCTGTAAATGCACAGCGCTGATGATACAGGCGGCTTTACAGAGGAGACAGTGCCCAGCTGTCCCAGAATCAGCGCAGTTCTGTGTAATGGCGCCCAAATGCTGACAGGAAGTGAGGGAGAGAGAGAGATGCAGCTCCAGGGCAGGAACATTTGCTGTAGATGGCGCCTGGGGCTGGGGTAGGGGCTATAGGTCAGCGCCTTATCCCCTCTGCTGGACTTCACCACCGGGTACTACGGAGCCTATATGAAACGGATTTTAGTAAATCTGACCTGTGCTCCTTGCCCTGGTGGATATAGTGGGGTCCCCGCATGGCCACAGTGTCCACGCCAGAGGCGCGATCCGTCTCCGGGGACCGTGACCGGATCGAGATTTTGGTGGGTCCCGCCTGGTGGGCCCTCTTAACTCCTCCCTAGTGTGTGTGTGTGTGTGTGTGTGTGCCTGAGAAGACCGGAACGCCTCCGCTGTAAGTACCCGGCAACCAGGGCGCGGGAGTATACAGCGCTGCTGGGGGAGGTGATGGAGTCACAGCACGATATGTCAGTATGACATATAGCATCTAATGCCTATGCTGTGGCCCTTGAATTCTTTTTTTTTTTCAAGAAAAGCTCTTATTAGGGCTGCCTAGCGCAACCCTCCCTGTTAGCTGCCTGCACTGCAGGCACCAACTTACAAACTGAGCTCCAGTGCCTGGAGGCGGGGCTGTAGAGGAGGTGGTACAGTGCATCCTGGGAACAGTCAAAGCTTTAGCCTGTTGGTGCCTCGGATCAAGATCCAACTCTACACCCCGATGTAATTCCCTGTGGAATACCAGTGTACCCCGCTGCAGAAAGTAGCACCATTTTTTTTCCTTCTAATATTGACGGTATATCTGTGCACATGTCTGAGTCTGTATACATAGTATGACAGAATTTGTTTTGGAAAAATTAGAAAAAAACTGTGGATGCTAATTTTTACACAGATACACAATACATGTGTATCTTTTGCTGGAATTTGTGGTACCACTAAGCCGGGAGAGCTATGGAGACAAGTGAGTGGCACCTGCAGTGACATAGTGATGTTGCTCATTGTCACTTTTTTTATAGTGCTGTGTATCCCAACTCTATTGCTGATTGTAATGATTTTTTTTCTTTTTGAGAGCTGTGTAGAACTCTGAACTGTGCTATTCTTTGTATGCACTGGAGATGCTGAGCAAATCTTTTTCTGTGTTCAAATTTCTACTTAATGTAGGGCTAAATTTATACAGCACACCATGAAAACTTTCAGTTGTAAGGCATGTTGTCACTGGGTGGCTGCCGTTCTGGTGATTTCATACTCAGTGCCTAATGCAGTCTGAAGCCCTCTGGGGAGTGCGCTCGTGCACCATGGGAGGCACAGTGAGATGCTAAAAGCATTTCAGGGCTGTGTTCGCCTCTGCCTGATTGACAGGTAGAGGCAGTCATGGGGTGAGATGGGGAGTAAACGCCATTAGAACACCGTTGGCGGGGCACGATCCAGACAATGCAGGCGTGTCCGGATCATTGTGGGGCGGGCCGTGGTGGCTGCGTTATGTCACACACAGCCACTGTGACCCAGGATGCGGCGGGTAGCTTCCTGCCAGCACAGCTAGTCAGCGCAGGCAGGAAGCTACTCGGCGGGTGCAAAAGCATTGTTGCCGTGCGATGGTTTCAAACCCGTGTGGGGGGCAGGGCCTGACTATGCGGGGCGGACTAGCCCTGTGCTGGGCATTCCCCCGCATGTCTGAGTAACTGATTGTATATGTGCTGCAGTATCAATGTATTAAAACAGAACTACTTAATGTGCACTTGCTCACTTGTCAGGGCTTGCTACATTGTTCAGTATTCTGTTGTGTCATATACATCCGCTGCTATTCAGCACTGTACTGTAGTTTTCATTAGTGGAACAATCGCCACCCAGTGGAGAAACTCTGAATTGCATGCTGTGGATCCTCTAGTGCCTCTTCACGCCTTACTTCGCCTACCTGCGCTATTTGTGATGCCTGTATGACGCAGCAACAGCAACGATGAGCGTGGCTACATCTGATATTATCCCGGCACTCAGCATAAAAGGGAAATTGGCCGTAGTGTCCTATACGATTCATAACTGGCATAAAGAATAATTTTGTGACTTTGTTTACAATATACTTTATCACTTTAAGGAGCGTTTCCGAGGGCAATCGTATTAGCCCCAATGCGGCGCTCGATGCTGCCACTTATTGCAGATTATGTGGTATCTGAGGCACTCAAATTCATCATTTGTGATAAACGGCTGCTGGAGCCATGATAACACATGGGATCAGGGACTTATCCCCAATGGGAATGCAGATCCGTTTTCGGCATATGAAAACAGACCCTAATTGGATACAGTGATAATGACTATCGGTCATTAATCGCGATATCCGTCTGCTTTCACCCGACGAAAACGGATCTGATATAATTGGATACCCTCTAAAAGTCCTTGAATTTTGTCCCTTTTCTCTGTATACAGATGGAGCCACGCTAATCGTTGCTGTTGCTTGCCTGGGAGCTGGCTTGCCTGGAAGCAGGCGCGCCCAGGCACGCTGGCCGCCCCCGCCTGCGATGTAGCCACGCTCAATGAGCATGGCTCCATGTGTATGTTTAATGATGCAATTCACCCCATCCCACTTAGTGGCCACCTGTATCTCCCCTCCGGGAGGTGGTGGTGTTGATGATGTGGGGGTGTTTGCAGGTTAGGGGATGGTAGGTTAAAGTTTTGCCTAGGGTGCAGAAAGACCTTGCACTAGCCCGGTTCTGGTATGAATGGTCGACCATGTTAAGGTCGAAAGTAATTAGGTCGACCACTATTGGTCGACATTGACATGGTCGCCACATGAAAATGGTCGACATGGGGCAGATCGACACATGAAAATGTCGACATGAATTTTTGAACTGTTTTTGGTGTCATTTTCCCCGTAACATGATCTGGAACCCCAATTAGTGTACCACGTCCCCTTGCATGGCTCATGTGCGGGCAAGGTGCCTCGCTCTGCTACCACTGCACTCGGCAAAGGTTACTATTCCCAATCGTAGTCCACGTGGATGGTATATAAAAGTTCAAAATCTATTTTTTTTATTAAGCCATGTTGACCTTTTTATGTGTCGACCTGTACTTTGTCGACTATTTTCATGTGGCAACAATTTGACCATGTCAACCATGTCAATGTCGACCAATAGTGTGTCGACCTAAGTAGGGTAGACCTGCCAAACGAATACCCACCAGCCCTGGGCAAGTAACTTATTTGTATTATAAAAATGTAGAAGAAACATGAAATCTCAGATGACTGTTATTGTGTGTAACAGTGTGAATAACATAGCTGAAATTTTTTATGTGTATTGAATTAAAAAAATACATTATGTTGATATGTATTGATAAATATTTCTTCCAAAAAGTCGCCTTTACGTCTGAGTAATTAATTTTGTGAGTTTCTTTGTGGTGTATTTTATTTGATTTAAAAAAAAAAAATCTGGAAAATTGCTTTACATTACATTGTTATCACACACATACAGAGAGAGCATAAGACACTAATCATATCCAGCTGTGCTAGCTTAGTTCAGAGCCTGAAACAATACATCGGCCTACACTGAAGAAAAAACAATACTCATTTAAAACTATGGGATGTCTGTGTGATACTAGCTGAGTGTTTTTTGCAGTTCAGTACTGCTATGACACTGTAGCAAGGTAATTCAGTAATTTGTCTTGTCTCATATAATATTTACCTATATAACTCAACTTTTAAAATAAATTATTATTACAGGTTGTGTATCTCATATCCAAATATTCCGAAATACGTAATATTCCGAAACACAGAATTTTTTGAGTGAGAGTGAGATAGTGAATCCTTTGTTTTCTGATGCTCAATGTACACAAACTTTGTTTGCTACACAAAGTTATTAAAAATATTGTATTAATGACCTTCAGGCTGTGTGTATAATGTGTATATGAAACATAAATGAATTGTGTGAATGTACACACACCTTGTTTAATGCAAAAAGTTATAAAAAAATATTGGCTAAAATGACCTTCAGGCTGTGTGTATAAGGTGTATATGAAACATAAATGCATTCTGTGCTTAGACTTGGGTCCCACCGCAATGATATCTCATTATGGTATGCGATTATTCCAAAATACGGAAAAATACGATATCCAAAATACTTCTGGTCCCAAGCATTTTGGATAAGGGATACTCAACCTGTATACTGTAAATGAATTCCTCCACGCATGTATTTTGTAGACATGATGGAGCACAGGGCAGAGATTGCAGATGGGATCTGCTTCTAGAGAGAAGTTATTTCTGGAAAATTATAATTATGGAGGACTTGAAGTGTTCATATCATACAGTAGTTTATTTTGTCTGGTATGGGCTTTAATCAAATAAAATATAAACCAATCTGACCAGTTTCTTTTGAAAATACATCCCTGCTGTATATATACAATGAGCTACCATCTAATGCAGTGATCTCCAACCCATAGCTCGCGAGCTACCGGTAGCTCGCCGTAGTATTTTCGGTAGCTCACAGAGTGCACAGGCTTGGGCAGTCACTGGCACTCCTCCTCCCTTCATTTTTAATATGGTGCTGGCCATCAGCCAATCAGAGCTCGTGGATCAGCAGTGGCGGCACCTGATTGGCTGCTGGACTGCGAGTTTTGATTGGCTCACTTACCGGCACCATATTTTAAATGCCCGCCGCTGCCGGAGACTCTCTCACCCTCACCACAGCCGCTCTCTGGAGTTCACAGGAGAGGCGCGTGCTGCACTCTCCTCCCCTTCTGTGCCTCATACAGGAGGCGCAGCACCGGCAGCAGTAGAAGAAGCCAGCAAGGGTTAGCACTGTGTGGGGCACTGTATCGGACACTGCGGGGGGGGGGGGGGGGCATTTTATCTGGTGCTGCGGGGGGCATTTAAAATGACACTGCAGGGGGAATTGTATCTGGCACTGGTGGGGGTATTGCATCTGGCACTGCTGGGGGGCATTATTTGTGTATCTGGCACTGCTGGGAGGCATTATTTGAATATCTGGCACTGCTGAGGGGCATTATTTGTGTATCTGGCATTGCTGAGGGGCATTATTTGTGTATCTGGTATTGCTGAGGGGCATTATTTGTGTATCTGGCACTACGCGGGGGGGGGGGGCATTACTTGTAGTTGTGAGGCCACACCCACTTTCGCTGGAACGCACGCGCATTGGGGGGAGGCGGTAGCTCCTTCAGAGGTTTTATTTTCCAAAAGTAGCTCACACTCCAATTAAGGTTGGTGACCACTGATCTAATGCATCTTATATAATTAGTAGTTCCCCTTTTTTATCTATTATACTGTAGAATGCAGTCTCTCTCAGATATACATTACAAAGGGCAGAAGCCCCTAAAATTTCCATTACACAATGCACAGAACTCCTCATATGCTAAGGCACAACCCCAGGGGCGGATCTAATGTGAAACAAATGAAGCTTAAGCTTCAGGGCCCCAAAATCAATAGAGTTTTTTTTAAGTGTGTGTTATTAAAAGGTTGTTTTAGTGATAAAATCATCACTCGTCTCGCTTGTGCATTTTAACACCAAAAATTAGATTTTCACCTCTTATTGTTATGTACTTTATGGTTATGGCTCATCACCAATAACACTATGACAACCAGGCTTCTAGTATAGCATAGCTGCTATTACAGCTTAGTACCGCGGGAGCTGCTGGGAGTTGCAGTCTAGCTCTGTGGTTTGTACTCTATAAATAGCATGAAACGTGTATCCCTTTTAAACTACAATTCCCGACATCCTGCAGAACTTCTCTTTGTGATATTCCCAGGAGTGACGGAGCCTGAGAGGTCCCTGTCCTTGGAAGGAGTCTGGGAGCAATGAAAGGTGAGAAGGAGCCCAGGATGAGGAGGCATCTAATAAGGTAATTTTGCTGGCGCTGAGCAGTGTTTGCTGTGCTTGCAAGAGCAGTAAATTCCTTTAGAACTAGGGCCTAATTCAGACCTGATTGCAGCAGCAAATTTGTTAGCAAATGGGCAAACCCACGTGCACTGCAGGCTGGGCAGATATAACGTGTGCAGAAAGAGTTAGATTTGGGTGGGTTATTTTGTTTCTGTGCAGGGTAAATACTGGCTGCTTTATTTTTACACTGTAATTTAGATTTCAGTTTAAACACACATCACCCAAATCTAACTCTCTCTTCACATGTTATATCTGCCCCACTGCAGTGCAAATGGATTTGCCCATTTGCTAACAAATTTGCAGCTGCGATCAGGTCTTAATTAGGCCGCTAGTTGGATGTTGTCCTATTGTTGGTTGCAAAGGGGCCTCCATAACAGTTTAAGCTTCCCTTGCCCCAAAAATGTAAGTCCGTCACCGCACAACCCTCTAATTTCCGTTACAAAGCCTATTGTCATTTGTGAAGTGATATCATCTTCCACCAAATTCTCAGAATAAACTAGTACAATCCTCAGGCGCAGACAATGCACACTTCTGCAGCTGTATATGGTCAAAGCTGCTGCTTCATTCACAGAGGTCACTGTACCTCTTATTATACACACCAGATAAATAAAAAGAATAATGAAGTGCTGCCTGACTCAATTAATTATATTTAAAACATTTATTACATACATTACATACAACACACGGCCGGTGATCAAATTAAAATTATATATATCACTATGGTGGTTAATATCAATATCACTTCTATTATGCAATTGATGTTAGTTGCAATATATTGGTAATGGTATTATGCTAGAGTCCATTTATTAGTATTTGCAATGATATTAAGCTTATAGTCCATTCATCCAACATAGAGCACAATCGTTAATGGGTTAGTGGTGGTAATGAATTATATCCCGTTACTCCAACAAGATCAGGTTAGAAAGCATGTCATCACAATGCAATAGTATCCAGCGTATTTTATGCTGATGTTAGTATGAACACTTGCAAGCTCACAGACACTGTTCATTCAATTAGTGCATAGTCCATGTGCATGGTATACTTGCGTGGCCACGTTTGTGTTATGTAGTGCACGACTCAGCGTGTAGCAGACCAGTGTACAGTTATTTGGTCCGGGTGACGTCTCACCCACTTGGTAAGCCTCCGGTACTCACGCCGCCTGTGCAAAGACGTTCAATCGTGCCGCCAGCCGCGGGTCACACTCCTCGTGCTTTACGCGTTTCTCCGCCTTTAGAACATGAGCGGCTTCATGAGAAGGATGTTGGCACCTGATAATCAGTCTCCTTTTAAAGCCAGGTATCGTACATCGACTTTCTGTAGCGCTTCTTGCTGCACATGCGCACTTGGTGCGTTCCACTATGTGGGTCACTGTATTGAAGCACTTCCGCTTCCGCTTACATCTCAGTGCCCATCTCTAGTCAATATTCATTCCATCGCATGTCTCTGGGTCTCTTGCGCACGCGCTTTGTGCTCCTCGGTTCTGATACATTCTATCCTTAATATTTATTTTTATGCATACATTGTTACTATGCTGCAATAAATTAGTAGATACTACATTCTAGCTTTTAATGTATTATGAATAATACAGCATTTCACATTATACTGCATTAATGTAACTTGTAATACCATATCTATATCGGTGCCAACAATTAATATAAAATATATATAATATATAATAAAAAATAAAATAATAATATTAAACATTATACACATGTGCAAAGATAATAATATTTCTAACAACTGCAGGATTGTCATAAACAGCCCGATAATATAATATAGTGTTTATTATACATAAAACATTCTTCTTAATTAGATGTTATTTAACTCCACCGTATCATTTAACCCTTGAGGTTTTAAGGTACATAATCTGAAGATCCAGTACGCCTCCTTTTTACACAATTTATTGTACCGATCTCCTCCTCTAGCAGTATGTTCTACTTGTTCAATCCCTATGATTTTAATATTATCCAGGGATCCCTCTGGACAGTTCAATACATGATTTGACAAACAATTTATTATTATTTATCTATTAAGAGTTTCTTATATAGCGCAGCAAATTCCGTTGCGCTTTACAAGTGGATACAATTAGAAGACAAAACTGGGTAAAAACAAACAGTCATAGAGGGAGGAGGGCCCTGCTCTCAAGCTTACAATCTATGGGGAAATAGGCATTGATACACAAGGATAGGTGCAATCTATTGCATAGTTGTTCACCAGATTGTAAAGGTTCTTGGTGGGTTGCATGATTTTACATCACAGCAGTGATGAACCAGGTTCAGGGGAAAGGAGAGTGAAGACAGAAAATATGTGAGGATATGTGTGGACTGTACTGTGGGGATATAATTGGATAGGAAAGCTATGAAGGTAATGTGAGCGGTTCTGGAATTTGATAAGCTTATTACTATGTGGGGATTAACCCCGAAGAAAATTCCTTTTTGGAGCACACTTTTAATAATGATTATAATCCATATAATAAGATATGATGTGTAATTTAAAACTTAACTTTTATTCCTTACCCAATTAATATAAAGAAGGGGGAACGAGACAAAAACCAAAAAGCAAAAAACCAGAAAACAAAATTTATAACGTGCAGAAAAATCTTACTACTTAATTTGTTATGAATAAATGCCCCTTCGTACCTTTTAAAAAAAAATCTGGAGATTTCAAAGTATAATATAATGTATCTTCCCCTAATTGTGTGCATATGATACTCAATTAAATTCTGTGTCTGCCATATTACTCCTATATACGGTTATGAGATGTGATATAATCTCTAAACCAAATTTAATTAGAGATATTATATATCATATATTTATAGGCATCAGACATCATATCCATAGACAGCATGAATTCACATTTTTTTGGAGACCAAAAAACCCCTAATCATATTTCGTTCTATCAGGGGAGCATTTTTACTAGAGAGGGAATCATTTGTTTGGGTTAGAAGTTCTAATGCAAAATCACCCGTTACCGGACCGCTGGCTGCGGCTAGCGCACGGCCCGGCACTCTTCCCCACTCTCCGGATTTACAGACAGACGGGCACCGGCTCACTGTGTGCTTGACCCCCCACATCGGCATACTCAGCAGGGTCTCTCTGGTGCGGAGGAGCGTCACTTTCTGACACACTCCACGCTTCTTAGCTGCAGTTCAGTGAGGCACCTGCCGCTGTGCAGGTTCCATACTGCCTCTGTTATCTCCAGCCCCGGCAACCCCACCGCTAGCTGCAGCGCTGCCACCCGCAGTGGAGTGCGCCCAGCTCATTCACACACTTTAGCTGGCGGGTAGCGCTGCAGAAATCCGAGCTGCTTGCAGGCTCTGACCCACTCCTCCCTCCAGCCGCAGCGTCTCCTGGGAGCTAACCAGTCACTCCCAGTCTCCCCTTACCACAGTGCCCGGAAGCCGTGAGGTCCGCGCCACGTGCATGCTATGTCCCCCTCCTCCCTCCAGCCGCAGCATCTCCTGGGGGCTAACCAGTCATTTCCAGTCTCACCTTACCACAGTGCCCGGCAGCTGCGTGAGGTCTGCGGTGTGTGACTGAGGAGGGGGGGGAGGGATGCGGACTGGCAGAGAAAGCAGGACTCCAGCCTGAGAGAGTCAGCCATGCCAAGTCTCCAGCAGCAGCAGATCCCAACAGGTTGGAATGGAACAGCAGCAGCCAGCAGCAGTGACTCCGGTAAGACACATCTGTCTGTCACCACTGTTTTGTCCCTAATACCAATCTCTCCCGTGCCCTGTGTTCTGTCATGTCCCTGGCCTTGCCCTGCCACCCTTATTCTGGCCCTTTCACCCTTATCCTGGCCCTGTCACCCTTATGCTGGCCCTGTTACCCCTATCCTGGCCCTGTCACCCCTGTGCTTGCCCTGTGAACCCTATACTGGCCCCGTCACCCCTGTCCTGGTCCTGCCGCCCCTACCCTGGCCCTGTCACCCCTATCCTGTCCCTATCATTTCTGTCCTGGCCCTGTCACCCCTGTCCTGGCCCCATCACCCCTGTCCTGGCCCCGTCACCCCTGTCCTGGCCCCGTCACCCCTATCCTGGCACCGTCACCCCTGTCCTGGCCCCGTCAACCCTGTACTGACCCTGTCACCCCTGTCCTGGCCCTGTTACTGCATACCCTCCAACTACCTTTTATGGCATGTACAGTACCCGCAGCGCCTCCAGACCTCTCCCCAATGCACCACACCTCCGCACCTTCCCCTCCACCACATGCGGCACTCCACCCCTCCCCCACATGCTGTGCCTCCAGACCCCCTACACCACCCGTGGCTCCCACTCCTCCACCCCTTCACCACCCACAGCACCTCCAGGCCCCTTCCACCATTCACCCCCCTTATACGTCTCCCCCCACACCTGCCCCCCTCCACCCGCAGCATCTGCAGACACCCTCCTCCATCAGCGGTCCCCCCCTCACCCACCCCTCCCCCACCAATGGCACCCCTGCACCTGCCCCTCCACCACCTGCAGCACCTCCGGACCTCCTTTCCCATCCGCCGCAACACCCGTACCTGCCCCTACCCTACCCATGGTGCCTGCGGTCCCCTACCCAACCCCCGGCACACCCGTCCCTTCCCATCCCACAGCACCTCCGGAACCCTTCACCCATCCACAACATCCCCACACCTGCCCCTCTCCCACCCCTGGCACCCCGGCCCCTCCCCCACCTGCGGTGCCTCCGGACCCCTCCCCCATCTGCATCCCCCACTCCTCTGCCCCTCCCCCACGCGCAGCACCTCCCGAACCTTCCCCATCCGGGCCCCACCCCCACTTCTGCCTCCCCTCCACCCGCAGCATCTACAGACACCATCCGCAGTCCCCCCCGCACCCGCTACATTCTGTACATCGTGCCCTGCAGGTGCTGTTCACGCCGTTGCAAGGGGCTGCGCCTCCTTCACCATCGCACGCCCTTTCATTGTGCAATATTTAACCACTAACAAAGGAATGCAGGTAATACTCCATATAATACAAATATTAAACCCCAGAAAGGCATGCAAGGGTTAAGGAGGCGTAGCCCCTTGCGACGGTGTGAAGAGCGCCCGTAGGGCGCGATGAAGCACCTAGTATTTTATTATATGGATTATAATCATTATTAAAAGTGTGCTCCAAAAAGGAATTTTCTTCGGGGTTAATCCCCACATAGTAATACGTTGATGAGTTTGTCTCATAATTCCGGGAGCACCTCCAGCCAAATAAAAAGGTATATGAATTTTTCATATTAGATTAATTGTAGCTGGTTTTCGTTATATTTAGTATTCACTGTTTGTCTGGTGCAGGAGAATATACTGAATTTGATAAGCTTGTCTGAATAGGTGAGTTTTCAGGGAACGCTTGAAGGTTTGAAGACTAGTGGACAGTCTTGTTGTATGTGGTAGGGCATTCCACAGAGTGGGTGCAGCCCGAAGAAAGTCCTGTAATCGTGCATGGGAGAAAGTAATGAGTGACAATGTAATTTATTCTCCTTTGCAATATTTCTTCTATGTTCCATGAACCTAACATGTAAAGTCCACAACCACAAACAAGGACATAAACCACATAGGTCGAAGTGCAATTAATGAACTGCTTAATTGTAAATTTTTCTTGAGTTAGAAATTATTTTACAACCAGTACTTTTCTCTCCATATGTCGACAAGGGACACAACGATCCTTTCCATACCTGTGATAACCAATAGGTTTTGCTGGTAACCATGATGTCACACCGATATTCGTCTCACATTCTTCCGTATAATGACTTGGGGCCAGCCTTGTATTCATTTTTCTGGCTTTCCTAAAAGTTACACGTATACCATCCGCTATATATGTTTTTAAATATTAATCTAGTTTTAACAATTCACTATTACATTTTAGAATGTTTTTAATCTCCGGAGCATATGAATTGTATTGGGTAATAAAATTAAAAGTCCTGTCACGTTTGTGATCAGATAATTGCCTATTTTTATCAATCAATAAAGACTCTCTTTGCATTATCTGAACTTCTTGGTATACCTTCTCTACTACTGGTTCAGGGTAGCCTTGTTTGAGAAAAGTTTGATATAATCCCATGTCTTGTTTTTTAAAGGCAATTTCATTAGAACAGTTCTTCTTAATTCAAGTAAACTGTCCTTTAGGGATGTTGTCATGCCATTTTTTATGATGGTTACTTTGATAATGCAAAAATGTATTCTGATCTACATGTTTTACGTATATTTCTGTAAATAACTGATTATTTTTGACAGAGAGAGCTATATCCAAATATGTAATATATTCAGTGCTATATGTGCTCGTAATTTTAAGTCCATATTCATTTACATTTAAACTTTCAAGAAAAGTGTCAAGTGATTGTCATTATTCCATATAAAAAACAGGTCGTCAATGAAACGGCAATAGAGAACCAGGCTCACCCCGAGCATGCTCCCCTACACATGTTCCTGCTCATACTGGCCCATGTATAGGTTCGCAAAGCTCTGCGCGAACCTGGTCCCCATCGCCGTTCCTCGTACATGTACATAATATCTTGAATCATATGTGAAGTAAATATTTTGTAATATAAATTCTATTGATTCTATCACAAAATTACGCAATATACCATCCATGGAGTCATCGAGTGACAAATATTGTTTGGCCACTTGTACTCCTTGGTCCTGTGGGATATTTGAGTACAATGACTCAACATCACAGGTTACAAGATAGTAACCCTCTCTCCACTTAACATCATTTATCAAATTCAAAAATCGTGCAGTATCCTTTATATATGATTGTAGTTCCTCCTGCCAAACCTCTTTGCAACATATTCCTCAATTTCAATTGAAATTATTTAGTTGGATTACCATTACTCCCTTTATATGTATCTTTATTCTCCATCTGTATATCTGCTTCCTTAAGGTAGTCACTTGAGTTCTGAATTTCTACCCCCCCATCTGCTGATTTAATTATGATTTCTCGATTCTTACATAATTTTTTAAGTGCATTTCGTTCACCAAATGTTAAGTTATCCTTCAGATTTCTTTTTTCTGCTGAATTCCACATAATTCTAAATTCATCCAAGGTTTTTTTTATAAAAACTCTCAACATAGGGCCCTCTGTGCTGTAGGGGGTAGAAGTCAGATTTTCTCCTAAAATTAAATTTTTGGTTTACATCATAAATCCTCTCATATGTGGTGCCTATATTCCTGTATCTAGGGATTCTAACATAGACAATTCAACAGAATCATTATCATCCAATATAATTGGCAATTCAGTATTATCTAATTTTTTGGTTGTTTTGGTAGCAAAATAGCATTTTATACTAAGTGTCCTTACGTATTTGTTCAAGTCCACAAGAAGATTGAAGATATTTGGTTTATTAGCTGGGGCAAAATTAAGCCATTTGGATAGTAATTTCAATTCGTCCTCACTCAACTCTTTTGAGGACAAATTGAAAATACCCTTTGACTTAATTTCAGACAAAAAATTTTTCCTTTGTTTCCTACATCCTCCTCTACATCCTCTACGGCCTGGTCCCTTCTTTTTGTTGCCTCTTTTCTTATCTCCCCGTATCTGGCTGCTCTGGGTCGTTGTTCTAAAAAATAATTTCCTACTTGTGAGTATCCATTGCTATCGATGACACTCGCCCATCTTGGTTTATAGTTCCTAGGTCCTTTCCAGTGTGAATTTTAATATTCATCTCCCATTTCATCCTCTATAACTAGTACCTCATACTTGTTTTTATGATATATTACGTCCTGTTATTTCCTTTGATGTTGTCCCCTGTATTGGTTGTGACATGCAATATGTCGGAAGCACAACAAGGACTGAATTGCCAATTATATTGGATGATAATGACGCTGTTGCATTGTCTATGTTAGAATCCCTATATACAGGAATAGAGGAGAACATTATAGGCACCACATATGAGAGGATTTATGATGTAAACCAAAAACTTAATTTTAGGAGAAAATCTGACTTATACCCTCTACAGCACAGAGGGCCCTATGTTGAGAGTTTTTATAAGAAAACCTTGGATGAATTTAGAATTATGTGTAATTCAGCAGAAAAAAAATAAATCTGAAGGATAACTTAACATTTGGTGAACGAAAATCACTTAAAAAATTATGTAAGAATCAAGAAATCATAATTAAATTGGCAGATAAGGGGGGGGGCAGTAATTCAGAACTTAAGTAACTACCCTAAGGAAGCAGATATACAGTTGGGGAATAAAGATACATATAAAGAGATTAATGGTAATCCAACTAAATTGTTTCAATTGAAATTGAGGAATATGTTGGAAAGAGGTTTGGGAGGAGGAGCTATACCAAAGACACTAATAATTTTTTGTACACACTTCACCCCGTGGTGCCCACATATTATCATTTGCCAAAAATACACAAATCCCTCACATCCCCTCCCGGCAGACCTATTATTTCGAGTGTTGGGTCGTTAATGGATAATCTATCACATTTTGTGGATTCTTTTTTACAGAGTCACATTGTAAACCTTAAATCATGTATAAAGGATACTGTACAATTTTTGAATTTGATAAATAATGTTAAGTGGAGAGAGGGTTACTATCTTGTAACCTGTGATGTTGAGTCATTGTACTCAAATATCCCACAGGACCAATGAGTACAAGTGGCCAAACAATATTTGTCACTTGATGACTCCATGGATGGTATATTGCGTGACTTTGTGATAGAATCAATAGAATTTATATTACTTAATAATTACTTCACATATAAT
This sequence comes from Pseudophryne corroboree, assembly GCF_028390025.1. Lineage (NCBI taxonomy): Eukaryota > Metazoa > Chordata > Amphibia > Anura > Myobatrachidae > Pseudophryne > Pseudophryne corroboree. The sequence continues at coordinate 359,105,324 of NC_086448.1, read as the reverse complement.
TCATGATATTATGTACAGGTACGAGGAACGGTGATGGGGACCAGGTTCGCCCCGAGCTTTGCGAACCTATACATGGGCCAGTATGAGCAGGAAATGTGTAGGGGAGCTTGCTCGGGGTGGGCCTGGTCCTCTATTGCCGTTTCACTGACGACCTGTTTTTTATATGGAATAATGACAAGCAATCACTTGACACTTTTCTTGAAAGTTTAAATGTAAATGAATATGGACTTAAATTTACAAGCACAAATAGCACTGAATATATTACATATTTGGATATAGCTCTCTCTGTTAAAACTAATCAATTATTTACAGAAACATACATAAAAGATGTAGATCAGAATAAATGTTTGCATTATCAAAGTAACCATCTTAAAAAATGGCGTGACAACATCCCTAAAGGACAGTTTACTCGAATTAAGAGGAACTGTTCTAATGAAATTGCCTTTAAAAGACAAGCCATGGGATTATATCAAACTTTTCTCAAACAAGGCTACCCTGAACCAATAGTAGAGAAGGTATATCAAGAAGTTCAGATAATGCAGAGAGTCTTTATTGATTGATAAAAATAGGCAATTATCTGATCACAAATATGACAGGTCTTTTAATTGTATTACCCAATACAATTCATATTCTCCGGAGATTAAAAACATTCTAAAATGTAATAGTGAATTGTTAAAACTAGATGAATATTTAAAAACATATATAGCAGATGGTATACGTGTAACTTTTAGGAAAGCCAGAAAAATGAAAACAAGGCTGGCCCAAAGTCATTATAGGGAAAAATGTGAGATGAATATCGGTGTGACATCATGGTTACCAGCAAAACCTATTGGTTATTACAGGTATGGAAAGGATCGTTGTGTCCCTTGTCAACATATGGAGAGAAAAGTACTGGTTGTAAAATATTTTTTAACTCAAGAAAAATTTACAATTAAGCAGTTCATTAATTGCACTTCGACCTATGTGGTTTATGTCCTTGTTTGTGGTTGTGGCATGCAATATGTCAGACGCACATCAAGGACTTTACATGTTAGGTTCATGGAACATAAAAGAAATATTGCAAAGGGAAATAAATTGCATTGATTGTCAAATCATGTATTGAACTGTCCAGATGGATCCCTGGATAATTTTAAAATCATAGAGAATTGAACAAGTAGAACATACTGCTAGAGGAGGAGATCGGTACAATAAGTTGTGTAAAAAGGAGGCATACTGGATTTTCAGTACGCCTCTTTCGACAAAGCTATGGTAAGAGCAAAACGCGTCAGAGGGCACTGGTGACTGCTTGTCTCATTCTGGGGACACTTCGTTATTTGGACATCAATCCACCTGCATGGCTAGATGGCTTTGGGCGGCTATTGGAAGTGGTAGCGGCATAAGCACTGGGGAGAACGGAGACGTCCGGTGCCTCCCAGCCGGCTCCTTTCAATTCAACTATTGCTGACCCTTTTTCTGAACATTGTACAAGTGTGTCTTGGTGGTGAGCTTGGTGTTATCCATTCACGATTTGAATATATATATATATATACCGGTCTACTGCATTACTAATTTATCATCAAACTTAGTAAAACAATATTTACAGTGCTCGGGACTAGCACCTCCGGGGACAATTAACCCACACTATTTGCGGGACTGCTGCTAATTGAGACCCCTTATTGAATTATATCAGTGCACTGATTCATTTTAGTTTGATCCACCTCTTATTAGGAATAGTGAAAATTGCCAATTAAGATTGAATATTATGTACAAAAATTAATGGTTAATATCATGTGGGAAGTTATTTCTGCTATATAATTTATTTCATCTGGTTATGCATATCTATATATATGCTTTTATGCATTTCTCATTGTGGTTGATATTTTGTGTTTCAAAGTGTATTATATTAAATAAATTATTAATAACATTGCATGTGTTTTTAATCATCCTATGGACCATATGGTATTCAGCGCAGAGTAACTATATATATTTTCAGATTATGTACCTTAAAACCACAAGGGTTAAATGACATAGTGGAGTTAAATAACATCTAATTAAGAAGAATGTTTTATGTATGATAAACACTATATTACATTATCGGAATGTTTATAACAATCCTGCAGTTGTTAGAAATATGAATATCTTTGCACATGTGTATAATGTTTAATATTATTATTTTATTTTTTATTATATATTATATATATATTTTGTATTAATTGTTGGCATCGATATAGATATGGTATTACATGTTACATTAATGCAGTATAATGTGAAATGCTGTATTATTCATAATACTTTAAAAGCTAGAATGTAGTATCTACTAATTGATTGCTGCATAGTAACAATGTATGCATAAAAATAAATATTAAGGATAGAATGTATCAGAACCGAGGAGCACAAAGCGTGTACGCAAGAGACCCAGAGATATGGGATGGAATGAATATTGACTAGAGATTGGCACTGAGATATAAGCGGAAGCGGAAGGAATTCTCAGAATGATAGGCCATCAATGGTTGAACTATTTTATATTTTTTACTGCTATATATGTTCTTTCTCCCTTTCACTCAAGCCATCTAAAAACCTTAATACATCATAACATTAAAAGTTTAGTATATGAATTTTTGCAGACGAAACATATGTCAAGTCTTCAAAATATGAGAATGTTTTAATCTTTGGATGGTTCAACATTTTCCAGGGTATGGAAGCCACTATAATGTTGTGTCAATGTGTAATTCTAGGTGAGTACCAGTATCTTTTTTATAAGTATTGGTACTGTAACACACCACCTAGGCTATAAGCACAAGAGAAATTTTTTAACATGTGTTTTAATAACAAAAAATGTGTTATATGTTTGATTTGAATATTTTAATTTATAATAAAGCAAGCATATTCTTTTTTTGTGTATGTACGAACTAAACTAGCAAAAAATTAAATTATGCAAACAACATACTATAATATAGGCATATAATGAAGAAAGTACCTGTAAACTTCAGAATTGTCTAAGATCATGATTAGTATGACTGTATTTACAACAGCCATTAGACACCTGCAACTGATACGGCTACTGATCAGCGGATCTGCCTCCGTTTGTTTGGAATTATGTGGACACATTTATCTACTGTATACATGGAAATCCTTAATGACATTTGAATTTAAAAATAGCAATTTGTTTTTGTTTTTTGCACATTTTGCAAACTGATTGTCTTGCCAAGAAACACTGATTTAGTAGAAATAAAAAATCTGCTAAATTGTTTTAAGCATCGCCCATGAAGTCCATTAGAAGAGACATTACATCTGTGTCCATACACAGCTGCCATACACCTTTCACACCTGTCAAGTTTCTAAATTTCCCAACTAACTCCTCTTAACTGCTTGCAAACTTAATTCCACTTCACTAATATTAATGCAACACTTAAAATTCTCCCTCTCATCTGAGACCATTACTTCTCATTTCATGCAGTTATAAAACTGACTGACTTAATAAAGCTACTGTCAACCTGACCAAGCCAGAAAACAGGCATGACAGTAAGAAATAATAATTATTAACTTACATAATACAGTGAAAAAGTAAGTAATCTGCAGAGCAGTCAAAACTTTTAAGCACTTAATACAGGTTTATGTCCAGCACATATGCCAATGATGGGAGGTCTTCAGTATGCCGACTGTCGGGATCCCGGCGCACAGTATACCGGCGCCGGTATCCCGACAGCCGGCATACCGACACTTTTCCTCCCTCGTGGGGGTCCATGACCCCCCTGGTGGGATAATAAAATAGCGTGGCGCTCGTAGCGTGCCACCGTGCCCGCAGCGTGGCGAGTGTAGCGAGCCCGCAAGGGGCTCATTTGCGCTCTCCACGCTGTCGGTATGCCAGCGGTCAGGCTCCCGGCACCGGTATGTTGGTCGCCGGGAGCCCGGCCGCCGGCATACCATACTACACCCGCCAATGACTACCATGCCCAAAGCCCACCTTATACAGCCCACTTCTAAAATATATTCACAGCCCAGGATATCACAATAGTGCATGCTCTGTGAAATCCCCATACAACCATATGGCCCATGACCAGTCTCATACAACATACTATACAAAACAATTGTTTCCGTACCAGACTTCATATTTGCATTTAATTCCTCTCAGTGAAGACTGAACTTTTGCTTTGAGGCCATTTGTAATTGGAAATTGTGTTTCAGTACAATCTGACATATAACAAGCTCTAGTCAGTACTCTGTTTGTGTCACTTAACCTTGGAGAGTGATAAAGTCGAGAGAGATAAAGAACCAACCAACCAAAATGACAGGAGCCGATTGGCTGGTACTTTATCTATAATGACTTTATCTCCATCCAAGGCTTAGTAAATAGTTTGCTTACTTCTTTATAACGATATCCATATGGCTATCCCAAGCATGTTCAAAATGCTCTCCTGTCTTTGCATTGGCCACCTCTGATGTAAGGTTATTACACTTATCCACTACCCTTTCTGTGAAGTAATTTGGGGGTCTATTTACTAAGCCTTGGATGGAGATAAAGTCATTGGAGATAAAGTACCAGCCAATCGGCTCCTAACTGTCATTTCAAACACAGCCTGTAACATGGCAGTTAGGAGCCAATAGGCTGGTACCTTATCTCCATCCAAGGCTTAGTAAATAGACCCCCTCCTTGAATTTCCTCTGAACCCACCTCCTTCCAGTTTCAGTGCATGTCCTCGTGTTCTAATACCTCTCTTCAGTTGAAGAATGTTTCCCTCCTGTACCGAGGGCAGTAGAGAGCCTGGCTGGGCCCAAGTACTTTTCAGGGGGCGTGGCCTAATCACAGGAGGCGTGACCATGCACCCTTACAATACAGAAAAAAATACAGAAAAATTATTAATTTTAAGCACTTCCCTGGTCACACTGAGGCCCAGCACATAGCAGTGTGTAGTGTGTGCTGGGCCGAGAAGAAAAAAAGCAGTTGCCGCTTCCAGGTAAGGGGGATACCTGCGCCCCTCACTGGGCCCTTTCATCAGACCTGGGCCCAGGTACTTTGTACCCTCATCTGCCATCTCTCAGCACCATTGCCTGTATCTTGTTAAAACTCTTGATATATTTGAAAGTTACTGTCATGTTCTACCTTTCCCTTCTCTGCTCCAACTATGTTTTCCATAGCACGCAATTTGCACCAATAGGGCAAATTTTATACAGATCAGAGTTTTTCTAGATGTAGTTGTATTCACATAAGCCCCTCAAAAATTAGAAAAAGTTCTACAAAGATGCAGTTTACACAGCAGCCCTATACATATGGGTTTCATAAGCATGACATGGGATTCTGCTGAGACAAGAAAACCACCTGCACAAAGATCTGTTTCAGCATCCTTTGCTCACCTCAGGAGAGAACAGGTTAATCTGGTTAGCAGTGTTTGGAGCCACAGAAGCAGCCTCCCAAGATTAAGTAATTATAGGGAAATTTACAGATTATGTTTTCTGGGACAAATATGCAAAACATCCTCATAAAAAAGAAAACATACTTCTAGAATATGTTAAGGCCCCCATACATCGGGTCACTGTTTCCCCGATCTGACTGGAACCACTAATCCACTGATCAGCAACCATCGATGATTGGCGATCCATTGGGGAATCGGGGAGATTCTTTATGTTGTAAATCCCCAATTTGCCTATCGTTTCTATGTCTGCATCTATGAATCAAGATCTTTACTTTATTTTTTAGGAAATTGAGACAACACATTGCAGATATATGAGTGCCTTAAGTTACATGTCAGCCCTGTGAGTCACTGCCTAACCTTCTGGGTTTCTATCACATACTGAACAAGCACCTGTAGACTGATACTGTAGTTCTATTTCAGCCTCTTTGGGCCTAGGTCAGTTTAGATCAGATTATCCTGGTCATCAGTGACTCATTCATTGATCTTAGTTAGGGAAGTGTGTAGAGCCTCGTGTTTTGGTTTTGGTTCTAATTTCATCATCATATTTTGCTGTTTCTTTTGGCTTTGCAAAACCAGCCTCAAGTGTTTTGTTCGGAATTCAGATTTAAAATCCAAATCTTGCGTTTTGGATTTCTTGAAAATGGATAAAACAGCTAAAATCATGTAAGTTTTGCAATCCAATAGCCACATTTTTTTATTTCAAATCTTAAATTCCGAACCACTGGAAGATCAGAATCAGGACTCGGTTTAGATTGGATCTCCTCAGGAAATCCAGACTGGGTTTTGGCTCGGAACCACAAAATTCATTTGGGTTCAGATTGCTCAAGTACCGACCTACACATCTCTAATCTTAGTGCATCAATTACAAAGCAAAACACAACAAAAAAAGTATTAATTTATAAATATATGAAATTATTATAAAAAGTAATTTTTTAACATTATATAACATTATAAATAGTATCAAGCTAATATTATTTAATACCAAGTACACAGTTAATTTAAGTTCAGAGAATATTTCATATGGCATCATTTGGAAAAAAACATACTTTTGGTGCTTCAGGTACAGCTATGCAAGAAAATTTCACGGCTTCAAAGGTCATGATTGTAACTTACTTATATTTTTATTTAGCCACACTGTAGTTCCAATATTGAAATAAACATAATGTACAGTAGTGAGACAGATAAAAAAATATAACTCTTCAAATGTTGCTTCACTCACATTGGAATGACCCCAATGCACACAGCTGCAGAAGCAGCCTCATTAATTGCTGATGGAGACTTTCAGGCAATGCTGGCTTGTAAAAATGTTTGAATAAATCTTTCCGAAAGGAAACAATGCTTTTTTGTTTTAGATTTTTTTTTTTTATAGAAATTTACAAAGTAAAAAAAAAATAAAGAATGTGTCAAAGAAAAAAAATCTTGGTTACTTTTGTGTTATGCCTAAATGAACACATACACGAAGCTAGTATAAGCAATATTTAAAAGGAAATGGGAAAGCTTGAATTAATTAAAAGGGGGGAAGGGGGTTGCAACAGATAATTAGCAACTTTATATGACATGCACATTCCCATTGCAGAACACAAATGGTCACTAAGGGGCATATTCAATTGAAGTCGAAAACTGCTGTCTGTCGAAAAGACGGCAGTTTTTGACTTTTTAAGGTCAAATTGTGATTCGACCTATTCAATATATCCCAAAAATTTTCGACAAGTCGATGAATTTGACTTTTCGAAAAGTATGTGGATCGGCGGAATAGCTGCAACGGGGCCAAAACTTGGCCCACTTTTCGACCATCTCAGTCCGACATAAAAAAATGTCGGACTGAGATGAGGGATTAGAGCAGGAGGGGAGGAGAGCTGAGGCGGGGACGGGGTGAGCAGCGCTGGAGGACAGCCGCCGCTCACAGCAGAATCCACCCGGCTCCAGCAAGTGAGACCTCACTTGCTGAAGCCGGGTGGACGCTGCCGTGAGCGGCGGCTATGAGAAAGGGGGAGACGGGGAGCGGGACGGAGCGGCGGCTGTGACGGGGGACAGAGCGATGGCTGTGACGGGGGACGGAGCGGCAGCTGTGAGACAGGAGGGACGGGAGAGAGCCACGGGCAGACAGGGGAGAGCAGCACTACAGCAGTGGCTTCTGCTGCTGTAGCGCTGCTCTCCCCCGTCTGTCCGCGGCTCTCCCCCGTCTCCCCCCCCACATCTCAATTCGACTTTTGTAAAAGTCGAATTGAGATGTCCATTGAATAGGCCAGGTCGTATCCATTCCGACAAATGAATGTTGGAATGGATCCGACTTCAATTGAATATACCCCTAAGACTGCCTACATCACAGTTTCCCAAACTCTGCCATTACAGTCCGGGGGTGTAGGATATTCATGCTTGAGTTCAGATATCAAATTGACTGAGGTACAAATTAAGACATCTGTGCTTAAGTATTGGACACCCCTAAATCCTGTACTGTAATGGTGGAGTTTTTGAAACTCTGGTCTACCCAGAAGAACTTCCTAAATGTGGAAAGTCTGCATGCCCTGTGTTTCATCCATCTATATGCACTACAGGACTGCATGAATGACACTCATTTCTATACCAAAAACAAAACAAAATAACACTGCAACACTGACCAACTACAGACCATCCAACATCACCCCTACCATCAGGTGTAGACAATGCCCTGCTTCAGAGATTCCCTCTTAATTTATGATTGCAATCACCTGTGCTAAAACACCTTTCTTATCAATTAACTAGTTCAACAAAGGTAATGACAATCATAAAGTAAGAGGGAAGTCCTGGAGCACAGCTTTTTGTAGCTGATGGTCATGTTGGAGGGTCTCTATTTTTTCTAATAATTTTAAATCAAAGTAAACTCATACTGTAGTTCATTATCATAACTGATGGTAATGAAATAATTTGTGCATTCTCATTTGTTTTTGCATAGTAAGCCAGTTTATATTAAGTGCAAGTGCACAGATGTCGCAACATTTCAGCAGACAATAACAAACTGATGTTCTCTTTTCTTTTTCTGTTATTTACTTGCTGCTTGATCATCTAGACCAGTGGTTCTCAAACTCAGACAAACTAGTTCCAAGGGTGCAAAGTGAAAATGTGTCCCCTTTCCCCTTTTATTGAAATACAAATAATGAGTGTGGCTATGCAAGTGGAAAATAAGTCAGTGAGGTTCCATTGTGCAAATTGGCACCAGGCAGAACAAATCGTATTACCACCAAGGCAGCAGGTGACAGCTACAGTACCTGTGTTCTTATTGAATAATAATAAAGTTATAGCAGCTTCTCCTTAAATGAGCTCAAACTGGCCACCAGAGCCGTCTGATGAAGAAACAGCTAAATTATAAGAATTATATGTTAAGAGCAAATGTTACAAATTCCTTTTACATTGTCAGTCATTCATCTTCTTGATATGATCCAACTTCAATATTGTGAATATGCATCACTTCATTAGGGGCCAAGAAATTGTCCCAATGTCTACCTACAGTATACTGTGGCCCCATGCTATGGATTCTTGGAATTAGGGAAAACCCTTTTTCCATTCCATGTCTGTCTCGCATTTCATATTCCCACTGAACCATTTGCCACATCTATCCCCAGGGCCATTTCACTTACAGTATAGGCAAACTTGGCAGTTGCACATGGCCCCACGATTCTGGCGCCATTCAAGCCGGGAGAGGCTGGGGCAGGGGGCATCTACCCCCCTTGGCTGGTGCCTCTGCACCTACTTAGGAGGTAGAGAATGCTGCCCCAGCCAATCTGATTATGAATTATACACAAACAGAGCAGCCAGACAGCATACTATACCTTCCCTCCAGCCTGCAGCCAAACAGTGAAAAGCTTCCAGCATGCTGACTGGAGGATGGTTAGATCTCTCCACCAATCAAAGTGCAGCATTCTCTACCTTCCTCCCAGCTTACAGCCAGACAGTGAATGGCTGACAGCATGCTGACTGGAAGATGGCTGGATCTATCCACCAATCAAAGTGCTGACAGCCATTCACTGTCTAGAAGTATGTGGAGACATGGCGCGGGACCTCAGGATGGGTAATTTTTCCCCCCATTGATTGTGAATGGGTGGATAGGGGCCCAAGTGCATTGCTATGCCTATGGCCTACAATGCTGTTAAGATGGCCCTGATCTATTCCCCTTGTTTTCCCAGCTCACGTAATTCATGTATTTTCCCTTTCATCTCATTAATGTGTCATCAATTTGTTTGCTTTCATGTATTACTTTCCTCCTAATGTCCCATCTCTCTAACACCCCTTCTATGTCACGTCTCACCTCTTACAAGTCTCCATGGCTCCTCTGTGCTTCCCTACCTCTTACTGGCCAGGACTGCGGGAAGACTAGTAGTTTATAATACAGGGTAGGAGTCAATGACAAAACATTATGTGAAAGTTATTACCCTTTGAAACTTTACTCCAGCACCAGTACCGGCCAAAGATAGGAACAACTTCTCTAGTAATTGTTGTATAGTATACTCACAGGGACATACTGTATGTTTCAAAGCTTAAAAAGAGAGAAAGAACCATCCAATCAGCTCCTAACTGTCACTTTAAAGGCTGTGTTGGTTAGTACTTTTTCCTCTTTATCTCTCTCCATGCAACAATGTATATGCCATTGTGCACACTTTATTGGAGAAGTGTTAAGAAATGCATTCACTTTGTACTGATATTTTATTATACTTTAACACTAATTTATTAATGTATCCTCCTCTCTTTCATTGCATTTTATATTAGCCTATTTAAGACACCTTTTTTATTTGTTAGAATAATAATCAATCCTTTATGACCCCTTGTCCATTCAAATGAACATTATTAAAAAATGTATCGCATAGATTGTATTGTGATGAAGGTTGCCATTCAAATCTCAATGTCCATTTACATTTACAAAAATACTGTGAATATTTTCTGCCAGATGTCAGAGTGGTCGCTGCGAGTTTGAAAGATGGCTTCTCCCAGAAAGATCGCCACAAGGTGAGTATCCCATTTTACAATTGAATTTCGGCAAAATTGTTATGTGAACTGTACTGTACTTGGAGTATCAAAATATCGAATTAGAATGAATTGCAATGTTTTGGTGTATGAGCTACAATGCTAGCAAATCACTGTCCCTTAGGATGGACATTGGGCCAAAACATATTTTTAGGGGTTACTTAGGGTCTCATTTGTCTACTTTACAAGTGTCATAACTGGGATACAACGGAAACATGCAAAGGGTCATAAAGGGTCAAAGGGAGATCGAGAACGAATATTTAAATAGACACTGACCGATTCAAGTGATATTATCAAATTTGGACGTGGGTTACGTAATAATGTGCTTGTACAATATTGTACTGTTAAACAGTTATTATGGTAAAAGAAACAAAACATTTTTCTTACGTGATGAATTCGGTCAGGTTGCACCACAAGTCTTGCTGTACGGTATTCATCCGCATTTCAAAATGTTGCCCACATTCAGGTAATTTTTCCATCATATAAGTTTCATTGCACTTGCGTGCAGGTTGTTGTAATCCACCTATATATTGTTATAAAATACATTTTAATCAACATCCTGTAAACTTTTTAATAACATATGAGAATTTATATACTTGCTATCTAAAAATTAAAGATTCATTACAGAATATTTTTCTGCAAAGTATAACCACAGGATTTTTATTCACATTAGTGCAAAATACTTGAAGAAGTACACTAAATTACTTATAATTAAAATTTGTATTAGGATGGTATATTTCAACTAAACACTGGTCAAGTCATTCATTTGATAAGGAAAAAAGTTCCTGCCTTTGCTTTTCATTTTTTATTGTTTAATCTTTCTTTTGCGTAATTGATTTTTCAGTCTTTAAACGCAATGCTTACTGCAGTTAGTGAAGCTGAAAATTGTACAGAGACTAACTGGTTTAAGCTTCAATTTATCCAAAAAAGCTAAATATGATATTGAAGCCTACACCAATTTTCATTTTAGCAATGCTCCATCCAGTTTGAAAGTACTGTAATCAGTTCAACTTACTGTGTTATACACAAATATGGTTAAATGAAAACCACAAAAATAACAGGTTTTCTATTTCCAAATAATTTTATCTCAAAAACTTTGCTACTCTAAAGTTTTGCTAAATGTATGATTGTGCTGCTGCAGGGCCGAAGGAAGATATCACTAGCGACCTAATGCAGTGCAAATGAAGGCCGGAAGGATATGTCATTCTGTCCTTTATATGTGTACAGCCAATTCCCACTGGTCCATGCCAAAAGAAATTCGGCCTGACCATAGGGATGATTGGTCATCACTCAAGAGTGTACCCTGCCTAAGAGTTGTAGTACAGTAGTTGCATGATTAAACTAAAGAATGTTGATGTGGCAAAGAAGGAAGAGATAAAATACAAACACTCTACAGATAAATGGAGTTTTGGCACAGCTCCCATCATACTGAGAAAGGCAGACATAATAATTGTAAGACGTAATGGGGGCAGAGGGCAAGGGGCAAGTAAAATAAAGGCTTGTCGCAACCATTTCATAGGCATGTTGCAGCCAGCAACTGCGTTAATGTATGCAGTGGTACTGGCCCCAGCGTCTTGGTGTAACCGACATTCTGAGCAATCTCGGGGTTGCTCAGAACTTCAACGATATGAATGATGTGCAACCATTACTGCAACTGTGTACGCAAACAGAAGATTTCAGATGCCGATGGTGGGTTTTTCTGTACAAAAGACAGCAACTGCAGCATTAGCATATCTTCTCAATTCTGCTGTTTATACAGCAGCAACTGGATTTGCATTCAGCTCTGAATCAGGCCCAAGGTACCATAGATGTTTATGTGTTTTGTTTGATTTGTAGAATGGGAAAACTGTTACCACTGAAACTGCTTTGGCTTCTTCACTAATGTGTATCAGTACCTTCCATCCCCTCCCAGATGCTGTGCTCTGCAGCAATAGGCTGCACATATCTTTTCTCCCCTGCCTGTCTCTCTATGGCCCCTTTTCCTCACTGAAAGCAGCTGACTCAGTGGGACATACCTGACAGGTAGCTGCTTCCTGTGTGGTTGCAACAGGAGAGGAACAGATTCAGCAGTTGAGATCTACAACAGGTAAGTTAAGGAATGGCAGCAGAGTAGATGGTTGGGTACATTCTTTGGTAGATAATAAGAATAATGGTAATTAAGGGGTTCATAATTTAATGGCGTTAATTAGGATTTAGGGTTTTTAATTAAACTGAGGGATGTAATTAGAGTATTATAGTGCATAAATGTAATTATTTTATGATATTGGGGTTAGCTAATAATGGGTATTTTTGCAAAGGGGTTATTGAATGGGGTTGTTAATTTAAAGCTAAAGTAGTTAATGAGTTTGAGGAAGTGCAATTATTGTTGAGGGAATGATATTATAAGGAGAGCAAAAAAAAAAATCTCTGTATTGCATGCCAGAAGGCCTGGTGACAGGAGGTACAAGGCAGTACACTGGAATCTTGGGAATCCAGTTCATCTGCTCCCTGGACCCATTGGGATGCTACCGCATGCCTGTGTCATTGCAGTATTTGCCAGAGCAGACTGAAAGAGTGAACTCAGAAGCCAATGCCATGCTGCCATGGTATTGGAACTGCAAAGAGAAGTAGGCAGCAGAAGACTGATAAGGTAAGTATGTTGGAGCCACAAAGACATGGGAGTGCTGGGCTGGAGATGCAGAGACATGGGAGCAGATGAGGCTCAGAGAGATGGAGGACGGTGGTGCAAAAGATGTGGAGAGACACAGGGAGATATGCTGGAGAGACATAGGGGAATGTGTTGGAGACACAAAAGGGAGATGTGCTGGAGAGACACATTGGGATTCGGCTGAGAGACATGGGAGGATGAGGCTGAGAGTCACGGGATAAGGAGGCTGAGACACAGAGGGGGGAAATAATGCTTTGCAACAGATGACATTAAGCATAATTTCATCATGCTGGTAGTCATCATATTTACTGGCTCAAATAGCTGTTCCATTAAGTGCATACTCACTCCAATTGAAGGTACAGTAGTAAAGATAACAAACAGTAGGTTACATACACATAACATTTTACAAACAGGGATGAAGTAAGTTAAACCAGCTACCAGGCTACTTAACCAGATCAAACTTATGATTTGTCCATGAGGGTCAACCTAGTGATTTTACTTTCATTTTGTATTTATTTTAATGGTAGGGGAGTGTGTCACATCCTGGCCCTCATGCAGCCAGAAACAAGAGGGCATTTCCACCTCTCAACTCTATCATGTCCAAGTATGGAGGATGATCAAAGCCTGATCTTGCAGCATGGCTACATTACTTAGAGCAACATGCTTTTGGGAGGCAACATGCTCTTGGTCTTCATTAAGGACCCTGCTAAACACTACACATACAACATTACCACTCTTTCGTCCATGAAATAAAACACAGGTGGCGGCAGCCTAACATTGTTACTTCCACCCCCTGCCCCTGTCCCCCCCTCCCCCTATCCCCTGTCCCCCCCCCCCCCCTGTCCCCTGTCCCCCAGGACAAAGTCATCCTCAAGGTTTCACTAGATATCAACCAAAGTAGCTTGAAGGCCTTTAGTGCTGGCTGCCCTCTGTCCCCAGGCTTAGGACCAGAGGTGCAGCATTCTGACACCACTAGGCCTCCCGAGATCTCCACTGGACCTCAAGGTATAGTATATAGCTCTTACACTGTAAATCATACATTCATCACACACACATATTTATTTTTCTATTACTTTTTAGTTAAGGGGAAATAAACAAATTAGCAAATATGCAAATATCCAAATATCACATAAATGAAATTCATTGATACCTAGGCATGCCATGTATTTAAATCAGCAATATATAAAATATGCAATACAAAAGTGACTTGACATCTTTGTGTGGATAAGCCCTTTAAATAGAGTTAACCTTAATGGATTATTAATGTATGCAGATCTGAATGAGTAATATGAGGTTCATGACCCCTACTACAGATGCATTTTAAGGTTTGTTTTGAATACTATTTAGTTTCAATCACCTTTCAAATGTAAATATAGTTGCCTCCATGTCACGTTTTGGTGACATGGAGTCAACATATTCATATTTCTTACCCCACATGTGTGCTGTATAAGTGTAGTACAGCTTATCAACATTTATTCACTCTAATCAATATTGGATGAGCCAACATACAGTAGCACAAATCAGTAATATATTGTTTTTATAGAAGAAAGTTTAAATTTATAAATGCATTTCCAACACTTTGCTTAATCGGTCCTAACCCCCATGCCTACCTACAAATGCACCTACCATAAGTTTTAAACACATTGAGCTACACTATGTGCTATCTTTTTTTAGAATAAATCTTGTGACAAACTTTCTCACATAAGGCATCTCAAGGGAACAATTTGTTGGTTTCTTTTTGAATAAGGGAAGGGTGGTTAATATTTTAGACAGGAAGGAAGAACAACAGAATAGAAAAAGGAAGAATTATTGGATTAGGCTGGAAAATATGATTTTTGCTTTTTCAAACACAATTAAAATAAAAATAATTAATATTGTGAAATAAAATGTGCAGTATAGACTAATGACACCTATAAGACCACACATTTCAGTAAATGAATTACTGGTCTCAACTCTTTGTTTATTGTTTAAACCAGAGTTTCTCAAACGCGGGTTCTCAAGACACCATAACGGTCCAGGTTTTAAGTTTGTAAAGATAGAGAGAGTGGGAATAGTCCCTTTGGGTCGGCATTCTGTCTGCCGGCATTTTGATTGCTCGGGATCCCGGTGTCGACATGGTGACCGCCGGGATCCATCGGGATCCCAAGCGGTGGTTACATGATTGTATCCCCTTCTGAACATACCCTTTCAATGTATGTGCATAAATGAGAGCAAAGTGTTGTAATGCTATGGATTCTTGCTATGAAAGCTAACATTGCAAAAGTGCATGCTCATGTAAATGATGCTTGTTCCTTCTCCATCCAAGCTACCCGTTTCTCCTCTCCCCATTATAAATATCATACATATCAAAATCAATGAATATACATAGTACAATAATAATACAAGTACTGTAGCATTGCAAAGGTCTTCATATATGTTTAGGGTAAACTAGAGATCCTCAATATGTGAGATAGGGGTTGCCATGCCATTTAGGGTGTATTGCTAGCACATAAATTGTTAGTCATGTCTTAATACTTTGCACTTTTTTTATTCATACCATGTTTAACAAAATGTTAACGAGAATATACAACAGAAATGTACAGTAAGCCCTACTACAAAGCATATGCACAGATAGCAATGGTGTTCAAATGTAAAAAAAAATCCTCTTCTTTGTAATTTTCAATATAATTTTGTGTTTTCCAAAACAAAAATTACACAGAATATTTTCATGTGCAGGCAATTAGAAAATCATCTTATGAGAATCAATGAGCGTTGTTCATCAACATCATCATATATGTGGTATATGTGGTTAAGATGGGCTGCATTTTTGTGAATACTGTATACCAATGGTTCACAAAATTTTTTGAATCACTGCGCCCTAGAGTATCAGAATTTTTTCACGGCACTCTTAGGCCAAAAGTGTCTTATTAAGAAATGTAGAGATAAAATATTAATTGAAGTAAATTACAGTATGTTTATATGTCATCTTAGACTCAATTATGTGGTGAGGGACAAGATTTGCTTCTGTTTGTCCACATATTTTATAATTGGCAGCCACAAGCACCAGTTTTGTCTATTATATTGACAATAAATAGTTTGAATTGGTTCTGGACCACCAACCTGAAGCACCCCTGCAAGTGTCCCCCGGCACCCCAGGGTGCCACGGCACACAGTTTGAGAACCACTGGTGTATATCCTATACTGTACACAATCTATGTGAGAAAGCCCATTCCCACCCCTGTTCCGCCTCCTGACTGTAATAAATAACAGGTACAGATTGTATTTTTCTCTGCAGCCACATGTGTGTTCACCTTATGGGCATGCACAGTGCAAACCCACATAAAATAAACAACACTAGCATAGTGCTCCCTCTTCATTATTTCCCAATTATCCTTGTGTGACAAGAGATTAGCGTTCCCTATTCATTTCAATGAGTCAGCACCCAGCAAATTGAGAGCTATGATGTTTGCACTTCTCTAGCTGGAAAAGCGCTAGTCTGTGTGACACCATGTTTAGACAGAAAATGCCTACTGTAATGTGCAGTATAGTAACAGCACAAATTGTTTCCCAAACATTAATACTAAGATAAATATCACACATAGAACATAAAGTAACATATGGCTTATTGTAAAAGACCGTCTTATCTTATAAATGTGGTCTGATGTTTTAAATTGCACTTGGAAATTTCCCAAAAACAATGATTTACAGTATTTGGCAACTAACAATAGCACAGATGTAAATTGAGGATATTGTGAGCACAAAAGGACTTCAAGACAATGTTGAGGAAAATGTTTGGCAAGGAAATGGGCAGACTGATTAAAAAAAACTAACTAGCGGAACTGAAGTAAAAGTTGGATAAGGACCATAAGTCTGAGCTTCTATTATATTAAAGAGCATCATATAAAATAGTTCTACTCTTTGCCTGACACATACTGTAGTTAAAAACATGTTTGTATGTCTGACAAGGCAGCATTGCCATATTTGCATATTCTGTATTGCAGGTAGTGCCAGCGATACCACTGGGTGAACCTAGGTAATCAGCTAGGGCATAATGATGTAGAGAGTGCCTACAACACTGAATACTGTAAGTGAAATAATGTCACTCATACAGGGGGGTATCAAATGCCAGCGCTAATTTTCCGCTTGAAAAAAACAACAAACTATTATCACCATTTTAGCCCGATTGTCATTATTGGGCTATCCAATTATAGCCTGTATTTCATCTGAAAAGGAACCCATGGGATACAGGATAAGTTCTCAGACCCATGTGTTTTTGTGACAAAACTGGGGTTCTAAGGACTGGTAATCAGGGATTTTGTTTCATAAGCGGAACACTGAAACATAATGCTGGCATAGGGATAATAGGATAGCCCCAATCAAGTCAATTAGCAATGGTAAATTACCGTGGCTATTTATGGCCCACAGTGTCTTAATTATCACATCAGCACCCCAATACTGAGCACCAGCCACTAACACAAAGGGACAACAGCCGACACCTTTGTACCTGCTGTCCTTCCACGTTACTAAGTGGTTTGGGAATCTGATGCCTGGCTATCATGTCACACTATCAAGAATAAATAATGCCTCCCTGCTCTTGTTCCACACTAAGGAGGTGATTCTAGTCAGAAACATCTGTGATAAAGAACACATTTCCCGATTTGAAACCAACTGCACATACAGCTGAATCGCTATCCTCGCTATGCACATGCACTACTCTGTGTCCAAATGGTAAGTAGGTGCATGCATGACGCATCTTGTGGGACAGTTAAAGAGATATGCATAACTGGGTGAGTATAGTTGTTTTCTTCCACATTTATGCTGCCATAATGGATCTGAGGTTGATGCCTGTAGCCGCATGTAAATACCTTCACTGGATCAGGACATCCCTTCAAGGCTGGCAACGGAAATCATGGGGTCCAGCACACTCATATTATTGGAGTTACTCATCCCTCCCCAGCAGGTATAGCTAGCCCATACCCCTAGGTCTCCCAAGCATCATCCCTGTGTCCCTCCAGTCTCATCCCTGTGTCCCTCCAGCTTCATCCCTGACTTTGTCTCTCCAGCTTCATCTTTGCCTTTGTATCACCAACTTCATTACCCTTATCTCTCCAGAACATCACCCTCTGTCTTGAAAACACATCACCCTGTGACTCTCCATAGCATCCCACTCTGTCTTACAGCCCCTTTCCCCCATGCCTCTCCAACACATCCACCAGTCTCTTCAGCCCAATACACCCAGTGTCTGTGTATCACCATCTCTCCTGCCAGCCCACTTATTTTCTTATATTCACTCCTCTTCGTGGCTTGTCTGCCACCCAGAGGCGTGACATCATGATGTCATGCACATTGTGCAGGGAAGAAAGAAAAACTTTACTGTGCCAGCAACCAGACTGGTCCAGGGGGCACATGAACTGGACTCCTGAGATTTCTGAAAATGTAATCATGACGTTGGCATGATAATCACTGAATTCATAAGTGCTTCTTATTTCACATTATACTTTGGTTACTTTGAATGCAGTGTGTTGGCAATCAGGGCCTTATGGGATTAGTGACAGCTCAGGCCGAACAATGGCAGCGTTCATGACCGATATTAAAAGCCTGTGATACTTAAAAGATAATTTTACTGTAATCAGCAAGCACAGCCCAGAAAATGTCTCCATACTCCTGGTCCAAAAAGCTCATATTATAAAGACTTCCAAAGTAAGTGACACCTTGGAAGAGGA
Organism: Pseudophryne corroboree; assembly: GCF_028390025.1. Lineage (NCBI taxonomy): Eukaryota > Metazoa > Chordata > Amphibia > Anura > Myobatrachidae > Pseudophryne > Pseudophryne corroboree. Next base: position 359,086,590 of record NC_086448.1, on the reverse strand, counting down.
TGCAGAAAAAAATACCAGCTGTCGGGATTTCGTCGTTCAGGAGACCGACGCCAGAATCCCGACAGGTGGTGAAATACCACCGGATGGAAACCCGACCACTGCAGGTTATTCCCACTCAGTTGGTGGGTCCACACCATGATCCAAGTGGGAATATAACCAGGGGACTAGCTACCGGGATTCTGACAGATGGAATGCCACTGTCGGTAAAACATACTGATCCCCTTGGAAGCACTGGAGACATCAGTGTACTGTACTGTGCATTAGAGATGAGCGGGTTCGGTTTCTCTGAATCCGAACCCGCACGAACTTCATGTTTTTTTCACGGGTCCGAGCAGACTCGGATCCTCCCGCCTTGCTCGGTTAACCCGAGCGCGCCCGAACGTCATCATGACGCTGTCGGATTCTCGCGAGACTCGGATTCTATATAAGGAGCCGCGCGTCGCCGCCATTTTCACACGTGCATTGAGATTGATAGGGAGAGGACGTGGCTGGCGTCCTCTCCATTTAGATTAGGGTTGAGAGAGAGAGAGAGAGATTGACCTGAGGCTGTGATACTGTAGAAGAGAGTGCAGAGTTTAGTGACTGACGACCACAGTGACCACCAGACAGTGCAGTTGTTTGTTTTATTTAATATATCCGTTCTCTGCCTGAAAAAAACGATACACACAGTGACTCAGTCACATACCATATCTGTGTGCACTGCTCAGCCCAGTGTGCTGCATCAATGTATATATATATCTGACTGTGCTCAGCTCACACAGCTTATAATTGTGGGGGAGACTGGGGAGCACTGCAGTGCCAGTTATAGGTTATAGCAGGAGCCAGGAGTACATAATATTATATTAAAATTAAACAGTGCACACTTTTGCTGCAGGAGTGCCACTGCCAGTGTGACTAGTGACCAGTGACCTGACCACCAGTATATATAATATTAGTAGTATACTATCTCTTTATCAACCAGTCTATATTAGCAGCAGACACAGTACAGTGCGGTAGTTCACGGCTGTGGCTACCTCTGTGTCGGCACTCGGCAGCCCGTCCATAATTGTATATACCACCTAACCGTGGTTTTTTTTTCTTTCTTTATAGTCATACTAGTTACGAGTATACTATCTCTTTATCAACCAGTCTATATTAGCAGCAGACACAGTACAGTGCGGTAGTTCACGGCTGTGGCTACCTCTGTGTCGGCACTCGGCAGCCCGTCCATAATTGTATATACCACCTAACCGTGGTTTTTTGTTCTTTCTTTATACATACATACTAGTTACGAGTATACTATCTCTTTATCAACCAGTCTATATTAGCAGCAGACACAGTACAGTGCGGTAGTTCACGGCTGTGGCTACCTCTGTGTCGGCACTCGGCAGCCCGTCCATAATTGTATATACCACCTAACCGTGGTTTTTTTTTCTTTCTTTATACATACATACTAGTTACGAGTATACTATCTCTTTATCAACCAGTCTATATATTAGCAGCAGACACAGTACAGTGCGGTAGTTCACGGCTGTGGCTACCTCTGTGTCGGCACTCGGCAGCCCGTCCATAATTGTATATACCACCTAACCGTGGTTTTTTTTTCTTTCTTTATACATACATACTAGTTACGAGTATACTATCTCTTTATCAACCAGTCTATATATTAGCAGCAGACACAGTACAGTGCGGTAGTTCACGGCTGTGGCTACCTCTGTGTCGGCACTCGGCAGCCCGTCCATAATTGTATATACCACCTAACCGTGGTTTTTTTTTCTTTCTTTATACATACATACTAGTTACGAGTATACTATCTCTTTATCAACCAGTCTATATTAGCAGCAGACACAGTACAGTGCGGTAGTTCACGGCTGTGGCTACCTCTGTGTCGGCACTCGGCAGCCCGTCCATAATTGTATATACCACCTAACCGTGGTTTTTTTTTCTTTCTTTATACATACATACTAGTTACGAGTATACTATCTCTTTATCAACCAGTCTATATATTAGCAGCAGACACAGTACAGTGCGGTAGTTCACGGCTGTGGCTACCTCTGTGTCGGCACTCGGCAGCCCGTCCATAATTGTATATACCACCTAACCGTGGTTTTTTTTTCTTTCTTTATACATACATACTAGTTACGAGTATACTATCTCTTTATCAACCAGTCTATATATTAGCAGCAGACACAGAACAGTGCGGTAGTTCACGGCTGTGGCTACCTCTGTGTCGGCACTCGGCAGCCCGTCCATAATTGTATATACCACCTAACCGTGGTTTTTTTTTCTTTCTTTATACATACATACTAGTTACGAGTATACTATCTCTTTATCAACCAGTCTATATTAGCAGCAGACACAGTACAGTGCGGTAGTTCACGGCTGTGGCTACCTCTGTGTCGGCACTCGGCAGCCCGTCCATAATTGTATATACCACCTAACCGTGGTTTTTTTTTCTTTCTTTATACATACATACTAGTTACGAGTATACTATCTCTTTATCAACCAGTCTATATATTAGCAGCAGACACAGTACAGTGCGGTAGTTCACGGCTGTGGCTACCTCTGTGTCGGCACTCGGCAGCCCGTCCATAATTGTATATACCACCTAACCGTGGTTTTTTTTTTCTTTCTTTATAGTCATACTAGTTACGAGTATACTATCTCTTTATCAACCAGTCTATATTAGCAGCAGACACAGTACAGTGCGGTAGTTCACGGCTGTGGCTACCTCTGTGTCGGCACTCGGCAGCCCGTCCATAATTGTATATACCACCTAACCGTGGTTTTTTTTTCTTTCTTTATACATACATACTAGTTACGAGTATACTATCTCTTTATCAACCAGTCTATATTAGCAGCAGACACAGTACAGTGCGGTAGTTCACGGCTGTGGCTACCTCTGTGTCGGCACTCGGCAGCCCGTCCATAATTGTATATACCACCTAACCGTGGTTTTTTTTTCTTTCTTTATACATACATACTAGTTACGAGTATACTATCTCTTTATCAACCAGTCTATATATTAGCAGCAGACACAGTACAGTGCGGTAGTTCACGGCTGTGGCTACCTCTGTGTCGGCACTCGGCAGCCCGTCCATAATTGTATATACCACCTAACCGTGGTTTTTTTTTCTTTCTTTATACATACATACTAGTTACGAGTATACTATCTCTTTATCAACCAGTCTATATATTAGCAGCAGACACAGTACAGTGCGGTAGTTCACGGCTGTGGCTACCTCTGTGTCGGCACTCGGCAGCCCGTCCATAATTGTATATACCACCTAACCGTGGTTTTTTTTTCTTTCTTTATACATACATACTAGTTACGAGTATACTATCTCTTTATCAACCAGTCTATATTAGCAGCAGACACAGTACAGTGCGGTAGTTCACGGCTGTGGCTACCTCTGTGTCGGCACTCGGCAGCCCGTCCATAATTGTATATACCACCTAACCGTGGTTTTTTTTTCTTTCTTTATACATACATACTAGTTACGAGTATACTATCTCTTTATCAACCAGTCTATATATTAGCAGCAGACACAGTACAGTGCGGTAGTTCACGGCTGTGGCTACCTCTGTGTCGGCACTCGGCAGCCCATCCATAATTGTATATACCACCTAACCGTGGTTTTTTTTTCTTTCTTTATACATACATACTAGTTACGAGTATACTATCTCTTTATCAACCAGTCTATATATTAGCAGCAGACACAGTACAGTGCGGTAGTTCACGGCTGTGGCTACCTCTGTGTCGGCACTCGGCAGCCCGTCCATAATTGTATATACCACCTAACCGTGGTTTTTTTTTCTTTCTTTATACATACATACTAGTTACGAGTATACTATCTCTTTATCAACCAGTCTATATTAGCAGCAGACACAGTACAGTGCGGTAGTTCACGGCTGTGGCTACCTCTGTGTCGGCACTCGGCAGCCCGTCCATAATTGTATATACCACCTAACCGTGGTTTTTTTTTCTTTCTTTATACATACATACTAGTTACGAGTATACTATCTCTTTATCAACCAGTCTATATATTAGCAGCAGGCACAGTACAGTGCGGTAGTTCACGGCTGTGGCTACCTCTGTGTCGGCACTCGGCAGCCCGTCCATAATTGTATATACCACCTAACCGTGGTTTTTTTTTCTTTCTTTATACATACATACTAGTTACGAGTATACTATCTCTTTATCAACCAGTCTATATTAGCAGCAGACACAGTACAGTGCGGTAGTTCATGGCTGTGGCTACCTCTGTGTCGGCACTCGGCAGCCCGTCCATAATTGTATATACCACCTAACCGTGGTTTTTTTTTCTTTCTTTATACATACATACTAGTTACGAGTATACTATCTCTTTATCAACCAGTCTATATATTAGCAGCAGACACAGTACAGTGCGGTAGTTCACGGCTGTGGCTACCTCTGTGTCGGCACTCGGCAGCCCGTCCATAATTGTATATACCACCTAACCGTGGTTTTTTTTTCTTCTTTATACATACATACTACTACGACATCTCTTTATCAACCAGTCTATATTAGCAGCAGACACAGTACAGTACGGTAGTTCATGGCTGTGGCTACCTCTGTGTCTGCACTCGGCAGGCAGTCCGTCCATAATTGTATACCACCTAACCGTGGTTTTTTTTTCTTTCTTCTTTATACATACATAGTTACATAGACATCTCTTTATCAACCAGTCTATATTAGCAGCAGACACAGTACAGTACGGTAGTTCACGGCTGTGGCTACCTCTGTGTCTGCACTCGGCAGGCAGTCCGTCCATAATTGTATACCACCTAACCGTGGTTTTTTTTTCTTTCTTCTTTATACATACATAGTTACATAGACATCTCTTTATCAACCAGTCTATATTAGCAGCAGACACAGTACAGTACGGTAGTTCACGGCTGTGGCTACCTCTGTGTCTGCACTCGGCAGGCAGTCCGTCCATAATTGTATACCACCTAACCGTGGTTTTTTTTTCTTTCTTCTTTATACATACATAGTTACATAGACATCTCTTTATCAACCAGTCTATATTAGCAGCAGACACAGTACAGTACGGTAGTTCACGGCTGTGGCTACCTCTGTGTCTGCACTCGGCAGGCAGTCCATAATTGTATACTAGTATCCATCTCCATTGTTTACCTGAGGTGCCTTTTAGTTGTGCCTATTAAAATATGGAGAACAAAAATGTTGAGGTTCCAAAATTAGGGAAAGATCAAGATCCACTTCCACCTCGTGCTGAAGCTGCTGCCACTAGTCATGGCCGAGACGATGAAATGCCAGCAACGTCGTCTGCCAAGGCCGATGCCCAATGTCATAGTACAGAGCATGTCAAATCCAAAACACCAAATATCAGAAAAAAAAGGACTCCAAAACCTAAAATAAAATTGTCGGAGGAGAAGCGTAAACTTGCCAATATGCCATTTACGACACGGAGTGGCAAGGAACGGCTGAGGCCCTGGCCTATGTTCATGGCTAGTGGTTCAGCTACACATGAGGATGGAAGCACTCAGCCTCTCGCTAGAAAAATGAAAAGACTCAAGCTGGCAAAAGCAGCACAGCAAAGAACTGTGCATTCTTCGAAATCCCAAATCCACAAGGAGAGTCCAATTGTGTCGGTTGCGATGCCTGACCTTCCCAACACTGGACGTGAAGAGCATGCGCCTTCCACCATTTGCACGCCCCCTGCAAGTGCTGGAAGGAGCACCCGCAGTCCAGTTCCTGATAGTCAGATTGAAGATGTCAGTGTTGAAGTACACCAGGATGAGGAGGATATGGGTGTTGCTGGCGCTGGGGAGGAAATTGACCAGGAGGATTCTGATGGTGAGGTGGTTTGTTTAAGTCAGGCACCCGGGGAGACACCTGTTGTCCGTGGGAGGAATATGGCCGTTGACATGCCAGGTGAAAATACCAAAAAAATCAGCTCTTCGGTGTGGAGGTATTTCACCAGAAATGCGGACAACAGGTGTCAAGCCGTGTGTTCCCTTTGTCAAGCTGTAATAAGTAGGGGTAAGGACGTTAACCACCTCGGAACATCCTCCCTTATACGTCACCTGCAGCGCATTCATAATAAGTCAGTGACAAGTTCAAAAACTTTGGGTGACAGCGGAAGCAGTCCACTGACCAGTAAATCCCTTCCTCTTGTAACCAAGCTCACGCAAACCACCCCACCAACTCCCTCAGTGTCAATTTCCTCCTTCCCCAGGAATGCCAATAGTCCTGCAGGCCATGTCACTGGCAATTCTGACGAGTCCTCTCCTGCCTGGGATTCCTCCGATGCATCCTTGCGTGTAACGCCTACTGCTGCTGGCGCTGCTGTTGTTGCTGCTGGGAGTCGATGGTCATCCCAGAGGGGAAGTCGTAAGCCCACTTGTACTACTTCCAGTAAGCAATTGACTGTTCAACAGTCCTTTGCGAGGAAGATGAAATATCACAGCAGTCATCCTGCTGCAAAGCGGATAACTGAGGCCTTGACAACTATGTTGGTGTTAGACGTGCGTCCGGTATCCGCCGTTAGTTCACAGGGAACTAGACAATTTATTGAGGCAGTGTGCCCCCGTTACCAAATACCATCTAGGTTCCACTTCTCTAGGCAGGCGATACCGAGAATGTACACGGACGTCAGAAAAAGACTCACCAGTGTCCTAAAAAATGCAGTTGTACCCAATGTCCACTTAACCACGGACATGTGGACAAGTGGAGCAGGGCAGGGTCAGGACTATATGACTGTGACAGCCCACTGGGTAGATGTATGGACTCCCGCCGCAAGAACAGCAGCGGCGGCACCAGTAGCAGCATCTCGCAAACGCCAACTCTTTCCTAGGCAGGCTACGCTTTGTATCACCGCTTTCCAGAATACGCACACAGCTGAAAACCTCTTACGGCAACTGAGGAAGATCATCGCGGAATGGCTTACCCCAATTGGACTCTCCTGTGGATTTGTGGCATCGGACAACGCCAGCAATATTGTGTGTGCATTAAATATGGGCAAATTCCAGCACGTCCCATGTTTTGCACATACCTTGAATTTGGTGGTGCAGAATTTTTTAAAAAACGACAGGGGCGTGCAAGAGATGCTGTCGGTGGCCAGAAGAATTGCGGGACACTTTCGGCGTACAGGCACCACGTACAGAAGACTGGAGCACCACCAAAAACTACTGAACCTGCCCTGCCATCATCTGAAGCAAGAAGTGGTAACGAGGTGGAATTCAACCCTCTATATGCTTCAGAGGTTGGAGGAGCAGCAAAAGGCCATTCAAGCCTATACAATTGAGCACGATATAGTAGGTGGAATGCACCTGTCTCAGGCGCAGTGGAGAATGATTTCAACGTTGTGCAAGGTTCTGATGCCCTTTGAACTTGCCACACGTGAAGTCAGTTCAGACACTGCCAGCCTGAGTCAGGTCATTCCCCTCATCAGGCTTTTGCAGAAGAAGCTGGAGACATTGAAGGAGGAGCTAACACGGAGCGATTCCGCTAGGCATGTGGGACTTGTGGATGGAGCCCTTAATTCGCTTAACAAGGATTCACGGGTGGTCAATCTGTTGAAATCAGAGCACTACATTTTGGCCACCGTGCTCGATCCTAGATTTAAAGCCTACCTTGGATCTCTCTTTCCGGCAGACACAAGTCTGCTGGGGTTGAAAGACCTGCTGGTGACAAAATTGTCAAGTCAAGCGGAACGCGACCTGTCAACATCTCCTCCTTCACATTCTCCCGCAACTGGGGGTGCGAGGAAAAGGCTCAGAATTCCGAGCCCACAAGCTGGCGGTGATGCAGGGCAGTCTGGAGCGACTGCTGATGCTGACATCTGGTCCGGACTGAAGGACCTGACAACGATTACGGACATGTCGTCTACTGTCACTGCATATGATTCTCTCAACATTGATAGAATGGTGGAGGATTATATGAGTGACCGCATCCAAGTAGGCACGTCACACAGTCCGTACTTATACTGGCAGGAAAAAGAGGCAATTTGGAGGCCCTTGCACAAACTGGCTTTATTCTACCTAAGTTGCCCTCCCACAAGTGTGTACTCCGAAAGAGTGTTTAGTGCCGCCGCTCACCTTGTCAGCAATCGGCGTACGAGGTTACATCCAGAAAATGTGGAGAAGATGATGTTCATTAAAATGAATTATAATCAATTCCTCCGCGGAGACATTGACCAGCAGCAATTGCCTCCACAAAGTACACAGGGAGCTGAGATGGTGGATTCCAGTGGGGACGAATTGATAATCTGTGAGGAGGGGGATGTACACGGTGATATATCGGAGGGTGATGATGAGGTGGACATCTTGCCTCTGTAGAGCCAGTTTGTGCAAGGAGAGATTAATTGCTTCTTTTTTTTGGGGGGGGGTCCAAACCAACCCGTCATATCAGTCACAGTCGTGTGGCAGACCCTGTCACTGAAATGATGGGTTGGTTAAAGTGTGCATGTCCTGTTTTGTTTATACAACATAAGGGTGGGTGGGAGGGCCCAAGGACAATTCCATCTTGCACCTCTTTTTTCTTTTCTTTTTCTTTGCATCATGTGCTGATTGGGGAGGGTTTTTTGGAAGGGACATCCTGCGTGACACTGCAGTGCCACTCCTAAATGGGCCCGGTGTTTGTGTCGGCCACTAGGGTCGCTAATCTTACTCACACAGTCAGCTACCTCATTGCGCCTCTTTTTTTCTTTGCGTCATGTGCTGTTTGGGGAGGGTTTTTTGGAAGGGACATCCTGCGTGACACTGCAGTGCCACTCCTAGATGGGCCCGGTGTTTGTGTCGGCCACTAGGGTCGCTAATCTTACTCACACAGCTACCTCATTGCGCCTCTTTTTTTCTTTGCGTCATGTGCTGTTTGGGGAGGGTTTTTTGGAAGGGACATCCTGCGTGATACTGCAGTGCCACTCCTAGATGGGCCCGGTGTTTGTGTCGGCCACTAGGGTCGCTAATCTTACTCACACAGCTACCTCATTGCGCCTCTTTTTTTCTTTGCGTCATGTGCTGTTTGGGGAGGGTTTTTTGGAAGGGCCATCCTGCGTGACACTGCAGTGCCACTCCTAGATGGGCCCGGTGTTTGTGTCGGCCACTAGGGTCGCTAATCTTACTCACACAGCTACCTCATTGCGCCTCTTTTTTTCTTTGCGTCATGTGCTGTTTGGGGAGGGTTTTTTGGAAGGGACATCCTGCGTGACACTGCAGTGCCACTCCTAGATGGGCCCGGTGTTTGTGTCGGCCACTAGGGTCGCTTATCTTACTCACACAGCGACCTCGGTGCAAATTTTAGGACTAAAAATAATATTGTGAGGTGTGAGGTATTCAGAATAGACTGAAAATGAGTGTAAATTATGGTTTTTGAGGTTAATAATACCTTGGGATCAAAATGACCCCCAAATTCTATGATTTAAGCTGTTTTTTAGTGTTTTTTGAAAAAAACACCCGAATCCAAAACACACCCGAATCCGACAAAAAAAATTCGGTGAGGTTTTGCCAAAACGCGTTCGAACCCAAAACACGGCCGCGGAACCGAACCCAAAACCAAAACACAAAACCCGAAAAATTTCAGGCGCTCATCTCTACTGTGCATGCTAGCTTGATATATTTGATAAAACAGCATTGCTATAATATTATAATGAATGTTGCTTATTGTAGTTCTTACTACAGTGTTGTTTACTACTGTTGTTGTTGTTATTGTTGATATAACATATGCTGATTTGGTTTTTGCTTTTTCTGCAAGTGTGTCTTCAAATTTGTCTACAAGTTTGTTTTTTGCTTTTTCTGCAAGTGTGTCTGCAAGTGGCTCACAACGAGATAAGCATATAAAGCCGTATGCTGTTAATCTCTCGGGGACTGGCTGTTCATGTCTGTCTCAGCACTGTCACAAACATCAGAAAGCTTATTTGCATCGGTGCATAACTTTCACCTGGCTACTGACACTTTTCCACTCCAAAGGGTCTATGTCAAGGAGACTTGCTAGGCAAACTTGCAGGAGAGACTTATTTCTTAAGAATGTTTTAAATGTCTTTCGTGTAATAAAAAAACTTTTTAAGAGTTAATCATACTTGCCTACTCTCCCGGAAGCTGCGGGAGGCTCACGTTTTTTGGGGTAGCCCCCCGCACCCCCGGAAGAGTAAGCAGGTCTCCCGCATCCTGCTCGCACCCTAGTGATGCCGGTAGGATGGAGAGATAATCTCTCGTATTCGCGGGTCCGTCGGGTGGGGAAGGGGTTAAAATGACGCAAATCTTGATGATGTCACAGTCTGGCCCCGCCCCCCAAAGACTCCTGCAGCATCTCCTCTCTGGGCTTCTCCTGGTGAGGAGAAATCTAATGCAGGCAAGTATGGAGTTTATTCACTAGAGATGAGCGGGTTCGGTTTCTCTGAATCCGAACCCGCCAGAACTTCATGTTTTTTTTCACGGGTCCGAGCGACTCGGATCTTCCCGCCTTGCTCGGTTAACCCGAGCGCGCCCGAACGTCATCATGACGCTGTCGGATTCTCGCGAGGCTCGGATTCTATCGCGAGACTCGGATTCTATATAAGGAGCCGCGCGTCGCCGCCATTTTCACACGTGCATTGAGATTGATAGGGAGAGGACGTGGCTGGCGTCCTCTCCGTTTAGAATTAGAATAGATTAGAGAGACACTTGATTTACTAATTTTGGGGAGCATTAGGAGTACTCAGTAGTGTACAGTGCAGAGTTTTGCTGATAGTGACCAGTGACCACCACTTTTATTTATAATCCGTTCTCTGCCTGAAAAAAGCGATACACAGCACACAGTGACTCAGTCACATACCATATCTGTGTGCACTGCTCAGGCTCAGGCCAGTGTGCTGCATCATCTATTATCTATATATAATATTATATATATCTGTCTGACTGCTCAGCTCACACAGCTTATAATTGTGGGGGAGACTGGGGAGCACTACTGCAGTGCCAGTTATAGGTTATAGCAGGAGCCAGGAGTACATAATATATTATATAGTGAGTGACCACCAGACACACAGTGCAGTTTATTTAATATATCCGTTCTCTGCCTGAAAAAAGCGATACACACAGTGACTCAGTCAGTCACATACCATATCTGTGTGCACTGCTCAGGCTCAGGCCAGTGTGCTGCATCATCTATATATATTATATATCTGTCTGACTGCTCAGCTCACACAGCTTATAATTGTGGGGGAGACTGGGGAGCACTACTGCAGTGCCAGTTATAGGTTATAGCAGGAGCCAGGAGTACATAATATTATATTAAAATTAAACAGTGCACACTTTTGCTGCAGGAGTGCCACTGCCAGTGTGACTAGTGACCAGTGACCTGACCACCAGTATATAATATTAGTAGTATACTATCTCTTTATCAACCAGTCTATATTAGCAGCAGACACAGTACAGTGCGGTAGTTCACGGCTGTGGCTACCTCTGTGTCGGCACTCGGCAGCCCGTCCATAATTGTATATACCACCTAACCGTGGTTTTTTTTTCTTTCTTTATACATACATACTAGTTACGAGTATACTATCTCTTTATCAACCAGTCTATATATTAGCAGCAGACACAGTACAGTGCGGTAGTTCACGGCTGTGGCTACCTCTGTGTCGGCACTCGGCAGCCCGTCCATAATTGTATATACCACCTAACCGTGTTTTTTTTTTCTTTCTTTATACATACATACTAGTTACGAGTATACTATCTCTTTATCAACCAGTCTATATATTAGCAGCAGACACAGTACAGTGCGGTAGTTCACGGCTGTGGCTACCTCTGTGTCGGCACTCGGCAGCCCGTCCATAATTGTATATACCACCTAACCGTGGTTTTTTTTTCATTCTTTATACATACATACTAGTTACGAGTATACTATCTCTTTATCAACCAGTCTATATTAGCAGCAGACACAGTACAGTGCGGTAGTTCACGGCTGTGGCTACCTCTGTGTCGGCACTCGGCAGCCCGTCCATAATTGTATATACCACCTAACCGTGGTTTTTTTTTCTTTCTTTATACATACATACTAGTTACGAGTATACTATCTCTTTATCAACCAGTCTATATATTAGCAGCAGACACAGTACAGTGCGGTAGTTCACGGCTGTGGCTACCTCTGTGTCGGCACTCGGCAGCCCGTCCATAATTGTATATACCACCTAACCGTGGTTTTTTTTTCTTTCTTTATACATACATACTAGTTACGAGTATACTATCTCTTTATCAACCAGTCTATATATTAGCAGCAGACACAGTACAGTGCGGTAGTTCACGGCTGTGGCTACCTCTGTGTCGGCACTCGGCAGCCCGTCCATAATTGTATATACCACCTAACCGTGGTTTTTTTTTCTTTCTTTATACATACATACTAGTTACGAGTATACTATCTCTTTATCAACCAGTCTATATATTAGCAGCAGACACAGTACAGTGCGGTAGTTCACGGCTGTGGCTACCTCTGTGTCGGCACTCGGCAGCCCGTCCATAATTGTATATACCACCTAACCGTGGTTTTTTTTTCTTTCTTTATACATACATACTAGTTACGAGTATACTATCTCTTTATCAACCAGTCTATATTAGCAGCAGACACAGTACAGTGCGGTAGTTCACGGCTGTGGCTACCTCTGTGTCGGCACTCGGCAGCCCGTCCATAATTGTATACTAGTATCCAATCCATCCATCTCCATTGTTTACCTGAGGTGCCTTTTAGTTGTGCCTATTAAAATATGGAGAACAAAAATGTTGAGGTTCCAAAATTAGGGAAAGATCAAGATCCACTTCCACCTCGTGCTGAAGCTGCTGCCACTAGTCATGGCCGAGACGATGAAATGCCAGCAACGTCGTCTGCCAAGGCCGATGCCCAATGGCATAGTACAGAGCATGTCAAAACCAAAACACCAAATATCAGTAAAAAAAGGACTCCAAAACCTAAAATAAAATTGTCGGAGGAGAAGCGTAAACTTGCCAATATGCCATTTACCACACGGAGTGGCAAGGAACGGCTGAGGCCCTGGCCTATGTTCATGGCTAGTGGTTCAGCTTCACATGAGGATGGAAGCACTCAGCCTCTCGCTAGAAAACTGAAAAGACTCAAGCTGGCAAAAGGCAAAGCACCGCAAAGAACTGTGCGTTCTTTGAAATCCCAAATCCACAAGGAGAGTCCAATTGTGTCGGTTGCGATGCCTGACCTTCCCAACACTGGACGTGAAGAGCATGCGCCTTCCACCATTTGCACGCCCCCTGCAAGTGCTGGAAGGAGCACCCGCAGTCCAGTTCCTGATAGTCAGATTGAAGATGTCAGTGTTGAAGTACACCAGGATGAGGAGGATATGGGTGTTGCTGGCGCTGGGGAGGAAATTGACCAGGAGGATTCTGATGGTGAGGTGGTTTGTTTAAGTCAGGCACCCGGGGAGACACCTGTTGTCCGTGGGAGGAATATGGCCGTTGACATGCCAGGTGAAAATACCAAAAAAATCAGCTCTTCGGTGTGGAGGTATTTCACCAGAAATGCGGACAACAGGTGTCAAGCCGTGTGTTCCCTTTGTCAAGCTGTAATAAGTAGGGGTAAGGACGTTAACCACCTCGGAACATCCTCCCTTATACGTCACCTGCAGCGCATTCATAATAAGTCAGTGACAAGTTCAAAAACTTTGGGTGACAGCGGAAGCAGTCCACTGACCAGTAAATCCCTTCCTCTTGTAACCAAGCTCACGCAAACCACCCCACCAACTCCCTCAGTGTCAATTTCCTCCTTCCCCAGGAATGCCAATAGTCCTGCAGGCCATGTCACTGGCAATTCTGACGAGTCCTCTCCTGCCTGGGATTCCTCCGATGCATCCTTGCGTGTAACGCCTACTGCTGCTGGCGCTGCTGTTGTTGCCGCTGGGAGTCGATGGTCATCCCAGAGGGGAAGTCGTAAGCCCACTTGTACTACTTCCAGTAAGCAATTGACTGTTCAACAGTCCTTTGCGAGGAAGATGAAATATCACAGCAGTCATCCTACTGCAAAGCGGATAACTGAGGCCTTGGCATCCTGGGTGGTGAGAAACGTGGTTCCGGTATCCATCATTACTGCAGAGCCAACTAGAGACTTGTTGGAGGTACTGTGTCCCCGGTACCAAATACCATCTAGGTTCCATTTCTCTAGGCAGGCGATACCGAAAATGTACACAGACCTCAGAAAAAGAGTCACCAGTGTCCTAAAAAATGCAGCTGTACCCAATGTCCACTTAACCACGGACATGTGGACAAGTGGAGCAGGGCAGGGTCAGGACTATATGACTGTGACAGCCCACTGGGTAGATGTATGGACTCCCGCCGCAAGAACAGCAGCGGCGGCACCAGTAGCAGCATCTCGCAAACGCCAACTCTTTCCTAGGCAGGCTACGCTTTGTATCACCGCTTTCCAGAATACGCACACAGCTGAAAACCTCTTACGGCAACTGAGGAAGATCATCGCGGAATGGCTTACCCCAATTGGACTCTCCTGTGGATTTGTGGCATCGGACAACGCCAGCAATATTGTGTGTGCATTAAATCTGGGCCAATTCCAGCACGTCCCATGTTTTGCACATACCTTGAATTTGGTGGTGCAGAATTTTTTAAAAAACGACAGGGGCGTGCAAGAGATGCTGTCGGTGGCCAGAAGAATTGCGGGACACTTTCGGCGTACAGGCACCACGTACAGAAAACTGGAGCACCACCAAAAACTACTGAACCTGCCCTGCCATCATCTGAAGCAAGAAGTGGTAACGAGGTGGAATTCAACCCTCTATATGCTTCAGAGGTTGGAGGAGCAGCAAAAGGCCATTCAAGCCTATACAATTGAGCACGATATAGTAGGTGGAATGCACCTGTCTCAAGTGCAGTGGAGAATGATTTCAACGTTGTGCAAGGTTCTGATGCCCTTTGAACTTGCCACACGTGAAGTCAGTTCAGACACTGCCAGCCTGAGTCAGGTCATTCCCCTCATCAGGCTTTTGCAGAAGAAGCTGGAGGCATTGAAGGAGGAGCTAACACGGAGCGATTCCGCTAGGCATGTGGGACTTGTGGATGCAGCCCTTAATTCGCTTAACAAGGATTCACGGGTGGTCAATCTGTTGAAATCAGAGCACTACATTTTGGCCACCGTGCTCGATCCTAGATTTAAAGCCTACCTTGGATCTCTCTTTCCGGCAGACACAGGTCTGCTGGGGTTGAAAGACCTGCTGGTGACAAAATTGTCAAGTCAAGCGGAACGCGACCTGTCAACATCTCCTCCTTCACATTCTCCCGCAACTGGGGGTGCGAGGAAAAGGCTCAGAATTCCGAGCCCACCCGCTGGCGGTGATGCAGGGCAGTCTGGAGCGACTGCTGATGCTGACATCTGGTCCGGACTGAAGGACCTGACAACGATTACGGACATGTCGTCTACTGTCACTGCATATGATTCTCTCAACATTGATAGAATGGTGGAGGATTATATGAGTGACCGCATCCAAGTAGGCACGTCACACAGTCCGTACTTATACTGGCAGGAAAAAGAGGCAATTTGGAGGCCCTTGCACAAACTGGCTTTATTCTACCTAAGTTGCCCTCCCACAAGTGTGTACTCCGAAAGAGTGTTTAGTGCCGCCGCTCACCTTGTCAGCAATCGGCGTACGAGGTTACATCCAGAAAATGTGGAGAAGATGATGTTCATTAAAATGAATTATAATCAATTCCTCCGCGGAGACATTGACCAGCAGCAATTGCCTCCACAAAGTACACAGGGAGCTGAGATGGTGGATTCCAGTGGGGACGAATTGATAATCTGTGAGGAGGGGGATGTACACGGTGATATATCGGAGGGTGAAGATGAGGTGGACATCTTGCCTCTGTAGAGCCAGTTTGTGCAAGGAGAGATTAATTGCTTCTTTTTTGGGGGGGGTCCAAACCAACCCGTCATATCAGTCACAGTCGTGTGGCAGACCCTGTCACTGAAATGATGGGTTGGTTAAAGTGTGCATGTCCTGTTTTGTTTATACAACATAAGGGTGGGTGGGAGGGCCCAAGGACAATTCCATCTTGCACCTCTTTTTTCTTTTCTTTTTCTTTGCATCATGTGCTGATTGGGGAGGGTTTTTTGGAAGGGACATCCTGCGTGACACTGCAGTGCCACTCCTAGATGGGCCCGGTGTTTGTGTCGGCCACTAGGGTCGCTAATCTTACTCACACAGTCAGCTACCTCATTGCGCCTCTTTTTTTCTTTGCGTCATGTGCTGTTTGGGGAGGGTTTTTTGGAAGGGACATCCTGCGTGACACTGCAGTGCCACTCCTAGATGGGCCCGGTGTTTGTGTCGGCCACTAGGGTCGCTAATCTTACTCACACAGTCAGCTACCTCATTGCGCCTCTTTTTTTCTTTGCGTCATGTGCTGTTTGGGGAGGGTTTTTTGGAAGGGACATCCTGCGTGACACTGCAGTGCCACTCCTAGATGGGCCCGGTGTTTGTGTCGGCCACTAGGGTCGCTTATCTTACTCACACAGCGACCTCGGTGCAAATTTTAGGACTAAAAATAATATTGTGAGGTGTGAGGTATTCAGAATAGACTGAAAATGAGTGTAAATTATGGTTTTTGAGGTTAATAATACTTTGGGATCAAAATGACCCCCAAATTCTATGATTTAAGCTGTTTTTTAGTGTTTTTGGAAAAAAACACCCGAATCCAAAACACACCCGAATCCTACAAAAAAAATTCGGTGAGGTTTTGCCAAAACGCGTTCGAACCCAAAACACGGCCGCGGAACCGAACCCAAAACCAAAACACAAAACCCGAAAAATTTCAGGCGCTCATCTCTATTATTCACTAGATGTGATTCTATATACTGTATTTCTCTCTGAGACATGCAGATGTAGACATGCTCATCTTTGCTGCAACACGGCTTGCTGCATGGCGCACCAGGCTGTGACTATTCACAGACTGTGATCACTCCATTAATTCCATTAGGAATTTCATGCTTTTCATCTATTTTAAACACGTTGAATCATTTCTATTGCACTACAAGTCTCAGACTGCATTAACCCACATGCAACTTGCAAACAACATTGCTTATGCTTTTCATTTGTTTTAAATGTATGTGCTATAATAAGTTTCTTCTAATTGTCATTACCTATGTATATGATGGAATTGTGGAATAGATGATAGTAGCCTGCTGTCTGTTTACCCACACAGTGCAATCTATGGGCCCTATTCTGACTATCTGATCGCAGACATCTGAAAATTTGCAGCACAGCGATCAGGTCTGAATTAGGCCCTATATATGTTGATTAAATAGCATTTCAATCAAGTGACCGAATGCTCAGATGTAGGCCTGTGGGCCCCATTCAGACTTGATCGCTGTTGTGCGTATTCGCACAAAGGGCGATTATCGAATGCATTATCGAGCATATGCACAGGATTACATTATCGAGCAACGCAGGTGCGTTGCCAAACAGCGACAGGATGGTGCGAAAATTTTGATCGCAAGATGATTGACAGGAAGAGGTCGTTTGTGGGTGGCAACTGGCCGTTTCCAGGGAGTGTCAGGAAAAATGCAGGTGCTCCCAGGCATTTTCAGGACGGGTGTGTGACGTCAGCTCTGGCCCCAATCAGCCTATTTGTATCACACTGTTGGAGTAAGTCTTGGGCTACGCACAGACTGCACAGTATGGAAAAATCATTAGATGGTGAGTGAGTTGCAAATAGATTTGCAGCTGTCCGCGGAATTTTCGCACGCCGTACACATGCATTCGCACACTTGCACGGGGCAGCTTTTCACTCTCTATGGGCGGTGGCTGCAAAGCGCACAGCAGCGATCAGGTCTGAATTGGGTCCCGTATCTTAACCAGACCTTGTATTTCTGTTTCAGTCTAGGGTGCAGCTAGCTGGGGGTGCCGCTAGCATGAAATGAAATAAGTGTGGAATAACCAATTGTGCTATCTCAACAGTTACAAAAACAGTTGCACAAACATTGCACAGTATCAAGGGAAAGGTAATTTTACAGCTTAGTAAAATTATTCCTAAACCACGTAACACTAACTATTAGCTTAAAAACTACCACAGCATGTTCATCAAACTACTATTTTTCATTTTAATTCATGGAATTCTCACCAAATTTTACACATCTTATACTCACCCTACAACTTACCGCTCTGTCCACATTATAGTTTCTATTATTACTAACTCCCCACTTCTAAACACTCATTAGCTTTATAATTACTTCTCTACAAGTACTTTGTCATCCACAATCGTACTTTGTCATCCACAATCGGCCACCATAGTAAACACTCACAAACCTCTACCAATATTTCTCTCTCTCTTAAACTTTTGTTAGCTGGTGACATATCACCAAATCCAGGCCCCAACCACTTTGCCCACTCACACTCAGCAGGTTCAAACAATATAGAAATCCATCTAACCTCATAAACATCACATGTCTTCCATCACCCTCCAAGTCACAAAAATGTGCCCTATTGAATGCGCGCTCTGTTTGTAACAAATTCACTTCCGTCCATGATCTCTTCATCTCTGAGAATTTCAACCTGCTGGCTATAACAGAAACTTGGCTCACACAAACAGACAAAGCCTCCCCTGCAGCACTGTCACATGGTGCTCTCCACTTCAAACACACCTTCAGGCCTAGTAACAGTAAAGGAGGTGGGGTTGGAATATTACTATCTTAATTTTTCACATACACTGTTCTACCACATTCACATTGTTTGAAGTTCACTCTATCAGGATTTTCACCACTTTCTTACTGTATGTTGCAGCTGTATCTATTGCCAACCTGGCCAACCCAAACAACAATTTCTAGAAGAATTTTATGCCTGGCTGCCACACTTTTTTTCCTCAGATATATCCACCATCATCATGGGTAATTTCAATATCACTATCGACAGTCCACAATCTCTTCATGCCTGCAAACTCCTCTCTCTAACCTCCTCTTGGCCTCACCCAATTGTCTGACTCCTCTACTCATCAGGAGGGCCATTGCCTTAATCTTTTATTCACCAGACTATACTTTTCTTTCTTTCTTTCTTTCTTTCTTTCTTTCTTTCTTTCTTTCTTTCTTTCTTTCTTTCTTTCTTTCTTTCTTTCTTTCATTCTTTCTTTTCTACTTACTTTTTCCCTCTCTCTGATTACATCCTTATCACCTTCTCAATCGCTTCCATTACTCCAAACTCTATGACACTAAAAGCCTCGTCTAACCCGTAAAAATATAACACTATTCATTTTCAACAACTTTCCATCTCTCTGCTACAACTGTTCTCACCAATTTCTACATATAACTCTCCTGAGACTGCTATATTCTACCTGAACCAGACTCTAGGGGGAGGCCTTGATGCAATGGTTCCGGCTACCCATCACGATCCACGTAGGCTTAGATGTCAACCATTAGCACTCTAAATCAACTAGACAGCTACAAAAATTGTCATGTAAAGTAGAACATCAGTGGCATAAATTTCAGAATCCAAGTGACTTCCTCACATATAAGACCACCTACCACTCCTATATTAATGCCCTGGACCCTGTCAAACAAACATATTTCTAATCTCTCATCAGTTCTCATGTCACCAACCCCAAGCAAGTTTTAATACATTTAAATAATTTCTTTACCCTCCCCCACTAGCTACTATCAGTGCACAAGAACTTGTTTTCCTACTTCAAGGACAAGTTTGATCAAATCTAAGATGAAATAGTATGCTCTTCCTCAGCCAGTGACCTGCTCAATTCCCTACCTGAACACTCTGGCACATTCTCTTCACTTGATTCCACAAGTGAAGATGAAGTATCAGCACTCTTCTCATCCTTCTATTCCACTTCTTCTCCTCTTGATCCTATACCCTCACAAGTCAGTAAAACTCCATATCCTATACTTATCCCTAACTTATACATCAGTGATTACTCCTATTCTGAAACACACAATTCTGACCCAAACTCTCTCTCTAACTACCGTCCCATCTCTCAGCTCCCATGCCCCTCCAAGCTACTTGAGAGACTTGCCTACACTCGCCTCACACACTTTCTTAACTCCTACAACTTATTGGACCCACTTCAGTGCGTCTTTCATTCCCAATACACCACAAAGACAGTACTGACTAAAGTAGTGAATGATCTGGTCAGTGCTAGATCAAAAGGCCATCACTTCCTTTTTATTCTTCTAGATCTCTCTGCTGCTTTTGACACTGTTGACCACTCTCTTCTCATACAAACACTATAATACCTAGGTCTTCAGGCCACAGCCCTTTTTTGGTTTTCATCCTACCTATCTTATCACTCTTTCAGTGTTCACGTCTCTGATTCCACCTACTCTTCGCTACCTGTACCAGCAGGAGTACCGCAAGGCTCAGTCTAAGTACTCTGCTTTTCTCAATCTATACCTCATCTCTTGGTAAACTAATCAGCTCCTTCGGATTTCAGTAGCATTTGTACGCATCTGATATTCAAAGCTATCTATCCTCCCCAGATTTATCACCATCTGTATTAGTCCGTGTTACTGAATGCCTCTCTGATATTTCATCTTGGATGTCATCTCGCCATCTCAAATATTTCCAAAACAGAATAAATTATATTCCTGCCAGGCAAAAGTACGTACCAACTTCATATCTCCATAACTGTTGACAACTCGACAATCTACACTACCCCACAAGCGTGCTGCTTAGGTGTCATCCTAGACTCTGAACTGTCCTTTGCTCCATACATTCAATCTGTCTCTAAATCATGTGACATGTATCTAAAATACATATCCAAAATACGACCATATCTTGCACAAGAAACTGCAAAAACTCTCACCCCTACAATCTATTCTGAATGCAGCTGCAATGCTAATCATCCTAGCAAGACAATCCTCGTCTGCTGATCCTCTCTGTCAGTTCCTCCATTGGTTGCCCTTATTCTACCATATTCCATATAAAATACTTCTACTCACATATAAAGCTATTAACCAAACTTCACCAACATATATCTCTTTGCTTATCTCAAAATATCTCCAAACTCGACCTCTTCGCTCTACACAAGATCTGCATATCTCATCTGCATGGCTAACTCACTCTCATTCACAATTACAGGACTTTCTTCGAGCAGCACCCACCCTATGGAATGCCCTCCCACGCATGATAAGGCTCTTCTCTAGCCTACAAACATTCAAGTGTTCCCTAAAAACTTACCTGTTCAAGCAAGCCTATCAAATTCCTGAACTGCCCACATAAACTTCGGATCTAATTACATCCCATCAGGACGGTCTTTGCAATCTGGTGGGACCGCTATACTATAGATAGTTCCTATTCTTGTGTATCCTTCCTAATTCCCTATAGATTGTAAACTTGCGAGCAGGACCTTCATACCGCTATGTCTCTCTGTTATTACCCGGTTTGTCTTATCATTGTTGTTTCCAATTGTAAAGGGCAACGGAATATACTGTGCTATATAAGAAACTGTAAATAAATAATAAATAAAATTAATAAATTAGGAATTAGTGGGCCAATCAGTGGCAGCGAATAGTCGCAGCCTGGCATGCCATGCAACAAGCAGTGTTGCAGCATGCTGCATCGCAGCAAAGATGAGCATCGCTACATCTGTATATTCCTACTATGCTATGGAAAGTTTTTAAAAAGACAGTGATTCAAGAGAAGAAAAGTGACAGGATCACCTCCAGCGAGAGAGCACGAGAGGATCAGAAAAGCACTACTGAAATAAAGGACCACATTTCTTTCATTCCACAGATTCAAGTAAGTGCAGAACCGTGATGGAAAAAAGGTGGGCCTTAATTATTAGTGCAAGTGTTTCAAGCACTGCAGAAGAACTTTATATCTGTTTTTTAAAAGTCTGGTAAAAATATGCCCAAGTGAAGATTTGGATTAATAGGCTGCATCTTTGAAAGTGATGTCATTCCTACTGATCTTACTAGAAAACATTCTCTTAATATGTCAGCAGTAACAGGGTTAGCATGTTGGGTTCCCTTAACCACTTTACTGTGATTTACCTCTCAGACGAAAGCTATTAGGTCTGAATAAACGACATGTCACATTGCTCATTCTCTTTCTTTCCTGGCGGCATTTTGTATCATTCTACACAAAGAGAACAATTTGTTATGATCACGTCCAATTTAAGGTCATGTTGAAAGATACTATGTAATTCACCTACACTACCTTACAGTATATGCAATGAACAGGAAATCTAATATATAAAAATGAAAATTTGTCCTTCTGTCCTTCTGTCTTTCTATACAAATCCACAGTTTACAAGCAAAGATTGTGAAATTTCACATACGAGCGTATTAAAACACGGTGGAGGCAACTAAAACAATTTGAAATCCCTAGCACACCTAGGGGGGCAGACAGCAGCACAGAGTATATCAGGAGACAGCATAACTCCGGAATTGCTGGAGAAATCAGGGTTGGTGCTAGGGTGTCCGGCGCCCCCCTGTAAACAATAAATTTGCGCCCTCCCTCCCATATGTAATAAAGGGACAGTGCTCGACAAAGGGGTGTGGTCTCACATAGAAGCGGAGTGGCCAAATAATAGTGTCCCCAATTAAAATTACGCCACACAGTATCACAATCGTATTCACATTATACCACACATAGTGCCCCTGATTCATATTGCACCAAATAGTTGTGTACCTAATTCACATTATGACACACAGTAGTGCTCCTTATACACAATACCCACAGTAGTGTCCCTTATACAAATTACACCCGCAGTAGTAGAGCCACACAAAATGCCCACAATGATAGCGTGCCTAATGCATAATGCTCACACTAGTCGTGCCACACAGAATGCCCACAGCAGTCGTGCCACACAGAACACCCACAGTAGTCGTGCCACACAGAACGCCCACAGTAGTCGTGCCACACAGAAAGACCATAGTAGTCGTGCCACACCGAATGTCCACAGTAGTCGTGCCACACCGAGCGCCCACAGTAGTCAAGTCACACAGAACGCCTACAGTAGTCATGCCACACAGAGTGCCCACAGTAGTCGTGCCACACAGAGCGCCCACAGTAGTCGTGCCACACAGAGCGCCCACAGCATTAGTGCCCCACAGAGCACCCACAGTAGATGTGCCACACATAATGCCCACAGCAGTAGTGATCCACAGAACGCCCACAGTACTAGCGCCACACAGAACATCCACAGTAGTCGTGCCACACATAATGTCCACAGTACTAGTGCCTCACAGAATGCCCACAGAAGTTGTGCAACAATTAATGGCCCTTACACTTAAGTCATCCAGAGGGGAGAACATAGAGGTGGTGTGTGGAACTTACTGCACACAGATCCGTGGAGAGTGCTGCTGGCGCCGCTGCCTAAAGTGCAGTGCGGAGGAGGAAGGGAGCCGGAGGGACCAAGCCTGTGCCGCGCTTCACGCTGATGAGCAGGAGAGCACCGGCTCTGTGCGGGAGAGTGCTGCCGGCGCCGCTGCCCAAAGTGCAGTGGGGAGGAGAAGGGGGAAGCTGGAGGGACTGAGCCGGAGCCGCGCTTCACGCTGCCTGCGTCCGTCAGTGTGACAGACGCAGTGGCAGCCGGGAGCCAGCAGCAACAGCAGAGCGGGGAGAGCACCTCTTACGATCAGCGCCTCCCTGCTTTGCAGGATCTGCTGAGCGGGTAGCGCCGGCTCTGGGAGCAATTTACTCAAAAATTGGTACACATATGCCTTACAATATGGGAACAAATACTGTGGGGGAAGACACCCCTAGCACCCCTAGGGGTGAGGCAGCAGCACTCAGTATTTCAGCAGACAACATAACTCTGGAATGACTGCAGCAATTTACAACAAACTTGGTACACATATGACTTAAAATCTGGGTACAAACTCTGTTGGGGTTAGACACCCCTAGTACCCCTAGGGGTGGGACAGCAGCACAGAGTATGTCAGCAGACAGCATAACTCTGGAATGCCTGGAGCAATTTACACCAAACTTGGTACACATATGACTTACACTCTGGGAACAAACACTGTGGGGGTAACACACCACTAGCACCCCTAGGGGTGGGCCAGCAGCACACACTATATCAGGACATGCATGGTATGTCAGTGATGACAGGGCTGCATGTGAAAGGGCCAGTGACATGATGTGAGGAGGGGAATGCAGGTAGCACAAACACACACACTGAGAGTTATATAGTGGAAGTAGCAGGGTCCCCTGCGCTATATAAGAAACTGTAAAAAAACCGCTAATTTCACAGGGACACTGACAGGAGGGGAATGGAGGCAGCAGGAAGCCACAAACTGAGAGTTGTATAGTGGGAAGAGCAGGGTCCCTTGGGGGACCAAAAAGGGGTCCGGCCACTACACAAAGTGTGTCAGGAAAGAAAGATATGCCTATATACTAGATCTCCAACCAACGTAAATTAACGAACAACTATCATTCTAATTTACCATCCTCATCCCGTAGCAAAGCACGGATATTCAGCTATCTACAATGTTATTTATACTGTTTGTTTAATATTTACATTTATTTTTGTAAACAGACATTCTTAAAGTCCCGGGCAACTCCAGCTAGTATATTATAAATTGTATTCTAATAACGATAACTATGGTGGGCCTGCAGAAGATCAGAGTGAGGTTCCTATCTGACATGCACAAGTTGAGGCTTTACCACATATACATGCTAGACCATGCATGCTTTGAAGAGATGTATCAAGCCTTGGAGAGAGATAAAGTGGAGAAGCAACCAATTAGCTACTGTCATTTATGTCGCAGTCCTTGGAATGACAGTTCTCTACTTTAGCTCTCTCCAAGACATGATAAATCTCTCCCCATAAGAGGCATTTGCTCTGCACTTGGAATGCAGATTCAGCAACAAGATGGTGGCAGCATCATGGTTATAGGGCCCAGTACTGCTCCACCATTTAGTCTTTATCAAATCAATTTGCAAAAACAAGCAATAACAAAAAAATAACCAATCAGACTTTTTATAAGACTGAGGGGTATATGTAATAGGATTCGATTTTCAGTAACCTGTTGGATTTTTAAGAAGCTGGGCGCTATATTTAAAGCAGCAATTTGTATGGGAGACATTTGATATGCCGGCTGTCGGGATTCCGGCGCTCAGCATACGGCATGCCGACTACTATTCACCCTCTTGGGGAGTTCACGACACCCCTGGAGGAAGAATAAACCGTGCCCGCAGCATGACGAGCGCAACGTGGTGAGTGCAGCGAGCCTGCAAATGGCTCATTTGTGCTCACCCCACTGCCAGCATGCTGGCGGTTGGCATGCCGGCAGTCGGAATCCCATCGCCGGTATGCTGGGCGCCGGGATACCGAGCGTCGGCATAATGTAGTAAACCCATTTGTATAACTAATACAAGAACATGACACATAAAGTCTATAAGTGGACAACTCTTGTTCTACATTTCCTTTGGAATAGTCTTTATTCACTTTTAATGTATACTGCAGGATTAGTGCAGTGTACTCAAAGCAGACACACTGAACAGGGGCAAATGCAGGATTTCTAGAGAAGGTTTCCAATAGCCTAACTTTAAAATGAGTGTGGCCAGTTCATGAACATGGGCTTAATTAGCACTTAAGCCAGTGGTTCCCAAATTTTTTTGAATCACGGCGCCCTAGAGCAGAGGTTCTCAAACTCGGTCCTCGGGGGCCCACACAGTGCATGTTTTGCAGGTCTCCTCACAGAATCGCAAGTGAAATAATTAGCTCCACCTGTGGACCTTTTAAAATGTGTCAGTGAGTAATTAATACACCTGTGCACCTGCTGGGTTACCTGCAAAACATGCACTGTGTGGGCTCCCGAGGACCGAGTTTGAGAACCTCTGCCCTAGAGTATCAGAATTTTTTTCACAGCACCCTAGGCCAAAAGATTCTTATTAAGAAAATCTGAAAAAAATTATGAAATTTAGTAAATTTTGTTTATAGGTCATTCTTAGATTCAGTTATGTGGTGAGGGACAGAATTCACTTCTGTTTATCCACATATTTTATGATTGGAAGCCA
This sequence comes from Pseudophryne corroboree, assembly GCF_028390025.1. Lineage (NCBI taxonomy): Eukaryota > Metazoa > Chordata > Amphibia > Anura > Myobatrachidae > Pseudophryne > Pseudophryne corroboree. The sequence goes on along the minus strand of NC_086448.1, from coordinate 359,060,662 downwards.
CTAGGGGATACATACGAAATGCCAGCAGTCATATGACCGACACCCGCCCTATTACCCTCCCTTCCTGCAGCCTAACCCTACTCCTCCCTCCACCGCAGCCTAATCCTAACCATACCTTCCCCACAGCCTAACCCTAACCCTTCCCAGTGGTGCCTAAACCTAACCCCCCCTTCTCACAGCCTAAACCTAACCCTCCATCCACTGCAACCTAACCCTATCCCTCCCCCCACAGTCTAAACCTAACCTCCCCCCTGTGGCTGACAATATGGAGTCCCAGCAGAGGTCATTTAGGATTCCAGCATTCGGGATCCCAGCGCCAGCACGTCTATCCATGTCGGGATGCTGACACCAGCATTCTGAGCAGTGTCAATATTCCGGCTCTGGCATTCCGACAGCCAGGATGCTGAACGCCGGTATCCTGAACAGAACTGCCACCATAAATAATTTGAATTGGTCCTGGACTATGGACTCAGGGCACACTTGCAAGTATCCTGAGGCACCCCAGGGTGTCTTGGCACACAGTTTGAGAACCACTGACTTAAACCATAGTCTGCTTTATACAAGTGTATGTAACATGTACAGTAGCATGGAGTGTATGTAACATGTAGCATGTAACATGGGGAAGGTATAGAGATACCACCCCCAGTGGGTTGCGGTGGTGGGCCCCAGACAAGTGATGGCCTTGTCCTTGGCCCCTCTAGTTCATACTCTATGCTAGCTCTTTCTGCTCCCACTGACTAGAAGGGGGGATGGGAGCCTATAAGAGGCGCAGGAGGGGCTGCCGTGCTGGTGTCCTGGTAAAGTGGAGATGAAGAGGCCATCAGTCGGCGCTCCCAGCAATTTTACTCTCCAATGCTCGATCTCTTGCAAATAAGATGGATGAGCTGTCCATGTTCATAAGTAACGCAAGGTCGGGCATTGCTGGATTGTCTTTTCTTTGCTTCACTGAATCGTGGCTGGATGAACTAATTGCCGACTCCTGAGTGTCCCTGCTGGATTTTAGCCTTTACAGGGCTGATCGTGACAAGGATCTCTCTGGAAAAACTAAAGGCGGAGGTATTTGTGTCTACATAAACGAAGGGTGGTGCACCAATGTCACGGTTCTAAGTAAATCATGTAGCTCGCAACTGGAGATGATCATTATCAATTGCAGACCATTTTACTCCCACCGGGAATTTGCCTCAATAGTCCTGGTGGGTGTGTATATTCCACCTCAAGCAAGTGTGAATGAAGCCTTACAACAACTGGTTGACAGGATTACCGACGTGAAAGTTAAATATCCGGATTCACCGCTTGTTGTGCTGGGTGATTTCAACAGTGCAAATTTGAGCCTGGAGCTACCAAAATTTAAGCAGCAAGCTAAATGCCCTACATGGGAAGGGCATATTCTGGATCACTGCTATACCATCATCAAGGCTGCCTACCAGGCCATCCCTCACGCAGCCTTAGGCCTTTCTGACCACTGCCTAGCCCACCTTCCTCCAACTTACATCCAGAAGTTGAGATGGGCAAAGCCTGTGGTCAGGTCCATTAAAAGCTGGACAAGTGATGCTAAGCTGAAGATTCAGGCCTGTTTTGACTGCACGGATTGGAGGGTTTTGAAACTTCTGCTTCTGATTTAGATGAACTGGCTGATGTACTGACATCTTACATCAGTTTTTACGAGGACTTGTGTGAGCCAATTAAAACATCTCGCACTTTTAACAACAACAAGAAGTTGTTCAGTGCTCAGCTGAGGAAGCTCCGCCGGGCCAAGGATCAGGCCTATAGCAGTCGGGATAGGGACCGGTATAAACTGGCCAGAAACTCCCTGACTTGTGAAAATAGGCTGGTGAAAAAGCAGTTCTCCAACAGGCTGACAATCTTTCAGCTAACGATCCTGCGTCAGTTTGGAGAAGTATGCAAGTTATGACCTGTTATAAGAAACCTCCTAACCCCACTGTCAGGCGTCAGGATCTGGCAGATGAGCTAAACAGCTTTTATTGCAGATTTGAGAGGGAAGCCCCCAGTTTTTGTCTTACCCCTGACAATGAGGGTGGGAGAGGTGGAAGACATGTTTAACAGGGTAAAACATAGGAAAGCGACAGGTCACCATCTGCCCTGAAGATCTGTGCTGTTCAGCTTGCTCCTGTTTTTGCCATGATCTTTAATTCCTTACTAGAGATATGTAAGGTTCCCTCCTGCTTTAAACGCTCAATAATTGTTCCAGTTCCCAAGAACTTAACCATAAAAGATCTGAACGATTACAGGCCAATTTCATTAACATCAGTGGCCATGAAAGTGTTTGAGAGGCTGGTGCTGAACCATCTGAAAGAGGCGACTAACACTCACTTGGATCCTTTGCAGTTCGCATACCGTGCAAACAGGAGTGTTGAGGATGCAGTCAATCTGGGGTTGCATTATATCTTACAGCACTTGGATCGACCAGGCGAGGGTTTTATTTGCTGACTTTAGCTCAGCATTTAATACAATTGTCCCCAGTGTCCTGCTGTCCAAACTTCTCTCCTTAGGGTCTCCTGTATCACCATGCTCCTGGATTGCATATTTTTTACAGCAAGGACACAGGTGGTGAAAGTAGGGAAGTTTTCATCTAGTGTGCGTTCGATCAGTACAGGGGCCCCCAAGGATGTGTTCTCTCTCCCCTGCATTTCTCTTTATACACCAATGACTGTATTTCAGCTGAGCAATCGGTAAAAATCATAAAATTTGCAGACGATACTACCATCATTGGATTATTCAAAAATGTAGAAGCGAGGTGGATCGGCTGTCACAGTGGTGCGGCAGGAACAACCTCAACATAAATCCCCATAAAACGGATGAGTTGATGGTAGATTTTAGAAGGAAACCTGCTGCCATGCGCCCACTTGTGATAGCCGATAGCATGGTGTCGTGGGTTGACGCCTTTAAATTTCTGGTGTCCACAATTTCCCATGACCTTAAATGGGGGCCAAATATAGGCTCCATTGTCAAGAAGGCGCAACAGCGATTGTTCTTCCTCAGGAAATTCAATATTTCACAGAAACGGCTGATTATCTTCTATACAGCCATTGTGGAGTCTGCGGAAAAGATCGTTGGAGCCGTTCTCCCCTCTGTTCAGGACCTCTACCAGTCATGAAGCGCGCAGGGAAAATTGTGGCAGACAAGCTGCACCCTGGTCACGTCCTATTTGAAACTCTTCCATCAGGCAGGCGTTATAGGCCCATTCTCGCCAAGTTGACCAGAACCAAAAAAGCATCTTTCCACTAGCTGTCCACTTACTAAATGATGCCTAACAAGTCTGGTGCAATGAACTGCTATGTAATTGTAAACAGTGTTTTATACTAATGTAAGTTATGTGTGTACGAGTGTTTTGTTATGCCTTTTCCTTTTACGTTATTTGGCGAAGCATTGTAAACCGCAAACAATTTCCTAGTATATGTGAGTATACATGGCCAATAAGGTCGATTCTGATTCTGATGTATGTGCAGTACAAGCGATCACAACAAGTCATTAGATGCGGCAGTAGGATCTGGCTGAAAATGTTAAGATATCCTTAATAAATATACATACATAAAGAACCAGTACAAGCACACATTTTACACCTCATGGTAGGAATCCTCTCTCTTTTTGCTGACTGCTGCTCTCTGGTCTCTATTGTCCAGTGTTGATTGAGCATTCAGATCAACACATAACAGACTTGGTAGCAGAAGCTGATACCACTGGGCATGTGCAGCAACTTAAATCCATCATTTATTCTGCATGTTCCAGCCGCAGCTATAGTAAAATTATATTATATACAGTATCACTACTATCGTGGTCAGGATTTTAGCTGCTGGCTGGGAGGTGATGACTGTAACCCCCCTTCTGTTTGCCTATGCTGAATCACATGTGTAAATAACTACCTCACAGCTACCTACTTCTCATGTCCTAGGCTGAAACAGACTTACCCATAAGTGACATTTATTAGCATATTTGGATTGGTAATTTGGCTCATCAGTCTACTGTCTGCCAAGTACAACTGTTCCAGTATCAGCAATGTTCTATGTATTCCAGCAATACTGTATGTATTTGATGGAGTGAGAGCTCATAATTGTTCAGCATCAGTATCCTCCTGTGGATTACACTACATTTTTCTAGAGTAGAGAATAACCTTATGACCACTTTTGTGGCGGAGTCCCTGTTGAGCTCTTTGATAAAATAATTGCAGTAAGAAAAAGAATAAAAGTTCTCACTGTACAGTGGTATAAGAGATCATATATATTATAAAGATTAAAGGTTACAAATGTGTACTTTGGCTGTTTAATACAGGTATAATATAAAAACAACCAATATGCACACATATTATAACAATATTAAATAATAGAACGTCATATGTACCATGAAAATTAATTGAAACAATTGTAAATTGTATCTCTTCTAGCCACGGCACTCACAATAAAGAGTTTTGCATGTATATACCAGCTGGTGTTAAACTATATAAGAAGAAAGTCTCTTTGGATATTAACTTGTTAATATCATACTGTACCGTATCAAACAGAATCTCTGAAAAACTCCAGCATAATGATGTGAGTATAGTAAATAAACCCACTTTAGGAGCTCTGGATTTCATTCCAGCCACACTCAGAGAAACCTTCAGCTGATCAGTGTCTCATCAGTGGCTGTTACGTACCTGCAGTGAAACATGGTTTTACCCAATTGCTATTTTTTTTGGTTTGCTAACAAACCTGAATAAACCCCATAGATTGTAAACTCCAATGGGACAGGGACTGATGTGAATGGCCAAATATTCTCTGTAAAGCGCTGCAGAATACTGTATGTGTGCGCTATATAATAAATGGTAATAAATAATAAATAATATGCTCCTGATAGTCTCCTGTACGTAGACTGTATACATAGTAATCCACAGTATATGGAATACATACGGGTGACCGGCTGACAGGATCCTGGCTGTCACTATACTGACAGCGGCATCCCGTCAGCCAGAATGTCGGCAGCGCGTTTCCTCGCAAGCTCGCTGTCCTGCCACAGGTTATATTCCCACTCAGGTGGTGGTGTGGACCCACCATCCACGTGGGAATACCGGGCTGCGCTTGGGACTTTAACCACCAACGTTTCCCCGCCTCTCGAGATCCTGAACGCAGGGATCCCGACAGGCAATAAATTAACCGCATCCCTATTATACGGTCCACTACCACCACTGGCTATATATGCTTTACTACACCACCTGCTTTAACCCCATACATTTCTGTCTGGATTTGTTGAACTTGTTCTATGTCTGCACTGTGCACTTACTGCATACCTGCATTAACCGTTTGGTATCCTGTGACCTGCTCTGTCTGATTAGTAAGTCAGAAGCTGGTTAAGTTGCTCATTGTGTGGACAGAACTGCATTACACACTACTAAAGGGCCCTACACATTGGCCGATCCGCTGCCGTGCTGCCCGACGGCGGATACGGGCGACGGGCGACCTGGCGGTGGAGGGGCAGTGAAGTGCAGATAAATATGGGCCCTCATTCCGAGTCGTTCGCTCGGTAATTTTCATCGCAACGCAGTGAAAATCCGCTTAGTACGCATGCGCAATAATCGCACTGCGACTGCGCCAAGTAATTTTACAATGAAGATAGTATTTTTACTCACGGCTTTTTCTTCGCTCCGGCGATCGTAGTGTGATTGACAGGAAATGGGTGTTACTGGGCGGAAACACGGCGTTTTCGGGGCGTGTGGATAAAAACGCTACCGTTTCCGGAAAAAGCGCAGGAGTGGCCGGAGAAACGGGGGAGTGTCTGGGCGAACGCTGGGTGTGTTTATGACGTCAAACCAGGAACGACAAGCACTGAACTGATCGCAGATGCCGAGTAAGTCTGAAGCTACTCTGAAACTGCTAAGTAGTTTGTGATCGCAATATTGCGAATACATCGGTCGCAATTTTAAGAAGCTAAGATACACTCCCAGTAGGCGTAGGCTTAGCCTGAGCAACTCTGCTAAATTCGCCTTGCGAGCGATCAACTCGTAATGAGGGCCATGGACAAGATCGTCCATATTGGCCTGCATGTACAGCCGACAGGGGACCAGCGATGAACGAGCGTGGGGACGCGCATCGTTCATCGCTAGTGCCTCCACACTCAAAGATATGAACGGTATCTCGTTCATTTATGAACAAGATCGTTCATATCTTTGACTGATGTAGGCCAGTGTGTAGGGCCTATTACACCAATATCAATATGTATAGGTTTGGGCAATGCAAACATCATTAGAACATTACATGAGAAGGTAGAAAATGTTAGTTGTGTAATGTTAGTTACCTGCATGAGAGCAGTATGAGTAGAGATTTTTCTGAGCATGTACGGCATACTCATTTGTACTCTGTGTTTAGGAGTATTATAGGAAATGTTTCCCTTAGACAGGCCTTGTAGAGCCCACTGGATCCCAAACTTTTTCTTGATGCTGGGGTAAATGTATGAAGTAGTGAAAAGAGTGGAGAAGTGAGCCAGTGGAGAAGTTGCCCATGGCAACCGATCAGCTGCTCTGTATAATTTTATAGTATGCAAATTATAAATGTTACTTCAATGCTGATTGGTTGCAATGAGCAACTTCTCGTCTGGCTCACTTCTCCATTCTTATCACTGCTTCATACACTTACACCGATGTCATTGGTTTCAACATGATGTGATCAGCTTATTGCGCTGTGGGATGGAGACTTTATTATGTGAAACACCGCATCATGCTCCATACTTACCTTTTTATAGCAACCCTATTAGGTCTTTCATAGTCCAGCATGAGGCCACAGCAATAACAAAGAGCACAAGGGTGTGGTCTGCAGGAAGTCAAAGTTATGTGACCATCTTTTTTATACTAGGCAGTTTGCATCCTTGGACTTAGTAAGTGCTGCAACCATTAGCAGAGGGTGCAAGAAAGACTTCAACTTATGCTTTACACAGGGAAAAGGCCAGTGAAGCATCTTGTGTATATTCTGCACTTTATGTCAGAAAGTTATACAAGTATTAGTTACAGAAATATAGTGGACTAGGGTGGACTAGTAATTAGTATGCACTGCAGAAATATAGCACATTTAAGTATAATGAATAGATATTTCAGACCAGGGAGGGGATGTAATAGAGTCCGAGTTCCCCTGACGTGCGGGATCCCGGCAGAACTCAGGCAGTCATTTACAAGGAAAAACCATGCCTTGTAACTGATTGCCCCTTTAAAAAAAGTCTGAGTTAGGCCGTCATCCCGCAGGTCGATCGAACTTGGACTCTATTACATTCTGCCCCAAGTATATATTTTGTACCACTTCAACACCAATGTATAATTTTCATGTCCGTGTCTGTAAATAAAAGGACACTCTATAATACCAATATCTTTAGATTTGTGTTGTACAGTATTTTTTAAAATATATCCCTGTTTGTGCTGTCATAAAGAAACAAAAAAAAAAAAACATTTTGAGTGAAGATAATACATTTTGACACATTTTCATTTGGCATTCTAGCTATAGATAGGAAAGGTCTTTTATTTCCTGGGAGAGATTACTCCAAGGCAAACAAATTTTGCTGTCAAGTTATATATTTACAATTCAGAGAAAGCCTGACTGACATGACTACTGTGTAGAAAACAGAACTGGTCTGTGTTTTTTAATTAACCTTTTCTCATAAATAATAAATTATATTTCTCTGCTGCTTAGAAGATACATTAACAATGCATACTTATTTAAGACTATTTAGTACTGCCTCCCTCATATCTATCTAATTCATACAATTGTGACATCATACAGCTGGAAATGATCAAGGGAATTGCAGCATTTTCCTGTGAAGTGGCTTGTTCTTGTTTATAATTATACTTTGGCAAGTATCCTAATGCCTAATGGATTATTTATAACCACCACTATGCCAGACAGCAGGGCCATTTCTAGGGGTGGATGAGACATACATTCAAATGGGGTACCAGAGCAGATGGAAGTGTCTGCAGTGTGATTAGTGGGCTCTCCCAGCTGGCTTCGACTCACATTGGGCCATGACCCATGATGACGCAGTGCTGTGACATCATAGGTCAAGAAGCCGCATGCCATCTCATCTTCGCAGTGCTGCCTCTGCATTACTGGAGCTCTATTGCTGCTGATGCCGGTACCAGTGTGTTTTATTGTTTTTTTACTGTGGAGGCCAGTGTACTTGTTTTTTTTTCCTATAAGGGCCAATGTGTTTAATAATTTTTACATGTGGGGGCCAATGTGGTTTATTTCTTTGGTGACCAATGTGTTTGGTTTTTTTCCCTACTGAGGTCAGTGTGTTTTATTTTCTCCTAAGGTGGTCAATGTGCTTTTTTTCCCTGTGGTGGCCAACGTGTGTGGATGCAGGGTGTAAGGTAGTCTTTTCCCATGAGACCACGCCTCTTTGCACGCAGCCACATACCCTTTTTAGCACACGCCCAAAGGTCCCACCTTATGCTTCCCAAAGGTTGGGAGGTATGATACATTTTTTTAAATATCCGGTGCAAGGGAAGGGGGGCGTTGCATTTTAACTTTTTGCACTGAGAGCCATATTGTCTGCCAGACAGTAATGTTTATGACTTTTGTTTACCTTTACAAATATTATTATTTTATTTAAAGTTATTCAGTTATTTTAATTATGAAACATTACAGAAATGTAAAGGACAATGCTTTGAGAACTGTATGCAAGCAGCTTACTGTATATTACATTGTTGCTTATATTAAAATACTTTGTAGTCTGGTTTATACCAGTTCAGTATACAGAACATATGGAAGAAATCTTCCTATAGTATAACAAAGTATTGTAATTTCCTCTGGGAAAAAAATCAGTTTATTTTCTCCAGTTAAATATATATATTTTTTTAAATAAAAGATCATGTTTGAGTTATAATTGTTACATAGCTTCAACCTATTAGCAGCTAGGCCAGCTGCAGTGCGATATAAGTGCTGCATGAGAGTATATATGAAATATGTCTCCTCTTTGGTGGATTATTGGAATATGTTTTAGGCATTCCCTTGGCATCTCATGGGAAGCCTCATATATATATATATATATATAGATCTATTGCTTCCTACATTTTACATTGCATGCTCTTTTCGCGCAATGGTGGTCATTCCGAGTTGTTCGCTCGCTAGCTGCTTTTAGCAGCATTGCAAACGCTAGGCCGCCGCTCTCTGGGAGTGTATCTTAGTTTAGCAGATTAGCGAACAAAAGATTAGCAGAATTGCTACTAAATATTTTCTTGCAGTTTCTGAGTAGCTCCAAACCTACTCCTAGATTGCGATCAGCTCGGTCCGTTTAGTTCCTGGTTTGACGTCACAAACACGACCTGCATTCGGCCAGCCACTCCCCCATTTCTCCAGACACTCCAGCGTTTTTACCTGACACACCTGCGTTTTTTAGCACACTCCCGGAAAACGCTCAGTTATCACCCAGAAACACCCCTTTCCTGTCAATCACTCACCGACTGAAAAGCGCCGCAGGATCCATAGCAAATCTACTAAGTTTTTTGTAAAATAACTTAGCGCATGCACGCTGCGTACCATGCGCATGCGCATTTAGCAACAAATCGCAGCATAGCGAAAATCGGCAACGAGCGAACAACTCGGAATGACCACCAATGTAATTAAAGTTATAAGCTAAACTATAGTAAAACTTTCAATGACATAGCTGATATCGGGAAATATTTAATTTTCCCCCAAGCTGATCTTTATTACATAATTAAAAACTGTTAGAAGATGCAAGCTGTGTTCTAAAGTATAGAACCGCCATCACTATGCATTATTCATGTCCATGGAATGCTAGCTGCATAGGGATTGTTTCTGCAGGTTACAATGTAAGTTTAGATACAAAAGAGTTTATTTAATGTGGGGCGATTAAAAACGTCAATTGTGTGCTTTTTGAAGCAGAATAAACTGTAAAGCAGCTTTTATTTTAAAGGCAAAGCCTAGCAAGTTGGGATTGAAATTATAAATTTAATATCTAAAACAGTACATGTGTACTACTGTTGTCTTTAAAAAAAACTGGCCGTAAATTACTTTTACTTAATATTTAAATTGTGTGAGATTTTTTGGTTATGGTTAATGATGGCACATTTCGAAAGCACCAAAGTGTCCTCAAAAGAATTTGCACAATGTGGTCCTCTCATGACTTCGTTATATTTTGTGAGAGTGTTGTTAATGATTATATCTGCTCTTCATTACACAGACCTCAACAATCCCAAGGATCTACCACACAGCAAACTCTCTCATTAGGAAAAATGTTCATAGTGACAAGCAGAGCTGTTTTGTAACTGGTTACAGCTTAAATATTTCCAGAGATATTGAGTTAATTAATGGCAGTGTTGTTCTGGCCATGTGCAGTATCGAAATATCCTTATTATTATTACACTTTATTTATAAGGTGCCACAAGTGGTCTGCAGAGCCATAAATACCACAACAGTAGAACATTACATTACATGACAGTAACCAAAACATAAACAGAGCACAAGTAACAATTAGCATCACGATTTTCAGTACACAATACAGCTGGGAAGAAAGGTGAGCGAGGTAGTAATCGGCGAAGGGTGGATCCTGTCTCCAATAGTGGTGGCATGACTAACAGGAATAGAGCTATTGAAAGAGAAGAACAACTATGAGCGAAAGAAATTGCAGGCTAAATGGCCACTGACTAGGTGAAGGCTGTTATTGAAGTGCTAGAGAAGAGGGCTGTGAGAACAGGAGGGAGGAGGACTCTGTTCCTAGGAGCTTACAATCTAGATGAGAGGGAAGACAGATGACATAAGGCATGAGCATGTGGATTGGGACCTGAGGAAGTAAGCGAGGTAGAGATGGCCAAGGAAGGAAGGTGGGGTGAGCGACCTGGTGACAAGGTTATGTCGTGGAAAGATACAACAGTTGGGTTTTCAGTGCACGTTTGAAGTTATGCAAGATGGGGGAAAGCCTGATAGAGCAAAGTAGCGCATGCCAGTAAAGGGGGTTCACACAGAAAATATCTTGGATTCAAGCATGAAATGTAGTTACCAGGGTAGAGAAGAGGCAACAGTTATTAGCCAACCACAGAGGGCAGGAGAGAGTATGTAAGGATATGAGGTTGTAGATGTAAGGAGCAGTAGATTTAGAGATGGCCTTGTACAGTATGTGAGGGTGAGGAGTTTGAAGAGGATTCTGTAGAGGAATGGGTGCAAGTTCAGGTCTCAGCAGAGAGGAGCGGTGGATGTGTAATGGTGGGAGAGGAAGATAAGTCTAGTTGCAGTATTGAGAAAAGGTTGGAGGGGAGCAAGATAGAAATAAAAAGTGGGAGGCCATTAAGGAGAAGGTAGCAGTAGTCGAGCCAAGAAATGATTAGGGAGTGGATAATCAATCTGGTATCATTCTGGGAGAGAAATAGCCTGATGCGAGCAATGTTGCAAAGCTGGAATTGACAGTATTGAGCCAGTAATTCAATGTGTGTAGGTGGGGGGAAGGGGAAGGGCAAACAAGAGTGTGGAGTCACCCAAGCAGTGGGGCCCAGAGCTGAGAGGGGCCTTCATTCCCTCAAAGTTAAATGTGTTATATGCATTTTTCAGCATTGGGTGATACATAGGGACCCTTACACACTTTAGCATTGATGCTTAGATTATATCTAGTTATGCCCCTGGACATACTCATTGTGATCTGGTATAAAATGAATTGGGAGACATTATAATGTTACATAATATGCCGTAGGGCACTGTAATGTGGCATAATATGTACTGCTGCATAATGTGTACTGGCAGCCCTACAATATTACATAATATGATCTAGGGGCATTGTGATGGTTCATAAAATAAAGTAGGGCACTACTATTGGGCATAACATTAACTGAGGTACTACTAGGGTTCAGGAAATGAACTAGGGCACTATTTTGGGGCATAAATTAACAAATCACTTAGAGAGGTGTTTCTTTAGAAGGGGGGCCCTTCAAAATGTTGCTATGGGGCCCACAAAGTTCTGGCTATGCCCCTGGATGATGGTGTTGGCAACAATAATAGAAAGATTGGGAGGTGGAGACTCTGTTAGGGGGAAGTTGATTAGTTTAGTTTTATAGATGTTGAGCTTTAGAGAGCCCTCAGACATCCAGTAGGAGAGGCAGTTGGATACATGAGAAAAGATGGAAGGGGAGAGGTCAGGAGAGGAGAGGTTTAGTTGCATATCATTGGCATAGAGGTGGTATTGGAGGCCATAGGAACTTATGAATTCTGCCAAGGAAGAAGTGTACAGGAAGAAGAGCAAGGAGCCAAGTATGGAACCCTGCTGGATGGAAAAGGGAAGGATGGAAGAGGGTGTGGTGAAGCTGGAGGCAGAGACAGAGAAGCAGAGGTTGGTGAGGTAAGAGGTGAATCAGGGTGCAGAGTAGGAGAGGATACGCCATAGTGCTGAAGGAAGCAGAGAGGTCCAGGAGTATAAGCAGAGAGAAGTTGTCTATGGTTTTGGTAGAAAGTAGGTAATTGGTGAATTTGACCAAGCCAGTTTCAGAGGAGTGAAGTGGGTGAAGAAATCCAGACTGGAGAGGATAAAGGATGGAGATTTCAGAGATTGAGCTGGTGAGATAGTTGTAGACAAGCTGCTGTAGTGTTTTGGAGGCAAAAAAAGAGAAGAGAAATGGACAAGGTAGCTAGTGGGTGAGGATGGGTCGAGGTTGGGTTTTTTTAAGAATAGGTGAGACAAGAGCAGGTTTGAACAGTGAGGGAAAGATGGGAGAGGAGAGAGAAAAGTTGAAGAGGTGAGCAAGTAGATAGCTGCAACTTGGAGATGAATGGTGTAAAATAGTCAGATACTGTAGAGTGTACCTCAAAAGTGGAGAAGAAAAAGGAGGGCATGGGTGGGATTATGTAAAAGCTGCAGTTGGGAGATAAAGCCAACTCCACTGCCTGGTTGGATTGACTGTGAAACTCAGCGTTAAGATTACCTGTAGGCCAATGTGCTTTATTTGCCAGGTTTTTTTTTTTTGCATGTCACCCCACCACCACTTCTTGAATGACAAGCAGTCAGTTGTATTTGAGTCTGATCACTTGTCCTGCCAAGTGATATGGTTGCTAGTACTCCCCAAAGCATCCAGCTTACTCAGCTCTCACTGCGCAGTTGTGCTATTATAACCCATGGGTCTGCCTGCCCTCTTCTGACCTCCAGCTGTTGATGAGGAACTGCCTCCGAAGTCCAGCTACCCTCTGTCACACTGCAGTGGAAGTGGGAACTGATAGCGTCTGTAACACACAATCAGTCACAGTGTCTTCTACTAATGTGCAGCTCCAGGGGCAAGGGGGTGTGGGTGTTCTGCAGTAGTCTGGCCGCATAAATACAGTCAGACAGCAGCCGGGTCTCAGCAGCAGGAAGTGTATAATAGATAATGGTGACAGTCAGACACACCCCTGTCACATCTCCTGTTCCTTTTTCACACTGCCACAAATAACCTGAGTCAAGCAACCTGGTATTTCAACCTGCAATTAAAGCAGGGTTTCACATAGGTACGACCCGAGTTGAAGTGCAGTATGAATGGGTTGCTGGGTTGATGCAACCTGTTACCTGTTCACTGTATGGGAGCAGGCGCGCTTGGAGATCCTCTGATTTCCAAGCACCACCTCCGCACATGACGTGGTGATGTCATCAACATGGCAATATGCCGTGTCTGGGCTGCCAGTCTGAAAGGGGTCTCAAGCGGGTCACACCTGGGAAGGACCCGTACACAAGTCCTTGGTGCAACCCGCTATTGGCGATGTGAAAGCGGTATTAGAGACCACCTCTGGAAACTGTGACCATCCTACACCATGTTTACCTTACACGGCCACACAGGGCTGCTGCACAGCTCGGAGGACCCAGTGCAGAAACAGAGCAGGAGCCGCAAAGAACAGAATGGGACAGTTAATAAAGAAGAATCAGAAGAAAATATACAGTTGAAGTTTTGATACAACAGAACATGTAAGTTACAAATTAATAAAGAAATATATGGGTTTGGGGCAGCGTGTGTGTGTGATCTCCTGATCTCCTCTCCATTGTTCTACCATCCTTACTGTCATAGGGAGATGGTTAGGGAACTGTAGTGATGAAGTAACCTGTATGGGGGGGAGAATTTACTTGACTATTACATTGAGGGAGATTGCACTGTATAAGGAATGGGCACAGCTGGGTGGGAACCTTGACCTGTACTGTTACCAGTCGCTTTGGGGGGTGGGGGGAGGGAGGGGCGCAGAGACAACCCCACAATATAAAATGAGAAGGTGTTGGGCATCATTCAAATATATCTGTATGTGCGCTATATGTGTTATTTTTTTAATTAGTAACAGCTGCTAGCAGGTTGCAGTGACCTCTTTACATGGCAAGAAGAGTCTGTCACTGTAGATGTAATCCTTTCCAGTGCCTAGTTCGGGTTGTGGGGGCCCCTGGATTGATATGGCCTCTTAACACTTAAATCACTTACTAGTGTGATGCCTTGGGGTGTTTGGCTTGTGCTGGCCTGGCTGGTCCTGTGCCCTTGACTTGAACCTTAGTGTTAGATACCCAGCAGATGAGGTTATCTGGTCACAGTTAGTGGGGCCATTATGCTAAGCACATCAAATTTACTGTATGTTATTTGCAGAGTATATTATAATTATTTACATTAGAAGTATTTAGTACTTAGACTGTGCACCTGCATTTTATATTTTTCCTCTCCAGTGCCCACCCAGATGCAGTAGATCTGCTCCAGTACCACACACTGTGGTTTATAGCACCGCTGGAACCAAGTGGGGAGTCCTAAAAAGTGGGTAACTTTGAGGGCCTGATTCTGAGATGAATGCAATGCTGATGTTCACAGAGCTGATCTGTTATGCTACTGCACATGTGCTATAAACCCCAAAATGGATCAAGAAGTGAAAACTGTGGAAAAGTGGACCATTGGAGAAGTTGCCCACAGCAACCAATCAGCTTTGAGGTACCATTGATCAAGTACATTCTACAAAATTAAAGATTGAAGCTGATTGGTTGCTTTGGGCAATATATTTCCACTTGTCCACTTCTCCATTCTTTTTACTGCTTGATACATCAACCCCACAGTGTACAGTATCAGAATTTTATAAAGTGCCTTGCTAAAGTATTCACCCCCATTTGCATTTTTTATGTTTTGTTCCCTCACAACCTGGAATTAAAATGGATTGTTTGAAGGTTTGCATCATTTCATTCACAGAACATGCCTACAACTTTGAAGATGTTTTATTTTTAATTGTGAAGCAAACAACAAATAGCACAAAAAAACAGAAAACTTCAGTTTGCATAACTATTCACCCCCCTAAAGTCAGTACTTTGTAGAGCCACCTTTTGCGGCAATTACAGCTGCAAGTCGCTTTGGATAAGTCTCTATGAGTTTGCCACATCTTGCCACTGGGATTTTTGCCCATTGTTCAAGGCCAAACTGCTCCAGATCCTTCATGTTGGATGGTTTCTGCTTGTGAACAGCAATCTTCAACTCTGACCACAGATTCTCAATTGGATTGCGATCTGGGCTTTGACTAAGCCATTCCAACACATTTAAATGTTTCCCCTTAAACCACTCTAATGTTGCTTTAGCAGTATGCTTCAGGTCATTGTCCTGCTGGAAGGTGAACCTCCGTCTCAGACTCAAATCACAGGCAGACTGAAACAGGTTAGAATATCCTGGTATTTAGCACCATCCATCTTTCCAACGACTCGAAACAGTTTCCCAGTCCCTGCTGCTGAAAAACTTCCCCACAGCATGATGCTGCCACCACCATGTTTCACTGTGGGTATGGTGTTCTTGAGGTGATGGGATGTGTTGGGTTTGCGCCAGACATAACGATTTCCTTGGTGGCCGAAAAGTTCAATTTTAGTCTCATCTGACCAGAGCACTTTCCTCCATATATTTGTGGAGTCGGCCACATGCCTTTTGGCATATTCAAAATGTGCCTTCTTATTTTTAACACTAAGTAATGTTTTTTTTTCTGGCCACTCTTTCATAAAGCCCAGCTCTAAGGAGTGTACGGCTTATTGTGGTCACATGCGCAGATACACCAGTCTCTGCTGTGGAACTCTGCAGCTCCTTCAGGGTTATCTTTGGTCTCTGTGCTGCCTCTCTGATTAATGCCCTCCTTTCCCTGTCTGTGAGTTTTGGTGGCCGGCCCTCTCTTGCAGATTTGTTGTGGTACATTTGAAGATGATAGATTGATGGTGCTCCGGGGAAATCATCAAAGATTTGGATATTTTTTTATAACCCAACCCTGACTTGTACTTCTCACAACTTTGTCCCTGACTTGTTTGGAGAGCTCCTTGGTCTTTATGGTGTGATGCCTCTTGGTTAGTAGTGTTGCAGCCTCTGAGGCTTTTCAGAAAAGGTGTGTTTATACTGACAGATCATGTGACACTTAGATTGCACACAGGTGGACTTCATTTCACTAATTATGTGACTTCTGAAGGTAATTGATTGCACCAGAACTTTTGAGGGGCTTCATAGCAAAGGGGGTGAATACATACAGTATGCACATGCCAATTTTCAAATTTTTATTTATAAAAATTATTTTTAATATAGATTTATCTTATTTCACTTCACCAATTTAGACTACTTTGTGCATATCCATCACATAAAATTCAGATTAAAAAAAATGAAATTACAGGTTGTAATGTAACAAAACAGGTACAAAGCCAAGAGGGGTGAATACTTTAGCAAGGCACTGTAGGAAATGTTCTGGGCATTCCTGGGTGGCAACTGGGTAGTAGTTGCTAAAATGCACAGAGATGGCCTGCCTTATGGGCATGTTATGTTACTGTCACTGAAGTGGGGGCATATACAGATGTTTAATGAAGTCCACACTCAAATAGAAAATCTGCACCTACCATATTGATTGTGTAAGTTTCATTGGAGCGACCATACTAGCTTACTTTTGAAAATTCCTCTCTGGGATAATCCTGGAGAAAAGAAGTAGCCTGGCACTTTGGGATGGGGGGGGGGGGGGATATCAGGGCCAGGCTTCCATGCCATTGGGCATGGCGATTCTTGTCATTTTAGCCCCTCCTGCTCCATATTGACCCGTGATTCCCAGCATCATCTTCCTATCCTGCCTGTTTCCCTATGAAGCAGGTGCAATGCAGGAGGAGTACCCACTCTTTCGCAAAAAATTGGGAGTCTCCCGGGACAGTAGGTAAGTATGGGAGTGACCGATGGTGGCTTTTAAAGATGCACTAAGCAATGATACATCATCTGAAAATGCTGAAAGTGGGCGTCTCAGTCCTTGCACATTTACAGTAACACTTGTACACTGGTTGCTTCTGCTGTAGCCTTAGCAAATACTGTACAGTAGTGACAGATGTGACTACTGCAAAAGACGCTAATGCAGATGCAGCAGCATGCAACTCAGAATCAGACCCTTAAGCTGAAATAGAGTATACTTTTATTGTTTTTGCTATATGTGAGATTTGTATTAAAATTTGACATTTATTATATCACTAAAAAAATAAGAAATTGTAGTTCTATATATAATTACACCTATGTAAATCACTGAAAAACTTGTCACGTCAGTGACAAATCCCTGCTAATTTTGCCTTGCACATCTACAGTGTGGGATGTGAAGGATAATTAGACAAGATGGTGGTCACAAAGTGCCTTCATAGGACTGCTTGGAGACACGTCACAGCCATCGCTATAAACTCAATTCCCCATATACAGAAGTATCATGTATTTATCACATATAGAAGGGGGTACATAGTTGCATATATAAACATTGCTCCTGGATCAGAGTGTGGAAAACAATGTTTAGCTTAACAACATGATTTAGGTAGAATTTGAGTTACATAAAGTGACTTAATGCATGACTAGAACAGATTTTCCAAAGGCAAGACTGAAATCAGAGACAATCCAAAGTCAGGGTCAATGTAATCAGAAATGAGCAGGAGTCAGATACAGTATCATAAGACAATGGTTTGCCGAAGAGCACTTAAGAAAGTCGCCAGGTACTGTGGATATACAGTACTGTACTTGGAATAGAGCAGAAAATAGTATTTGCATGGATTAAAAGATACACTAGGTAATGGCACTCAATAGTCATAGAGGTATATTTCTTAACAGCAGATACGTCCTAAATCTATAGTTAATGGATGTTTTTCCTGTAGATACTGTAGTACTTCTCCTTATGTCATACTTATCGAATATATGGCTGCTCCCTCTGTACATTGAGGTGGGAGGGGGGGGGGGGGGAGGCATGGTACACTATTTATGAAAGTTTGCATTGATATATACAGTATAGTGCCGCAATCCTCTAATTGCTACTACTATCTCAGGATGGCTATAGTACAGGACCCGTACTGAAAAAATGCTTTATTATTTAAGTAAAGCATTTTTTTTTCCAGAGAATAAGAATATAAAAATATATTTGAAACTTTTTTTACATTTTTATTTAATAAACCTCCCATCTGGCAATAGCAGGAAAAAGTGACGATAACAGTTAGTAGCCACAGCGAACCACATTCTCACAACAGGAGAAGGTACCAGCGGCTAATGCCATACAAACCCAATAAAGCTAAGTGTGTCAGGGTGGGCGCCCTGTGGAATCCAGTGTACCTTGCAGAAAGAGATTTAACAAAGGTAAGATCTTACCATACATCTCCTTTTCTGCAGCGGGGTACACTGGTATTCCACAGGGAATAACATTGGGGATGTTTTAAAGCAGTTCCTCATGGAAGGGGATGCACTGTAGCAGGCACAAGAACCCGGCGTCCAGAGGAAGCATCTTGGGAGGCGGAAGAATCAAAGGCATAGAACCTTATGAATGTGTTCACTTAGGACCACGTAGCCGCCTTGCACAACTGTTCGAGGGACGCACCACAGCAGGCCGCACAAGAAGGTCCAACAGACCGAGAATAATGGGCCTTGATAGTAGCAGGAGCCTGTACATACGCTTGTGCAATCACCATTCTAATTCATCTGGCCAAGGTCTGCTTATTAGCATGCCAGCCACGTTCGTGAAAACCAAAAAGGACAAAGAGAGAATCAGATCTCCTAAGGGAGGCGGTTCTCTCCACATGGATATAGAGAGTCCTTACCATATCAAAAGAACGTTCTTTAGAGGACAAATCAGGAGAAATAAAGGCCGGAGCCACAATCTCTTGGTTCAGGTGGAAAGATTACACCACCTTAGGTAGATAACCAGGGCGAGTTCTAAGAACAACACGGTCATGGTGAAAAATCAGGAAGGGAGACCTACAGGATAAGGCACCCATCTCTGATACTCATCCAGCAGAGGCAGTAGCAAGCAAAATAAGACCTTAAGCGTAAGCCATTTAAGGTCCACAGACTCAAGAGGTTCAAACGGAGACTCTTGTAGGGCGTCCAGAAAAACGGACAAATCCCAAGGAGCAGCAGGAGGAACATAGGGAGGTTGAATCCGTAAAACACCCTGAGTGAAGGTATGAACATCAGGCAGAGTTGCAATATTACTCCGAAACCACACCGACAAGGCTGAAACATGAACCTTGAGGGAGGCCAGACAAAGGCCTGAGTTCAGGCCCTGTTGCAGAAATCCCAGAAGCTTGGCAGTACTGAACTTGTACGCATCAAAATTCTTAGCTACACACCAGGTGAAATAAGAATTCCAGACCCTATAATAAATCCGAGCCGAAGACGGTTTACGGGCTTTCAACATCGTTTGAATGACCACCTCAGAAAAACCTTTGGCCCTCAGAACTGAAGTTTGAAGAGCCACGCCGTCAAAGCCAGTTGGGCCAAATCCTGGTAGACACAGGGGCCCTGAACAAGGAGGTCTGATCTAGTGAGGCAGGCCTTCCCACTTGGCAAGGATTAGCTTCTGCAGAGGGCGAGAGTGAAATTGAGCGTACTCTACCATGTCGAAAGCCGACTCCATGAGGCCTACTACGTGCATCGCTGAGTGTATCGACACTCGCGGATGAGAAAGGAAGCATCTATTCCTGTCCTGAAGTTTCAGGATCTTCTCTTGGGACAAGAACAACCATGAGTTGTGTATGTCAAACAATGCCCCCAGGTGCAACATGCTCTGAGCAGGGACCGGGGAGAATTTCTTCCAGTTGATGAGCCACCCGTGGGCTTGCAGGAATTGGACCGTTAGTTCCAGATGACGGAGGAGAACCTCTGGGGAGTTCCCCAGGATCAACAAGTCGTCCAGATACGGCAAGATCCTGATACCCTGACGGCGGAGAAGAGCCATCAAAACCGCCATAATATTGAAGACTCTTGGAGCCGTGGTCAGTCCAAAAGGCAAGGCCTGAAATTGATAATGTAGGTTGCCAATAGCAAACTGCAGGTATTGCTGATGCGATATGGCAATAGGTATATGTAGGTAAGCATCCTGTATGTCCAGGGATACCATATAGTCAGAACAATAGAGCAAAGAGTTTTCATACAGAACTTGGAAACCTTCACAAACTTGTTCAGAGACTTGAGGTTGAGAATGGTCCGGGAGGAACCATTCGGTTTCGGAACTACGAACAGCGTTGAATAGTACTCCCTGCCTCTCTGAGCCAGAGGCACCGGCAACACCAATCCTGTGTCCAGGAGGGATTGTACCAACAAATGGAGAGTTTTTGCTTTTACGGGATCCAAAGGGATATTTGTCGAGCAAACCTGGCAAGGGGAACGCTTCTTGAAAGAGATGGCGTATCCGTGAGTGACGACTTCCCTTACCCAGGCACCTGAAGTGGTCTGTAATCATGCCTAGGCAAACCGTAGAAGTTGGCCTCCCAACTTGGGATCCGCCAGAGGGAGACCCACCCCGTCATGCAGCAGGCTTGTCTGGTTTGGAAGCAGGCTGACGGGCAGCACAGGAACGTTTAGGTTTGGGATTAGAGGTTTTGTAAGTGCGAGCCTGTTTTGGGTACTCCTGACCCTTTGCTTTACTCGGAGGTCTAAAGGAATGAAAGGTGGTACTTTTAACTTTCTGAACCGAAGGATTAGTATTCGGTAGATATGCAGTTTTAGCAGACGCTAAGTCAGCAACAATCTTGTCCAGATCTTACCCAAACAGGATGTCTCCCATAAAAGGGAGGACCTCCAAAGTCTTTTTAGAGTCCAGCTCCACAGACCAGGACCGCAACCACAGAATCCGGCGAGCCAGAATGGATGCAGTAGATGCTTTGGTCGCCAGGACACCAACATCAGAGGCCGCCTCCTGAATTTAATAAGAGTCTGTGATAAAATATGAAATATACTATCTGGCATTATCAGAAAAATTAGAAGGTAGCTCCGCTTCAACAGATATATTTATTTATCGATTAATATATCATTTATCTGGTTCATTCATTATCCAAAGAGTGCAGTCCACAACCTTAGTTGCAAACAGTGTCTAGATTTCAGTCCAGTACAACACACCTACAGCACCAATCACACTAAGGGATAATAAACACACATGCAAGTAATAAGTTCACTACAATCGTTAGCAGGATTGAGAGTAGAGGACACCACCAGACACACGACATGCGAGTCCACCGGCGGTGGTGTTTCCCAATTTTTACTTAACTCTGCAGCGAGGGGATAATGAGCTAGCATCTTCTTAGACAGGGAGAATTTCCTTCCTGGATACTCCCAGGATTCATGACATATGTTAACTAAATGGTCAGAATGCGGCAAAACTAATTTAGTGACCTTTTGACGTTTGAACGTATCGGGTTTCTTAGACGTATCTGGAGGTTCAGATTCATGATCAATCTGAAGAATCAGTTTGATAGCCTCCAAGAGGTCAGGAACATCCACCTGTGAGATAGATTCCCCATCAGAATCATCTGGATCATTGTCTGAGGGATCAGTGTATACGCCATCTTCATCAGATGAAGTATCTGTAACATGCGTGGATTGTGAGGAAGTAATGGCCCGCTTAGATTAACCTTTGGTCCTAGGAGGGCGAGGGTTAGGTTTTTGTTTAACCAAAGACTGATTTATTTGCTGTAACTGAGTTGACAGAGTATCTGCCCATGGCGGATTAACTGCAGGGACGATATGTGGCTGCAATGACACAGGAGGTCCCACAGGGGGCGTAAGTCTCGTTACTAGCGTAGTCAACAGATTAGAAAAAGCAGCCCAAGGTGGGTCTTGGTGTGCCACAGGTGCTGCAGACTGACTGAGGGGTACAGAACCCCCAATACCTGGACCCTCAGCTGGTTTATTTTCCTCAGGTGCATCCACGGCGTCAGCACTGCATGACACAGGATCAGCCACGGATCTCCCGCCCCGTGTAGCAGATATTATGTAGGAACGTAGCCTTAGGGCGTAATAGTACAATATAGCCAGACACAGTACCTGACAAAAAAACCCTGTTGAGTGTGACTGAAAAAGCAGACCACAAACAGAGGATTTAAGTGGTAAATAGTGTCTGAAATACACAGAGAAAAATACCAAGGTAGTATATCCTGTGAAACACTCTATATATATATATATATATATATATATATATATATATATAGGACCCTGACGCACTTAGCCCCCCTCAGGGTACAGAATATAGTGGTAGCAATATGTGTGAGATACTCGGAATAGGAACCACACAGCAGCTATTGGCACACACAGTCACATGTACAATGCAGAAATTATCACAATAATAATGATGATAATAATAATAATAATATCACAACAATAAAACTGCACTGGACTAGCAATACTAAGTAAAGCTAAGTATGTATACAGATATAACAATGCACAGTAAATACTGGATGTATATCACAGGGTACTTGTACTAAATATCCCTGTAGTTATGCACTTTTTCATAACTAACACTGTCTAAACGACACCAAACGCTGACAGGGAGTGAGGGAGAGAGAGAGATGCAGCTCCAGAGCGGGAACATTTGCAGTAAATGGCGCCTCTGCTGGGCTTCACCACCGGGTACTGCGGGGCCTATACTAAACGGATTTTAGTAAATCCGACCTGTGCCCCTTGCCCTAGTGGATATAGTGGGGTCCCTGCATGGCCACAGTGTGCACGCCAGTGGCGCGGTCCATCTCTGGAGACCACGTCGGATCGCGATTTCGGCGGGTTCCACCTGGGGGACCCTCTTACCTCCTCCTGATGATGTGGCCACACGATCCAGGCGAGCAGCGGCGGTATGTGTGCCTGAAGGGACCGGAGCGCCTCCGCTGTAAGTACCCAGCAACCAGGGTGCGGGAGTATACAGCGCCCCTGGGGGAGGTGAGGGAGCCGCAGCTTGATATGTCAAACTGACATATAGCACTGTGCCTGTGCTGCGGCCCTTGAAGCTTTTCAGGGCTGCCTAGTGCAGCCCTCCCTGTTAGCTGCCTGCACTGCAGGCACCAACTTACAAACTGAGCTCCAGTGCCTGGAGGTGGGTATATAGAGGAGGCGGTGCAAGGCATCACGGGAACAGTTAAAACTTTAGCCTGTTGCTGCCTCGGATCAAGATCCAACTCTACACCCCAGATATTATTCCCTGTGGAATACCAGTGTACCCCGCTGCAGAAAAGTGAGTTTGTAACTTTGAGTGATGAATGTAAGAAATGTAACAAGTGTGTAAACATGTCTGTGCTTCACATGGCTTTGTGCTTGTCTTTTAGTGGGATGCTCCAGAAAGAATATCAGACTAGAGGCCTAAAATGACTGGAATATAAAGCATCCTATTCATTAGCAATGCAAAAGTAAGACTGCTTGGCAGTGGTGCAAGTAGAAAGACTTTCTTAGTGGTACTGGTGGTGCCAAAAAATGGGCATGGTCACGTGTCATGAGGGGCCACATGACACTAGGGGAAGTGGCTACATTACACTAGGGGTGTGGCAACGCAGCATAGTCCCTTTTCTTTGCACTCTGGAAGCAAGGCTAGAAATATATAGTATTACCCCCAGTGTAATAGAAATATATAGTAATAACCCCAGTATAATAGAAATATATATAACCCCAGTATAATAGAAATATATAGTAATAACCCCAGTATAATAGAAAAATATTGTAATGTCCGCAATTTACTAAAAATACATAGTAATGCCCCCATTATAACAGGAATATATACTGTAGTAGTACCCCCAATATAATAGAAATATATAGTAGTGTCCCACATTACAATATAAATATATAGTAATGCCTCCATAATTATAGAAATATATATTAGTGTCCACATTATATAAAAAAAATTAATTACACCACACAGCGAAGCCAGAGACATGCCCAGCCTCTGAAGAACAAAAGCCGCTCAGTGCTGATGAGTCACTCAAGCCGAGTAAAGGGAAACAGCTGGACACTGCGGGAAAAGGCACCCAGCTCAGTCCCCAGGCTCCTCTCTTCATGCCAGCCATGGGCACCAGAAGAGGAAGCGTGATGGGATCTCATGACATCACCGTCGCGCTCCCTGCAGCACTGACAAAGTGGGAGGTGCTGTCTTGCTGCCGAACACCATGGTCTTGTTGCTCGGCAGCACATTATAATTGCGGTAATAGCAGTCATGGGTGCAAAGTGTGCAGTGGGTGCTACTGCGTACCTGCTGCCAAATTCTTAAGGGTACTCCGTACCCAAGCGTACCTGTATACTTGCACCGCTGCTGCTTGGTATAGTCAAATAGGTCCATTATACCTTAATTCAAACACTATTTTGTTAGAAATACTATTATTAATAGTAATAGTATTGTAGTTCACTAGTATTACAAACTAAGATATGAAAATTAAACAGGGAGTACAGCTCATATAAAAAAAGTGTCCATAAAATGAAATCCAGCAGTGTATATATTACTGTAATCCATGTTATAAAATATAATTGTCATAAAACTAGTTGACAATCAGAATTGCCTAGAGTTTACTGCATTGACATTTCTACAGTATCTTATTCATCTTTCATGTCTCCACCTCACACTATCTCTCCTCATTGCAAACTTACCTTGCCAAGTTGGACAGAAATGGCAGTCGTCCATGGTTGCTACATTGGGGGCAGTGGGTTATCATGTGGCTTTGCAATAGCCGCACACACTTTCCCCACCACCAGCTAGAATTATTATTCCACTGCTTTTTATGTTGTTTCTCATACTTTCTGGAGTGTAAGCTAATTTAGGCAGTATTGCTAGGAGAGTGCGCAGAGCATGGTGTCTCTCTGTCTTTAGCCAGAGAGCACTAGGAACCTGAAGCTTGCCCGAAGGTGCGACCTCTGATCTACTGCACAGAAATTGCTCTGCATGCACCATCCTCTATATGCCCAAGAGTGTTCTTCCGGAAATGGGAGGCTATAAGGCAAGATATAATAGCGTCCGAGATTGCCGAAGATGCGGAATACCGGACGATCTCAGACGTTTTTTTAAAGTGGCAGTCATTTACTTAGTAAAGCCAGGCATCTCCAGCAATCTTGAATGCTATTACATCTCACCTTGGGGTAAATGTATTATAAGCGGCATGGATCGTGCCGCTATAAAACTTACTGCTTCACTTCATTACCAAGGCGAAGCAGGAAGGGACATCGACAAGATGCTGCTTCGGCATCTTGTCTGCCAAAGCGGGGGAGCCGGAAATAGACAGCTGCAGGTGTTGGAATGGTCAGCATGCTGACCGTTAGTACATTGCCCCCTCTTTTAGATAGCAGCGCCGATATGGGCAGGGGAGCATAGAGCCCCTGTCACTGCGCACGCACCACCGCAGTAATACATGGGGAGAAGCGGTATCAGTGAATATAACGTGCGCTGATACTGCTTCTCCCCCATAACAACCATTCACACATTTACCCCCTTATATGCTATTGCTATATACAGATCTTATTTACATTGTGCCACCACCAGTATAGTGAAGATACCATTGCTTGCCATGACTGCATATCTGCATAAATGATTTGTGTGTTATCCTATACCTGTTTCTACTGGTAAATAAACCATTCCTTGATTAAGTTTTATCTGCTATGTGGACTAACCTCCGTTGCACAATGATGCCACCTACTACCACCATAGGATCTGCCAATAAGTATTATCTTAATTTTCTGTTTCATGTCATTATCTGTTATATGTATTATCTCAATGTAAGAGCTGCATAATATAATGGTGTTTTATAAATAGTGTACATCAGGGGTTAAAGTGAGCTGGAACGGGGCAGAACTGCGTTCCGTCAGTTCCACTTGGAGTTGGAACGCAGTTCCGCCTCCCCCGGCTCACCTAACCCGATGTCCCGGCGCTGCAGGGAGATGCCGGGCGGCCGCTGTTATCAGCGGCGCCCGGCTCTCCCCGCACAGCGGCAGCCGGAGGCAGGAGCTCAGTACTGAGCTCCTGCCTCCAGCTCTGTCAGTACGCGCTATGGGAGAGACGTCATGACGCCTCTCCCATAGTGCCGAGGAGCGGGCGCCAAGAGAGGACTGCGGCAGGAGCGGGGCTTGGTAAGTATGGTGCCTCTCTCTCTCCCCCCCTCCCATATGTGCACTACTAGCGGCGCTGTTATTGGGGGGTCTATACCACTGGGGGCAAACTACTGGGGGGCTATACTACAGAGGGGCAAACTACTGGGGGGCTATACTACAGAGGGGCAAACTACTGGGGGGCTATACTACAGAGGGGCAAACTACTGGGGGGCTATACTACAGAGGGGCAAACTACTGGGGGGCTATACTACAGAGGGGCAAACTACTGGGGGGCTATACTACAGAGGGGCAAACGACTGGGGGGCTATACTACAGAGGGGCAAACTACTGGGGGGCTATACTACAGAGGGGCAAACTACTGGGGGGCTATACTACAGAGGGGCAAACTACTGGGGGGCTATACTACAGAGGGGCAAACTACTGGGGGGCTATACTACAGAGGGGCAAACTACTGGGGGACTATACTACAGAGGGGCAAACGACTGGGGGGCTATACTACAGAGGCAAACTACTGGGGGCTTTACTACTGGGCCAAACTACTGGGGGGCTATACTACAGAGGCAAACTACTGGGGGCTTTACTACTGGGGCAAACTACAGAGGGGCAAACTACTGGGGGGCTTTAATACTGGGGACAAACTACAAAGGGCCAAACTACTGGGGGGCTTTACTACTGGGGGCATTACTACAAGGGGGCAAACTACAGGGGGGCTGGGGCAAACTACTGGGGGCATTACTAACGGGGCTAAACTACATGGGGCAAAACTACTGGGGCCATTACCACTGGGAGGCTAAACTAAAGGGGGGGGGGAGTAAATTACTGGGGTCATAACTGCAAGGGGCATTACCAGTGGGGGCATGACTACTGGGGCTAAACTACAGGGGGCTAAACGACTGGGGCATTACTACAGGCAACATTACTACTGGGGGCAATACTACACAGGGGCATTACCATTAAGGGCATTACTGATGGGGTGCACTGCTAATGAGGGCATTGTAAAGGGGACACTTCATAAGGGGCACCACTCTTGGGGACATAAGGGGCATTACTATTGCGGGTATTGCATAAGGGGCACTACTATTGCGGGTATTGCATAAGGGGCACTACTACTGTGGGCATAGTATAAGGGGTGCTACTGCTGTGGGCATTACTGTATGGGCTGACAAAGAAGCTGAGCTCCTGGTCCGCCCTCCGTCACTCCGCCCCTACCATCGCCGCCGCACTGGGAGCCCTGGTTCCAGACTCCCAGCTGCAGCGGATCTGGGACCAGGCTGGCTTTATAATCCCTGCTGCCGCATCGCGCTCCTTTGACTGCGGCGCTACTAGTTCAAATCTGTTGCTGATTGGCTGCCGGTCCGCAGCAGTTTTGAAATATTAGCACCGTGGTCACAGGAGCTCGATGCGGCGGTAGGGATAATAAAGCCAGCCTGGTTCCCGATCCACTGCAGCCGCCCTCAGCCTCCTCTGCCGCCCCGCCCTCGGACCTCTGCATGCCCACAGCTTCCTCCTCCGCACTATCTCCGAGGCCCACAGCCTTCTCCACTCCACGCCTACCACAGCCTACTCATCCACAGCACCGCAGACCACCGCCGCTGCTAAACAGGTAATCTTACCCTGCTGCCTTTCTCTCTCTCTAGTGCCTACTGTATGCCCCAGCTGTCACTCTCCATGTCCCTGCTGTCACTTTGCATGTCCCTGCTGTCATTTTCCATGTCCCTGCTGTCACTCTCCCTGTCACTCTGTCACTCTATAATGTGAATTTCGGCTCATTCTGTATGCTATAATGTGAATGGCGGCTCATACCGTGTGCTATAATGTGAATTTCGGCGCATACCGTGTGCTATAATGTGAATTTCGGCTCATACTGTGTGCTATAATCTGAATTTCGGCTCATACCGTGTGCTGTAATGTGAATTTCGGCTCATACCATGTGCTATAATGTGAATTTCGGCTTATACTGTGTGGTGTAATGTGAATTTGTCTCATACTGTGTGGTGTAATGTGAATCTCGGCTCATACTGTGTGGTATAATGTGAATTTCGGCTCATACTGTGTGCTATAATGTGAAAGGGGTCCTGTTATTGTGGTGTATAAGGGGTATATGGTGTGGTAAACTACACTGAAGGGCACACCCCCTTTTGCGTGGCCATGCCCCCTTTTCAGGGGCGTGCACGCCATTGGCGCGCACATAATTACAACCTTCACTTTTCCATACCCCCACTTCAAAATTTACACTTGGGTGCTACTACTGTGGGCATTATTACTATTGTGTGACCACGCCCCTTTCTTTTTGAGACCACACCCCCTACGGCGCGCGCAATACCTTTATTACATGGGCGCCGTGGGGAGGGGGGTGAGTTCCACCACCTCTCTAGGACCACTTTAAGCACTGGTGTACATGAAGAATTATTTAAGAATGTGGGATTTGTCTGGGACATTTCCTATATGCAAGGGAACGATCATGGTTTCAGTCTCTTGGCACTGTTATGATTGGCATGATTTTCTCATGCATCAAAACCTTTCTCCCTATTCAATAATTTTGAATAATAGAGTACATTTGTACCTTCTGTCTATGCTGTGATCATTTCTGCCTGTTTTTTTTTTTTTTTACTTTGTCTAATACTTTAACTCCCTTGTCACTTTCAATTAGTATCAAAAATAATTTACCTGTCACCAAGAGAATAACCTGAGATATTAGTTGAATGGAGCTATTCGCTAAGTTGCAAAATAGCTAATCAGGACAGTTTCAGAGGTGTATGATGAGAAACCTCCATGACCATTAATATTTCATGGCAAAGTTGCATGACTTGAAGACAAGATGATGCCTTGTAGAAGCTGTAGTATGAATTATCAAATTGCATGATAAATCATTCTTCTTCGGCTGTGTCTGCCTGTCAAATTGAATCGGATTCACTCTTTTTGTGATGGGAAGCAGGGAACCAGTGCCTAGTGTTCTGTCAGCTGTGACAGTTATTTGGTATCTACATGTTCCACAGTGATTTGGATGTAGAAGACTAGAAGAATGACTAAGTTCTTATCTGCAATGATATTAAACGTTCATTTTTAGATTACTTTAATACATTTGATTTGTGCAATTTCTTATTACATAAAATATATTACTGCATCTCTTTTCCTCCAGTATAAAATATATTACCAAAGCTATTTTCACATGGTTCTCCACAATCCACACGCAGTCAAGATACTTTTTAAGCAGTTATCAAAATCATTGTTAAAATAGTAGGATATTAGGATATTTATAGGGTTTAATAACCAATAATATATACAGTAAATAAATAAAACTCTTAATCACTTTGTTAATTAACTCAAAATTAGATAACTCATTTTGGACTTGATGGAGGATGGCAATAGGGCGCATGTGCTCCCGCAGTGCATGTGGGGGGAAACAAGGAATATATCTGCCCATATGCCAAGTTCCATTATCCATATGCTTGATGTGCTATTAATCATCATACTCAGTGTGTACTTACACCTATACCAGCTGCAAAAGAGCCAAACATGCATATTTACTCTTACACCTGACTCTGCATAGCCCACTGTTCTCTCACTTAACTTTGTTATTTTACAGCACAGATGTACAGGGAAATAGTTTTTTTTTCAGATGTAATTGTTGATGTGATGAAATACATGTGACTCTCTATTGCCCATACATTTAAAAGTGTCGGCACATGCCCAATGTGAAAGCACGTAAGTTACTCTCTGTCAAAGGCATACGTTCAGCAATCGCATTAATAATGTCAGTTTGACTAATTGAAAGTGTATAATATTTTAGAACGAAACTTTTCTAAATACAAATGCATACCTCCTAACATTGTATATGACCTTTGGTGTGTGCATCCAATAAGGGGGTGTGGGCTCAGCAAAGGGGGAGTGTCTTTACTGGAATGCCTTGATCCCCAGTGCTCTGTGAGTTGCTGGCCATAACCCCAGCCCTTCTATCACCTGTGAATAAATGCTGTGCACATGCAAATGACAGGGATCCTTCCAACTACCTCCCCACCGAGGGACACTGTAGCCCGAGGGTGGGACTGTCCCGCAAAAATCGGCACAGTTGGGAGGTATGTAAATGTTTATGTATTTACAAACAGATGCAGAGCCTAGATACTTATATACATGTCAGCAAATCAATTGAGAGTGCCTGATGGGGGGTTGGAGGTGGACATGTACTCACTGATGGAGGTAGCCACATCTGATTGGATTATTGCACATTCACCTCTGAAACTGATATTCGCTATTTGTCATTGATCATGCAACATTATGTGAATTGGTGAGCTTTTATTAAAAATATTAATATATTTTACTTTTATTCATGAATTGCGAGGGAGATTATACCTTTTCTATTTTAGAGTGTTTTGTTTATTTAAATGTTATGTGTTTTTGCATCCTTCTCAGATTCAGTCACTACTCTCTTAGTATAATTTAATTGGTAAACATGGCAGAAGAACCTGTAAAAAATATAATAACAGTTAAGGATAATGAGTTTTATGATAGAATCTATTACTGAAGGTCTGTAGGGTCAGTAATGAGACATACTGATTGTTATATGTGATAAACACAATTATCTATAATGGCATCCATGTAATGACACTGGCATGATTTAAAAAAAAAATGGTAATATTGATATCAACGGACTATTACGTTTATGGGATGCTCTTCCAATATAAGGGGAAATTCAGACTGATTGCTCCTCTGCGAATTTGCAGAGGTTTGCGATCAGATATTTGCCACCCAGACAGAATGAATACCCACCAAGTCTGGGTATGCCTTGCTAAAATTTCTGCGAATGCCGGTCAGCTGCAAATCCGTTCACAACTCACTCACCATCTAATGATTTTTCCAGTCTGTCCATAGCCCAGGACCCACTCCTACAGTGCGGTAAAATCAGGCTGATCGGGTCAGAGCTGACTTCACACACCCTCCCTGAAAACACTTGGCCACACCTGTGTTTTTACCACACCCCAAACGCTGGCTTCCTGTCAATCAACTTCCGTACTCCTAGCGATCAAAAAAGTCATTGGATCTTTTCGCAGTTTAGCCTCACACGTGCACACTACAATCCAAATGCATGCACAGTCAATCAACAATTGTCCGCCTTGTTAATTCGCACAACAGCAATCAGGTCTGAATCGGGCCCATAGTCTACATATGTACCCTCATACACTATTCCTGTAGATGCACCAAACGTCCAAGTCCAGTACGGCGAGAGTCTGTTCTCGAGAGTCTCGAATGTTCACAGGGGCAGAATGGGATAGAAAACTAGCCCAGGAAATTTATGGAAGCAGCCCTAATGAGGGTGCAGTCTGATGAAGGGGTGGGGTCTGTTGAGGAAGGCTGGATCCCTACTCATAGGGTCTGATTGTATGCAATTGTGGCCTTCCATGCATATTTTGCTGCAATTGAGTCTGAGACCAGGGGAGGATTGGGAACTAAAAGTGGCAATGTAAATTTATGGCAGCACAAGAGGTATAACATACCACGTAGCCATGGCAGCATCACGGAATGGTAGAGTTGCGAAGATGGAATAATAGAAAGAATGGGGACAATGCAGTGTGCGGACTGTGGTGGGCTGCCTGTCATATGGGGGGGTGGGGCCACATGACAACTCACAAAAAAAGCCTCACAGACACGTCGGCCTACCAGGAATCTTCCTGGTGAGCCCCATGGCCAATCTGCCCCTGAATGTTCATGCTAATCACAAAGTGATGCAGCAAATTGCATCAGGAGATAGCACTGTTTAATTTGATATGCAACACTTGTATATCATCTGTGTGTGACTTATTCTGAATCTTGTCTGTACAGAAAGTGTTACAGTGCAACTGCATTTTTCTTCGTGTCAAGTTCTGTTGTGCTTGCCATACAGATTCAGACTCAGTCGCACACAGATATGCAAGTGTCGCACACAAAATGAATACATGTCTGGGAGCATGGTGGCACCAAAGCACCATCGGGGACCCCCGTTCTACAGTGCCAAGAAAACAGAGGGGTGGAGGTAAGTTTCACCACAAATCGTGTCATCAGATCCCCTCTGCCTACCCACTTGTACTCTATTGTGGGTAGCCGGGGGAGGGGGGGAGCAGGGGGCTGTAGCAGGGACGTGCAGTCAGGGGAGGCAGCGGAGGCAGTGCCTCCCCTGTCATTAATGATACAATAATACAAAGAAAATACTTATTATGTGTCATATGTATATTATATACCCTTTCTATTATTTATATCATTTTTATTGTGCAAAAAAAGTTTTAAATGTATTTCCGAAGCACCGCTGCAGGTGCCTCCCGATATCAATATAAAAGGGCAAGAGGTGGGAGGCGGAGCTAAGAATTGGGCAGTAAAAGCCCATTAAAAAATGTCCTGTAAGCAGCACCAAATAGCAGTGCCTCTTTGACAGGGGCGTGCTTTCAGCCATGTGAAAGCACGCCCCTGTCACTGAAACAGATGTGATTGGGCAGTGGGCAGTTCCGAATTGGTCCAGCCAAGCAGCAAACACACTGTGCTCGGCTGTAGGGGTGGATTGGCATGGTGATATGCCAAGACGGATGCTGGTTCAGTAATCACCCTCCTTCCCGGGCCGAATGCCACGACTGTTAGCCACCCCCAACCCCACCGAGTTTACACCCGCGGCTGCCAATAATGTAACAGCACCCAGCCATTCTCCTCTGGAGTATACTGCAGCGCCAGCAACATTACCGCATATATTGGCGTGTGCACAGGTACCCTTCACACGCATCTATTACTGCGCCCACTGAGCATGCCCGCCGGCTTCAATTAGACCGCGGCGTTATTCACAGCTTTCTCTGTGCCGGCTACCGCGCTTTGTGTAACGCACATCAGTTCTAGAACCAGCGTGTGCCATGTCTCAGCCTCCACCTGTACACTCCTGCTGTGCCGATGGGACTCGCGAGTCACGAGTAGGTGCCAGAGGAGCAGGACACGGTGGGAGCTTTAAACTAGGCAGTGGGCACACTAGGCTGTCCTGGCTTCTGTGTCAGGCTGCTGACAACTTCCACGGAGGGAGCGGCTGGACCCGGGAGCTATTTGGCGCACTGTTCATGGAGGAAGCGACGGAAGCCAGGACCCAGGAGCAGGTGACATGTTACTACTAACTTAGTGAGCAAGTCCCTTTCACTACCATCCTGCCCACTTCTTACAAGCACTACTCCCACCCTGCCCCCTCTGCTATGCACCACTGCTCCCATCCTACCTCCCCTGCTCCACCCCACTATTCCCATCCTGCCCCCTGCTCCACCCCACTACTCCCATCCTGCCCCCTGCTCCACCCCACTACTCCCATCCTGCCACCCCTGCTCCACCCCACTACTCCCTTCCTGCCCCCCCCCCCCTGCTCCGCACCACTGCTCCCATCCTACCAACCCTGCTCCACCCCACTACTCCCATCCTGCCCCCCCCTGCTCCGCACCACTGCTCCCATCCTACCACCCCTGCTTCACCCCACTATTCCCATCCTGCCCCCTGCTCCACCCCACTACTCCCATCCTGCCCCCCCTGCCTGCTCCACACCACTGCTCCCATCCTACCACCCCTGCTCCACCCCACTACTCCCATCCTGCCCCCCCTGCCTGCTCCACACCACTGCTCCCATCCTACCACCCCTGCTCCACCCCACTACTCCCATCCTGCCCTCCCTGCTCCGCACCACTGCTCCCATCCTACCACCCCTGCTCCACCCCACTACTCCCATCCTGCCCCTGCTGCTCCGCACCACAACTAGTCCTAGTCTCCCCTCACTACTACTAATCCCAGCCTGCCCCCTGCTCTCCACCACGACTAATCTGATCCTACCCTCTGCTCTGCGCTTCTACTGCTCCCATCCTGCTCACTGTTTTCCACTATTACTCCCACTCTACCCCCAGCATTGGCGGAGTGTATGGAACTAACATCCCTGCCTCTTGAACATACGTGTAATCTGCCCTAACCCCCAGCCTCCCGACCACACAGTACCCCCCCCCCAAGCCAGTGGGTACATACACTACCCACCCTGCCACCTCCTCTCCCTGGCCCCAGGGACACACATTCCCCACCCTGCCTACTGGACCCCTAGACACAGTACACCCTCTCCCCCCCCCCGCCCCCCACAATGGTGGTAGGAGTCATATGCAGGACTCGACGGACATTATGGCTGCAGTGCCTCACCAGCCAAAGACCTCACCGCACACCACTGGGCTGTAGGGGTATGCAGGAGCCTTGGCTGCCTTTCCGGGGGCCGGGAGCACCATCCAATTTTTGTGAGCTTCCGGCCGTTCCAGGAGGGTAGGCAAGTATGACTTTGCCCATACATTATAGATATTTTTAAATGATTTGCAGACCATTTTCAGTTAAACAGATCTGCCAATCTTGAAAGACGCATCAGTTTACTAGAAAAAATCTGATGATTGTTATCCATACACTAGCAATTGATCAATCCCAATTGATCTGTGAAATTAAACATGTTTAAAAGGGTTGCAGTTAATTTGCTGGCTGTCGGAATCCCGGATACCAGTGCCGGAATCCCGACAGCCGACAATGTCAACATCTGAAATCCCGGCGCACGGGGCGACATGCATAGAGTTTGAAAAGAACCTTTTTTTGCGAGCCTACAAGGGGACTCTTTGCATTCGCCCCAATGCATGCTGGCGGCCAGGATGTCGTTGTCGGTATATTGACAGCCATCAGTAAATCATACCGGACTCATTTAAAATCCTGATTTAACAATCCCAATTGATGTGTGGCCGAAATCTGATATTTATGAACCTCATACACAGTGCCAGATTAAGGTCCACATGGGCCTGGAGCTGAAAATTATGAAGGGCCTATTGTGTGCTGCTGCAGAAGGTATATATAAGGGGGTATATATAAGGGGTGTGGCCTGTGCTGTGGGCATTTCCATAATTATATTAGTGTCATCCAGCATACCTAGCCACTTCAGTAAATTAATTAAGTAATAATGCAGAGAACATCACAGTGACCACCATATAATATAGAGAATTGCAGTGACTGCTATATAATACAGAGAGCATTGCAGTTAGTGTCATATAATACAGAGCGCATTACACTGACTGCTACATACTACAAGGAGAATTACAGTAACATTCATATTATACAGAGCATCTGTGGCTGCCAAATAAAACAGAGTATGGTAGTGCCCGTCATATCCCAGTGACCTCCATACATTACAAAGAAATGAGTCCCATATACAATATAGAGAACTCCAATGACCACCATAGAATACAGAAGACATCACAGCCACACACAATGACCCATGTAATGAAATTAATCAGACAGCAAGTATATCTATGTTATATATCTATCAGAGCCGTAACTAGGTGTGTGCGGAGGGGGCACAGCACATAGCGCTGCAGGATAGGTGGCGCTGTTGGCAGCACTTGTCAGTTATCTGTTTTAATTACTTTCACTTGCAGCTTCCCCTCTTTTTGAAGCCCAGCATCTCCTGACCGCCACTGTCTCCTACCCTGACCCCTTCTGTCGCTAATACCTATACGACATTAATTAACTCAACTTGAGATTTCTTTGTTATTCAGTCACACTGTCCTTTATTACATTTCAAGATGCTGACATACCTAGGATTCCAACCAATTGCCTGTGGCATTTCAGCAAGACAATTTATTCATTGAGCTATCTGTCTTTGCATAGAAAGGTAGATAATTCTATGTGAAGCTTACCTTGTACTTTGTGAAAAAATTATCAGCATTGCGGCTAAGCTGATCTATGTAGTGTGTCTCTGCAAGAGATTGGATGTGTGGCTGCACACTACATAGATCTGCTCAATTGCAATGCTGTTTATTTTTTTTTACAAAGTACCAGTAGCTTCATATGGTGTTCACAGTTTTTATGCAGAATCAAATAGCTCAGTGAGTAGGGTGTTTGATTAGAATTCAATACGTTATAGGTTTGAGTCCTGGGTATGGCAGTATATTGAAATGTGTTATTTAATAAGGGGTATTGTAAATGAAAACAACGAGCTCTCAAGTTAACTGCATGAATGTGGTATAAAGAGGATTTGTGTCCAAATCCATTTTCTTGCAGTGGTCTATAAATGTGTGTGTGTTATAAAAATGTGGGCAGGGGCATCATAGCATGGGCTTTCTCTGGGATCAATCGTGTCATGCCCCTTCCCCTCGAGGCATTTGCCTTATGTCCCTATTGGAAAAATGAGGGTGGGCGCAAATTCTCTCTCTGGCGCAGGGCATCAAAAGTCTAGTTGCGGCTCTGATATCTTTAATTAGTACTTAATGGAATTCACACTTTTTAGCATTGGGCGCTGGTAGTAGCACTGGTTAGACACCTCACTGGAAGAATGTCTACCTCTGTCCACCTGGCTCCCTTTATACAGTGTGCACCACAGCCCATGGTTCAACACAGACACAATGAGTCTACGGCTGCGCTGTAGTGAAGCAGTGCTAAGGCAGAAACTACTGCGGTCCACGGTATCGCTGAAGAGTGATGATTATTGATCATCATCACCCTTCATAATGACAGCTCACTCCCAGCCATCCTATCCTCTGTCACCCAGGGCACACATGAGAAATACAACATACATATAAACACATAAGTATACCCTCCAGACCCATATAGTTTAATTACAAAAACCTAACTAGAATTCAGATTATGTACCTAAATCTTAAATATCTCAGGTGACAGGCCTAAGTCAGTCACGAGGAGGCAGTCTTCACGGAACTCCCCTGCCTCTGTGTGCTAGCACTGTCCCTTTGGGTGTGGTGGGGTGTGACATCACAAAGAGCAGAGGAGCTGTCAAGGTACTCTATATAGCACAGGGAGGACTTGCAAATCTTTCCATATCACCCACACTCATTTTAACTTCTGTTCCTCAAGTTCCTGTACTATATATATATATATATATATATATATATATATATATATATATATATATATATATATATATACAGGTTGAGTATCCCATATCCAAATATTCCGAAATACGGAATATTCCGAAATACGGACTTTTTTTAGTGAGAGTGAGATAGTGAAACCTTTGTTTTTTGATGGCTCAATGTACACAAACTTTGTTTAATACACAAAGTTATTAAAAATATTGTATTAAATGACCTTCAGGCTGTGTATATAAGGTGTATATGAAACATAAATGAATTGTGTGAATGTAGACACACTTTGTTTAATGCACAAAGTTATAAAAAATATTGGCTAAAATTACCTTCAGGCTGTGTGTATAAGGTGTATATGTAACATAAATGCATCCTGTGCTTAGATTTAGGTCCCATCACCATGATATCTCATTATGGTATGCAATTATTCCAAAATACGGAAAAATCCCATATCCAAAATACCTCTGCTCCCAAGCATTTTGGATAAGGGAGACTCAACCTGTATATATATTAGACAGCAAGGCTGTAAAAATGGTGGTGGGGAACCATCCATACTCACATGCCGCCACAGACCGTGCTCTGCTTCTCCATTTTCCGGCTCTCGTATTGTGTCATGACGTCTCCTACAGTGCTGTGGTATCTGTCCTACTGACTAGAACATCTATGGATTCTCTGAGTAGCACCCTAGACACCCGGTGAAGGTGCTCTTGCCCACTCTTATAATGGGACACAGATTTAAGACTGAAACCCAGGGGGCGAGTTCTGATGGAATGTAGTTAAGATACCGGCGCTTGGGATCCCGGCGGACAACATACCGATGCCAGGATCCCGAATGCCAGAATGCTGAAAGGGGGCTATTCCCACTTGTGGGCATCCACGACACCCATAGAGTGGGAACAGAACCCCTGGTAAGCACAGCGAGCCGAGCCCACAAGGGGCGTCTTTGCACTTACCCCCCTGTCAGCATTCTGGTGTTCGGGAACGCTGGTCTCGCATACCCAACGCACACTGACACCCTGTTATGGGACTGACCCGGGCTGAAACTAGGATTTTTTTTTTTCACTGGAGCAAGGCAGTAACTCGACACCTCCCCTCTTTTCTGACATAAATTTAATAGCCATCTCCCTCCCTATCACGCTTTCTAAAGAGACAGCGGCACACGCGCCAATAAGAAAAGATTTACAGTAGGATGGGAGGACCCCTGGCAGCCATGATACCCCCAGGCCTTACTACAGAATGACAGGACCCCCTGCTGCATAGCACTGAACCTCCAGATGTGATGCTGGATCTTTCCCCTAGGTGTACCTTCCAGCCCACTAACTTATCAGCTGGTTCTCTTGTCGGATGTGTTTTCCATCCACCCCAACCAGTTCCCCTATGGAGCTCAAAATCAGGACAACGGATGATATGGAGCCATTGTGACATTCCCATAGCAGGAATGGAAGGAACCCAGACTGTACCATCCCCGGCTGGGGGTGACACCGAACCATCTTGTCACTCAGCACTGCGGCGGTTTCAGGTGCGCAGTCAGCGGCGCCCGAGTATACCAGGCATGTGTGTGACAATTCCTACCTTGGCATAGGGATATGTTACATCTCAATGGCAACGCGTCCTGACACAACTGGGGACATGGTAGATGCTAGAATCAAGTTGGAGAAAGGACCTCTGATGTCAGGGGGAGGAGCCACAACACGAGGGGGGGGAGCTAGGCCAGCGGACTAGTTATTTCTACTATCCACGCCACCAACTACTCCCTTTAGTAACCCGGTGGCGAGCGGAGCGAGCCACCGAGCACAAAGTGTGGTGAGCGAAACGAGCCCGCGAGGGTACATTTCAGGCACCCTGTTCAGGCATGTCTCCTCCCCCTGGTGTTGTGGCTCTTCCCCTGGTGATGTCAGAGGTCCCTTCCCCAACCTGGTTTTAGACCTAACCCTGGGGACATGGCCACATGCCAGGACCTCTGGGATCTGCTCCCCCCCCCCCTCTTCCCTGATAGGTACAGGCCAGTTGCCCCCCTCAAGTCTGCCCCCCCTAGCCTCACCCCCCTAGTTGCGACCTTGGGCTGACATACACAAATACATATATAACTCGGGGCCAGACGTTATACTGACCTGTGGGTAATGTACTTTGCATATGCCTGCTGGTTTCTCCACACATCCAGATACAGTTGCTTTTACACCTATGCCTGGCAGCACAGTCTCACAGTGCTCCACCACAGCAGCTCTAAACGCAGATGTTAAAAGAGAGGTGAGGGTGAACGCTCGGCTTCAGGAGTCTGAGAGATACAGCTTCAGACAATGGGGTCAGAGCTTGGCGTGGTCAGGGACGGAGCTTCGTGCGGCCATGGGGCGGAGCTTCAAACTGCTCTGTGGGATGTGATCCGCTGATCAGGGCTGTAAGGGAGTGAAGGGCTCAGTGATTTGGACAGCTGGGACTGGAGGTGATTACAATTAAGCTGGTCATTGTCAACACTGTTTGCATTACAGCAAATCCTGTGGGCCTATTTTCCTGGGAGGGCCTGGAGCTGCAGCTGCACCCGTCCCATTGTTAATCCGGCCCTATGCCATACATAGCAGATTTATTGAAACAAGCATCCTAAAAAATTATAGATTGTCCCAGTTGATTGCTGATGTATGGGACCCTTAAGTTAAACAGAGAAATGTAGCTGATTGGTCACTATACTTAATATAAAAGTTGGTGAATGAACCAGCTGCCGCACATGCTCATTATATAATATTCCTGGTCTTTAGTGTTGTTATTAAATGGAGCGCTTTGAGAGGGAAAGGAAAGAAAAACAATTCTACAGTATTTTACAAACATGAAGAAGGCGGATGGCAGACGCCTAGGTGCCAACATGTATCGCCTTGTCTGTAGTCCGGTCCTGTGTATAGTGCCTTTGCTGCTGCCCAACATATCCCAAAGGAAGTAATAAATATGTCAGTCTAAAAATGGAAAGTTCATCTTGGTGAGTTTATACTGTAGTGTCTCAGATGTACATCATTCAGAACCATTAATGTAGCTTTTCATTTCTTAATGGATTGCAGTGCCACTTCAATAGAATGTGATGTGAGCCATTTTCACTGTTAATAGAAGGGACACCTTTTTCTGAGATACAGTGGTATTCACAGTTTATTAAATTACCAATAAAACATAAAACATGTAAAACCTTGCAAAAACACAGTGTAAATGCTGCTCTTTAATAACACATACCTATATCTGAGCAAAACACAATTCTTAGCAAACCAGGATCTAACGATTTTCCAGCCAAATCACTGCCTCACAGACAAAACAATTTTGTTGTTGTTGTGTGATACGGACATTTAAATGAGGTCCAAGGGGTTGAGAAGCAGCATTTAGGGGGCCCTCTGTGTAAAAGGCATTTCATTTTACAACTGCACAAGAGGTGCACTTTTAGTGAATTTTGAATGGCATTCCTAGCAACGTAATAAAAACTATCAAAAACACAAAAGTAATACATGTGTAATAAAGATATAAATGTAGCTAGACATAGCAATGTTTTAAGAGAAATCCTTTCATTATTAAAAATGTATCCACTTTTTCATAGAAGTAGCAGATCATTCTTCGAAGTGCCAGTTTTTACGATTTGCATCATACACATTTGCAGTACAACCTACTGTACAAAAAGAGATGCAGATTTATTTGACGATACTTCACTTACCCCAACAAGAAAAGTGCCCTGTTTTTACAAACCTTTAAAAGACATTTTGGGATTTATTTTCTATATGTACTAAGCAGCAATGTATTCACATTGCACAAACAAAAAATCTCTAAGCTTTTGAAATTGTAGTTTCATAAATTAACTTTAGCAAGTGAAGTGTTTCAATGTTCATTTAGTATTTAAAGCACTGTTACCCATATTTTAGAAAGATCATCATGTCATCCTCCAATTATAAACTAAATGGGGAAAATGTAGGGATAACGGTAGTTGAAAAGGATCTGGGTGTGCTCATCGATAATAAACTTGGTAGCAGTTTGCAATGTCAAAATGCAGCAGCAAAGGCTAATAAGGTGTTATCAGGTTGGTATTCATGTGACCGGCGGTCGGGAGACCGACAGTCACATGACCTCCTCCAGCATCCCGACCCCTCACTATCCCGATGGTCGGCATGCCGACCAACAGGGACTATTTCCACTCGTGGTTGTCCACGACACCCATAGAGTGGGAATAGAATCCGTGGCGACCGTAGGTCGCCACCAAGCTCGCAGCGTGGCGAGCGCAGCGAGCCCGCAAGGGGCTTGCTGCACTCGCCCCACCCCGCCGGGATGCCGGCGTCGGTGTGCTGCCGAGATCCTGGCGTCGGTAAGCTGACCGGCGGTCTCCTGACCGCCGGTCAGCCATACTACACCCGTGTTATAATGCATAGAACGGGGTATGGAGACAAGGGATGAGAGTGTACTCCTTCCCACTGTATAAATCATTGGTGCGGCCACACCTGGAATATTGTGTACGGTTTTGGGCACCATACTATAAAAAAGATATCTTGGAACTCGAAAGGGTTCAGAGGAGAGCCACCAAACTGGTTAAGGGGTTAGAGGCATTGGACTATGAGGAAAGACTTAAAAGGCTTGATATGTTCACACTGAAAAAGAGGCGACTGAGAGGGGACATCATTAATATTTATAAATACATTAAGGGACAATACAGGGATCTATCAAACGATTTGTTTTCCAAAAAAACACTACATAGGACACGAGGACACCCACTGAGGTTAGAGGAGAAAAAATTCCATACCCAAAGGAGAAAAGGATTCTTCACAGTAAGAGCAGTAAGGATTTGGAATTCTCTTCCAGAGAAGGTAGTAATGGTGGACACAATCAATAAATTTAAATATGGAATAGATAAATTCCTAGCTGAAAAAAATATCCAGGAATACAGCATTTAATTAATATTTAAAAAAAACAGGATTTTAATACCTACCGGTAAATCATTTTCTCCTAGTCCGTAGAGGATACTGGGGTCCATTTCATGACCATGGGGTATAGACGGTTCCGCTGGAGCCATGGGCACTCTTAAGACTTTTCAATGGGTGTGAACTGGCTCCTCCCTCTATGCTCCTCCTCCAGACCTCAGTTATAGGAACTGTGCCCAGGGAGACGGACATTTCGAGGAAAGGATTAACTTTAAACTAGTGCTGAGATACATACCAGCTCATACCTCAACCATGCCGCACAACATGGCATTCAACATAACACATGCCAACAGGCATGAACTAATTACAGCAACATGCTGAAACTAATATAACACAACTTGTGTACTCTAATAACAAAACTGCAGGTAAAGTACGCACTGGGAGGGGCGCCCAGCATTCTCTACGGACTAGGAGAAAAGGATTTACCGGTAGGTATTAAAATCCTGTTTTCTTATACATCCTAGAGGATGCTGGGGTCCGCTTCATGACCATGGTGTTAATACCAAAGCTCCAGTACGGGCGGGAGAGTGCGGATGACCCTGCAGCACCGATTGACCGAACTTGAGGTCTTCATCGGCCAAGGTGTCAAACTTGTAGAATTTTGCAAATGTGTTTGACCCCGACCAAGTAGCTGCTCGGCAAAGTTGCAATGCCGAGACCCCCCGGGCAGCCGCCCAGGATGAGCCCACCTTCCTAGTGGAATGGGCCTTCACCGATGTCGGTAACGGCAATCCAGCCGTAGTATGAGCGTGCTGAATTGTACTTCTGATCCAACACACAATAGTCTGCTTGGAAGCAGGACACCCAATCTTGTTGGGAGCATACAGGACAAACAAAGACTCTGTTTTCCATATTCGAGCTATTCTAGCGACATAAATCTTCAAAGCCGTAACCACATCTAGAGACTTTGACTCAGTGAACGTGTCAGTAACTACTGGCACCATAATAGGATGGTTTATGTGGAAAGATGAAACCACCTTCGGAATAAAATGTTGACGAGTCCTCAACTCTGCCCTGTCTTCACGGAAGATCAGGTAAGGGCTCTTGTGAGACAAGGCCCCCAATTCAGACACCCGCCGCGTGGATGCCAATGCCAAAAGTATCACCACTTTCCAAGTGAAAAATTTCAACTCTATCTCTTGTAGAGGCTCAAACCAATCTGATTGAAGGAACTGCAACACAACGTTAAGGTCCCATGGTGCCACTGGATGCACAATGGAGGCTGGATGTGCAGAACCCCTTACACGAAGGTCTGTACCTCTGGAAGAGAGGCCAATTGTTTTTGGAAGAACACTGACAAGGCCGAAATCTGGACGTTGATTGATCCCAATCGGAGGCCCGCCTCCCCACCAGCCTGCAGAAAATGGAGAAAACGTCCCAACTCAAACTCCTCCGTAGGAGCCTTCTTGGATATACACCATGACACATATTTTCTCCAAATACGGTGGTAATGTTTCGACGTTACTCCTTTCCTGGCCTGAATAAGGGTGGGGATGTCTTCCTTGGGAATACCCTTTTGGGCTAGGATCCGGCGCTCAACAGCCATGTCGTCAAACGTAGCCGTGGTTAATCTTGATACACACATGGTCCCCTGCTGTAGCAGGTGCTCACGAAGAGGAAGAGGCTGAGGATCTTTTATGAGCATTTCCTGAAGATCTGGGTACCAAGCCCTCCTTGGCTAGTCTGGGCGATGAAGATTGCTCAAACTCTTGTTCTTCTTATGATCCTGAGCACTTTTGGGATCAGCAGAAGTGGAGGGAAGACATACACCGACCGGAACACCCACTGGGCCACCAGTGTATCCACTGTTATTGCTTGAGGGTCTCTCGACCTGGAACAATATTTCTGAAGCTTCTTGTTGAGACAAGATGCCATCATGTCTACTGGAGGAACTCCCCAAAGACTCGTCACCTCTGTGAAGACTTCTTGGTGTAGGCCCCACTCTCCTGGATGGAGATCGTGTTTGCTGAGGAAGTCTGCTTCCTGTTACATTGTCCGACTGGATCTGCACGGGATGATCTTGAAGAAGATGTACCGCTTGTTGAAGGCCGTTGTAAATGGCTCTCAATTCCAGCACGTTTATGTGAAGGCAGGCTTCCTGACTTGACCATTTTCCCTGGAAGCTTCCTCCCTGAGTAACAGCTCCCCAGCCTCGGAGACTTGGTCCTGAAACCCAAACCTGCGTCCCCCTAGTAGGTGAGAACTGCGTAGCCACCACAGGAGCGAAATCCCTGCTTTTGACGACAGGATTATCTTCCGGTACATGTGAACATGGGATCCCGACCACTTGTCCAACAGGTCCCACTGGAATACCCTGGCATGGAACCTGCCAAACT
This sequence comes from Pseudophryne corroboree, assembly GCF_028390025.1. Lineage (NCBI taxonomy): Eukaryota > Metazoa > Chordata > Amphibia > Anura > Myobatrachidae > Pseudophryne > Pseudophryne corroboree. Next base: position 359,016,267 of record NC_086448.1, on the reverse strand, counting down.
GTATAGCCTCGTAGGCCGCCACCATCTTCCCCAACAACCGAATTCACTGATGGATCGACACACTTGATGGTTTCAATATTTGTTTTACCATTTTCTGGATTTCCAGAGCCTTTTCCACCAGAAGAAATACTCTCTGAACTTCTGTGTCCAGAATCATCACGAGAAAAGACAATCTTGTCGTCGGTTGCAACTGGGACTTTGGATAATTTATGATCCAACCGTGTTGTTGGAGTATTGACAGGGAGAGTGTGATGTTTTGTAACAACTGCTCCCTGGATCTCGCCTTTATCAGGAGATCATCTAGATAAGAAATTATATTGACTCCTTTTTGACGCAGGAGAACCATCATCTCCGCCATCACCTTGGTGAATATCCTTGGCGCCGTGGAGAGACCGAAAGGTAACGTCCTGAATTGGTAATGCCAATCCTGAACCGCGAATCTCAGATAAGCCTGGTGAGGAGGATAAATGGGAACATGCAGGTAAGCATCTTCTATGTCTACAGACACCATGTAGTCCCCCTCCTCCAGACTGGAAATCACAGCCCTCAGTGATTCCATTTTGAACTTGAATCGTTTCAAGTAGAGATTCAGATTTTTCAGGTTTAGGATCGGTCTGACCGAGCCGTCCGGCTTCGGAACTACAAAAGGGCTTGAATAAAACCCATCCCCTTGTTGTGACAAATGTACCAGGACTATGACCTGATCCTGACATAATTTTTGGATTGCCGCTGTTACTGCTTCCCTTTCTGGAAGAGAAGCTGGCAAGATCGATTTGAAAAATCGCCATGGGGGAACGTCTTGAAACTCCAGCTTGTATCCCTGGGACACTATTTGCAACACCCAGGGATCCAGGCCAGACAGAATCCAACCTTGGCTGAACAGTTAGAGACGTGCCCCCACCCGTGCGACCTCCCGCAAAGGAGCCCCAGCGTCATGCTGAAGATTTGGCAGAAGTAGGGGTAGACTTCTGCTCCTGGGAACCTGAAGCTGCTGTGGACTTCTTTCCCTTTCCCTTTCCCCTACCCGCAAAGAAGGGGGAACCTCTCGCTTTTTTGTATTTATTGGGCCGAAAGGACTGCATGTGCGGGTGATATGTCTTTTTTGCCGGTGCAGGCGCAGAGGGCAAACATGTAGACTTACCTGCGGTAGCCGCCGAGACTAACGCATCCAGTCCATCGCCAAATAAGGCCTCTCCTTTATATGGGATAGCCTCCATATTTCTTTTGGAATCTGCATCCGCGTTCCACTGGCGAATCCACAACGCCCGCCGACCCGATACTGCCATGGTAGCGGCTTGTGAACTCAAGAGTCCAATATCTTTCATCGCTTCTAGCATGTATGCGGCAGCGTCTTTGATATTCCCTAACTTAAGGAGTATCTCATCTTTATCAATCGTGTCAATTTCTGATGACACGCTTTCTGACCATTTTTCAATAGTGCGACTCACCCACGTGCAAGCAATTGTGGGCCTGAGCAGCGTACCATTGGCAACATAAATGGATTTCAATGTAGTTTCCATCTTTCAGTCTGCCGGCTCTTTTAGTGAAGCCGTGCCAGGTGCAGGGAGAATTACCTTCTTTGTCAACCTGGACAGTGCACTGTCTAACACAGGGGGTGACTCCCATTTTTTCCTGCCCTCCACCGGGAAAGGATAAGCTATCTGAATTCTCTTGGGAATACGAAATTTATTTTCGGGATTCACCCACATCCCTTCAAAGAGTGTATTAAGCTTGTGGGAAGGAGGGAAAGTGACCTTAGATTTCTTTTTCTTTCTTTTTTTTTATAAACTTTTTATTAGAGAGATCACAATGCGATACAAAGAAGTATACATAACAATGATATACAGTCACATGACTAAAAGAGTATGCAATAAAACTAAGTCATAACAATCGACTGAGTGATCCAATTTTGTCTATGAAGAGAAGAAAGTGTCCTCACAAAGGACGGTAGGTCAAACCATAAGAGGACTAAGTATGAAAAATAGATAGGAAAAGAGAAAGAAGAAAAAGAATAAGAATAGAGTGATACCCTTGCGGGGCGGAGAGGGGGGGGGGGTACCCCGAGAGGAAGGTCACGATCAATAGGGGAAGAAATATACATATATATAAAAAAAAAATTAAAAAGTTAAATAAAAATAATTTTCTTTTTAATATACTATGTCTATCCCGTGGGATATATTAGCCAAAGAATGGGGAAGAGGCATGTTGAGATGTCAACCAAGGGCTCCAAATCTTCTCAAAGGGTTTGGCAGAGTGTTTAATTATGCTCGTCATGTATTCCATCTTATAGTTAAACCAAATACGAGAAATAATAGTGTGTAAAGAGGGGGGGGGCTTCTTCCAATCAGTTGCTATTTGACATGTTGTAGCATTTATAATATGTCGCGCTAGTATATTTTGATGTCTAGTTAAATTCGTAAACCCCAGTGGGAGTAGGAAATATTTAGGGTCATAGGGGACGGGAACCTCAAGAACACTGGAAATAAGAATTATAATCTCTTCCCAGAGAGTGGTGATTTTAGGGCATTGCCACCAAATATGCATAAAGGTACCTTCCTCAGAACATCCCCTCCAGCATCTATCAGAGGTGTCGGGAAACATAGCTCGCAGCTTGGAGGGTACATAATACCACCTGTAAATCAATTTGTATACGTTTTCCTTAATTTTGACACATATAGAGCTAGAGGCAGCGTTGTCCCATATCTCCGACCAATCTTCAGAGGTCAGGACAGAACCTAAGTCCTTCCCCCACGCAATCTCGTGAGAGTCTCCTGTTGTAGATGCCTCCCCGACCAATAGTGCGAAAAGATTGGAAATTAAGCCTTTGGTTGAGGAGCGTTTCCAACAAAGTGTCTCAAAGCTCGTGAGTGGCCTTTGAATAAGGAGATTACCCATTTTAGAGTGGAAGTGTCTGATCTGTAGGTATTGATAAAAGTTTGCAGGGGGGAACCCAATCCGTTCCCGAATCTGGGAAAATTGTGGGAAGCTAACATCTGTAGTAATGTCATTGAGATATAGAATATTAACCCTCTTCCACCGAGAAAAAGCCGATCTAATTAAGCCCGGAGGGAAATCAGGATTATGGAATAGAGGGATTAAAGGGGATGGGCTGGAAGCTACTTTATATTTCCTGTTGACATAGTCCCAAATGGATAAGGAGCGCATAACTATCGGGTGAGAGAGCACCGATCTGGGGCGACGTGTTTTAGGGAGCCATAGTAGGGAGGAGAGCGAAGAGAGGCCCAGATCATCTGCCTCGATATCAACCCAGACCTTTCTCGCCTCGGGATTGCACCATTGCACGCAGTGAGCATGTTGAGCTGCCAAGTAATATTCTTTGAAGTTGGGGATACCTAAACCTCCACTGCGGGAAGGACGTTGCAATACACTCAGTTTTACCCTAGGTCGTTTACCGGCCCAGACAAAGTGAGACGTATGAAATTGCAAGGATTTAAATACATAGGGAGGAATATATACAGGGAGGGTTTGAAAAAGGTATAGGAGCGAGGGGAGTACGTTCATTTTCACCGAATTCACGCGGCCAATCCATGAGATAAATTGGTTGGACCAAGAGTGAAGATCAAACTTGATTTGGTCCAATAAACGGGGAAAATTAGCCTGAAAAAGCTGGTGGTGGTTGCGAGTCAGGAAAACTCCTAAATATTTAATCTTTTGTTTATGCCATGCGAATGGAAATGTGGCTTCCAAAGTGTGTTTAATAGTAGCAGGGACATAAAAATCAAGTACCTCCGTTTTACTAGTATTAATTTTGTAACCGGAGTGTGTAGAGTAGGTGTTAATTTTGGAGAAAAGTGGTGCCATAGAATGGGCAGGGTCAGAAAGAGAGATTAGGACATCATCCGCGTATAATGCTATTTTATGTTCTTTGAGGCCCGCCGTGACCCCCGTGATCGCCGCATTACAGCGGATCCTCACAGCTAGAGGTTCCATTATTAAAGCAAATATTAGGGGTGAAAGCGGGCAACCCTGTCTGGTACCGTTAGCAATCCCGAAGGTAGAAGATGAGGATTGGTTGACAGAGACCCTCGCTGAAGGGGAACGGTACAATGCTGAGATCCCCTCATAGAATCTTCCAGAAAAGCCAAATTTTTGTAGAACTTCAAAGGCAAAAGACCATGAAATTCGGTCAAACGCCTTCTCGGCGTCTAATGCCAGTATAACTGCAGGCGATTTCTGTTTATTGATAGAATGAATTAGATCAATAGTTCTTCTAGTGTTGTCAGGCGTTTGGCGCCCTGGTATAAAACCCACCTGATCTGGGTGAATCAGGTGTGGAAGAAGAGGAGCCAATCGAGAAGCCAAAACCTTGGTGTATATCTTTAGGTCGACATTTAGCAAGGAAATAGGCCTGTAGTTTTGACATAATGCAGGGTCTCTGTCAGGTTTTGGGATTACCACGATATCAGCTTGGGTTGTAGCTGGAGCAAACGATGTCTCTTCTAGAACATTATTAAAGAGGGAAGTAAGACGTGGGGCCAGGTCTACGGTGAATAGTTTGTAATATTGGGCTGTGAACCCGTCAGGGCCCGGGGCTGCTGAGGACCTCATGGACTTAATAGCTGCAACAGTTTCATCCACCGAGATGGCTTTATTTAAATCTAAGAGCTGGCCGTCTATAATACAGGGTAGAGGAACCATCGAGAGGTATGAACGCACACCCTCAGACCCAGTGGGGGAGGGAGAGGGAGATCTCGAAAGGTTATAAAGTGATTCATAATAGTCTTTAAATTCATCCACCATTACCTTAGGATCATAAGTAAGGGACCCCAATTTGTTAGAGTATAATTTATCAATTGAACCTAATGCTCGTTTTCGTCTCAGTTTGTTCGCCAGGACAGCAACAATCTTGTCAGCTTTATCATAAAAATGTTGGTGCAATTTTTGTAAAATAATTGCTGCGCGGTGGGAGAGAAGAGCATTTAATTGACTCTTAAGATTATCTATGCGTTGGAGTAAAGCGGTACATGGGGATTGTTTATGCTGGGAGGTCAAAGTGGCAATATGAGATTCAAGCAACGCTATTTCCTGTGCAGTTTTCCTCTGAGTGGCAGAGGACTTGGCCATCAATTGGCCCCTAAGTGTGGCCTTATGTGCCTCCCAGATTATTCCAGGGGAGATGTCGTGAGAGGCGTTTTCTACAAAGTAATGCTGAATGGCTACCCTTATTTCAGCTTGGGTGGATGGGTGCTGTAGAATAGAGTCGTTCAGGCAACATTTTAGATCTCCCCTGGGGGCATCGTATATGTCTAATAAAATATATGTTCCTGAGTGATCAGTCCATGTGAATGGGACAATCCCGGCATCTGCGATCAGGGATGTTAAAGATTGGGATATGTGTATCATATCGATACGGGAGTAAAGCTGGTGTGGAGCAGAGAAATGAGTGTAGTCTTTTGCTAGGGCATGTTTCAGGCGCCAGGAGTCATAGAAGTTATACTGTTGGAGGGAGGAGAGAAGGGTACGAGAGGCCTTAATTAAGGGAGCGGCTGTCTTACGGGGAGCGGGGGTAGATCTATCAACATGAGGGTCAAGTACAGCATTAAAGTCTCCCCCTAAGATTATATGTCCTTGAGCGATCCTACCAACATGTCGAAACAATGATTGGAAGAACTGAGATTGGTCTTGATTAGGGGCATAAACTGAAATTAAGGTCAAGGTTACAGAGCGCAGAGTGCCAACAACCATTATATAGCGCCCTTCTGGGTCGGTCACTGTTTTAATGTGTACAAAAGGAATTTTACGATGTATTAGAACAGCGACACCCTGTTTTTTACAGTTAACGGATGCAAAAAAGGATTGAGTGAATTGTTTACCCTGAAGTTTCGAGTGAAGGCCCGTAAAGTGAGTCTCTTGAAGTGTTATGCACACCAGTGCCTGCAGGAATGTACTGGTGTCTGACCTGTTATGCACACCAGTGCCTGCAGGAATGTACTGGTGTCTGAACTGTTATGCACACCAGTGCCTGCAGGAATGTACTGGTGTCTGAACGGATAGGGATGCAAAACAAATGAACTCACAGACAGACTGGGGAATATGACATTACGTACACAGAAGGTGATAGGGTAACAAAATAAACACAAAGTGAACAGAGAAGCCCAGAGGCTAAGAAACTGGGTGTCTCCCTATTATTAGGAATGCTCAGATGAAAAAAGCAAGATGTTGTGTTTTAATACGTAGAGAACCCGAAATGCTGCTGCTAAGGGCAACAGCAAAACCCTAAAGGGTTACCAACGGGTGTGGCAGTAAACTCCTTGGTCAGAGATGGAATGATAGACACAAGGAGAGTTTCCACAATCCTAATCCTCACTTGCAGTGCACAGGTTCAGCTTACTGCCACTAAACTGAATACCTGAACACCTTGCACAGTGAGACAGGATTTAGGCAGGCAGTCTGAGAATACATCCGCAAACCTGCTAAGTTCACAGAGTAGCAAAAGAACCCCAGCAGGTTAAACAACTGACTCCAGTCTTACTGCTAGGTCTGGATTGGCAGAGTGTAGTACCAAATCCCCAGGCCTATTTGCAGTAAGCAACAAACAAATACAAAGCTACACAGTACTGGCTAACTTTCAGGAACTGACTAACCAACAAAGATTCAGCAGCATCTGCTTACCCTGAGAAGAGGCCTTATAAAGCAGGTGCTGTCCACGCCCCACTCAGACCTCACAGACTGTGAGCACAAAAACCAGCACCGGATCCCCTGCCGTGCACAGAGCCTGTAACCACTGCACAGCAAAAGACCCGAACCGGAGTATCAGCTGCGCTCAGGTTACTCCGCTAGCACTTGTCTCCCGGTTGCCATGACGACGTGGCAGCACAGGGCAGGAGACCCTAACAGTACCCCCCCCTCTGACGAGGGGTCAAAGAACCCCTACCACCGGGTTTATCGGGGAACTGCGAGAAGAAAGAGTGTATCAGTCTGGGGGCATGAAGATCACAACTGCGCACCCACGACCGCTCCTCCGGGCCATACCCCTTCCAGTGCACCAAAAATGACAGCCGACCCCGAACCATCTTGGAGTCAAGAATCTTTTCAACAACAAACTCCTTCTGGCCACGTATCAGAAGAGGAGAAGGTCTTCCACTGGAAGAAGGATTACTAATCGCCCGTTTTAAAAGGGAACAATGAAATGTTTTATTGATACCCAAAGAACGGGGCAGGTCTAACTGAAATGCCACCGGATTGATTACCCTGGTGATCTTATAAGGGCCGATGAACCGGGGGCCTAACTTATGAGATGGCTGTCTCAACTTCAAATTCTTGGTAGACAACCAGACGAAGTCTCCTAATTTGAAGCTGCAGGGTCTTTTCCGCTTATCAAAAACCCTTTTGGTCACTAATGACACAGACACAAGGGCTTTCTTCACTTTCCTCCAAATACCTCTAAGGACAGAAACCACAGAGGAACCACCAGGCGTGGAGTCCAGGGGGTCAAAAGAATTGGCCTTAGGATGATGCCCATACACACAAAGGAAGGGAGAGATCCCTGTAGCAGAGTGAGCCACGTTGTTATAGGCAAACTCCGCCATGGACAGATGAGCAACCCAGTCAGTCTGACACTTGGAGACATAACACCTGAGGAACTGCTCCAAGGACTGGTTCACCCTTTCAGTCTGCCCATTAGACTGCGGATGGTAGCCTGACGACAAGCTGACAGAAATCTGGAGATCGGAACAAAATGCCCTCCAGAATTTGGCCACAAACTGGGATCCGCGGTCAGAGACCACATCAAGTGGCAACCCGTGGAGACGCACAACATGCAGCATAAATAATTCAGACAGGCGTCTGGCCGATGGCAGCCCAACCAGTGGAACGAAGTGCGCCATCTTCGAAAACCTGTCAACGACAACCCAGATGGCTGTCATCCCCGAGGATTGGGCAAGTCCACCACAAAATCCATTGAAATGTGGGTCCATGGCTTAGATGGGATAGAGAGTGGATGTAATGGGCCAACAGGAACCCCTCTAGGAGTCTTATTTCGGGCACAGATGTCACATGCCCGAACCTACTGATCCACATCCTTAGCCACTGAGGGCCACCACACCGCCCTAGATAGCAACTCCCGAGTTCTGGCAATACCCGGGTGACCTGCCGACTTCTTGGCATGGAATTCCAGGAACACTCGCTGTCTTAACCTAGGAGGCACAAACAAAAGACCTACCAGAAGGTCTGGAGGAGCCTGCTCCTGTGCTCTAAGGACTAATGACAAGAGGTCCTGGGTAATGCCCACTTTAATACATGATGGGGACACAATGGGCAACGGCTCCTCGGTGGTCTCCTGGATTGGAGCAGAACTCCGCGAGAGCGCATCAGCCTTGATGTTTTTTGACCCAGGGCGATATGTTATCAAAAAATTAAAGCGAGCAAAAAACAAAGCCCATCGTGCCTGCCTGGCATTGAGACGCTTCGCTGACTCTAAATATGCCAGATTCTTATGGTCGGTGAGAATTGAGACCACAAACTTAGCCCCCTCAAGCCAGTGTCTCCACTCCTCGAGTGCATCCTTAATAGCCAACAATTCCCGGTTACCCACGTCATAATTCATCTCGGCAGGCGAAAATTTACGGGAAAAGTAAGCACAGGGATGAAGGCGATTATCAGACACTCCCATCTGAGAGAGCACTGCCCCAATACCCATCTCAGAGGCATCCACCTCCACCACAAAAGGACGCTCTGGATCTGGGTGTCGCAGCACCTTGGCCGAGACAAATGCCCTTTTGAGACGGGCAAAAGCCGCTTTAGCCTCACAAGACCAGTGAGCAACATCCGCCCCTTTCTTAGTGAGTGCCACCAAGGGCGCCACTATAGACGAAAATCCAGCGATAAATCGTCTATAAAAATTCGCAAAGCCCAGGAAACGCTGAAGCGCCTTCAAACTAGTGGGCTGCACCCAATCCACGACTGCCTGTACCTTGGAATTCTCCATTTGGAAACCTTCTGGGGAGATAATATATCCTAAAAATGCAATTTGCTGAACTTCAAATTCGCACTTCTCCAGCTTCGCCCCAAGCCGGTGGTCTCTGAGTTTCTGGAGGACTAAGCGTACATGCTTCCGATGTTCCTCCAGGGAATGGGAGAAGATTAGGATGTCATCTAAGTATACAACTAAGAATCTATCCAAATATTCCCTGAGTACATCGTTCATGAAATCCTGGAAGACTGCCAGGGCATTACAGAGCCCAAAAGGCATCACCAAATATTCATAATGCCCTGAGTGGGTATTAAAGGCAGTCTTCCATTCATCCCCTCTCTTATTCGGATTAGATTGTACGCCCCGCGTAGGTCAATCTTAGAAAAAATGGTAGCAGTACGAAGCTGGTCAAACAAGACCGAAATGAGGGTATGAGTTTTTAATCGTGATACGGTTCAATTCCCTGAAGTCGATGCAGGGTCGCAACGAACCGTCCTTTTTACCCACGAAGAAGAACCCCGACCCAACTGGAGACTGTGAAGGTCTGATAAATCCCTTAGCCAAGTTCTCCTGAATGTACTCTGCCATAGCCTGAGTCTCAGGACGTGACAGGGAGTACAACCTGCTCTTGGGAAGCTTAGCATTTGGCAACAAATCAATGGCACAGTCATAGGGGCGATGGGGAGGTAGTACCTCTGCAACTTTTTTGGAGAACACGTCCGCAAAATCTGCATAACACCCTGGCAATCCTGGCAAACTTAGCTGCGAGAGCCTGACTGGAAGGCTCAAGCAACTCCTGAAACAATCAGTACCCCAACTAAGAATCTCCCCAGAGACCCAGTCAAATTGAGGATTGTGGGCCCTTAACCAGGGTAACCCCAACACCAATGGGGCAAAAGTACAGACAGTCACATAAAAGGACAATTTTTCAGAGTGTGTGGCTCCAATAAACAAAGAAATCTGGCTAGTGCAAGAGGTAATTTTACCTTGGGATAATGGTTCCCCGTTTAACCCACAAATCTCAATTTCCGATGCCAAGGGTACTAAGGGAACAGAGTGTTTCAGGGCGAATTGGCGGTCCATAAAAACCCCGTCGGCCCCACTGTCCACAAAGGCCTCAGTCTTGACAGTTTGACCGAGGATCTTCAAGGTCACCGGAATGATAAAAGTCTTCTTGGGAAATTCTGACTTCTGGCCTGACAGGATATTTCCCTTCACCCTCAGGCCCTGAAGTTTTCCGGCTTTTCTGGGCATGATACTACCACATGACCTTTATTCCCACAGTACAAACACAACCCCTGCTGTCTCCTCCGCATCTTCTCACGCGAGGAGAGGCGGGTAGCCCCAATCTGCATAGGCTCCTCGGAAAATTCCTCAGAGTCTGAGGTTCCCTTGGGAAAGAAGGAAACCTCGGTCTCCCTTTCAAGCCTACGCTCTCTCAGCCGTCTATCCACCCGGATGGATAACTGCATGAGCTGATCCAAGCTATCAGGTAAGGGATATTGTACCAGTTGGTCTTTTATCTGGTTAGAAAGACCTCTTCGGTACTGGTGTCTCAGGGCTGGGTCATTCCACTGGGTATCATGGGCCAACCTCTGAAACTCCGTACAGTAAACTTCAACTGGCCTTCGCCCTTGCTTAAGGATCGAAATCTGAGCCTCGGCTGAGGCCGTCTTGTCAGGGTCATCATACAACATGCCCAGTGCCGTAAAAAAAGCATCAACACTTTTAAGCGATGGACAGTCAGGCTGCAACCCATATGCCCAGACCTGTGGGTCTCCTTGTAGCAAGGAAATCACTATGCCCACCCGCTGAATCTCCGACCCTGAAGACTGAGGCCTAAGCCGGAAGTACAGCTTGCAGCTCTCCTTGAAACAAAAGAACTGCGAGCGATCTCCAGAAAAACGATCCGGGAGATTTACTTTCGGCTCCTTAACCCCTGAAGGTGCTGCTTCTGCGGGAGTTCCGCCAGCGGCCTGGGAGGTGTGCATTTTAATGGACAAATCATTAAATTGTCGAGTCAGGACCTGCACCTGATCGACCACCTGTTGCAACGTATTTTGAGGGGTATGCTCCATATTCCCACAAAATTTCAACAGGAGTATTAGGCTGCTGAATATGTTATGCACACCAGTGCCTGCAGGAATGTACTGGTGTCTGACCTGTTATGCACACCAGTGCCTGCAGGAATGTACTGGTGTCTGAACTGTTATGCACACCAGTGCCTGCAGGAATGTACTGGTGTCTGAACGGATAGGGATGCAAAACAAATGAACTCACAGACAGACTGGGGAATATGACATTACGTACACAGAAGGTGATAGGGTAACAAAATAAACACAAAGTGAACAGAGAAGCCCAGAGGCTAAGAAACTGGGTGTCTCCCTATTATTAGGAATGCTCAGATGAAAAAAGCAAGATGTTGTGTTTTAATACGTAGAGAACCCGAAATGCTGTTGCTAAGGGCAACAGCAAAACCCTAAAGGGTTACCAACGGGTGTGGCAGTAAACTCCTTGGTCAGAGATGGAATGATAGACACAAGGAGAGTTTCCACAATCCTAATCCTTACTTGCAGTGCACAGGTTCAGTTTACTGCCACTAAACTGAATACCTGAACACCTTGCACAGTTAGACAGGATTTAGGCAGGCAGTCTGAGAATACAGCCGCAAACCTGCTAAGTTCACAGAGTAGCAAAAGAACCCCAGCAGGTTAAACGACTGACTCCAGTCTTACTGCTAGGTCTGGATTGGCAGAGTGTAGTACCAAATCCCCAGGCCTATTTGCAGTAAGCAACAACAAATACAAAGCTACACAGTACTGGCTAACTTTCAGGAACTGACTAACCAACAAAGATTCAGCAGCATCTGCTTAACCTGAGAAGAGGCTGTTAGGGTCTCCTGCCCTGTGCTGCCACGTCGTCATGGCAACCGGGAGACAAGTGCTAGCGGAGTAACCTGAGCGCAGCTGATACTCCGGTTCGGGTCTTTGCTGTGCAGTGGTTATAGGCTCTGTGCACGGCAGGGGATCCGGTGCTGGTTTTTGTGCTCACAGTCTGTGAGGTCTGAGTGGGGCGTGGACAGCACCTGCTTTATAAGGCCTCTTCTCAGGGTAAGCAGATGCTGCTGAATCTTTGTTGGTTAGTCAGTTCCTGAAAGTTAGCCAGTACTGTGTAGCTTTGTATTTGTTTGTTGCTTACTGCAAATAGGCCTGGGGATTTGGTATTACACTCTGCCAATCCAGACCTAGCAGTAAGACTGGAGTCAGTCGTTTAGCTTGCTGGGGTTCTGTTACTACTCTGTGAACTTAGCAAGTTTGCGGCTGTATTCTAAGACTTGCCTGTCTAATCCTGTCTCACTGTGCAAGGTGTCAGTTTAGTGGCAGTAAGCTGAACCTGTGCACTGCAAGTGAGAATTAGGATTGTGGAGACTCTCCTTGTGTCTATCATTCCATCTCTGACCAAGGAGTTTACTGCCACACCCGTTGGTAACCCTTTAGGGTTTTGCTGTTGCCCTTAGCAACAGCATTTCGGGTTCTCTACGTATTAAAACACAACATCTTGCTTTTCCCATCTGAGCAGTTCTAATACAAGGGAGATACCCAGTTCCTTAGCCTCTGGGCTTCTCTGTTCACTTTGTGTGTATTTTGTTACCCTATCACCTTCTGTGTACGTTATGTTATATTCCCCAGTCTGTCTGTGAGTCCATTTGTTTTGCATAACAGTTCTGACACCAGTACTTTCCTGCAGGCACTGGTGTGCATAACAGAGGCCTTATAAAGCAGGTGCTGTCCACGCCCCACTCAGACCTCACAGACTGTGAGCACAAAAACCAGCACCGGATCCCCTGCCGTGCACAGAGCCTGTAACCACTGCACAGCAAAAGACCCGAACCGGAGTATCAGCTGCGCTCAGGTTACTCCGCTAGCACTTGTCTCCCGGTTGCCATGACGACGTGGCAGCACAGGGCAGGAGACCCTAACATGAAGAAACACAATATCGGCCTTCTCCCTTCTGCAAGCGCTCAGCAAAATGGTGCGTTTTTTGGGTGAGTTGAGTCCATTTACGTTGACAGATAACAACTTAAGGGCCATGGGATAACATTAATCGGGTCACTATGCAGAAAACACAATAAGAAAAAACCCTGAATGAAAACCAAACCTCTCGGGGACCATCCCGCAGGAGCAGGTGGAAAGAGAAAGGGAGAGAAGAATAACAAAGAAAAGAAACAAGAGAAAGACGAAAGAAGCAAAGGCGCCAACAAAGGCAAAAACCCTGTAAAGAAAGGTCCGTTTGTGGGACCGTAACTAAAATCTGAATATGAATAACAAGAAACATTAAAAGAGGGTGCATGGGGGTCGTGGAAGAAGTATATAACATGGCATTGTAAACCTGATCCTTAACAATCCGACATGTGTCGGAACATCAAAACCAAGCCCTGAAATGGGGCCTTACACCTGTAACAATCCGGTGACTGGGGGGAGGGGAAGGGAGAGGGAATGAGGAAAGGGAGAAGGAGTAAAGGAGGGGAGGGGGAGGGAAGGGGAAACAAAAATAACAGTAGCAACATGTCCCAGCCGTAACACTTTTCCGGGGGACACTAATTATAAGGTTAAGAACATAATAACATATGAAGCTTAACATTCAACATTAATACTGAAAAAGGATATCAAGAGTTGGGTCCAAATGAAGGTGAGGACAAGCCTGTCCACTGTATAAAGGAATCATTGGACATATCAAGTAACCTTATATGAAGAGGGACATAGGACAGAAGGTAACTTCAGGTTTTAGGTAGAAGCACAGTCTGAGTTCTGGGTACGAGTCACTCTTGACCATTCAGGGAGCGGTGGTCTGGAACGTTGAGGTTTCGGAGAAACAGCGGCAGAGGAGGGAACAGTTGTCGCTTCAGGGAGGAGATCCAGTTTAGATAGCAGCTCCTGTCCTTGCGATAAAGTTTTAACAGCATGAACTGAGTTCTTGGCAAAGACTTGCAACATAAAAGGGAATCCCCAGCGGTATCTTATTTGGTGTTGACGAAGGAGTTTCGTAACCGGTTGAAGATCCCGGCGTTTCTGGAGTATCGATGGGGCTAGATCTTGAAAGATTTGCAATTGCATCTCCTGGAAAGATATGTCCTGGACGTCTCGAGTTGCAGATAGGATTCTTTCTTTCGATCTATAGTAATGAAGGCGGACTATTATGTTTCTAGGTGGTTGAGAAGCAGAAGGCTTAGAGCGCAGGGCTCTGTGTGCCCTATCACAGAGACATTCCTCGTCTGTAAGGTCCGGCACTAAAGATTAAAAAAGGTCTTGTAAAAAGGCCGGCAATGCGGAACTCTGAATCGTCTCCATCACGTTGCGTATTCTGAGATTATTACGAAGAGAACGATTCTCTTGGTCCTCTTGCCGTTCCTTCAACAGTTCACCTTCCTCATGGAGCCTCGTGAGTTCCGTATCAAACCGCTGTTGCGACCGGCATAGATCATCCGTCTTTGTTTCCAAAGAGTTCGTACTGTCGCCAAGAGACGTAATTTCTAGTCTGAATTCCGAGATTGCCTTAGAAAGTTCTTGTTTAAAGGCCGTTTGAACACCTTCAAGGAGCCCCGTCATAACTGCTTGAATCTGTGGGTCGATATCTGTGCCTGAAGACAGAGGGGAGGAAGGAGATGCAGGGGACGACATTTGGTTCTGAGCACCTTTAGATTTATTCCCGAAAAAGTTTGCCGAAGCCTGTTGAGATTTCTTATTTTTCTGGGCCATAATGCCAGTGAGAAGAAAGAAAAAAAAGAGGACAGGCAGGTTGCAGGGATAAGGGAAGGAAATGGGAGTCCCAGTCGGAGACACAGGGTGGAGTATCAGTAGGACAGGTCAGCCACATGAAGATTTTCAAGTACGCCTCATAGCCACTTCAGAGCATCAATTGAACAATAAAAAGCACAGATGTAGTCCCTCAGGGAATAAGTGGACAGATGGGGGTACCGATCACGGTCCAGACAGTGACCAGGCACCTCTTCCCAAGAGGACAGCAGGAGTTTCTGGTGCTGATAGACACGGTGGCTTTGTATTCTTCCTGGTTATTATTGTTATTATTATTATTATTATTATTATTTTTTAATTAGTAATTCTTATTATTTTTATTTATTTATTGTAGTGTTGTCCACAAAATGCTACTGAGTGTGGGCCTGCAGGGGCAGTATGGCTCACTGTAGTACTGAAACAATGAGAGGTGCTGTAGGAGCTGCAGGTAACAAGTAAAAGCTAACTGGGAGATCCAGACAGTGGCAGCCCATACAGTGAGAGCAGCGCCACTAGCACTCTCATCCAGCAGCTGCTCCAGGGCTGAGAGAGAACAGCAGGACCAGGGGAGAGCAGCAGTAGCTCAGTGCATCAGTGGTGGCAGCGGGTTAACCTTCTTCTGGATTGTCAGCGGGGCCAGAGAGCCGCGCCCGCCCGCCAGCCCGCCCCGCAGAAGAGGCAGAAAGATCCGGCGGAAGGGAGGCAGACGGAGAGCCGAAGCTCCGATCGCGGCCGTCACAAGGTACGGTGCGGGAGGGAGGGAGTCAGGCAGCAGGGCACGGCGCCGCTCCGGGCGGGTCAAGGCCGGGGCACCCGCATGATCTCACAGGCGGCACCGCTGATGTTACAGGGGCAGAGCACGGCCCGACGCCGGGTCCCCCACGGCCGCCGCTTCGGATACAGGTGCTGTGGCTCCTGGTGGTGAAGGTGCTCCGCGCCGCCAGAGCTCCGATCCTGGGTCGCGGATGTAACTCCAGCCCCTGGCTTCACTGAGGGGGGAAGGCCGCAACCCGCAGGGACGTTAAAAAGCATCCCCCGGCTCCGCAACGTCCCCCACACGACCCTGAAGGATGACCTGTGAACTTCAGAGGGTATTTGGTGTTTGAGGGAGCCCCCAGAGAACGTGTGGTGCCCAGTAATAATCGGGGTATACGGGAGCTCAGTAAGAAAGCTGCTGTTCGGCTTGCATGCTAGGCCACGCCCCTAGATTTCTTTTCTTTATAGAAATAAGTCTTCTCATGAGGTACAGGAGTGGCTTCCGTGACTTCCAGAACTTCCCTTATAGCCACAATCATATATTGTATATTTTTTGCCAATTTATGATCTATTTCTCTGGAGTCACTATCGTCGACACATCAGTGTCCGTGTCGGTATCAGTATTCACAATATTCGCAAATGGTCTCTTATGTGACCCAGAAGGGTCGCCTGCGGATGGAAGAACAGAGCCCTGAAAAATCACATCCTCCACAGATTTTCTCCAGCACTCAGCATGAGATTCAGACTTATCTAATCTCCTATTGATATGATGCATACTATCACGTATTTCTTTCACCCATGCAGGCTCTTGGTGTGCCGGCAGCGCCACCACATTACACTTCTGTGTCCCTTAAATGGTTTCCTCCGGGGAGGAACTCCCTGCCTCTGACATGCCTTACACACGTGTACAACACACACACAGACACACTGGGACTTATAGGGGACAGACTCACAGTAAAATCTGTCAGAGGGACACAGTTTAGGAGCAGCCAGTTCACAACCCCAGCGCCAGTATCTAATGCCTGTGAACACAGAATGCCCACTGACATGCAGCGCTTTTTACACAGTAAAACACACTTGTAAAGCACCAAATTCGCTTGTGCCCCCCCCCCCTGTTTTGCACCCTGATACTTGTAGTCAGAAGTAAAGGAGGACCAGCGATGTCTCTGCAGCCTGAGGAGAGAGAAAATGGCACTGAGCAGTGAGCTGGCTGCCTGAGGAAGAAGCTCCGCCCTTTTTACCTCAGAAACTTTTCATAATATTTATACTGGCGGGGGTAGGGCTGTGCCTGGGCATCTTATGCCCCCTTTTTGCCAGTTTATAGAGGTGTTTTTGCTGCCCAGAGCCCCCCCCCCCGTGCCCTGCACCCTGCAGTGCCTGTGTGTGTGGGCAGCAATGGCGCGCTGCGCTCCCGCCAGCCGGTCTGTACCTCAGCCGTCACTTTTCTTGATAGAAGATCTGTCTTCTTCTACTCACCTGTCTTCTGACTTCTGGCTCTGTGAGGGGGGTGACGGCGTACTGTGGGAGTGAGCATCTAGACACGGCTAGCGTTCAGTACCCTTCAGGAGCTAATGGTGTCCTGTCAGCCAGAAGCAGAGCCATGAAACTCTTCAGGAAGTTGGTTCCTACTACTGTCCCCTCAGTCCCACGAAGCAGGGAGTCTGTTGCCAGCAGTTCTACCTGAAAATAAAAAACCTAACAAAAGTCTTTTCAGAGAAACTCAGTGGAGTTCCTCAGAGTGCATCCAGTCTGCCTGGGCACATTTCTAAAACTGAGGTCTGGAGGAGGGGCATAGAGGGAGGAGCCAGTTCACACCCACTGAAAAGCCTTAAGAGTGCCCATGGCTCCTGCGGAACCGTCTATACCCAATGGTCATGAAGTGGACCCAGGCATCCTCTAGGATGTATGAGAAATAAATAAAAATAATGTAATGTACAATAGGTTGAACTCGATGGACATTTGTCTTTTTTCAACCTCAACAACTATGTAACAACTATGTAACTATGTAACAATTAATAAATCAATAAAAAAATATTCCTACATGCATGAAATATTGGCCCTCATTCCGAGTTGTTCGCTCGCAAGGCGATTTTAGCAGTATTGCACACGCTAAGCCGCCGCCTACTGGGAGTGAATCTTAGCTTGTTAAAATTGCGAACGATGTATTCGCAATATTGCGATTACATACTTCTTAGCAGTTTCAGAGTAGCTTCAGACTTACTCGGCATCTGCGATCAGTTCAGTGCTTGTCATTCCTGGTTTGACGTCACAAACACACCCAGCGTTCGCCCAGACACTCCTCCGTTTCTCCAGCCACTCCCGCGTTTTTTCCGGAAACGGTAGCGTTTTTTCCCACACGCCCTTAAAACGGCCTGTTTCCGCCCAGTAACACCCATTTCCTGTCAATCACATTACGATCGCCTGAGCGAAGAAAAAGCCGTGAGTAAAAATCCTAACTTCATAGCAAATTTACTTGGCGCAGTCGCAGTGCGGACATTGCGCATGCGCACTAAGCGGAAAATCGCTGCGATGCGATGAAATTTACCGAGCGAACAACTCGGAATGAGGGCCATTACTTCATAATATTTAACTAGTATGTGTTTAATTTTGCAATTGATTGGAGTCTTAGAGCCTCATGTAGCTGTTTTATTTGCATAAAAAGGCTCATTTCCTTACAGAGCATGCACACAACAAACACACATACACATAAGTCCATGGCCCTCATTCCGAGTTGTTCGCTCGCTAGCTGCTTTTAGCAGCATTGCACACGCTAGGACGCTGCCCTCTGGGAGTGTATCTTAGTTTAGCAGAATTGCGAACGAAAGAGTAACAGAATTGCAAATAAATAATTCTTAGCAGTTTCTGAGTAGCTCGAGACTTGCGATCAGCTCAGCCCGTTTTGTTCCTGGTTTGATGTCACAAACACGCCCTGCGTTCGGCCAGCCACTCCCCCGTTTCTCCAGACACTCCCGCATTTTATCCTGGCACGCCTGAGTTTTTCCGCACACTCCCAGAAAACGGTCAGTTTCCGCCCAGAAACACCCACTTCTTGTCAATCACACTCCGATCACTTCAACGATGAAATTTCTTCGTTCGGACGTGAGTAAATCTACTAAGTTTTGTGCTAAAATACTTAGCACATGCGCGCTGCGTGCCATGCGCATGCGCATTTTTGCCTTAATCGCTCCGTTGCGAAAATCAGCAATGAGCGAACAACTCGGAATGACCGCCAATATGCAGATCTGATCACAACTTTCACTTTTGATTCCGTATCACTGGAGGGGATGGGTACGATATGCCGGCATATGGGATGCCAGTAGCCAGAATATAAACTTCGGCATACCGATGATGAAGATCCCGACAGGGGTGAGTTAAACATTCTAACTCACCCCCTAACCCTCCGTTCCCGCAGTCTAACCCTAACAACGCACATTGGTGCCTAACCCTAGCCTCCGTGGTTAGTGCCTAACATAATCCCCCACACTCTGCAGCATAACCCTAACTCTTCCCCCTTAGTGCCTAAACCTACCCCCCTCTCCAGTGGTACCTAACTCTAACCTCCTCTGGCTGCAACCTAACCCAAAACCCCCAGCCCGCAGTCTAAACCTATCCCCCCCAGGCGATGGTAAAAGCATGCATACACTTAGCAACTGTATCTTCTCTGACTAGATAAGGGAGCCATTGCAGTTATGTACATTATGCTTGATAATGTGTTCAACCAATGGTGAAAGATGGGTAAGAATCTTTGTCTGCTACATAAATAGAATATACGCAAAATAACTTTTTTTTTTTAAATCTACATTTATTATAAATGTTAAATATACTCTTTATTATTAGAAATAACTATATAAGTTTTTTGTATACTTCATTTTGGGAGCTGTATATTAACTAGAGATGTACACCAGACACTTTTCAGGTTTTGTGTTTTGGTTTTGGATCTGGATTGATTTTGTCAAAACCACCCTTTCGGGTTTTAGTTTTGAATCTGGAATTTTTTGTAAAAAACATGAAAACAGCTAAAATCAAAATTTTTGTTTTGTTTTGTTCCTACAGTATTATTAACCTCCATAACATTCATTTCCACTCATTTCCAGTCTATTCTGATCAAATCACAATATTGTTTTTAGGCCAAAAGGTTGCACTAAGGAAGCTGGATGACTAAGCTAAGCGACACAAGTGGGTGGCACAAACACGTGGCCCATCTAGGAGTGGTAGTGCAGTGGCAGACAGGATGGCAGTTTTAAAAACTAGGCCCCAAAGAGCACATAATGCAAAGAAAATAAAAGAGGTGCAAGATGGATTTTGTCTTTGGGATCTCCCTCCCACCCTTATGTTGTTTAAACAGGACATGCACAGTGGTCCCCCTGGAAAAAGCTCACCAAGTTATCCGAATCATAGCTAGCTATAAACATACTACCTCCATATTTGATGACTTTTCACATTAGAGGCAGTGTCAAGAAGGTTGTGGCAAAATGGGACATTTACTTGCATCCAGCAATATAAGACCTGTATGTAATATCTAAATGTATAATGTAATGTATGATGTGAAACATGGATACCAGCCTGTACTCTAGGTGAACTCATAGCTACACAGATATGGGAGTAGAGGACACTTAATGTATAGTGCGGAGTCAGAGGTTAGTTTATGGCGCTTATCTAAGAAGCTATAAACTATAGTTAGAAGAGACATTACAGAAAAGCCAGGCCAGGTTAACAAAGCTGACCTCTTGAAACTTAAGAAGACAGCTGTTTAAAAAGTAAAACCGTAAGTAAATCTGGTTTCTCACTGCCCAGGTACACAGCATTGAGAGAGTTAAGGAAAAGGTGGGGGCCGCAGCTGTGAGTGGGTTATATCTGCACCTCTCACCTACACTATGTTATTTATTTCTGAGGGAAGCAGCCAGGAGCTGGGAATGCACCATATCTCTTACATTGTGAAATCCCTCAACACAGAAGGCCTACCTGCTGTTGAGTAAGTTAGGTTTCTGAAATTATCCTCCATTTTGTTTTATTTGAAATTGTATCCTAATCTGTGTGTACTTTTAACTATTTATCATAATCTTTGTAACTCTTTTTGTAACTAAAAGCTCTGAAGATATTCTTGAAATTAAACACCTATTTTCTAGATTTGGTCTGTTTTCTTTTGCCCAAGGCCTTATGGTCCATGCTATTATTTTGTGACATATTAATAATAGTAAGAGAAGACGGCCTTGCATTTAGTCGTTAAAATATTCTTGCTGGTGGCAGTGTCATGTTTAAAGTAATCCAGTAGTCACGAAAGGTGATTCTCAGATTGGCGTATCTGGAGAATTGGCCGGTGGTCGTGACAAAGGTGATTAAAAATTAGAGAGGTACACGCAATCAGAAACAACACACAGCCTTTCACCTCCACTCCAATCTTGGTGTGGAACTGAAAGGACTTTCACCAAGCAAATGTATAATTACCACATTACTGGACAAACTGAAAAACTAGGGGCCAAAGCCTCCGAAATTGTACCCTCTTCTCCATTTTCAGGGATTACAATTATCTCGGATTTAATGCTGGGATGCAAATAAACTGTTTTATACCACAGGATCAAGACTGGATATTTTCCCCTCCACGGAGTCTGGAGATTTATTTTGAGAAAATCTTGTGGGTTTCTTTTTTTCCATTTGTTAATTGCATTTTTATTTACATATTTTGTGGCAGATGCCTTATTTTCATTTTTCACAGCTCCCATTTGCACGCATGTGAGCATACCTGTGTGTCCCAGTTCCACGCATGTGAGCATATATGTCTTATTTTATTCATATTTTATTTTTAAATAAAGCAGCCCCTTAGATGTTTTAGCAGCCCCTCGTGAGCCCCCACAGCATCCCCTC
Source organism: Pseudophryne corroboree (assembly GCF_028390025.1). Lineage (NCBI taxonomy): Eukaryota > Metazoa > Chordata > Amphibia > Anura > Myobatrachidae > Pseudophryne > Pseudophryne corroboree. The sequence goes on along the minus strand of NC_086448.1, from coordinate 358,994,925 downwards.
ATTCGGGTGGGTCTGGTACAGTAGTAAGTATGTCTGTGCAGTGAATTTTTTGTTATTGAGCCCCTGCTCTAGTGGAGCTTATCACTCTAGTCGAAACTCATTTCATATAACAAGTAGGACTGTAGGAGGAAGCAATGCTAACCTCTGTGCCACCAGCATGCCTCAGCCTTGCAAGCGAGAAAGCTTCCTGGCTGTAAGCCAACCTGAGACTCCAAACTGGGCCCTTATTCAGTAACTGTTTTGTGATTCACAAGATCTCCTGGCCCATCTAGTGCTGCAGTGCAATGGAAAGCTGATGCAATGCAAGATCACTGAAACTCTGTTCTTCTAACACTGTGAGGTCTTGCAATAACCCTATGCAGCCCTTACATTGTACAATAATTAAGGAGAAAATATTTACAAAATAAAGGAAAAGAACCCCATACAACAAATGCACATCTTGTAAATAATCCCAAAATGTGGAACATTAATATATCAAAATTAATGTTGACTAATTTGAGCCATTATTTTAATCCTTAACATTAAATAATTGAGAAGAACCTCTCTAATGCTGGGTACACAGTGCACACTAGAATACATCTAATAGAGATGAACAGGTTCAGACAGGGCACCCCTGGAATTATATGGCAGACATATATACATAGGTGTGTTTGTAAAATCTAGTTTTCTCTGGCAGTTGCCAGAGAAAATGTAGTAGGAGATGTTGCAATGTCACGTTCCATTGGATTATGATTTTGTTTCTACTGAGTCTAACTGACTTTGGCCACAAATGTGGTCTCTCCCCCACTTTATTGGAAAACAATTCTTCTAACTTGGAATTTCCATTTCAACCTTTGCGGCTATATGTTTTAAAAAATCTGGTTGTGATGCTGAAGCTTGTTTCATATTCTACTCTAGGCTTTCGTTTAAACCTAGGATCAAGTACAGCAGCACCCCTTGAATTATACGGCAGCGCCTCTGGACATATTCAGCAGATAGGCAGCACCCCCGGACTTATACAGCAGATAGGCAATTCTTGGATTTTACATGCCCTCTATGACATTGGGCATCAGCCTTAGCAGACGACGTTGATGGAATTGTATCATCAGTGTCATGAGTGGTGGCAGCAGCTTCAGCACTAGTACCAGGAAGGGGTTCCTGATCTTTCACTATTTTTTTCTCCAAATTTTTGTTTTCCATTTCACAGAACAGTACCCCTTTATTTTTACAGCAAACAGAACAGTGCCTCTTTATTTTGACAGCAAACTTGTATTTTTACAGCATACAGGACAGGGCCACAGCGTTCTTTTATTTTTACAGCACCCCTGTATTTTTACAGCATACAGGAAAGGACCACAGTGTTCCTTTATTTTTACAGCACCCCTGTATTTTTACATTATACAGGACAGGGCCACAGTGTTCCTTTATTTTTACAGTACCCCTGTATTTTTACAGCATACATGACAGGGTCAAGCATTCCTTTATTTTTACAGCACCCCTGTATTTTTACAGCACACAGAATAGGGCCACAGTGTTCCTTTATTTTTACAGCACCCAACAGGGCCATAGCATTCCTTTATTTTTACAGCACCCCGGTATTTTACAGCATACAGGACAGGGCCAGAGCATTCCATTATTTTTACAGCACCCCTGTATTTTTACAGTATACAGGACAGGGCCACAGTGTTCCTTTATTTTTACAGCACCCCTGTATTTTTATAGCATACATAACAGGGTCACAGCATTCCTTTATTTTTACAGCACCCTTGTATTTTTACAGCATACAGGATACGGCCACAGTGTTCCTTTATTTTTACAGCACCCGTCAGGGCCACAGCACTTCTTTGTTTTTACAGCACCCCTGTATTTTTACAGCATACAGGGCAGGGCCAGAGCATTCCATTATTTTTACAGCACCCAACAGGGCCACAGCATTCCTTTATTTTTACAGCACCCCTGTATTTTTACAGCACACAGGACAGGGCCACAGCATTCCTTTATTTTTACAGCACCCCTGTATTTTTACAGCATACAAGACAGGATCACAGAGTTCGTTTATTTTTACAGCATGTGACAGGGCTACAGCGTTCCTTTAATATTACAGCACCCGACAGGGCCACAGTATTCCTTTATTTTTACAGCACCCCTGTATTTTTACAGCATACAGCACAGGGCCATAGTGTTCCTTTATTTTTACAACAACCCTGTATTTTTACAGTATACAGGACAGGGCCACAGCATTCCTTTATTTTTACAACACCCCTGTATTTTCACAGCACACAGAACAGTGCCCCTATACAGCACAGGACTGCAGCACTCCTGTACAGCACCCCAAACAGCACAGGACACCCAAGAACAGCACCCCTATACAGCACAGGACAGCAGCACTTCTAACAGCACAGGACAGCACCCCTGTACAGCACAGGTCAGCAGCATCCCTAAAAGCACAGGACACCACCCTAGAATAGTACTTCTCCTGTGCAGCACAGGACAGCAGCATTCCTAATAGCACAGTACACCAGCACAGGACACCACCCCAGAACAGGGGTGGTCTTCAGTATGCCGAATGTCGGGATCCCGGTGCACAGTATACCAGCGCCGGAATCCCGACACCCGGCATACCGACAGATATTCTCCCTCATGGGGGTCCACGACCCCCCTGGAGGGAGAATAAATAGCATGGCACGCGTAGAGCACCACCGTGCCCGCAGTGTGGTGAGTGCAGCGAGCCCGCAAGGGTCACCTTTGCGCTCGCCACACTGTCGGTATGCCGGCGGTCGGGCTCCAGGCGCCGGTATGCTGGTCGCCGGGAGCCCGGCCGCCGGCATACCATTCTACACCCCCAGAACAGGACAGCAGCACCCCGAGCAGCACAGGACACTACCCCAGAACAGAACAGGACAGCAGCACCCCTGTACACTACCACCCACAGAGATCTGTCTCCCTCACTCTCCAAGTCCAGAGTAAAAATGTGCCACAACACGCAGCTCATTATATAGAATCCAAAACACATGAGATCCGACAGCGGGATGATGATGTTTTGCCTCGATCTGGGATCTGAGTCTGGTGGTAAGTCCCGAGCAGGACTCGGATCTGGACTCAGATCCTGAAGTCCATCTCTAATATTAACTGTTCAATATATGAAAAAGCTGAGTTCCAAATGTTACCATACTCTAAGGAAAATAGTAAATATTGGAAAATAGTAACTACTGGAATGTAGTATTCCTCCACCATATCACAACTAGAATATTTTGAGCCATAGTGTTTATATTAGCCTCAAACAAGGCAGATTTTAAATATAAAGTTTCAATTTGTTGAAAAGGTTTTTTTTCAGATTATTGCTATTAAATTGTGATTTGTTTCGATTCACTTCTGTTAATTCTTAAGTCTAGTACACACTAGCCGATCCCTGCTGATGCTGATATTGGGGGGTGATAGAGAATTATACATTTCATTAACATGTAAACTGCCAACCTGGTCTAGACAGTCCATACTTTCATATAATGAATCAAAGGCATCAGATGACCAAATCACCTATCACCAGTTACAGGCAATTTTATAATAAATGCTTGCCTATTAATAATAACAAACTGTAGCTTTGCTGTGGATGTTTATGAAAGTACTTTGTATGTTTTTTCTTTACTTTTCTTCACTCATTTTTTCAATTAAAAATAAATGGATATGTCCAACACTTCTCTGGATATAAATGGCTTTGCAGATAAGCCCACCCATTACATTACCATTATTTTTTTATTTTTTTTATTAACAGTTTCTTATATAGCGCAGCAATCTCCGTTGCTCTTTACAATTGGAAATAAAAATGATATAACAAAACTGGGTAATAACAAACAGTCATAGAGTTAGGAAGGCCCTGATCGCAAGCTTACAATCTATAGGGAAATAGGCATGGATACATAAGGATAGGTTCTTGTTGGGCTGTATGATATGGTCATACAGCAATGATGAACTGGGGTCGAGAGGAAGGATGAGAAGACAAGTGAGGATATGTGTGGACCATGCAGAGTGGATGCAATTTGATAGGAAGGTTTATGAAAGTTATGTGGGCGGTTCTGGAATTTGATAAGCTTGCCTGAAGAGGTGAGGTTTCAGGGAACACTTGAAGGTTTAGAGACTAGAGGAGAATCTTACTGTACGTGGTAGGGCATTCCACAGAGTGGGTGCAGCCCGAAGAAAGTCCTGTAATCGTGAGTGGGAGCGAGTAATGAGTGTGGATGAGAGACGCAGATCTTTTGAAGAGCGAAGAGGTCAGGTTGGAAGATATTTTGAGATAAGTGAAGTGATGTACGTTGGTGTAGTTTGGTTAATGGCCTTGTGTGTGAGTAAAATTATTTTATATTGAATACGGTAGAATACAGGTAACCAATGGAGGCACTGACAGAGTGGATCTGCAGACGATGAACGTCTAGCGAGGAAGATTAGCCTCACAGCTGCATTCAGAATGGATTGTAGTGGTGAGAGTCTTGTTTTGGGAAGACCGGTTAGGAGACTATTGCAATAATCAATGCAGGAGATAATGAGACCATGGATTAGAGTTTTAGCAGTGTCTTGTGTAAGGTATGGTCATATTTTGCATATGTTTTTTAGATGCATGTAACATGATTTTGAGACAGATTGAATGTGGGAAACAAAGGACAGATCAGAGTCAAGGATGACACCTAGGCGGCGAGCTTGTGAGGTAGGGTAGAGTGTTGAGTTTTCAACAGTGATAGAGATATCAGGTTGGTACTGACTATTGGCCAGTGGAAATATAATTAACTCTGTTTTTGAAATATTAAATTTGAGGTGGCGAGATGTTATCCAAGATGAAATGTCAGAAAGGCATTCAGTGACACAGCCCAGTACAGATAGGGACAAATCAGAGGAGGATAGGTAGATTTGAGTATCATCTGCGTACAGATGATACTGAAATCCAAAACAGCTGATTAGTTTACAAATAGATGAGTTATAGAGAAAAGCAGAGGACCCAAGGCTGAGCCTTGCGGTACTCCAACTGAAAGAGGTAGCGACGAGGAGCTAGATTCAGAGAAGCGAACACTGAAGGAGCGATTAGATAAGTAGGATAGGAACCAAGAAAGGGCTGTGTCTTTAAGACCTAGGGATTGTAGTGTTTGTATGAGAAGAGAGTGCATACATGTATCGGGGGTATACCGCACTGGAAAATAATAACGTATCTAATGTATAATATTTAGACCAAAATGTAATGAGTAAAAAGAGAAAACAAAGTCTTTTAATTAATCTTATATTTGGTGGTGCACCCTGAGTCAGTAATGAAACATGCAACAAGAAAAGAAGACTCTTTTGTGGGCGCACTCTTGTATGTGTATGTATAGACGTCTCAGAAGAAACAATGATAAAAAAATATATAAATTTTATTAGCAAAAATCGATAGAATAGTAGTAGAATATTTTGTCAAAATATCAAAACGAGGGGGGGAAGGGGGGGGGGTAAGGGAACACAGGACAAATTTTAACAGTGTAAATACTGAATAACAGTTCTGGGCTGCCTGGGTTCAATAAATACAGAAAGATAACAGCTGGAGGCCTGAAAAAATACCTATATGGGTCCTAAATAGGTATATAAATCAAATTTTACCTATATTAGGTTGATGATATGTCAGCTACATCTCTTGTGAGTAATAGAAATAGAAAAGGCTTGAATGAGCAAGATGAATCTGCTGTCAGTGTTAGACGCTGAGCAAAACCGTCCAAGGACTTCTACTGAACTGAGTATTCCTCAAGAGTCTCCCACTTGAGTACTAACCCAGCCCAACACTGCTTAGCTTCCAAGATCGGAAGGATTCGGGTGTTGCCAGTGTGGTATGAAAGTAGAAGGAATATTTGATATCGAGGGCTCGGGAATCACTGATGAGAGTTCATAAATGGGGAAGAAAAAGAGTAGATATAGGTTGGAGAAGAAAATAGGGGATCTGCTGCCAATGTTAGACAGGGATGGTACCCCTGAATCAATGGTGAGAGTCCTGAAATTAGAAGAAGTAGGAAAAAACGAGGAGAGGAAGGAACAATGCTGGTCTATGGTTGTTTGCTGAAAAGGTCAAAGGTCAATGAGCTTATAGGTACAAATAAACAGTTGTCCTACAGATAACTTATTTCAGATAAGCCTTCCAATTGCAGGGTACTAACAGTACCTGTGATGTTAATAATACCAAATGTTTAAGAGAAGCTGATTGTAAGCAAATTATCAGGAAATGAATATGATTTGAACCATAGAAGAATATCTATTTCATATTAACAGATTGATATCATGCATCTCAAAAAGATATCATGTGGAAAAAATTAGCAAAGTAGTAACATATTGGTGGCAACAGTTCTATAATGCGGAGAAAGATAAATTGTGACTTTTATGTCTAACTGATATCAAAGCTGCAGAGATACATTACATAATAATAATAATAATAATAATAATAATAGAAAATGCTACTATAAACCTTCTCTCCAAGTGGATTTGGAAAAAAGCAGAAAGAAAGGAGAGAAGAAAGGAAATTCTTGAAAAAATGCTGAGCCAATAGATATGTCAGATTTGGAACTGAACAAAGCTCTAGTAACCCATTATAGCTCAACAATATTATATATCATAAATTGAGGAGCCGCTGAAAGCCGGCTGCCTAAAAGGACAGGTACTTTCATAAATCTGATATAGGTCAATTTTGTAAGACAGTATATACAGCGAGCATCGAAGTAAATATCAATGGATATAAGAGAAATATACTGTGATTGTGCAGATGTTACCCGGGATGAAGGGAGCAGTCAATCACTGGTAAGAGGCAGAGTATACATAGGAGATGTCCGTATCAAGGTCCAGGCGTGTCACGAATGCGGGATACAGTGTATACTGACAGTACCCGGGATGAAGGGAGCAGTCAATCACTGGTAAAAGCCCGGAGAACGGGCGAAACGCGTCTTCCACATCCCACTGCCTGGGGACAGCCGACTCCGGACAGCCTGAACCTCGTGCAGCCCCATCTCATCCAGCCGCTACGAGCTCGAGACGCCACACACTGCCGCAACCTGATATCGGACATTGCGCTCCTCCCACCCTCATCTCAGACACAGACAGCCGTATCAGCCTTACAGTCCCACAACATCCTGCATCACGGTCATCGGACATTCTTGTTATCTGTCTGCAACAGACCTCTACAGACTCCGTCTCGGAAACTGACCAGGTAGACTGTTCTGCTCTGTGGCCGCATCGCACTGTGCAATTATAGTACACACTGTATCCCGCATTCGTGACATGCCTGGATCCTGATACGGACATCTCCTGTGTATATTGTACTCTGCCTTTTACCAGTGATTGACTGCTCCCTTCATCCCGGGTACTGTCAGTATACACTGTATCCCGCATTCGTGACACGCCTGGACCTTGATACGGACATCTCCTATGTATACTGTACTCTGCCTCTTACCAGTGATTGACCGCTCCCTTCATCCCGGGTAACATCTGCACAATCACAGTATATTTCTCTTATATCCATTGATATTTACTTCGATGCTCGCTGTATATACTGTCTTACAAAATTGACCTATATCAGATTTATGAAAGTACCTGTCCTTTTAGGCAGCCGGCTTTCAGCGGCTCCTCAATTTATGATATATAATATTGTTGAGCTATAATGGGTTACTAGAGCTTTGTTCAGTTCCAAATCTGACATATCTATTGGCTCAGCATTTTTTCAAGAATTTCCTTTCTTCTCTCCTTTCTTTCTGCTTTTTTCCAAATCCACTTGGAGAGAAGGTTTATAGTAGCATTTTCTATTATTATTATTATTATTATTATGTAATGTATCTCTGCAGCTTTGATATCAGTTAGACATAAAAGTCACAATTTATCTTTCTCCGCATTATAGAACTGTTGCCACCAATATGTTACTACTTTGCTAATTTTTTCCACATGATATCTTTTTGAGATGCATGATATCAATCTGTTAATATGAAATAGATATTCTTCTATGGTTCAAATCATATTCATTTCCTGATAATTTGCTTACAATCAGCTTCTCTTAAACATTTGGTATTATTAACATCACAGGTACTGTTAGTACCCTGCAATTGGAAGGCTTATCTGAAATAAGTTATCTGTAGGACAACTGTTTATTTGTACCTATAAGCTCATTGACCTTTGACCTTTTCAGAAAACAACCATAGACCAGCATTGTTCCTTCCTCTCCTCGTTTTTTCCTACTTCTTCTAATTTCAGGACTCTCACCATTGATTCAGGGGTACCATCCCTGTCTAACATTGGCAGCAGATCCCCTATTTTCTTCTCCAACCTATATCTACTCTTTTTCTTCCCCATTCATGAACTCTCATCAATGATTCCCGAGCCCTCGATATCAAATATTCCTTCTACTTTCATACCACACTGGCAACGCCGAATCCTTCCGATCTTGGAAGCTAAGCAGTGTTGGGCTAGGTTAGTACTCAAGTGGGAGACTCTTGAGGAATACTCAGTTCAGTAGAAGTCCTTGGACGGTTTTGCTCAGCGTCTAACACTGACAGCAGATTCATCTTGCTCATTCAAGCCTTTTCTATTTCTATTACTCACAAGAGATCTAGCTGACATATCATCAACCTAATATAGGTAACATTTTATTTATATACCTATTTAGGACCCATATAGGTATTTTTTCAGGCCTCCAGCTGTTATCTTTCTGTATTTATTGAACCCAGGCAGCCCAGAACTGTTATTCAGTATTTACACTGTTAAAATTTGTCCTGTGTTCCCTTCCCCTCCCCCCCCCCTCCCCCCCCCCCCCTCGTTTTGATATTTTGACAAAATATTCTACCACTATTCTAGCGATTTTTGCTAATAAAATTTAGGGGGGAGGAGATAGAAGATACACAAAATTTTGTTGCTCCCCCCCCTCATTTGGAATAGGGCTAGTGCACGCTATAGGCATGCTGCAAAAATAAAGGGGTGTAACTTTGTTGGGAACGGGCATGGTTACTAAATAGTAGCAATTTACATTATACAACACAGTAGGGTCCGTTATTCACATTAAATCACACAGTAGTGCCCCTTGTTCATGTTACACCATTGATGGAATGACAATAAGCAGCTTTAGTAGCAGGGGTACCATCCCTGTTTAACATTGGCAGCAGATCCCCTATTTTCTTCTCCAACCTATATCTACTCTTTTTCTTCCCCATTCATGAACTCTCATCAGTGATTCCCGAGCCCTCGATATCAAATATTCCTTCTACTTTCATACCACACTGGCAACGCCCGAATCCTTCCGATCTTGGAAGCTAAGCAGTGTTGGGCTGGGTTAGTACTCAAGTGGGAGACTCTTGAGGAATACTCAGTTCAGTAGAAGTCCTTGGACGGTTTTGCTCAGCGTCTAACACTGACAGCAGATTCATCTTGCTCATTCAAGCCTTTTCTAATTCTATTACTCACAAGAGATGTAGCTGACATATCATCAACCTAATATAGGTAAAATTTGATTTATATACCTATTTAGGACCCATATAGGTATTTTTTCAGGCCTCCAGCTGTTATCTTTCTGTATTTTTTGAACCCAGGCAGCCCAGAACTGTTATTCAGTATTTACACTGTTAAAATTTGTTCTGTGTTCCCTTCCCCTCCCCCCCCCCCTTCTCCCCCCCTTGTTTTGACATTTTGACAAAATATTCTACTACTGTTCTATCGATTTTTGCTAATACAATTTATATATTTTTTTATCATTATTTCTTCTGAGACGTCTATACATACACATACAAGAGTACACCCACAAAACAGTCTTCTTTTCTATTTTCTTGTTGCATGAGAAGAGAGTGGTCAACAGTGTCAAAGGCAGCAGATAGATCTAGAAGAATAAGTAGTGAGTAATGGCCTTTAGACTTCGTAGTGACCAAATCATTAATCACTTTACTCAGTGCTGTCTCTGTGGAGTGTTGGGAGTGGGAGCCTGACTGAAGCGGGTCCAATAAATTGTGTGAGTTAAGAAAGTGTGTGTCGAGTGTAGGAAAGTCTCTCAAGTAGCTTACAGAGACAAGGGAGCTGATAGATAGGGCGGTAGTTTGAGAGAGAGTTAGGGTCAGAATTTTGTTTTTTTCAAAATGGAAGGGAGTAATCACTGCATGCTTGAACAGTGAAGGAAAAATACCAGTAGAGAAAGAGAGAGATTACAGAGTTAGTTAAGGTAGGGATGAGCACCGGAGACAGAACTTTACTTATTTGTGATGGTAAAGGATCAAGAGGAAAGGTAGTAGAGAAGCAGCATGAGAAGAGTGATGATACTTCATCTTCATTTGTGTGATCAAATGAAGAGAGAGTGCCAGAGGGTTCAGGTAAAGAACGGAGCAGGTCACTGGCTGCCGAAGAGCATACCATTTCATCTTGGATCTTATCAATCTTCTCCTTGAAGTAGGAAGCAAGATCTTGTGCCTTGATAGTGTTGATAGTGGCTGGCGGGGTAGGTGAGGGAGGATTGAGAAGTGATTTAAATGTATTAAAGAGTAATTTGGGGTTAGAGGCTTGAGCAGAGATAAGAGTCTGTAAATATGTTTGTTTGGAAGTGTCCAGGGCATTTCTATAAGAGTGGTAGACAGTCTTATATGTGAGGAAGTCACTTAAAATACGAGATTTACACCACTGACATTCAAGTGTACGTTTGAGTTTTTGTAGTTGTCTTGTTAATTTGGAGTGCCATGGTTGACATCTAGGCCTATGTGGAGTGTGATGGGTAGCTGGAGCCACTTCATCAAGGGCTAGTTCTAGAGTCTGGTTCAGGTGTGATACAGCCATCTCAGGAGAGGTGAATGCAGAAATAGGTGAAAACAGTTGTTGGAGTGAGGTGGAAAATAGAATATGTATTAGGGATGCACACCAGCCCAAATCTCGAGTTTTGGGTTCTTGTTTTGGATCTTTATCTCCTTCGTGTTTTGGATCTGTATTTGTTTTGCTGAAACCTCCATTGCAAGTTGTGTGCATGGCAGGATTGCAAGGAGAAAGCTGCTCTCCATAAGAACATTGATGCCCCCATGGAGCTATTGCTGCTTATTCACAAATGCGTACACATTCGCAGGTTATAAGCAAGAACAAGGAATATCAGGCTAAAGGGTAGTCCTATGGATGCGCATTCTGGGCATGGCAGTAGCGACGCATGAACCATGTTTTTGTACGTAAGAGCTCGCAGCTGACGGCAGATACACACCCCAAAAACGGGCATGACATGCTTGCATTTTTCCAACCACTCCTTGTTACCAAATGGTCACTTCCTGTCAATCTCTATATGGTCAAACCTCACTGCAAGTGGGATCGAGTGGCACCTTGACGCATACCAATGCAATTGCGGTACTTGTGCAGTCTGCCAATAATTGCTCAATTGCATGGAACTTCAGCTTTGCGTTCATCTGAATAAGGCCCTTTATCTACTGTGCATACCAGATCTATTGGAAAATTGCAGGGGTGCAACTTTACTAGGGATTTCTGTGGGGACTGTGGAGATTTAGGTATAGCCTAGGGCAGGGGTGGACAACCAGTCAGAGACAAAGAGCCAAAAAATCTTGTTAGGTACGTCAAAGAGCCGACATCAAGCCGAAGGCGCGTGTGCAAAAATGGGGTGTGACCTTGTGCCTGCTGGGCCACACCCCAGGTATAAAAGACAATAAAAATGCCAGATCCACATAAAATAAATTTTAAAGCCAGAATCAACATAAAATACATTGAAAAAGACACTTCCACATAAAATAAAATCCAGATCCACATAAAATATATTGAAAAAGCCATATTTACATAATACACTTCAGCTCCTCCATGTGTCACTCCAGCCAGCTCCCCCATGTGTCAATGTGTCACTCCAGCCAGCACCCTCCTGTGTCACTCCAGTCAGCTCCCCATTGTGTCTCTCCTGCCAGGATTCTCCTTTGTCACTCCAGCCAGCTCCCCATTGTATCACTCCAGCCCACACTCATATGTCACTACAGCCCAGTTTCTGGCTCCCTCGGTTTTCAGTCAGCGTAGTGCTGCTGTGTGTCTGGTTGGAGTGCACCGGTTTCCAGGATCTGTTGTGGTCAGGTGACAGTGTCGGGAGCCACATTTGAATAAAGAAAGAGCCGCATGTGGCTCGAGAGCCACAGGTTGGCCACGGCTGGCCTAGGGGCACAGGGTGTGCAGGCCCCCTGGGACATGTATGCAGTTGCTGCACCCACTATGCCTCTTTTCTAATCACTTATTCAAAGCAGCATTCTGCACATATTCACCAAGAGCAGCAGTGAGCGGGCCATATATTCTAGATTTTCCACTGTGGGAAAAACCTGTCTATGTGTGGGAAAGCTGGACAGAGGCTGCAATCTGTCTTGTCTAAATTGTGACAGCTAGGCTTTGTACTGAAGCTTATTTCACTTATTCCTGAGAGAAACCAATTTTTCCAACCTTTTATGACATTTGGTCAAAATTACTGTATGTGCAGATTTTCTACATAGTAGTGATTAGAGGTTATGTATGATCAATGGCAAAATTGCTTCTACGAGATGTTAACAACTATGTATTTGTACAAGAATATGGTGTGTTATATGGAAATAATATGTTTTGCTTAGATAAATCGCTTACACTTATTTCAATTATAAACTTAAATCACTAAAATGAGATTTCAAATTGTCGACAGGATATGCCAAAGCCAAGGAGGGTGCCCTGGCCCAGAACTTCCTGCTCCCACCTCAGGTGCATGTAAGGAAGGTGGCTGTCAGGCACGTCAGTAGTATGAGCCCTGCAGCTTTCCTTCTAGGCACCTTGCAAGATACAACAGTGTCGGGGTGCCATCAGGATTGAGAACATGCCGCTACTCTCAGCCTTGTGGCAGCAACTATTGAACACTCCTCAGCCAGGGCTGCAGCACCAGTTGTACATACCTCTTTAAAGACCTATATAAAGTAGGTTGGTGCAGTGCACAGTTTCATTTGGGTATTTTAGGCTTTTAGCTTTTTGGCACACAAAGGGACATACGTATTCTGAGTCGACTGCAGCCACGTCCTTGCGTACTTTTTTTTGCAGGTGACACCTAAAACTATGAATATGTCTCTGCAAAGCTCTTCCCTGGTGTACATCTGTGTGGATGTATGTGCAAGGATCTGCGCACAAACCCACCAACCTGTCACTGCCCAGAAACACCCACTACATGTTCAATATACTTGTCACAACTGAGGGCCTGAGCTGACGGAAGGCAGCCTCAGTTGTAGGGGCTGAGATGTACCGGAACCTGGGAGGTTGTATCAGACCCCTGGACATGTAAGTAACATGAAGAGAAACCGCCCGAAGGCGTGACCACGACAACTTGAGTAAAAGTCAATGATATTTATTTATGACAAACTCCATGCATCACAGTAGCAGTAAAAAGTAACATAAAAATCAGCAGAGAAATAATAATACAGTTCCTGGGTACTACAGGGTGGCAGGGGCCACAGAGCTCTGGTGGTATGAGACAGTTCTTATTATCTGCAAGTTGGAAAGTCCTTACCAGGCTCAACTGTAGCAATGAGGAAAGCCCAGGGTCGTACCAGCTGGTGTTCCAGGGAAAGCTGGACTGCTGTAGATAAAATGCTGCTGTGGGTACTGGTTAGAACCAGACAGGTGTTGGCACGGAGTGGATACTGGCTGGAACCAGTTAAATAATAAATAAAGCTTGAGAGCGATGCAATGTAGATGAAATGTAGAATTTGAGAGCGGAGAAATAATAATACCGGTGGAGAGTGGTAAACTGCAGAAAGGACACCGGCCCTTTAAGAGAAGCTGTACACTGCTGGAAGCTAAGCTGGAAGCAGGTGATGTTGTAGCTGGAAACAGGTGAGTCCAGAATGGATCGGAGAGTCAGGCTACACCGCAGATGGAATGCTGGTGCGGGTCTCTATAGCAGAAGTCTGGAGACAGGAGCTGGAACCTGGAAGACATTCACAGAAGAGAGACAAACTGGAACTAGGTTTGACAACCAAAGCACTGACGCCTTCCTTGCTCAGGCACAACCTATTTATACCTGCAGCAAGGAAGGCATTGGCTAGGCAATTATGCAAATTAATAATACTGACAACGGATTGGTAGGAATGATCAGCTGACAGAATCCAAGATGGCTGCGCCCATGCAGACACTTGGAGGGAAGTTTGGATTGTAATCCATGTGGTCTGGAAAACAGTAATGGCGGCGCCGGCCACCGGAGACAGGAGACGCCAGGCTGACAGATGCACATCCGACCACGCGGACACAGCGGAGGCCGCGGCTGACGTAATCGCCACTCTGAATGCAGAAGCTCAGGGACGGCGGCGGAGGCCGCGGGAGACGCCATGCCAGATGTATAAGGCGTTACTGTGACTGCGTCCAGAGAGACAGGAGAGGATGCGGGAATGTGCACATCAGGATAACAGATGGGATCCGGTCCTGGAGCGCTGAGCCAGCCTTAGGAGGCATCTGATAGGTAAGAAATGGCGTCCAGATACCCGGATCGTGACAGCACCCCCCCTTTAGGAGTGGCCCCAGGACACTTCTTTGGCTTTTGAGGAAACTTGGAATGGAATCTCCGGACCAAGGCAGGAGCATGGACATCAGAAGCATTGGTCCATGAACGTTCCTCAGGGCCATAACCCTTCCAGTCAATAAGATACTGAAGTTGACCGTAACGGTGACGTGAGTCCAGGATCTTGGCTACTTCATACTCAACGCCTCATTGAGTTTGGACTTTCGGAGTTGGAGGAAGTGAGGAATGAAACCGATTCAAGATTAGCGGTTTCAACAGGGAAACATGGAATGTCCTGGGTATCTTTAAGAAGGGAGGCAACTGGAGTCTGTAAGCAACAGGATTGATGACTTGATCAATTTTAAAAGGACCGATGTAGCAAGGTGCAAACTTCATACTGGGAACTCTTAACCTCAAATTCTTCGTGGATAACCATACCCGATCACCCACCTTGAGAGCAGGAACTGCTCGACGCTTCTTATCCGCAAACTTCTTGTACCTGAACGATGCCTTGAGCAGAGCTGATCGTACGCTCTTCCAGATATTGGCAAACTGATGCAAGGTGATATCCACTGCGGGAACAGAAGTTGCTGGAAGCGGTTGGAACTCAGGGACTTTAGGATGGAATCCAAAGTTGGTGAAGAATGGTGTTGAAGAAGATGAAGAATGATACTGGTTGTTATGACAGAACTCGGCCCAGGGAAGTAATTGAACCCAGTCATCTTGAGAGGAGGACACATAGATGCGGAGGAAGGACTCCAAGTCCTGATTCACCCTCTCAGTTTGACCATTGGTCTGAGGATGGTAAGCCGTGGAAAACTTTAGCTTGACTTGGAGGGCTTGACATAAACTTCGCCAGAATTTGGCTGTGAATTGAACTCCTCGATCTGAGATAATTTCTTCTGGAAGACCGTGGAGTCGAAAGATCTCTTGTATGAATACTTGAGCCAACTTGGAAGCTGACGGAAGACCGGTGAGAGGAATGAAGTGTGCCATCTTGGTGAACCGGTCAACTACCACCCAGATGGTATTAAACTTGTTGCACATGGGCAAATCTGTAATAAAATCCATCGACAAATGGGTCCATGGTCGACGGGGAGCAGATAGTGGAACCAGTTGCCCCGCAGGCGACTGGCGGAATACTTTATGTTGAGCACACTTTGGGCAAGATGCAATAAACTCCAAAACGTCCTTTTTCAGAGTTGGCCACCAATAAGACCTAGAGATAAACTCCAGGGTTTTTTGGATACCTGTATGTCCGGCAAAGCGGGAAGCATGGGCCCAATGCATGAGCTTCTTCCTTAGTGTCGGCTTCACAAAACTTTTCCCTGATGGGGGCGTAGAGTCCATCCCTACCGTGGAGAATGCCAACGGATTTATAATAGGATGCTTGTCTGAAGACTCTGACTCATTTTCTTGCTCCCATGAGCGGGAAAGGGCATCGGCCTTGCGATTCTGAGAGCCCGGACAGAACTGGAGTTTAAAGTCGAACCTGGAAAAGAAAAGTGCCCATCTGGCCTGACGAGGGTTGAGACATTGTGCGCCTTTCAGATATAGAAGGTTCTTGTGGTCTGTAAGGATGGTGATTGAATGAGAAGCTCCCTCCAACAGATATCTCCACTCCTCTAGAGCGAGCTTGATGGCTAGCAACTCCTGGTCGCCAATGGCATAGTTGCGCTCCGCTGGGGAGAACTTCCGTGAGAAGAAACTGCAAGGATGTAAATGGCCATCTTTAGCCCTCTGAGATAACACCGCTCCTACTCCAACGGCGGAGGCATCCACCTCTAGGATGAAAGGAGAGTCGATGTCAGGCTGTTTCAGGACAGGCGCAGAGATGAACCTCTGTTTTAAAAGATGAAAAGCTTGCATGGCTTCTTCAGACCACTTGGACGGGTTAGCACCCTTCTTGGTGAAAGCAGTAATAGGCGCCACAATGGTGGAAAAGTCTCGTATAAACTTTCGGTAATAATTGGCGAACCCTAAGAACCTCTGGACCCCTTTGAGGGTTAAGGGTACCGGCCAATTCTGGATTGCTTGTAGTTTCTCAGGATCCATCTCTAGTCCGGAACCGGACACAATGTACCCTAGAAACGGAATGGACTTGACTTCAAAGACGCATTTCTCTAATTTGCAATAGAGATGATTGACACGGAGACGGGACAGAACCTCCTTTACCCAAAAACGATGTTCCTCTAAATTGTTGGCAAAAATGAGGATATCGTCTAGATAGACCACGACATGACGGTATAGAATGTCTCTGAAGATCTCATTGTCGAAATGCTGGAAGACAGCTGGAGCATTGCTCAATCCGAAGGGCATGACGAGGTACTCATAATGTCCGTCACGGGTGTTAAATGCGGTCTTCCACTCGTCACCCTCACGGATCCGGATGAGATTGTATGCACCTCTCAAGTCCAGCTTTGTAAAGATGGTAGCTCCGCTAACTCTGTCAAAGAGCTCAGTAATCAGGGGTAAAGGATAGCGGTTCTTAATGGTAATGTCGTTCAAACCTCTGTAGTCGATGCACGGCCGCAGACCACCATCTTTCTTTTTTACAAAAAAGAAGCCTGCGCCGGCTGGAGAAGAAGAAGGTCGAATGAACCCCTTTGCTAGGTTCTCTTTAATGTATTCCTCCATAGAATGCGTCTCGGGCAGAGACAACGGATAAGTTCGGCCTCGAGGTGGAACCTTCCCTGGAACGAGATCAATCGGGCAGTCCCATTCTCTATGAGGAGGAAGGATATCAGCAGAAGCTTTACTGAACACATCCGTGAAATCTTGATATGGAGGAGGTGGAACATCAGACGACCTGGGGGAGGAAGAACAGACAGGCAACACTTTAAACAAACATGTCTCAGCACAGGAGGGACCCCATGCCAGGATTTGCGTAGTCGTCCAATCAATTGTAGGATTGTGAAGACGGAGCCATGGAAGGCCCAGGACCACAGGATGTGTGGCTCTTGGAATCACTAAAAGTGAAATAAGTTCGGAATGAAGAACTCCCACTCTCAGACGAACTGGTAGAGTCCTTAGAGCAATAACTGTATCAAAAATTTTACTGCCATCCACGGCAGTTAAGGAAAAGGAGGAAGGAAGTCTCTCGGTGGGTAGGGACCACCGTTTAACATAGGCTTCGGTAATAAAGTTCCCAGCTGCTCCGGAATCCAGGAGGGCAATGACGTTCTGATAACGTTGAGCAACTTGAAGTGAGACTGGGAGATTACAATCTTGAGGAGATGGAGAGGAGATCATTACTCCTAGCCGGCCCTCTCCTTGACGAGCTAGGACTTGGAGTCCCGGACGTTTGGGACAGGCATTAATGGTGTGAGACGGAGCTGCACAATAAAGACAGAGAGACTCGGACAGACGTCTTCGGCGCTCAGCAGGAGTTAATCGGGAACGGACAATTTGCATGGGCTCATCTTTAGTTGGTGACAGTTGGCGAGGAGGAGGAGCAGAAGATTTTGGAGCAGATGATCTTCCACGCTCAGTTGCTCTCTCTCTGAAACGTAAGTCAACTTTTGTACAAAGTGAGATTAGCTCATCTAACTTGGAGGGTAAGTCTCTGGTAGCTAACTCATCTTTAATACGCTCGGATAAACCATGCCAGAATGCAGCATACAGGGCCTCATCGTTCCATGCCAGTTCAGATGCCAGGATCTGGAACTGTATAAGATATTGTCCTACAGTATGTGATCCCTGGCGTAAACGGAGAATCTCAGACGAAGCTGAAGTTACCCGGCCTGGCTCGTCGAAGATGCGCCTGAATGTTGACACGAATGCAGTGTAAGAAGATAGCAGGGCGTCGGACCTCTCCCATAACGGTGATGCCCAGTCAAGGGCTGAGCCACTGAGAAGTGAGATGATGTAGGCAATTTTTGTACGGTCACTGGGAAAATTGCCAGGTTGTAGCTCAAACTGAATCTCACACTGGTTGAGAAATCCCCTGCAGAATCTTGGAGATCCGTCAAATTTTGCTGGCGTTGGAAGATGAAGACGTGGAGCAGAAACGGGTAAGGTGGGTGGGGTTATAGTTGGAGTCACTGTGGTTGACGCCCCAGATGCGCCTGATCCACGGAGAGTTGTCTGAATCCCATCCAGCCGAGTAGAGAGATCCTGGAGACAGCGGATGATGTGGCCCTGTGCAGCCTCCTGATGTTCAAGTCGGGCTGCCAGTTCTTGCATCGGCCTGGCCGCTTGATCCTGGTCTCCGGCTGGATTCATTTGGTCAGTGCTTACTGTCACAACTGAGGGCCTGAGCTGACGGAAGGCAGCCTCAGTTGTAGGGGCTGAGATGTACCGGAACCTGGGAGGTTGTATCAGACCCCTGGACATGTAAGTAACATGAAGAGAAACCGCCCGAAGGCGTGACCATGACAACTTGAGTAAAAGTCAATGATATTTATTTATGACAAACTCCATGCATCACAGTAGCAGTAAAAAGTAACATAAAAATCAGCAGAGAAATAATAATACAGTTCCTGGGTACTACAGGGTGGCAGGGGCCACAGAGCTCTGGTGGTATGAGACAGTTCTTATTATCTGCAAGTTGGAAAGTCCTTACCAGGCTCAACTGTAGCAATGAGGAAAGCCCAGGGTCGTACCAGCTGGTGTTCCAGGGAAAGCTGGACTGCTGTAGATAAAATGCTGCTGTGGGTACTGGTTAGAACCAGACAGGTGTTGGCACGGAGTGGATACTGGCTGGAACCAGTTAAATAATAAATAAAGCTTGAGAGCGATGCAATGTAGATGAAATGTAGAATTTGAGAGCGGAGAAATAATAATACCGGTGGAGAGTGGTAAACTGCAGAAAGGACACCGGCCCTTTAAGAGAAGCTGTACACTGCTGGAAGCTAAGCTGGAAGCAGGTGATGTTGTAGCTGGAAACAGGTGAGTCCAGAATGGATCGGAGAGTCAGGCTACACCGCAGATGGAATGCTGGTGCGGGTCTCTATAGCAGAAGTCTGGAGACAGGAGCTGGAACCTGGAAGACATTCACAGAAGAGAGACAAACTGGAACTAGGTTTGACAACCAAAGCACTGACGCCTTCCTTGCTCAGGCACAACCTATTTATACCTGCAGCAAGGAAGGCATTGGCTAGGCAATTATGCAAATTAATAATACTGACAACGGATTGGTAGGAATGATCAGCTGACAGAATCCAAGATGGCTGCGCCCATGCAGACACTTGGAGGGAAGTTTGGATTGTAATCCATGTGGTCTGGAAAACAGTAATGGCGGCGCCGGCCACCGGAGACAGTAGACGCCAGGCTGACAGATGCACATCCGACCACGCGGACACAGCGGAGGCCGCGGCTGACGTAATCGCCACTCTGAATGCAGAAGCTCAGGGACGGCGGCGGAGGCCGCGGGAGACGCCATGCCAGATGTATAAGGCGTTACTGTGACTGCGTCCAGAGAGACAGGAGAGGATGCGGGAATGTGACATCAGGATAACAGATGGGATCCGGTCCTGGAGCGCTGAGCCAGCCTTAGGAGGCATCTGATAGGTAAGAAATGGCGTCCAGATACCCGGATCGTGACAATACTTTTTCATGCATTTCAAATTGCAACTGCAACTCTGTACAGACACAATCGGGATGCAAGTGCAGTGACGGCCCTAACCAATACGATGTCCTAGGCAAGATTTTGGCTGGTGCCCCCTAGCACCCCCGCTAGTTCCGCCTCTAACCCTGCACCCCTTTCCCAGCAACATCACCCCTCACCTATAGCAGTCCTCATTTTGGTGCTCCTACCGCCTATATTTTAATAGGAACAGTGCGCACATTCGGTGCACAGCCCAAAAAGGGGAATGTTGTTGCAGGGAAGGGGCATGGCCACACAATGGTAGCCCCAATTCAAATTACGCCACACAGTAGTGCAACTTTATTCACATTATATTGTGTGATAGTGTCCCTAATTCACGTTACATCACACAGTAGTACCACTTTACCATTTATAACTCCTCACAGTAGTGCCCCTTATTCATATTACATCACACTGAATTGCTCCTTATTCACATTACACCACACCATATTGCTCTTTATTCACATTAGACCACACAGTAGTAGTGTCCTTTCTATACGTTACACCACACAGTAGAGCACCTTATACACACAATGCCACACATTAGTAATGCCTTTATACACATAATACCACACAGTAATGCCCCTTACACATATGACACATATTATTAATGTCCTTATAAGCATAATGCACCTTACACATTATGCCAACCTTTATTAATGCCCTTATACACATAATGTCCCTTTCACATATGCCACACATTATTAGTGCACTTATACACATGACACACATAGTGCCCCTTACACATATGTCGAACACTACAGCACAACCAACCCACTCGCACACAGCACTCACATGGCTGCTAACACTGTGACCTCTGCCTCTGCTTGGATACATATGTGTCCTCATACATCTTGCCTCAGCAAGAGATGCCTGGCGTGAGTCAGCTGGCAGCTCTGCTAATGTCGGGCACCTTTTTCTGATGAAAATGCATCTTATTTGCATTACTATGTGGCTAAGATGCACACGCAGCTTCTGTTGATTAAAATGATATGCGGCATGCCTATATTATGTGTGCGACTGTCTCTGTATCTGCATACGAAATGCTACATTACAGTGATTTCCAGGAATACACTGTGACGTAGCCTTTCATATGCAGATACAGCCACAATCACACACAAAATATAGGCATGCCGCATATCATTTTAATCAGCAGAAGCTCATTCTGCCCCTAGGCATTTGCCTAGTTTGCCTATGCCTATGGCAGGCTCTGTGCAAGTGCATCCCACATCGCCACTGAATCACGGCCAAAGTGGCCTCATTTAATACCATCTTTAAAATGTAATTCATTTTCAACTTCTATCTTTGTGTCAATGTAAGTCAAATGTTAAAAGAAACTGAATGGACCCTGCATTAAATATTCTTACACATAGGAAAAGCAGTTTACAACAGGGACGTACAGTCAAGGTAGGCAGGGGAGGCAGAGCTTCACCTGTCATACTCCCTGACATACTCAGCATTGCAGTAATTAGAATTGCAGCTGAGCAGACCTATGTAGTGTGTAACTGCAGGAGACTGAATGTGTGGCTACATACTACATTTTTCTCTTTCCTTTGTATACATATTACCCCATTTTGCCTGTGGTAGCACCCCCCAGTGAAGATAATCCACACGAATAAAATTTAAAAACTTAAGGGGGTCATTTAGAAGAAATAGAAATGACTTGTTCGACCTTTTCTCTTTATGTTTAATTACACACTACATAGAACTGCCTAGTTGTAATGACTTTAAACTGACAAAAAAAAGTAACATCTATAGTTACAATTATCCTGTTATCTATACAGGAGCAAATAGCTCAATGAGTAATGTATCTGACTGCAATATGATATGTGATGGGTTCAAATCCCCATGGTATGACAGTATTTTAAAATGTGTACTTTAATTGAAGGATGGATGTGACTGCTAAGAAATTTTAAAGAAAGAATAATGAAACTAAATGTCAAAGAGCTCTCAAATTAACTGCATGGATGGTATTAAAAGAGGATTGGTGTCAAAATCCATTTGTGTGCTGTGAAAGTATAGATCAGAGCCATAACTTTACATTCTGGTGCCCTGTGCCAGAAAGAGAATTGGTGTCTCCCCCCCTCATTTGGAATAGGGCTAGTGCACGCTATAGGCATGCTCCAAAAATAAAGGGGTGTAACTTTGTTGGGAACGGGCATGGTGACTAAATAGTAGCAATTTACATTACACAACACAGTAGGGTCCGTTATTCATATTACATCACACAGTAGTGCCCCTTGTTCACGTTACACCATTGATGGAATGACAATAAGCAGCTTTAGTAGCAGATCATGCATCTGCAGTTATCATTTAATATTTCTCCAGAGGGAAGGGAAGGTTAAGATTGCCACATCATTCCTGACACATACAAAAGACATGCTAAATAGAGCTGGCATTTTCAAAGCACTGACAGAAGCTCACGTGTCACACACACTTTAATTACATAGACACACACAGCACAGTACCAAGTACATAAATACACACAAGTCATGTGTTACTGTGCATGGTCTTGTACACCAACATCTCAGTAGCTCCCCTGCCATTAATTTACAGACACTTATAATATCAGGTCAGAAACACTTTCCTGGGGCAGGTACCACGCATAGAGGGGGCAGTGAGGGGAGAACAACCCCCATAGTAACAGGTTATTATCTATCACAGCTCATCAACTGGAATGGATACATCCTACGCCGACCAGCCCAAAGTCTCCTCCATCACCACCTGCGGCCATGTGCTCACTTGTACAGAAAGTCACTACTGCTCTTCTCCCCAAGTTTGCTACTATTACACATTGTAGCGGGCAGCGCTGGTGTATTGGTGCATACAAAGGTGGTGGTTCATACAAAGGCCGTTCATGGGTGGGTGTGGATGGTGCGCCCACAGGGAATATGCGCTCTGTGCCGAGCACCATCTGCACTGCCCTAATTACGGTCCTGGTATAGATGTTCTATACATGTAAATACACTATATATAAATATACGGCTGGTGTAATGATTAGCATTACTGCCTCACAGCACTTAGGTCATGGGTTTGATTCCCACCATGGCCCTAACTGTGCGGAGTTTGTATATTCTCCCCGTACTTGCGTGGGTTTCCTCCAGGTATTCCGGTTTCCTCCCACAATCCAAAAATATACTGGCAGGTTAATTGGCTTCCAACAAAAATTAACTCTAGTGTGAATGTGTCTGTGTGTACAAGTGATAGGGAATATAGAGTGTAAGCTACACTGGGGCAGGGACTGATGTGAACGGCCAAATATTCTGTGTAAAGCGCTGCGGATCCCTAAACACAACTTTTTGGGGTTAGCCATTAATCCTACCTCATGGAGAGAGTCCAACACTGCTTGATCCCTGGGCTAGTGAGACTGACAGTCAGGACTATAGATTACTACATCATCAATATAAGCAGCAGCAAACTGTCTGTGGGGCCTTCAGAGTTCTATCCATCCTCCTTGGAAAGGTGGTGGGTGCCCCATGTAACCCAATAGCAACATCTTGCATTGGAATAGCCCATCTGGTGCAGAAAAGGCTGTCTTTTCTGTCAATGGCACATGAGAGTACCCTTTGGTTAAGTCTAAAGTGGTCAAGAATCATGCTTTTCTCAGTCTTTCAATAAGTTCATCCACCTGAGGCATTGAGTAGGCATCAAACTTAGAAACATTATTCATATTAACGAAATCACTGCAGAAGCATAAGCTCCCATCAGGTTTTGGAATGAACACAATGGGATTTGACCACTCACTATGCGACTCTTCAGTTATATCTACAGCACTGTAGCTTTCAAATTTTTTACATTTATTTGGTATTCTATATGGCTTTAGGTTAACCTTAACCCCTCATTCAGTGATTATGTCATTTTAAATTACTGTTGTTTTATCTAGTAACTCAGAAAGCAAATCTCTATTTCTTATGAGAAATATTTTAGCCTCCTCCTGTTGACTAGTTGAGAGGGTTTTGGTTATTGTCACTTTGGGAACCAAAGGTACTGAGGTTACTGGATGGATCAGGGTTGCTTACATAGCCACTCTGTCCTTCCAAGGTTTTATAAAATGTACATGGTAGATATGTTCAGGCTTTCTTTTCCCAGGCTAGTATACTTAATTATAATTAACCTCACACACTTTTTCCACTTTTTGAAAGGGTCCTTGCCATTTTGCCAAAAATGTACTTTCCACCATGGAGCAAAGGTGCGTACTTGGTCATTACAATTGTACACCTTTTGTTGTGCCTGTTGTGTCTGCTTCAAGTGCTGTCTCACTATTGGCACGACTGCAGCTATTCTCTCCTTCATCTGAGATACATGTTCAGTAACCATTTTATAAGGGCTGGGTTGCTCCTGCCATGTCTCTTTTGCAATATCCAGCAATCCCCTTGGGTGTCTCCCATACAGTAAGTCAAAAGGCCAGAACCCTGTGGAAGATTGTGGAACTTCTCTAATGGCCAGCAACATATAGGGTAATAAATAATCCCAATCTTTTCCATCCTAATATACTACCATATTCTTAAGAGTATTATTAAATCTCTACACCAAACCATCAATCTGAGGATGATACACAGAGGTCTTTACAGTAGCTGAGTAACCTTAAACAGGTGGCACAATTCTTTCATGATTTTGCCTCTGGCAGGAAAAGCAATCTAATTGGATACCCCGTAAAAAAAGAGATCTAATTGGATACCCTGTAAAAAAATGTTGGTGAAACATCAGGAAAAATTGCAAAAGACTCCCATTTTTCACTCCCGAAGTTTCATTGTGAGTAATTGGATAGCGCTATTATACTGTAACTAGCTCAACAAACCCGAAATTGTATATGTGGACTATGTAACAATTTAAAAAAAAAAATCTTAATTCATATGTTAAAGTAGTTATCCTTTGTGTCCCTCTGGATTGATTCCAAGTTCTTGTATACTTAGGAAGAAAACAGTAACAGGAAAGAACCAATATACGGCTGACTGTCATTGATATATAACCAGCAGAGGTCATCGAGAGGTCCAAATAAAGTACAACTATTGTGTAACCCCTATGTTTTTTTTAATTGTATATAGCAGATTTTCCCAGAGAATATTTTTATTTGAACCTCTTGATGACCTCAAATTGACAGTCAGCTCTAAGACATAAAGAAACATCTTCAGTAAAAGCAGGCATTATCTGGTAGATCTCATGCCAGTATTAATATACAAATAAGGGGACAAATGTAATAGAGTGAGAGTTTCAAAAAGTGAGAGATTTGGTAAGGTTTTGCAGTTTTTTTTAAAGTGGCAATCATTTACACAGCAAGATCAACCTGGTTTTGCAGTGTAAATGATTGCCACTTTAAAAAAAAACCCTGAAAAACCTTACCAAATCTCTCACTTTCTGAAACTCTCACTCTATTACATTTGGCCCAAGGTTCTTATTCTTCTTATATTGAACGTGTTTTTAAAAAACACATTAAATAATTTATTTATAAGCTACACTATATTGGTTCATTTTCTTCTCTGAGATTTCAAACCATGTGGACTATATGAGAGGGATAATCAATCAGGTGTGTTTATTGCATACCCAAATGCTTCAGTTTTGGCTGGGAAAGTCACTATTTGAGCCATGGCTACACATTTGAGTCCAGATTATGGGATTACAAATTCTGGGAGGTAACATTGTGACACATCTTTCACTTACTTTCTGATTTTCTACACCTGGTGCAATATCAATATCTTCGGATTGCCAAGAAAAACAATGGGATAAATTAAGTTAGGGAAGAGGGTGAGTTGCCATTACAGCGGCAGCCTTGTGGCCCTATCTCACATGGTACTCACTGAAATCAGCGAGTCGGATGGTACCATAAGTGCGAGATACTGTATAGCAGCACTTTATCGCAGGAGAGAAAACATCATGCCTAATTGAAATAACCGCATTGTGTCATTTGTTCAATTGTCTGCCATCATGATAAAGCAGACTATTACACCAAAGTGTATCATCTTGAACTTGTCAGTATTATGTATAACTGTATATACTGACTCATAGATTAGCTGATGCTTCTGATTACTGTTGCAGTGTGCATCTTTCATGTTGAGGCTTATATTGATTTTAGACACACTATTAACCCATGTGGAATGGTGTGTAGTCAGCACCAAAACAGCCATTGGGCTGTAATGACAGCAGGATAACTGGCTGACTTTCACCCCGACACTGGGCAAAATTCTGAGTTGGAAATTAAAAAAAGAACAAATAATTGTGCACCATGGCAAAACCATGATGCAGATTTAAAATGTGCAAAGAGATTTATATTTGGGACGGGTACTGTATGTACAAACTCACATCTAAATTTCTGTGTAAAAACAAAGCTGCCCAATATTTGTGAAATACATGCAAAAGCAGACAGTAAAAAATTTCTTTGCACCCCTTGTAATGCAACATGGTTTGTCCAGGTACACAGGGGCTGATTCAGAGATTTACAGTAAAGGACTTGCTGAGGCATCTTTGTACACAGTGGCTGTGCTAAAATATGCAAAAGCTGCAGGAGGCATCTTGTGTTAAAAAGTGCCCACTGCCAGCTTTTGTGATCCACTGCTATGCCCAAAACTGCAGCATCGGATCCACTGCATGAACATCGAGTGACCATCAGACATCTGAGTACACAAGCTCCATGCGGATCCCCTCCTCTCTGGCAGTGCAGTAGACTCTGGCTTTGTGTCAGAGTCTACTGTGTATGAGCAGATCTCTGGGAACATGGTGCCCGTGTCACATTCCTGGGTACCTCTCTATCGCGCTTGTGTAAATCACTGGGGAAATGGCCACATCGCCATTTTCCCAGTGATTTTTGCTGTTCTGCAGTGAAGGCAACCACAGGACTCCGTTACACACCAATGTCAGTATGTCAAGGAAAAACACACTGCCAGTTAAACTGAATCTGAGGACACAGCCACTGGTTTTGTCACGACCAGAAACAGAGTCATCTATAAAAATGTATCATAGAATTGGGAGTCAGTTTTTACAAATGCCTCAAGAATAGGGTTGGCACTGAATAACATTCATTAACTGGCATTAAGTTTTTACCACTCTCCTAGATCCCACTTCCCCTTCCTGTAAAGAGGGTGACCCAATGATGAGATTCATGTCATCCATGACTGCTTACCTGCTGCGTGATGACTTGATGATATGTAGCAGAGGATGGGGCTATGGGGTGTATTTAATTATTATGCCCATTGCATTTGCCTTTTGAAAATCCTGGAAGGTTTACAAGTATAGATTTGACTACTGGTCAAAACAATGCTCTCTGTATTGCATAGAGGACACTAGAAAATTTTCTCTATTGTAAATTGTTTCTTTAGATGTTCTCTTTATTGTATATACTATAAAGGGGTATGGTTTGGTTTTCCAGAAATGCAAATCCACCCCAAATTTTGTGGTTCCAAACCAAACCAAACCAAACCAAATTCCACTCAGATCTCACGAGGAAATCCAAACAAGAGTTGCAGTTCGGATCTTGCCGCGTTTTGGAATTTGAATTTTAAATCCATATTTCAGGTTTTGGATTGCAAACATTACATGATTTTAGCTGTTTTATAAATTTTTTAGCAATGATTGTCAACTTTTTAAATCTATTTTTAACCAAACCAAAAATCGAATATGAATCAAAACACAATGGTGCAATAGA
Source organism: Pseudophryne corroboree (assembly GCF_028390025.1). NCBI lineage: Eukaryota > Metazoa > Chordata > Amphibia > Anura > Myobatrachidae > Pseudophryne > Pseudophryne corroboree. The sequence goes on along the minus strand of NC_086448.1, from coordinate 358,967,238 downwards.
ACCAAACCATAACAAAAATAAGGGGGTCTGTGCACATCTCTAATATACTGATCACTAAAAAAAAGAAGTCTGTATTGTACAAAGGTCACTAGAATGAACTCTTTACGGTAAAAATGTTACTAAAATATCCTTTGTATTGCATTAAAAAGGAGAAAAAAACATGGAAAATTGATTCTACTTATAAGGCTCTATATTTTATGACTTTATGATAACAGTCTTTTGGCCTTTACCAGATTTCCTAAAGAAGTGCATGTGGCTTAAGCAGCCTTTAATAAAGTGTGAAGGTAATTAAACTGTAGTATTTAATGGCACTGCAGTTGAATGTCACTATCATATTTATGTGTAAAATATTACTTTAATGTTTCACATCTGAATATTTACACTTTAAAGTTAAGTGGCACTTTAGGATTTACCAGCTACCCTTCAAATCTGACATTTATAACATCAGTAATCATTAGAACAAAAAACCTTTGCTTGATTCATCTATATTTTTAGATTTTGATAGCTGTTGAGCTGCACTGTTCCAACCAAGGAACAAGTCAACACAGAGTCTTCTTGGTGACTAGAGCAAATTCAAATACTGTGGGCTACAGTAGACTGTTCGATGCTAGATGGCAGTGTGAATTCAGCAAACACTTGCAGAATGTATACAGCCTAAAATAAAAACCGCTTATCAAAGCAAGATCAGCATTTTGGAGATTGCAAAACTCATAATAAATTATGCACCATCAGAGATGCAAAAAATATAATTTCACGGATTTTAATCAACACCTTACTTTTATGCATTGAAATACTAAGTCCTATGTTTAATATAAGAATTGCATTCATATAATAAATATAGAATACATGAACAGTTTAATTTACAAATGACAGTAATATACTGTTTGATTTTAAGTCTATTAGAGTCTAAAAAAATCTGCTGTAAACTGAGAAAATTTATTGAACTGCAAATTCCAACACCAAAAATTATTCATATAAAGTGCTTTTCACAATTGCAGGATAATTGGATTGTTCATACAATAAAATGTGCTATCTCTGACTAGAGAAACTTCACAAAGGACACTGAAGACAAACAAATGTAATATGTTTTTTTAAGCTCTTAAAACAATGCAGACCAGCTTGCTTTCTCCAAAAGATTAAACTGATCACTTACAAAAACACACTGAATAGTGGGAGGTCATGGAAAAGGAAATTGTTCAATGGACAAAGGTCACATTTTAGTCAGTCCCAAGGAAGTGTTAAAAGAGCAATAAACTTTAAGATGTCCTTGATTTTGTTCTTGCTATTTTAACGATTTTTTTCCTGAACTTATTTGTGCATTTTCCTTTTTAATTCTTGTGTTCACAATAATTAAATAATTGGAAATATACTCAGGGCCGGATTAAGCCTTGCAGGTACCTGGGGCACTTAGGACAAGGGGGCCCAGGGGAAGGGGTGTGTAGGGGTGTGTGTAGGGGGTTGTATATTAGACATAACCCATTTCAGGAGGGACATAATGCTATCTACCTGGACTTCTCTCTTAATATATGATTGAAGTCACCTGTGTTGAACTATTTAACTGAAAAGAAAGTTTTTTCAACATAAGTGATTGCAGTCATAACTCAAGAAGGAAGTCCAGGTAGAGAACATTTTGTCGCTCCAGGAATGGATCATGTTGGGATGTATGGATTGTGTATGTTTAACTTTAAACAAATGTTGTACATAAGATCTAAACTCATAGTTTAATAATGCCTGGGTACTGTTTAAAGCACCTGATAGGGTATGTTAACCTATTCAGGTCTGGTCTATAAACTCTCTGCAGTCATCAGTCAGAATTCTGTTTCTTTTGCAACCGGTTGGAGATCAGTGAATGAAAAAAGGACACAAGTTCATGTGTAACCTTAATCAAATCATAAAATGACCCGTTAGGGGCCATCATAGCTTTATTATTTATAGCTTGAAGACAAAAGGGTTCATGTTTGCCAATACATTTAGCCAATCAGAATACACCATGTATGTCTTGAAATACATCGATTGTCATACAATGTTCCAAGTGGCAACTAGAACAGCCTTGAAAATGGTTATTGTTTCGTTTATCAGTCTTTCGGACATAAACTCAAAAGATTTCTTTCTTTATTCTTCTCAATTAGCCTTGGATATATCTGGTGTTGCTTTGTTCGCCTTGGATACATTTAATGTTACATTTGTCTTGTACAAGTCATGCCTTAAAACAAGATTATTCAGCAAATATAGTATTCTGACCAGGTCTGCACATTTTTCTTAAGGACACATGAACTCATATTGTGATTAACAGTAAATATTTTAATAAATGCAAAAAAGCGTGAATCAATATATATTTGCTATACTGCGGAAGCTCCTACACCTCTTTTTGATTCCACTTTTTCTCCCTATTCTACCTACACTAGGCCTGAACTATTCCCTTTTTAGTAAACCAGTTGCCTGGACTTATAGTCCAAACATCCAAAGCATAAGCAACTTTATTCTTCTGGCTGGAGAGTCACTGTCAGCTTCTTCGAGTGGGATGCATGTAATCAGGATCACGACCTTTCACCTTAATTTGAGGTAGGCATGGTTAGCAGCACTTGATATGGACCATCATATCTTGGTTCAAAGGTCTTTCTCACATGTCTCTTTAAATAGACCCAATCTCCTGGATTTAGCTTATGCGTAGCTGATCCTTCTGGGTCTGGAATGGAAGAAAACACTCGGCAATGGAGGTTAGTCAATGTTTTACAGACCTCCTGTACATAACCTGTTATATCACCATGATTATGTTGTAATTGTTGTGGATAATAACAACCTGTTCTTGGAGCTGACCCAAACAATATTTCATATGGAGTCAGTTTACTAGGTCTCATAGGTGTGGTCCTAATATTGAACAAGACTATAGGTAGGCATTCTGGCCAAGTTCTTTTGGTTTCTGTCATCATTCTCTGTAGTTTTAGCTTAAGGTCAAAGTTCAGATGTTCCCCCTCCCCACTCGCCTGGGGACGGTAAGGCACGTGGAAGGCCTGCTGTACCCCCAAATCTTTCATTATATGCTGCATGACGTCTCCTGTGAAATGTGTACCTCTATCTGATTCTATAACCTCAGGTATCCCAAATCTACATACTACTTCTGCTATCAGTTTCTTTGCAGTGGTTTTTGCTGTGGCTTTGCTTACTGGCCAGGCTTCGGCCCAGTGACTAAACATGTCCGTTGTTACTAGTACATATTCATATGGACCGCTTCGTGGCAACTGTATATAGTTGATTTGTAGTCTTTTGAAATGGGTAAGAGGCTCTGGGTATAGTTCCTAGAGGTGTCTTGGTTCTGTGTCCTGGATTGCTGATTCCACAGATCCAGCATCCTGCTACAAAGTTTGTTGCAGCTTTATTGAAGCCTGGAGCTATCCAATGCTCTTGTACTCTATTTACCATGGCTTCCTTTCAATGATGTACTTGTCCATGAGCTACTTGTAACATAGGTGGAAATAGAGCTGCTGGTAGACAGTACTTTAATTCTCTTGACTTCCAAAGTCCATGTTCATCTTCTTCTGCCCCCAATCATCTCCATTTCTCCTTTTCTCCTTGTGATGCTTGTTGTTGAATTTTGATCAGCTCCTCTTCACTAGGCATTTGCTTCACATCTTGAGCTACTAAGACTTGCTCAGGTTCTTTTGATTGTAAGGCAATTCTCTTGGCTTCTGCATCTGCAAATGCATTTCCTTTAGCTTCCATGGTTTGGCTCTTAGTATGTGCTTGTACCTTGATTATGCCAATCCTTTTAGGTAGTTCCATAATCAAACTGGCATGTTTGATGGGTTTTCCATTTGCACCTTTGAAGTCCCTACTTTTCCAAATAACAGCGTAATCCTGGGACACCCCCCCCCCAGCATAGCGTGAATCCGTGTAGATGTTAGCTGTCATGTTTTCAGCATGTATGCAGGCTTTGGTCATTGCTATGAGTTCTGCTTCTTGTGCTGACATTCTTGGTCCAGAATCTATGACTTCAGTTTCAGTTGTTACTGCATATCCTGTCCTTGGGGATCCATTATCATAATATCTTGATCCATCGACGAACAGGTTCATGTCTAGATTGTCCAGTGGTGTATCTTGGACATTAGGAAGAGGTAAAGTCTCTAATGCCATGAGGGCTAGGCAATCATGTGGAAATGTTTGTGTTGTATTTTCACCATCATTACCATTTCCCCCTCTCCTCCCCTCTTTTGAATCATTGATGGGAAGGAGTGTAGCTGGGTTTAGTACAGTTCATCTTGTGATGGTGACATGGGAGGCGCTTAATAGCGCTACTTCATATTTGGTAAGTCTGGCTGCAGAAAGATGCTTGCTTTTTTCTTGACTTAGTATTTCTGTTACAGCGTGCGGTACTTTGTATACACAGTGGATGATCAAGCACAAGGTCTGTCACCTTTTCCCTCAGTATTGCTGCTGCTGCCACTGCTCGGACACAGGATGGTGCTCCTCTGATAATCGGATCTAGCTGGGCTGAACAGTATGCCACTGGTCTTTGTTTTGGTCCGTATTTCTGGGTGAGCACCCCTAAAGAATGCCCTCTGTTTTCATGGCAGAATAGGTTAAAAGGCTCGTTATAATCAGGCAATCCTAATGCTGGGGCTGTTATTATGACTTGCTTTAGTTTTCTTACTGCTTCTTCAATGGTGTCCCTGTTTTCTGCTGACGCCTCCTTTTTTGTTAATTCATATAGGGGATGCATTAGTAATGAGGCTGAGGGTATCAATTCTCTGCAATAACCAATAAGGCACAGGAAAGCTCTGATTTCTTTTAATGTTCTTGGGGTTTTTGCTTGAGTTCTTGCTTTTGTTCTTTCATCAGTAAGATGCCTTGTTCCTTGGGATATGCAGTGTCCTAAAAAGATAACTCTTTTCTGTACTAGCTGTAGTTTGGCTTTTGACACTCTGCAATCTTCTTCTACCAAAAAGATGAGTAGTAATGCTGTTTCCTTTTTTGCACTTCTCTTCTGTCTGTGCAGCAATAAGCAGATCATCGACATGTTGAACTAACTGGGAGTCTGTAAAGTGCGGTATCTATTTCTGCAGGATTAATGCCATTGCCTTTGCCTCTGAGAAATCTGATGGACTGGTTGCTCCCCCTTGGGGTAATCGTGTCCAACAATATTGTTTACCTTCATGAGTGAATGTTAGAAACTTCTGGCTTTCCCATTCATCAGTAGATAATCTGTTTTTCCCTCCTTTTGAATCTTGAGATTCAACACCTTTATTGATTAATGTTGGAAAAGGGTTGCTGAGTTGAGGGTAATACATCTTCTGATGGTTACTTGTCGCACTCTGGCAGTGCTACTTCATACATGGTCAACCTTGCCACTGACAGCTGTCTGGTTCTTGCTTGTTGAAGCTTCTCTGTACCTGCATGTGGACCCTGGATGATAAGTTCATGATTCAGCACTATGCCTGTGCTTTTGTCCTCTTCTAGGACTACTGATTCAGCACTGTGTTTGTGCTCTTGTACTCTGCTAGGACTGTTGCTGCTATCACTGCTCTGATGCCGGTAGGTGCTCTTTGATTACTGCTGTCAAGCTTGCTTGAGTTGTAGGCCACTGGTCTTCACCTCAGTCCATGATTTTGCGTAAGGACTTCTATGTATGGCCTCTTTCTTTAATAGTCAGGTAGTTCTAGGGCTTGAGATGAGGCAACTGCTGTTTCCAAGTGTTCAATAGCTTAATTCATCTGTTGCTGTATGTAGGATGCGGACCCTCCTCCCTTTCAGTGTTGTCATACAATGCTTGCATGTAGACTGGTGCTAGAGGTATTCATGTTCTGTAGTGTCCTACTAGGCCCAGGAATGATCATCTGACTTGCTTGACACTAGTTGGCATCTTAGCTTGCAGTATAAATCTTTTCCTTCTCACTTTTGTTAGATGTCGGGTACCTTGAGTGTCCTAGGAAGATTAACTCTTGCTTGACTAGCTGCAATTTCTCCTTCTGAGGCTATGCAGTTTTGTTCTTCCAGAAACTTCACTAAGGACACTGCCCCTTCTTGGTGCTTCTTTTAGTAGTGGTGGCAATCAACAGTTCATTCACATCCTGTATTTAGCTGTGTGTTTTGTGGATATATCACTTGGTGATATAGCCCCTCCACAGGGCTATCCTGGTCCAGTAGTATTGCTTACTTTCTTCTACAACTGGTACTGCGGGAATGAGTCAATACTGAACTTCTGTTCTAACTTGCTTCTAAATTGCTTTTTTGTTCTTTCCTTTGATAAGTTGCTAGAAAGTTAAACTTCTGCTGGTGTGTACTGTATTCTCCTTGGATAAGCTTTAGTACATTGTGCTTCAGCAAAGTCACTGGACATGTACTCCGAGGTTAAGAACTGGGCTGGTATTGGTGACTGTAGTTCTTGCATCTCCTGTCCTTTTAAGAATTTCTGATATCATCAGTTCTTGTGGTATCTCCCTCTGCTGTCTTCTGCGTGTGCTGGCTCCAGTATTCATTAGGCACAAACGTATTTCTCCAGTAAGCAAGGTGACTGTAATTATACCTTCTGCTGTTTCCTCTGGAGACATTATGTTCACTGGGGAGTACCTGAAGAAGCTTGTACTTCATATTGGCAGAAGAAGCATCATTTATTTGTCTTTTGGAACTTTTTCTGTCTTGTTCCTTATTATTTGCTTTAAACCCCGGAGCTTTTGTTGCTTTAAATCATGGCATTATCTCTGTAATCTTGCCATGTAGTACTGACCACTTGTCAGATGTCTTTCTTTGTCCTTTTTAAAGCAGACTTCCTTTAATCTCCAAACTTTCATGCGACCTTCATAGTGTTTCTCAACTTTTCTTTTTCCAGTCACCTCTCTTTATGATTCATTCATTATTCTTCATACTTTGTCCTTTCTTCACTTGCATATTCTTTCTCACTGCTGCTGGCATGTCATCTTCTTAGTCCAAGTCCACCCAGGCTGATGTTCAACATAATGATGTTCATGCTGGGAGTTGTTGTTCCTCTTTGTCTTACTTTTACTGTGAGAGATAGTCTTGTATAGCAGCTTGTATTTCAGGTTACATCTTTGCTTTCTTGCGGGGGTAGGGCTTAACCTCCCAATCCAGTCGTTGCAATGGCCTGATCTGTAAGTAAATGTAGAGGAATCTGGTTGTGCATAAAAACAGCTCTTGAAACCCTTGTGTCTCCTGTGGGTAAAGTCACTTTTATCGAACTGCCAGTGGTGACTGAGTACACTGTTGCCGACACGGGAGTTGCACACCCTCATATTCTATCATCTTGTGTGTCGTATAGTGACTTTATCATAGTAAGTTCTGATGGACTCAGTCTTCTCCTGTTTCAAGTCTGGGGCTGCTGGTGCCCTGAGTGTCTGTGCATTACACCATCTCTTAAGTCTTGTCATGTACATCTTTCCACTTTCAAACGTTGTTCTATTTTCCTGTTTCATCTCTTTTCAATTTCACTGTTAGTGAGCTTGCAGATGATTCAATTCTGTTCATACTAGGGGTACCTGGGTGTGCATGCATGTCTGGGTATAGGGGTGGGGTATAGTGTGGAGGTGCTGTTGCTGAAATTACAGGCAGTGAGTTTAACGCTGGTTGTGGTGCTATTGGGTACTCTGGTACAATGGGGAAATCATTCTATTCTCTGCTTCTAATTCTTTTGCTACAGTGATCCAGATGGATGCTTGATCTCTACAATTATGCTTAATTATCCAACTCTTGTTACAGGAGGCAAATTTTTCCCATTTCTCTAAGTCTAGCGTCCCTTCTGACGGAAAACCTGCTCTTTTGAAAATTTTACTTATTCCTTTCAGATCTTTCCTCCCCTCCCTGTTACTAACAATATCCACGGGTTTGAACCCATCCTGATGTGGTATTTTAGTAACCCCTTATGAGGGACTTAAAATCTCCTTTCAGAGCTTTTCTTCCCTCCCTGTTACTAACAATATCCACGGGTTTGTCGGGCCCTGACATCTTTACAGACCGCGCTCCCATGCCTGGGTGAACGTGCGCGGAACCCCTCCTGATGTGGTATTTTAGTAACTCCTTATGAGGGAATTAAAATCTCCTTGTGAGACGCTGACTCTGAAGAATCTCTTCTATCCTTGTACCTAAAGAGCTCCTTAAATCCGTCTGTGGACAAATGACTGGGGTTGTAGTGTTGCCCCTTCCTCCCTGTATTGGTGGAAAATCTGTTAGTACTGCTCCCCAAGTGGGACCTGCATAATAGATTATTTCTTCTGGATCACTGAGATGCGTCCCTAATATTATTATGTCACTCCAAGGGTCTATCCCCCTGCCTATATAGACTCCTGCTTGTACCAGTATCCCTGTTGTTCCTTGTGTTCTTGGTAAACTCCCCACTATTCTTGGAATACGTACACCTTGTGTCTCTTTCAGACAGTAGCTGTTCTTTATTACTGACCCAATCCTACCCCTTAACTGTCTTGCATAGGGACATACAATATATACAGTACAATGTGTGCAGGAGAATCTAGTTACTGACACTGGTTTCATTATTCAGCAGACACCCGACTCCCCCCCACCTTTTCAAAAGCATATTGACAGAGTACATACAACAGTGCAAGGATCCAAAAAACAAGGATGACAGTAAATGCTATATCTGTTATCTGTGTGCACGGCAGCTGTTTGAGGCTGCACGGGCACATGGGTCTTAGACCTGGGATTATGTGGTTCCTAGGCCAATAGGTTATGATATTAGACCAATCATTCTCAATGTAATGTTCCAACAATTCTCTTTTTAAATGACAACCTATTGTACAATAAAATTCATCATCATTTTCCACATAACCAAATGAGACTTCAGTGCTTGTAATTGCCACCAATCTCGGTGCTACAGACCCTTTGTATTTTCTTAACACAACAACACAGGTACAAGATTTGCATACACCTCTTTGGTTATTTATCAATTCAAACTGTTTATCAGCATTAGAATACACCTTGGCCATACGCCACCTTTTAAAAATGTAACATTTTTCTGAATATTTGATTAATTCCCCCTGTACACTTGTGACAAATTAGCTGAAGATATTTACCCACAATTCAACAATATAACATCACAATATATATTTTTTACCTTAAAATTTTTTTTTCTTCTTCTGACTGACACTGGGCTCTTTAAGATATTCTCTGATCTTCTCGACTGGACTTTCTCAAATGCATTCAAGAAACGCTGATTCAAATGAGCAAGTAGAAATCTACACATTGAATCTCACTTACCGGTTTTTGTTATCAGCGGTTCCTGAAAGATCAGAGGATTTGTTGCCAGTGGAGGAGATGCTGGAATATCCCTGGACGATGTCCCCAAATGATAGGGTATGTTAACCTATTCAGGTCTGGTCTATAAACTCTCTGCAGTCATCAGTCAGAATTCTGTTTCTTTTGCAACCGGTTGGAGATCAGTGAATGAAAAAAGGACACAAGTTCATGTGTAACCTTAATCAAATCATAAAATGACCCGTTAGGGGCCATCATAGCTTTATTATTTATAGCTTGAAGACAAAAGGGTTCATGTTTGCCAATACATTTAGCCAATCAGAATACACCATGTATGTCTTGAAATACATCGATTGTCATACAATGTTCCAAGTGGCAACTAGAACAGCCTTGAAAATGGTTATTGTTTCGTTTATCAGTCTTTCGGACATAAACTCAAAATATTTCTTTCTTTATTCTTCTCAATTAGCCTTGGATATATCTGGTGTTGCTTTGTTCGCCTTGGATACATTTAATGTTACATTTGTCTTGTACAAGTCATGCCTTAAAACAAGATTATTCAGCAAATATAGTATTCTGACCAGGTCTGCACATTTTTCTTAAGGACACATGAACTCATATTGTGATTAACAGTAAATATTTTAATAAATGCAAAAAAGCGTGAATCAATATATATTTGCTATACTGCGGAAGCTCCTACACTATCACACCGCATAATTGAAAGACAACTATTTTATTGCATTTTCTTGTAGTGGAACAAAGACAACTTAAGCAACCTTAAAATACACATAGAAAAATAAAATCTATAATTTTCTTGTCACATGCAAGTATAGCAGTAGCCTCTGTACTACTTACACACTGGGACAGGACTCAGGAGGTATCTCTCTAGATCCTCATTAAAAACAGGTAACACAGGACCCAGACACCCAGGTGGGGAGGATGAGAAGCAGGGATCTCTGGATCTCATACAGCTCTCTCCACCCTCCTATATCTCCTCTGGTTGTAAAGCTCAATCGGTAGCTCATGAAACCTGATACTCCTGTGTCTTTCCCTGCATAACTGTCCTGCTAGCATTCTGGCTGCCTGATTCTGTTGCCGCATAAGAGGGAAAGCTAGTGATGTCAGTATGCTCTGGCTGAGGGGGGGGGGGGGGGCTGATAAAGTACAGTATGCCCTGTACCCCACTCCTAATCTGGCTATGAATATACTGTATATTTTTTTGTCTTTGGAACTATTCCTCCTCTTTGCTCATTAATTCTTTGATGCAATATTGAGTTCTGAGAAGACAATATATAAGACCAGAATAGAAATAGTACATTCCTACATCATATAAAAAGTAAGAGGATAATTTACCATTTTGAGATTATAATGTTTTTCTGAGTATCTTCTCTAACCAGTTTGGGGGCCTTCTGTGCGTGTGTGGGTCAGTTTGCCATGTACAGTGGCATTGGAAACTGGGATTTATCTTTCCATTTACAGTTTTCATTGCAGAAAATAAAAATAGATTAAATACAAAGTAGCCGAATACATCTTTCTGTTTCTTAGCTTCCTTTCTCTTGTCCCTCTGTCCAATTTTGCTTCCCTTCCTGCATTGTTCCAGTCCTGCCAGGCGCAAACCTTGTCAGCTTTCCACACCCCACACCCCTCCCGCCCTCACATCTGCTTTGTGTTAGGAGTTGAGTACCTGGTACTCAGGGGAGTATGCGACCACTGGTAAGTTCCAGTACTCACCGGTAAAGCTGCAGCTAGGTTTGAGGTTGGCAGCAACTCGTGCTCTATCCCTGACTCCGCTACCCCTCTTAGTGGTCGGATGGTAACTGCGGTGCTAAAGTTCTTGTGCCCATGGCAGCCGCATTTGAATGGGTGAATTAGGTATGCACAAACTCAAATCCCCCCCATCTTAGTAAGTGACAAGGCACCACCCGAGACTGCGAGTGAGTAAGGAGAAACCTAACTAACCTTGCAACACCAATGCACGAGTGATAATGAGACCAACAATGGTTTTAGATGTTATAAACAAATAAACAGTGAGAGCAACAATGCTCAGGGATGTTAAAGATAAAAATATAAACAAAGAACTGTTAGCGTGGATACTCCACAAAAACCTGAACACCAATTGGCAAGATCTGGTCAAGAATCGATCAGGCAAAGTCTCCAGGTCACAGCACAACACAGACAGGATCTCCAATGAGCTGACAGGGACCAGGAACAGATTTGCAGGAAGCTAACCAGGAACATACAGGTACAAAACCCTACTTCTATCACCAGCTCTGGATGCAGGGCCAGCTGAGTAATAAAGGAAGCATGCCCTAATCAGGATAGCTGGGAGCCAGGCACAAGGTAATGGCCTAATTACTGGCATGTGAGACTGAACACATAGGAAACAGGCTGCAATTACACAGACTCACTACAGGTGGCCAACAACAGTACTCTAGACAAGTACAGGAGAAATCCTGGCATGCAAACAGAAATATAACATAAAATACATGAGGAAAATGTAAACAGGAATGAGCCACTGCCATGGCTCATAACAGTACCCCCCTTCCTTGAGGAGGGGTCAAAGGACCCCCAAATCCAGGTATCCAAAACAAGGGATCCATAAACAAAAACTAGACATGCTGGTACACCAGACAACAGCAAGAAAACAGAAACAAGCTGTTGCTACAGCTTGTAACAGTGCCCCCAGCCCTCCCCCCTGAAGGGTGGCCACTGGACACAACAAGACAAGAATTTTTTTATTTTTTTTAACAGACAAGGCAGGGGTTAGCAATTATTTCTTTTTCTTCTTTTTTTTACATGGCTCTAAAGGTCTGACTAAGGTAATTCCCCAAACATTGTCTGAACTGACGGTACCTTCTAACAAGGCTGGGTTCAATCCTGAGATTGTTTATTTAACCTTGGGGGCTGAACTTTCGGAAGAAGTATTGCAAGCAGAAGAGAAAAAGGCACTTCCTACTGTCAAGGTTATAGCCTGAGGATTTTGGGCTGGTTCTGCAGACAGCGAAGGATTCTCAGCATACAAGACAGGTGACTTAGAGAAACCTGAAGCCATCTCTTTGGGACTATATCTCTCAATGACAGCATCATTGAATGCCCGACATCCTGAAGAATAGGATCCTCGGCCTCAATCAACTTGGACGCCCATTCAAAAGGTTCCCCTCTAAAGAAATAAATCAGATAGAAAACAACCTTCTCCGAAGTGATGCCCACAGATAATCTAGACAGCAGAATGGTGACGTAGTGTTTGGTGAGCGCAAGAAATTGGACTAAATTCCCATCAAAGACTACAGATATATCATAAAATTAGTCAGAATCCGCTTCATTCCCATCTGCTTGGCTGGAGTGTATTGCTGGAACAAAGTCAGTACCGACCTTACTAGAGGCTGTGAATTTTCAAACCCCATCAGGGCTGGACACTCGGAACCCCCTCCTGGGGCTGGACACTCGGAGCCCCCTCCTGGGGCTGGAAACTCAGAGCCCCCTCCTGGGGCAGTGGCCTTTGGAACCCCCTCTGGGGCAGTGGCCTTCAGAACCCCCACAATATAGGCATAAATTCAAGTTTCTGCAACGCTGATGCTCCTCCTCTGAGAGCCTGGGCTGCAGAAAACTTTTAAACCTTTTCTCACCTACCAAATCTGAGAATTCTCTTGTCACAATATTGTGAGCAAGAGTCTCTTTAGAGATAGATGAACTCTCAATAAATTCAGACAGGATAAGAAAGATTTTGGTCAGAAGATTTTGCAGTTGCTTTAAAGATTGCTGCAAAACTTCCAGCCGCTCTGGATTCAAGGCACTGAAAGCAGAGTTCAGAGCTGACAGAGGTGCCTGCAGGGCTTGCATAGTAGGCACAGGAGGATTTCCAGCTAGACAGACAAGACTGGACTAGACAAGTCTGGATTCTGAACTAGACAAGACAAGGCTGGACTGGATTCTGAACTAGACAAGACAAGGCTGGACTGGATTCTGAACTAGACAAGACAAGGCTGGACTGGATTCTGAACTAGACAAGACAAGGCTGGACTGGATTCTGAACTAGACAAGACAAGGCTAGACTGGATTCTGAACTAGACAAGACAAGGCTGGACTGGATTCTGAACTAGAAACTAGAAAAGACAAGGCTGGCCTGGATTCTGAACTAGACAAGACAAGGCTGGCCTGGATTCTGAACTGGATTCTGGACTGGACTAAATTCTGGACTGGATTCTGGACTAGACAGGATTCTGGTCTGGATTCCGGACTGGATTCTGAACTGGATTCTGGACTGAACTGAACTCTTCCAAAAAAAAGAAAACTACTCCATTTAGTTTTGTTTCTCTGACGTCCTAGTGGATGCTGGGGACTCCGTCAGGACCATGGGGATTAGCGGTTCCGCAGGAGACAGGGCACAAAAATAAAGCTTTAGGATCAGGTGGTGTGCACTGGCTCCTCCCCCTATGACCCTCCTCCAAGCCTCAGTTAGGTTTTTGTGCCCGTCCGAGCAGGGTGCAATCTAGGTGGCTCTCCTAAAGAGCTGCTTAGAAAAAGTTTTTAGGTTTTTTATTTTCAGTGAGTCCTGCTGGCAACAGGCTCACTGCATCGAGGGACTTAGGGGAGAGAAGTGAACTCACCTGCGTGCAGGATGGATTGGCTTCTTAGGCTACTGGACACCATTAGCTCCAGAGGGAGTCGGAACACAGGTCTCACCCTGGGGTTCGTCCCGGAGCCGCGCCGCCGACCCCCCTTGCAGATGCCGAAGATGGAAGAGGTCCAGAAGCAGGCGGCAGAAGACTTTTCAGTCTTCCTGAGGTAGCGCACAGCACTGCAGCTGTGCGCCATTGTTGTCAGCACACTTCACACAGCGGTCACGGAGGGTGCAGGGCGCTGGGGGGGCGCCCTGGGCAGCAATGTATAATACCTTTTTATGGCTAAAAATACATCACATATAGCCCTTGAGGCTATATGGATGTATTTAACCCCTGCCAGATCTCACAAACTCCGGAGAAGAGCCCGCCGAAATAGGGGGCGGGGCTTATTCTCCTCAGCACACAGCGCCATTTTCCTGCTCAGCTCCGCTGTGAGGAAGGCTCCCAGGACTCTCCCCTGCACTGCACTACAGAAACAGGGTAAAACAGAGAGGGGGGGGCACTTTTTTTGGCGATATTACTATATTTAAGCTGCTATAAGGATACAACACTTATATAGGGTTGTTCCCATATATATTATAGCGCTTGGGTGTGTGCTGGCAAACTCTCCCTCTGTCTCCCCAAAGGGCTAGTGGGGTCCTGTCTTCAATAGAGCATTCCCTGTGGGTTTGCTGTGTGTCGGTACGTGTGTGTCGACATGTATGAGGACGATGTTGGTGTGGAGGCAGAGCAATTGCCGGTAATGGTGATGTCACCCCCTAGGGAGTCGACACCGGAATGGATGGCTTTGTTTATGGAATTACGTGATAATGTCAGCACATTACAAAAATCAGTTGACGACATGAGACGGCCGTCAAACCAGTTAGTACCTGCCCAGGCGTCTCAGACACCGTCAGGGGCTGTAAAACGCCTTTTACCTCAGTCGGTCGATACAGACCCAGACACGGACACTGAATCTAGTGTCGACGGTGAAGAAACAAACGTATTTTCCAGTAGGGCCACACGTTATATGATCACGGCAATGAAGGAGGCTTTGCATATCTCTGATACTACAAGTACCACAAAAAAGGGTATTATGTGGGGGGTGAAAAAACTACCTGTAGTTTTTCCTGAATCAGAGGAATTGAATGATGTATGTGATGAAGCGTGGGTTAACCCAGATAGAAAAGGGCTAATTTCAAAAAAGTTATTGGCATTATACCCTTTCCCGCCAGAGGTTAGGGCGCGCTGGGAAACACCCCCTAAGGTGGATAAGGCGCTCACACGCTTATCAAAACAAGTGGCGTTACCGTCTCCTGATACGGCCACCCTCAAGGATCCAGCTGATAGGAGGCTGGAAACTACCCTAAAAAGTATATACACACATACTGGTGTTATACTGCGACCAGCCATCGCCTCAGCCTGGATGTGCAGTGCTGGGGTGGTCTGGTCGGATTCCCTGACTGAAAATATTGATACCCTGGATAGGGACAGTATTTTACAGACTTTAGAGCAATTAAAGGATGCTTTTCTTTATATGCGAGATGCTCAGAGGGATATTTGCACTCTGGCATCGAGAGTAAGTGCGATGTCCATATCTGCCAGAAGAAGTTTATGGACACGACAGTGGTCAGGTGATGCGGATTCCAAACGGCATATGGAAGTATTGCCGTATAAAGGGGAGGAATTATTAGGCGTCGGTCTATCGGATCTGGTGGCCACGGCAACAGCCGGGAAATCCACCTTTTTACCTCAGACCCCCTCCCAACAGAAAAAGACACCGTCTTTTCAGCCGCAGTCCTTTCGGTCCTATAAGAACAAGCGGGCAAAAGGACAGTCATATCTGCCCCGAGGCAGAGGAAAGGGTAAGAGAGGGCAGCAAGCAGCTCCTTCCCAGGAACAGAAGCCCTCCGCGGGTTCTGCAAAGCCCTCAGCATGACGCTGGGGCTTTACAAGCGGACTCAGGAACGGTGGGGGGTCGACTCAAGAATTTCAGCGCGCAGTGGGCTTGCTCACAGGTGGACCCCTGGATCCTGCAGGTAGTATCTCAGGGTTACAGGTTGGAATTCGAGAAGTCTCCCCCTCGCCGGTTCCTAAAGTCTGCTTTGCCAACGTCTCACTCAGACAGGGCGACGGTATTGGAAGCCATTCACAAGCTGTTTTCTCAGCAGGTGATAGTCAAGGTACCCCTCCTACAACAGGGAAAGGGGTATTACTCCACGCTATTTGTGGTACCGAAGCCGGACGGCTCGGTAAGACCTATTCTAAATCTGAAATCTTTGAACCTGTACATACAAAAATTCAGTTTCAAGATGGAATCACTCAGAGCAGTGATAGCGAATCTGGAAGAAGGGGACTTTATGGTGTCCCTGGACATAAAAGATGCTTACCTGCATGTCCCAATTTGCCCTTCACATCAAGGGTACCTCAGGTTCGTGGTGCAAAACTGTCATTATCAGTTTCAGACGCTGCCGTTTGGATTGTCCACGGCACCTCGGGTCTTTACCAAGGTAATGGCCGAAATGATGATTCTTCTGCGAAGAAGAGGCGTATTAATTATCCCTTACTTGGACGATCTCCTGATAAGGGCAAGGTCCAGAGAACAGCTGGAGGACGGAGTAGCACTAACCCAAGTAGTGCTGCAACAACACGGGTGGATTCTGAATTTTCCAAAATCTCAGTTGACCCCGACAACACGTCTGCTGTTCCTGGGAATGATTCTGGACACGGTTCAAAAAAAGGTGTTTCTTCCGGAGGAGAAAGCCAAGGAGTTATCCGAACTTGTCAGGAACCTCCTAAAACCAGGAAAAGTGTCTGTGCATCAATGCACAAGAGTCCTGGGAAAGATGGTGGCTTCTTACGAAGCAATCCCATTCGGCAGATTCCACGCACAAACTTTTCAGTGGGATCTACTGGACAAATGGTCCGGATCGCATCTGCAGATGCATCAGCGGATAACCTTATCGCCACGGACAAGGGTGTCTCTTCTGTGGTGGTTGCAGAGTGCTCATCTGTTAGAAGGCCGCAGATTCGGCATACAGGACTGGGTCCTGGTGACCACGGATGCCAGTCTGAGAGGCTGGGGAGCGGTCACACAGGGAAGAAACTTCCAGGGAGTATGGTCAAGCCTGGAGATGTCTCTTCACATAAATATACTGGAGCTAAGAGCGATTTACAATGCTCTAAGTCTGGCAAAACCCCTGCTTCAGGGTCAGCCGGTGTTGATCCAGTCGGACAACATCACGGCAGTCGCCCACGTAAACAGACAGGGCGGCACAAGAAGCAGGAGAGCAATGACAGAAGCTGCAAGGATTCTTCGCTGGGCGGAAGATCATGTGATAGCACTGTCAGCAGTGTTCATTCCGGGAGTGGACAACTGGGAAGCAGACTTCCTCAGCAGACACGATCTACACCCGGGAGAGTGGGGACTTCATCCAGAAGTCTTCCACATGATTGTGAACCGTTGGGAAAAACCAAAGGTGGATATGATGGCGTCTCGCCTCAACAAAAAACTGGACAGGTATTGCGCCAGGTCAAGAGACCCTCAGGCAATAGCTGTGGACGCTCTGGTAACACCGTGGGTGTTCCAGTCAGTGTATGTGTTTCCTCCTCTGCCTCTCATACCCAAAGTACTGAGAATTATACGGCAAAGGGGAGTAAGAACGATACTCGTGGCTCCGGATTGGCCAAGAAGAACTTGGTACCCGGAACTTCAGGAGATGCTCACGGAAAATCCGTGGCCTCTACCTCTAAGGCGGGACCTGAATTAGCAGGGACCGTGTCTATTCCAAGACTTACCGCGGCTGCGTTTGACGGCGTGGCGGTTGAACGCCGAATTCTAAAGGAAAAAGGCATTCCGGAAGAGGTCATTCCTACACTGGTTAAAGCCAGGAAGGAGGTGACTGCACAACATTATCACCGCATTTGGAGAAAATATGTTGCGTGGTGTGAGGCCAGGAAGGTCCCCACGGAGGAATTTCAACTGGGTCAATTCCTGCATTTCCTACAAACAGGATTGTCTATGGGCCTCAAATTGGGGTCCATTAAGGTTCAAATTTCGGCCCTGTCGATTTTCTTCCAGAAAGAATTGGCTTCAGTTCCTGAAGTCCAGACTTTTGTTAAAGGAGTACTACATATACAGCCCCCGGTGGTGCCCCCTGTGGCTCCGTGGGACCTTAATGTAGTTTTGGATTTTCTCAAATCCCATTGGTTTGAGCCACTCAAATCGGTGGATTTGAAATATCTTACGTGGAAAGTAACCATGCTACTGGCCCTGGCTTCAGCCAGGAGAGTATCAGAATTGGCGGCTTTATCGTATAAAAGCCCATATCTGATTTTCCATTCGGACAGGGCAGAACTGCGGACGCGTCCTCATTTTCTGCCTAAGGTGGTGTCAGCGTTTCATCTGAACCAGCCTATTGTGGTGCCTGCGGCTACTAGCGATTTGGAGGATTCCAAGTTGCTGGACGTTGTCCGGGCATTGAGAATATATATTTCAAGGACGGCTGGAGTCAGAAAATCTGACTCGCTGTTTATACTATATGCACCCAACAAGCTGGGTGCTCCTGCTTCTAAGCAGACGATTGCTCGTTGGATTTGTAGCACAATTCAACTTGCACATTCTGTGGCAGGCCTGCCACAGCCTAAATCTGTCAAGGCCCATTCCACAAGGAAGGTGGGCTCATCCTGGGCGGCTGCCCGAGGGGTCTCGGCATTGCAACTCTGCCGAGCAGCTACGTGGTCGGGGGAGAACACGTTTGTAAAATTCTACAAATTTGATACCCTGGCTAAAGAGGACCTTGAGTTCTCTCATTCGGTGCTGCAGAGTCATCCGCACTCTCCCGCCCGTTTGGGAGCTTTGGTATAATCCCCATGGTCCTGACGGAGTCCCCAGCATCCACTAGGACGTCAGAGAAAATAAGATTTTACTTACCGATAAATCTATTTCTCGTAGTCCGTAGTGGATGCTGGGCGCCCATCCCAAGTGCGGATTGTCTGCAATACTTGTACATAGTTATTGTTACAAAAAAATCGGGTTGTTATTGTTGTGAGCCGTCTGTTCAGAGGCTCCTACGTTTGTCATACTGTTAACTGGGTTCAGATCACAAGTTGTACGGTGTGATTGGTGTGGCTGGTATGAGTCTTACCCGGGATTCAAAATCCTTCCTTATTGTGTACGCTCGTCCGGGCACAGTATCCTAACTGAGGCTTGGAGGAGGGTCATAGGGGGAGGAGCCAGTGCACACCACCTGATCCTAAAGCTTTATTTTTGTGCCCTGTCTCCTGCGGAGCCGCTAATCCCCATGGTCCTGACGGAGTCCCCAGCATCCACTACGGACTACGAGAAATAGATTTATCGGTAAGTAAAATCTTATTTTTTTGTTGTATGGCTGGTGATACTGTTAGGAGTTGAGTACCTGGAATTCAGGGGAGTATGCGACCACTGGGAAGTTCCAGTACTCACCATTAAAGCTGCAGCTAGATTTGAGGTTGGCAGTAACTCATGCTTTACTCCTGACTACGTTACCCCTCTTAGTGGTCGGATGGTGCATCTGACTCCGTTACCCCTCTTAGTGGTCGGATGGTGCCTGCGGTGCTAAAGTTCTTGTGCCCACGGCAGCCACATTTGAATGGGTGAATTAGGTACGCCCAAACTCCAATCCCCCGGTCTTAGTAAGTGACAAGGCACCACCCAAGACTGCAAGTGAGTAAGGGGAAACCTAACTAACTCTGCAACACCAATGCACAAGTGATAATGAGACTAACAATGGTTTTAGATGTTATAAACAAATAAACAGTGAGAGCAACAATGCTCAGGGATGTTAAAGATAAAAATATAAACAAAGAACTGTAAGTGTGGATACTCCACAAAAATCTGAACACCGGCTGGCAAGATCTGGTCAAGAATCGATCAGGCAAAGTCTCCAGGTCACAGCACAACACAGACAGGATCTCCAATGAGCTGACAGAGACCAGGAACAGGTTTGCAGGAAGCTAACCAGGAACATAAAGGGAGAAAAACCATACTTCTATCATCAGCTCTGGAAGCAGGACAAGCTGAGTAATAAAGGAAGCACGCCCCAATCAGGATAGCTGGAAGCCAGGCACAAGGTAATGGCCTAATTACTGGCAGGTGAGACTGAACACATACGAAACAGGCTGCAATTACACAGACTCACCACAGGAAGACAACAACAGTACTCTAAACAAGTACATGAGAAATCCTGACATGCAAACAGAAATATAACAAAAAAAACATGAGCAAAATGCAAACAGGAATGAGCCACTGCCAAGGCTCATAACACTTTGCCACATTTGCATAGGAATGCCTCCCTCCCAGGTAGCTGGTTGAGGTCTCTTTCACTGCTAAACTTGGTAACTACCAGAGACTTTGGGGACACTGGTCACCAGACTCCAACTGTCAAAGGAGCACCAGGAAAGAAAGACTGAGGGGGCTGCTAAACTAGAATAGATCTTTTTTCACTCATTTCATAGCAATTTGCTACAGCCACTGCTGACTGCTGTCCAAGTTCACAAACCCCTTATGCAGCCCCCTTCAGCAGAAGAATCTTGAAATATGTATTATAACAGATCAAAGTGTGTACTATATATAGTGGGCTACAGCTCTGCTGTTGTTTCTTATATGAAGAAAGAAAGGCGAGCAGAAGTTTATTTTAAGGAAATGCACTAATTATTATAATAAAACTTTTAGTTTTTTTTTAATCAAACCTCGGAGAGAGATACAATTGCAAGAGATAATTATACCAACCAATCCGCTCCTAACTAATTTTTCAAACACAGCCTGTAAAATGTAAGGCAGATGCTGATTGGATGATACTTTATCTCTCACAATTTTATCTCTGAGGTCTGATAAAAATAACCCCATCAGGGCTCTATTTATTACCATTTGCAGTCAGCACCCCAAAATCGCCCCAGTTAGCTGCAATGATGAATCTTTATTCTCCCAGATGTACCATTGGTAATTCGCTGGGACATCAGCACCTGTGTAAGTCTTGTATGAATGTATGTCACTGAGCTAGTTCCATGGCTGGCAGATCATGCTGGCTTTTGTTGAATTACAAGTGTTAGCATGCCCTTGCATCCATGACTTGCTGGGACCAGTACGGCACCACCATAAAAAAAAATACTATTCAATATTGTGTTTTGCCAAATAAAAATAGTTTATTTCACTAATTGATTAGTCACCTAAGTCCTGAGGGGATTCTCTGTATTCTTTATGCTGTTAATCCTTTGGGAAAAAATAAATAATAGTAAAAAAAAAGTCTATACATGACAAAGAGGCAGGTCAGCCTGTCAGCTACTGATCAATACAACTTTGCTCTGTCATTCATCATTAAGTGGATTCATTGAGTCTCCTGTATTTCTCTACTTAAGAAGCACTTAATTCATGCGCTTGAAATGTATCTTCATGCAAACACAATTGCAAGTTTATGTTCAATTGCATGTATCATAAGATATGTGCAACTCATATAAATGTGCATTTTTTACGGTCTGCATTTTATTAGTGCACTTTTGCCATAATATTCTATAATAATAATAATAATAATAATAATAATAATTGCATTTATATAGCGCTCTTTCTCCAACAGGACTTTACAGATATCAAAAACAATGCACATGATATAGAGGATTTGAGTAATACAACAATAGATAAGCCACACAGACATAGAAGAAAACCTTAAGCACACAGAAAGCATAATGCAGGATTGGTGTAGGCATTTTGGGTAATAACTTCCAAGGGTTGTGTATTCCACCCTCACAAGGTACCAGGTGCAGCAGCCATCTTGGGTGCTCAGCGTAGGATTACCCAGGGTGGAATAGTCCACCCCTAGAAGAGATGACACAAAATGGGGGTGATTTCAGAGTCCTACAGTTCAGAGTAGGGTTCCATCAAAACCATTAGGCCTATGTATTTTTCATCCCATCGACAAGTGTACCATATGGGGCAGCCATTTTGGGCGCACTTTGAAGGTTACACTGTGGGAGGTGAGCCATACAAGGGCCAAGTTCATATATGGGAAAACTGACGCTTATGTAGTAGTATGATGTACCCTGCATGTGGGGCACAATGGCAAGGTGTGCAATCAGTGGAGGTAAACATTACAGGAAAAACACATGGTGGGGTGGAAGCGAGGAATGCAGGAAAAAAAAACAAAAAAAACCCAACACAATAGCAGGTAACTAGTGGCAGAAGTAGAATTGGGATAACATTATTTTGATCAGATCTTAGTACAGGTGGGTAGGAGAATGTGGGGGGCACACAGATGTCTAGACAGCTACTGTAATTTCCCTATGACTATCAAACCATTGGAAATATTTTATTATGTTCCCTGCAAAATTACTTTCTTCCTTTCCCACAGTACCCCTTTCTTATTCTAATAGTTTCTAAAAAAAATTGTATTACAGTAACTTCTTGTCACCACAGGAAATGTCACAATTCTAACTCCATTGTTAACTCTGAAAAGTAAGCTTTACAGAAGTATTTTCTCAAGTTCTAGCCATCAATTAGAAATACTTGCTTTCATTGTTTACATAATGTCATCAGTATTTTGTGTCTACCACTTTCCTACTTCCATGTTATTTAAAAAAAATTGTCTAATAATGTAATTTGTCATGAGTCATCGGTTGAGTGAGAAAATGCAGAGAGAAAAAGTACCAGCCAATCAGCTCCTAACTGCCATGTCACAGTCTGTGTTTGTAAAATGACAGTTAGGAGGTGGTTGGCTGGGACGTTTTCTCTCTCCATTTTATCACTCACCAAGCATTGACGCATCTAGCCCAGACTTTTCAAATAACTTTAACATAATAGCCCTTTCCTTACCTTGCATTAATGAAAAGGAGTAGGGCATAGACTTTTAATCACTCTTGCTAACAGTGCCAGAGCAGGGCTCTCAGTCTGTGCTGCCATGGGTTGGCCCCACCCACTGAACATGTGACATCACACTAAGAGGGTGGAGCCGTCGGCAGTAGGAAATAGAGAATGGTCCAGAACATTATAAGAACTGCAGCATCCTAAAAGCCAAATGGAAGTGACGTGGGACAGTGATAGTGCCGATCCTAGGGCCAGGGCCGGATTAACAATGGGGTGGGTGGAGTTGCAGCTCCAGTCCCCCCATTGAAAATAGGTCCACAGCATCTGGTGCGCTGATGCTGTAGACAGGAAAAAATATTTTCCTCCTACAGCAGCCTGCCTGTGGTCATCGGAGGTTCTCCCCAAACCCACCTCACCAGCCGTCAGCAGTCTGTGACCCAGAAGGACAAATCGCCACTGAAAGTAAAAACATGGCGGAGCAGTGTAAGGGACAGAATCACTAGTGGTACTATTCTGTGGCCCGTATATTTTTGATGCACACCTTTGGCGCGCATGTCTTTATTTTAAATATGGGGGTGAAGGAGGCACTAATTTCTTTTCTAGCACAGGGCACCAAAATGTCTAGTTACGGCTCTGAATGCCACGTTTATATTATTTTTAAATATTATTGAAATATAAGAAATATATGAAATTATTAATAAATATATGAAAATATAAATGTGTACTGTA
Organism: Pseudophryne corroboree; assembly: GCF_028390025.1. NCBI lineage: Eukaryota > Metazoa > Chordata > Amphibia > Anura > Myobatrachidae > Pseudophryne > Pseudophryne corroboree. Next base: position 358,943,859 of record NC_086448.1, on the reverse strand, counting down.
TATAATATATATATTCAATAAACATATACAGTATGTGTATATTTAAAAAAATTATATAGCTCATGTATCTATCTATCTATCTATCTATCTATCTATCTATATCTACGATAAGAAACAGATAACATCCATTAAAAACACAACGCTGATGCTTGTACCAAATTGCACTGCGCTGTGGGCTTAATACCACATGGTTTAAAACATGAAGCCAGGCTTGGTAACAGTAAAGGAGGTGGGGTTGGATTATTACTATCCCAATCTTTTGCATACACAGTTTTACAACAGGTACCATCACTCACATTTACATCATTTGAAGTACATTCTATCATAACTTACACTAATTTTTCTCTGCATGTTGCAGCTATCTATCGCCCACCTGGGCAACCCAAACAATTTCTAGATTATTTTTCTGCCGGGCTCCCTCACTTCTTATCTTCTGACTTCTCCACCATTATCATGGGAGATTTCAATATTGCTATTGATAGTCCAAAATCTGCTGCTCATGACTCCAATCTACTCTCTCTAACCTCCTCTCTCGGCCACTCACAATGGACTGACTCCTCTACTCATCAGGAGGGCCACTACATTGATCTAGTATTCACCAGACTATGCTCCATTTCTGAACTTACTAACACTCCTTTCCCTCTGTCAGATCACAACCTAATCACCTGCATTCTTTCCTCTAATACTTCAAACTCAGTGCCACTGACATAATCCAAACCTTCTCAAACCTGCAGAAATATTAATGCAATTAATCTTCAAGAATTTTCCACCTCACTGCAACAACAGCTTTCACCTATTTCTGCATTCACTTCTCCTGAGATAGCGGTATCACACCTGAACCAGACTCTAGAGATAGCCCTTGACGAAGTGGCTCTATCTACCCATCACACTCCACATAGTCCTCGATATCAACCGTGGCACTCTAAAGTAACAAGACACCTACAAAAATTGTCACATAAAATTGAACGCTAGTGGCGTAAATCTTGTATTCCAAGTGACTTCCTCACATATAAGACTGTCTGCCATTCTTATCGTAATGCTCTGGACACTGCCAAACAAACATATTTCCAAACGCTCATCTCTGCTCAAGCCACTAACCCCAAACGACTCTTTAATGCATTTAAATCACTTCTCAAACCCTCCTTCACCCAACCTGCCAGCCACTACCAAGACGCAAAATCTTGCTTCCTACTTCAAGGACAAGATAGACAAGATCCAAGATGAAATGGTATGCTCTTCCTCAACCAGTGATCTACTCAATTCCCTACCTGAAACCTCTGGCACTTTCTCTTCATTTAATCCCACTAATGAAGATTAAGTATCAACACTCTTCTCATCCTGCTACTCTACTACCTCTCCTCTTGATCCTATACTCTCACAAATAAGTAAAGCTCTGTCTCCTGTGCTCATCCCAACCTTAACTAACATCTGTAATCTCTCTTTCTCTACTGGTATCTTTCCTTCACTGTTCAAGCATGCAGTGATTACTCCCATTCTGAAAAAAAACAAAATTCTGACCCTAACTCTCTCTCAAACTACCGTCCCATCTCTCAGCTCCCATGTCTCTTCAAGCTACTTGAGAAACTTCTCACACACTTTCTTAACTCATACAATTTATTGGACCCGCTTCAATCAGGCTTTCGCTCCCAACACTCCATAGAGACAGCACTGACTAAAGTAGTGAATGATCTAGTCACTGCGAAGTCTAAAGGCCATTACTCACTTATTCTTCTAGATCTCTGCTGCTTTTGACACTGTTGACCACTCTCTTCTCATACAAACACTGCAGTCCCTGGGTCTTCAGGACACGGCCCTCTCTTGGTTCCTATCCTATTTATCTAATCACTCTTTCAGTATCCATTTCTCTGAATCTACCTCCTCTTCGCAACCTCTTTCAGTTGGAGTACCACAAGGCTCGGTCTTAGGTCCTCTGGTTTTCTCAATCTATACCTCATCTCTTGGGAAACTAATCCGTTCTTTTGGATTTCAGTATCATCTGTACGCAGATGATACTCAAATCTACCTATCCTCACCTGATTTGTCTCTATCTGTATTGGGTTGGCTCACTGAATGCCTCTCTGCCATTTCATCTTGGATGTCATCTCGCCACCTCAAACGTAATGTTTCCAAAACAGAGTTAATTATATTTCCACCGGCCTATAGCAGTTACCAACCTGATATTTCTATCACTGTTGAGAAGTCTACAGTCAACCCTACACCACAAGCTCGCTGACTAGGTGTCATACTTGACTCAGAACTGTCCTTTGCTCCCCACATTCAATCTGTCTCAAAATCATGTTACATGCATCTAAGAAACATGTCCAAAATCCGATCATACCTTACACAAGACACTGTTAAAACCCTAATCCATGCTCTCATTATCTCCTGTATTGATTATTGGAGTAGTCTTCTAATTGTGTCCAGTTGTAAAGCGCAACCGAATTTGCTGCGCTATATAAGAAACTGTTAATAAATAAATAAATAAATAAATAATGAATCCCCGGCAACACTCCAAACCTCAGGTTACCGCTCCGGATGGGACCACGGACCCGTACTGCTGAGTCGCTGCTCGCAGCTGCCGCACACCAGGACACCTTCACTCGCCAGTACCAGGGAAGGCAGGAGGGGGCTCGATCGCACATGTCAGCAGGCCATGTCCCTACGCGTTTCATCACAGACTTCATAAGAGGGCTGGCCTGCTAGACATGCATCACTCCTTTTACCCAAGGCTACTGCCAATCAGCTACAATATATCATGATTCAATCACATTTCATGAATGTGTCCATAGTAAACTGTTACTTTCATATAGTCTATTATTACTTAAAAACATTAATATATGAGCCTGGTATGACCTTAACTCATATTCAGTCACCTCTTAAATATTTATTTTAAGCAAATTTCAAATTTACTCCATTGCAGAGCACTTGGGAATAATTATAACCAACAAACATCACATACGTACTGAGCGGGTGACTGAACTATTTTTAACATACAGATCACTCATTATAAATATAAATAATATATTTTGGATGAGACTTGATGGTGACATACACTGTGATTGACCGGCACTTCTCTTATGGGTTTTTAGTGCCCTGGTACCTTCCCATCCACAATTAAATAGAGATTGTATCCTTTAACAGATGCATTCAGCATCCTAGCTGTCGGAATCCTGACACCATTCAGAAGACTGGCTACGGATCACGGACAGCCGACATCCTGAAGGTGAGTATGGGCTTCATGATTAGGCTTAGACCCCGGGGGTGTGTGTGGGGGGGAGTTAGGGTAAGGCACTAGGGGCCAGAGGTGGTTAGCCATAGCTGACATCCCTCGAGGGTTAAGTAGAAATCCCCCCTCCTGACTGCCAGGATTTCATATGTATTCCCTTGAACATAGTGGGACAAATCAAATAGTTTCTTCCACGCTGTAAGTAATGGGTGCCCAACAGAGCTACTCAATTGTAATGCAAATAGAAGTGAGCGCTGCTGGCACCCATTACTTATCACGCCCAAAAGCACAGGGTTTAGCTGCGTAAAGCGGCTAAATGCAACTAAACTATTAGGCATGCTGCCAAAACAGTAGTTTGGGTGCTACAACAGCAGTCTTTTGCAGATTTCTGCTCACCACCTGAAGAGGCTGCAAGCAAAAATCATGCCGTCAGACGCTCATAACTTAAAGACGCCCCCAAAAAAACTGAATCCCCCCCAGTGACTCTCTCTTTTGTTTCTCTCTCTCTCTGTATATACTGTATATATATATATATATATATATATATATATTCTATGTTTCTTGCAATATATGTATATATTTTTTTTCAAACATGCATACACGCACATATATGTTTTAAAACAGCACTAGTCATACACCCATATAAGTAGCCCACACACATACCATGCAGGTCACACCTTCTGCGGTAACACACAATAGTCCCTTCCTACATTTCAGCTCCAGGCCCATGAGGACCTTAATCTTGCACTGCCCATGGCCCTCACCCACCTTTAGTTATGGACCTCACTTTCAATAAAGGAAAAACCAGGAAGAGGTCATTTTTGTCGCAGCGAACAGTTATCCTTTTGCAGTAAATTATCATTTACATATCGCTGAAGTACAGTATGAATATAAAATTATTGCAATACATTATTTTTAATCCCTGTTATAAGCAATAAAAATAGGTTGTTATCACCACTATGGGTTATATTTACTAAAATTCGTATTTTTCTGAATTAGGTTAAAGTTCAAACACGAATGACATCGAATGTGTGAATTTGCAACTTTTTGAATTTTGTACGCGTCATTTACTATCCTGTCGTATTCTGCATTTTCGTTTTTTCCGATGTCGATGTCATTCGTATTTTCGGCCAATGTTTTACGGGAGTGAATAGTAAAACACTGCAGAAATTAACACAATGAATCTCGGCCAGATCTGTGAGATACGTGCAGGGCTTCATTGTGCACCTTTAAAAAAAGTATTAAACATCACGAAAAAAATTGCGTGGGGTCCCCCCTCCTAAGCATAACCAGCCACTGGCTCTTTGAGCCGGTCCTGGTTGTAAAAATATGAGGAAAAAATTGACAGGGGTTCCCCCATATTTTAACAACCAGCACCGGGCGCTGCGCCTGGTCCTGGTGCAAAAAATACGGGGGACAAAAAGCGTAGGGGTACCTCATATTTTTTGAACCAGCACCGGGCTCCACTAGTCAGAGAGATAATGCCACAGCCGGGGGACACTTTTATCTTGGTCCCTGCGGCCCTGGCATTAAATCACTAACCCTGGCCGGGGTACCCTGGAGGAGTGGGAACCCCTTAAATCAAGGGGTCCCTCCCTTCCAGCCACCCAAGGGCCAGGGGTGAAGCCCGAGGCTGTCCCCCCCATCCAAGGGCGGCGGATGGGGGGCTGATAGCCATAGTGTAAAAAAAAAGAATATTGTTTTTTGTAGCAGTACGTTTTTTGTAGCAGTCAGCGGTAGACCACAAGAGTGACCTCACATAACCTCGCGGTCTACCGCTGACCACAAAGTTCCCACCATTGGATACAATGTAGCGCCTATGCACTACATTGTATCTCTGCCGTGCGCTGCCTGACTGACAGCTCAGGAGTGCACAGCCAATCAGGAGAGTGCCATGACGTGGCGCTCCCTGATTGGCTGAAGGGACCCTCTTTGACAGGAGTCACGGGGGGTCCCGGCAGTCGGGGAAAGGGGATCCATGTGTAAACATGGATCCCCTTTCAGTGCGTGGTTCGGATAATGCGTTTTGTTGTTTTGCCAAGTCCCTGGATTATAATTTATAAGAAGAGGACCGATCTACACAGGATTTTTTGTAAGTATAATTTTATTTACAGGTACCCCGGGATTCTACGTGGAGAAGGGGACTGACTCTTCGTGTCAACATAGGTAAGTATGTATGAATGTAAGTGTGCATATATGTAATAAAGTTATACTTTCACGGTGTCTGTGTATTTTTTTGGGGGGGGTATTTTTTTGTAGTAGAACTACAGGTACCAGCGGGCCCGTTTTCCCCCCGCATGCTGGTACTTGTGGTTTTCCAAGTACCAGCTTGTGGGGGAGGCTTGCTGGGACTTGTAGTACTACCACAAAAAACAATATTCTTTTTTTTTACACTATGGCTATCAGCCCCCCATCCGCCGCCCTTGGATGGGGGGGACAGCCTCGGGCTTCAGCCCTGGCCCTTGGGTGGCTGGAGGGGGGACCCCTTGATTTAAGGGGTTCCCACTCCTCCAGGGTACACCGGCCAGGGGTGACTAGTTAGTGATTTGATGCCAGGGCCGCAGGGACCAAGATAAAAGTGTCTCCCGGCTGTGGCATTATCTCTCTGACTAGTGGAGCCCGGTGCTGGTTCAAAAAATACGGGGGACCCCTACGCTTTTTGTCCCCCATATTTTTTGCACCAGGATGAGGCGCAGAGCCCGGTGCAGGTTGTTAAAATATGGGGGAACTCCTGTCAATTTTTCCCCCATATTTTTACAACCAGGACCGGCTCAAAGAGCCCGAGGCTGGTTATGCTTAGGAGGGGGGACCCCACGCAAATTATTTTTCTTCTTTTTAACACTTTCCCACCCCTTCCCACTGATAAACATGCACGGATCTCATGGATCCGTGCATGACTATCAGAACACGGTAAAAAAAAAGCAGGTCTGTTTTAAAACTGTTTTTTTTACGATTTGTTTTTTTTCACGGCAGTGTTTGGCTATTGCCGGCAGTGTTTGTGAATTTGAATTTTTAGTAAATTACCGAGTTCTATACCTAAACAGCCGCGTTTGACCGATGGTGTATTCATTCGTATTTTTTAACTTTGACTTTCAAAAAAATACGAATGCCCTCATCACTGCCGAGATTTCAGTTCAGTAAATTCCCGAGATGACACTTTGATGAAAAAACATCAAATCGGTCAAAATCGGGAGCTTAGTAAATATACCCCTATGAGTCAGTGATTAATAAGAGAATTATGAAAAGTATATTCAACTAATATAAATCAAATCAAACCAAAAATACCTCTAAAAAGGCAAAACTGCACCAACATACATCATTTTGTCTCAAAGTGAAAGATTTATATACATCGGACACACATAGGCGATCACACTGCCGGGTCCCCACACAGTTTTCTCAGTTTTAATTAATTAAATATTAAAATCTTCAATTTAATTAATATTGTAACAACATATTTAATAATGGTCTTTATTGTTGCTATTTTAGTTTATAGAAACCAATTACCTTATGTTCAATTTGTATTTCTTTTTGTTAACTACAGTACCATACTTAACTACAAAAAATTCTAATTTCCATTGACATTTGCCATTTTTCTATATATAACTATGATTTAGTTATACGTATAGTATTGCTTCATTTGTGGTTAAGAGCAAATTCACAGAAAAAGTTATACATTTGCACCTGAGGAGCTATGTTATGAAGCATGGGATGAACGCGAAATGTTTTTATTGCATGCAGTAAAATCAGGGCCATAACTAGGTTGGTGCCTGGCACACAGAGCATCTGAATCAGAATCAGCTTTATTGGCCAGGTATACTTGCGTATACTAGAAATTTGTCTTCGGTTTGCTATACCAAGTAGCCAAGTAGGTAACAGATAAGCAGGTGGGGTGGGGATGGGGGGCAAGTAAAGTCAGACACAAATGAGTTACATGTACGTCTAGTCAGTCAATGTTCAGGAGTTCAGCAGGTGGACCGCTTGGGGAAATAAACTTTTGAGGCTTCTGGTGGACCTGGCGGGGTTGGCCCTGTAATGCCTGCCTACAGGAAGCAAGTTAAACATGCTGTGGTCCATTACTATCTTCGTTGCCCGCTTTTTAGCTCTGGACAGGTACAGGTCCTGGACTGAGGGAAGGTCGGCCCTGATGATCTTCTCTGCGGTTCTTACCATATTTTGGAGCCTGCATCTGTCCCTCGTGCTGGCGGAGCCATACCATACCAGTATCGAGGAGCACAGTACCAACTCCACAATCGCGGACTAGAAGAGGAGCAGAAGCTTCTGTGGGATGTTGAACATCCTTAGCTGCCTGAGGAAGAACAACCCCTGCTGCGCTTTCCCAACAGTGGCTTCAGCGTTGGACCCCCATTTAAGATCCCGAGAGATTGTGGTCTCCAGGAACTTGAAGGAGTCCACTAGTGATACCACACTGTCAGCAATCGTTAGCAGAGGTCCACTAGCTGACTTCTTCCTGAAGTCCACTATCATCTTGACAGTTTTAAGGGGTTTGAGCTCAAGGTTGTTGTGGCTGCACCACTGGGTCAACCGGTCTACTTCCCATCTATTAGCCGATTCGTCCCCATCCTTAATGAGGTCGATGATGGTGGTGTCGTCAGCGAATTTTAAGATCTTTACTGATTGCGCCTCTGAGGTGCAGTCATTTGTGTACAGGGAGAAGAGCAAGGGTGAGAGGACACAGCCTTGAGGGGCCCCTTTACTAATGGACCGTGCTTGAGAGGTGAATTCTCCCAATTTCACCACCGGTGTCCTATCTGTCAGGACATCTACTATGCAGGAACAGGTAGCTTCAGGGACCCCTAGCCGAAGTAATTTGGGGTGGAGGATGCTGGGGACTGTATTGAAGGCCAAGCTGAAATCAACAAACAGGACCCTCGCATAGGTACCAGGAATGTCTAGGTGCTGCAGAATGTAGTGCAGGCCTAGGTTGACCGCATCCTCGACACACCGATTTGATCGATAGGTGAACTGTAGGGCGTCCAGTTGGAGACCATTCACAGTTTTCAGGAGATTCAAAACCAGATGCTTGAACATTTTCATGACCACAGACATCAGTGGTATCAGCCTGTAGTCATTTAGGTTCATGATAGAGGGTTTCTTGGTGACCGGGACGATAATGGACTTTTTGAGGCAAGAAGACTTTCTGTAGGTCCAGCGATTTGTTGAAGATCTTGGTGAATATGGAGGCGAGCTGACCTGCACATGCTCTCAGGGCAGATGGTGACACTCCGTCAGGACCTGGAGTTTTCCTGGGTTTGGCTCTGGAGCTTTCCTGGATTTGGCCCTTTTGACCAGTGCCTCCACCTCTTCTTGGACGAATTGCAGTGCCTGGAGTTGGCCGTCGCTGTTCAGGGCATCGTAGATATGATTGTTTGAATCGCAAGGGACTTTTTTTGTGAACCTGCAATAAAAGTGGTTCAGCTCGTCTGCTAGGTGCATGGTAGTGGACTTCGATGTATTATTGTAGTTGGTTATGTATTGCATTCCTTTCCATACAGATACGGGGTCATTGGTGGAGAGATCGTTTTTCAGCTTGTCCGAGAACCACTTTTTTGCTAGCCTGATTTCTTTAGTCCTTGCAGTCGAAGCAGGCCTGAAGCTTCATCTTAGTTTCGTTGGTCCATTTCTTAACAGTCTTGATGATAGGCTTAACCACTCTCAGCTTCTGCGTATAGGTAGGGAGTAGGTGGATGAGGCAGTGATCAGATATGCCGAGTGCAGCATGCGGGATAGACTGGAAGGCAGACTTGAGGGTAGTGTAACAGTGGTCAAGGGTGCGCCCATCCCTAGTGGGACACATGACTTGTTGTTTGTATTTAAGTAGCTCCTTGCTCAGGTTAGCTCTGTTGAAGTCTCCCAGCACTATAAGCAGAGAGTCTGGGTGTTTTTGTTCTGTCGGATATGCATACGGCCAGGTGGTACAGGGCTTCGCTCGCGCAGGTGTGGGGGGGATGTACAATCCCACAAGGACAATTGAGGCAAATTCCCGGGGGGAATAGAAGGGGTTGCAGTTGATAATCAGCATCTCCAGGTGAGGGCTACATGATTTGTCTAGGATTGTGACATTGGTGCACTATCTGTCGTTGATGTAGAAGCAGATGCCACCACCCTCGTTTTCCTGAGTGAACCTTGGAACGATTGGCACTGTAGAGACCGAAGCCCAGTCTCATTAGGTCATCCGCAATATGGTCGTCCAGCCATGTCTCCGTAAAGCAGAGGACAGACGACCCTGTAATGCCTGACCCTGCACTGCAGAGAAGATGGGACAGTTCGTCTAACTTGTTTGCCAGTGAGCGCATGTTCGAGAGCAGGATCGCGGGAAGTGCAGACCGGTGCCCTTGCTGCCACCTTACTAGGATGCCTGTGCGACAGCCTCTCCTCTGAGCCCAGGTCCTTCTACTAGGGCCGACATGAGGGCCTCTGTCATTCTCTTTCCGGGGCCGCCTATCTGCCCGCCAGTTGCCACCCGGGCTGCGGTGGGCCGCAGCCACTCAGTCATCCACGTCGGCATCCACGACATCTGCATCCCTGCCACACAGGGAAGTGAGGGCTGAAAGGGCCGCTGATCCACCCGCCAACTGGTCCGCACATGGGGGAAGCACCTCAGGAGCGCTTCAACTTAGGAAGGCTTTCCTGCTGTATTTGGTCACCGGTGGGGTAAACAAGGGCAGGGCAACACAAGGGGAAACAGGTATTTTGGCTGAGCTGCATAGCTACAAGGCAGCCATCTGCTGCGCCATCTTGGATTGTAATCGCTATAATCAATGTTGCTATAACCTATTGCTGCTCTTTAATCCAATGGATATATTTGAAACAAGTGATAAAATAACTTTGCTTTTTCTGTTACTGATTTAGTCAGTTATTCCAGGACAAAGCAGGCTTGTGGAAAGATGTTAGAATCCAATTCCTATTGTGTAGGTGTGAAAAATCTCAGTGTGAGAGGCCTTTGAATTAGATTTCTTATGGGGGTAGTGATAACATGTGTCCTGGGGAATGGCTGGGATACTGCAATTTGAAATGAACAGTGACCCTTCGGCAATTCAGAGCCTGAATATACTGTATATTAGTTACTTAATGCAAGAAGTCAGAGTTATTTGTTGCTCAGAAAACAGAGGTGAATGATGTCTAAGTGAGGGACTGGATGGAGCCAAAGATAGGTTGTAGTCCACAGTACCTTGTCTGGGATGTCCAATGAAGAGTACAGTAGATTCTAAACTGAAGGACTTCTCAGTGGAGAGATGCAGAGATTTCAATCCAGTGGGTATCACAGCGCAACGGAATGCAATCCGTTGGTTATGATGAGATGTCTGTGTAGAGTAGTACAAGTTAAAGGCAAGTCCTTGGATATTTATGATGATTCATAGGTCAATTGTGGTGAACTTAAGCTGTTTTAGGGATATGATCAGGAGCATGCAAATGGTGAAGCAGCCATCTTGGTGGTGCACTATGGGTGCAGAACTGCCGTCAGCAGCACCTGCAGTTCGGTGCTGCAATGTGTGTCTGACTGTCCGTGGTAGTGGAATTAGCGCCCGGCTACTTGTTCCAGGGGGGGCATCGTTGTAGTCTGTCGGCAGCAGGCTGTGCTCCTCCCGGCTTCCTGGAGTTGCAAAGTGCAGAGTACAGGGGACTGAGTTACTGCTGGGACAGAGGCTGAGGGAACCAGAGGGAAGCTTCTCACCAGTCAGCACAGCCTGGCCCCCCTCACAGCAAGGCACACATCACCAATTACCCAGCTCCAGTGCCATAACTAGACATATTAGCGCTGTTGCAAGAAACAGCATTGGCGCCCCCCTCATATTTAGTGGCAAAAATATAGGGGTGTGGCTTCATGGGGAAGGGGCGTGGCCACAAAATAATACCAATTCATATTACACTGCACAGTAGTCTCCATTATTCAAATAACGCCGCACAGTAGCGCCACTTACACACGTTACACCAGGTAGAGCCCGTCACATATTACGCCAGGTAGAGACCCATTTTACACATTACGGCAGGCAGAGCTCACTTTTACACATTATGGCAGGTAGAGTCCCCCTTTTTACGCATTACGGCATCAGAGTCCCCCTTTTTACACATTAGGCAGGCACAGCCCCCTTTTTACACATTACAGCAGGCAGAGTTCCCCTTTTACACAAAACGGCAGCAGAGTCCCCCTTTATACACATTGCAGCAGCAGAGCCCCCTTTTTACACATTACGGCAGCAGAGTCCCCCCTTTTACATATTATGGCAGTAGAGTCCCCCTTTTACACATTACAGCAGGTACAGTCCCATTTTTACACATTACGGCAGATATAAGTATTTTTTTTTAAATATCACAAGTGCCTCAGGAAGAGGACCAGGCAATGGGACTTAGTTATAGGATGCAGCAGCCAGTGGAGGGACTGAGGCAATTGGTGGTTACAGCAGCACAAGTGCACACAGCGCAAGGGCACAACCTGCGATTCGCAGGTCTTTGAAGGGGGCGCAACCAAATTCTGGAGGGGCTTAAATAGTGGCCCGCGGCTCCGGCCTCTTTACATAAAAAAGATCAGAAACCCCCTACCGCTGCAGCGGTGGAAGGAGGGAAGCGGGAGTCAGTGAGAGAGCGGGCAGTGCTGCCAGATGGTGTGACCACAGTGCAGTTGCGCTGTGCGCAAGGCACCACTGGCACACACCTACAGTAGTTGCGGCCCTGCCCAGCTCCTAGTGCCCACACTGGCTCCATGCTCTGACCCTGTAGCTTCTTTCTCACTCTGCTGATCACTCAGGGCTCCCACTCAGCCCAGCATGCCTCTAGCCAGGACCGTTATCCCGCAGCATACATCTCACCGGCAGGCTCCTCAGCTCGGCGGGTGGTGGGGTTTGCTAGGTGATGCCTCTCCACTCCCCAGCAGCTCTTCCAGTCAGCATAATTCTCCTCTGCCTCCCGGTCAGCAGCTTTCCTCAGCACCGATTCCCTCAGCCCGTCCCAGTGGTAACACTGCCCACAGTAAACAACTAATGGGTCCAGGGGGGGCCAGCCCTCAACAGAGTTCTAGTGGAGCATCACAACACAAGCACACACTATACAAACTCTTTCTCTTTTCCCCCTCTATCTAGAATAATGGGGGCTCTACCTGGCATAATGTGGGCTCTACCTGGCACAATGTATATCAGGGGCTCTACCTGGCATAATGTGGGCTCTACCTGGCATAATGTGTATTAGGGACTCTACCAGGTATAATGTGTATAAGGGGATCTACCTGGTATAATGTGTATTAGGGGCTCTCCCTGGCATAATGTGGGCTCTAACTGGCATTATGGGGGCTCTACCTGGTATAATGTGTATCAGCGGCTCTACCTGACATAATGTGGGCTCTACCTGGCGTAATGTGTATCAGGGGCTCTGCCTGGCATAATGTGGGCTCTACCTGGCATAATGCATATCAGGGGCTCTACCTGGCATAATGCGGGCTCTACTTTGTATAATGTGTATCAAGTGCTCTACCTGGCATAATGGGGGCTCTACCTGGCATAATGGAAGCTCTACCTGCTATAATGTGTATCAGGGGCTCTACTGTGGTGTAATGTGTGTAAGAGCCTCTGCTGTGGTGTAATGTGTGTAAGAGCCTCTGCTGTGGTGTAATGTGGGTAAGAGGTATTACTGTGTGGTGTAATGTGAATAACGGATACTACGGTGCCGTGTAATGTGAATTGGTAATATTCTGTGGCCACACCCCTTCCTTATAAAGCCATGCCCCTCTATTTTTGGCATGCACTGTCCCTAGTTTAAATATGGTGAGGGAACACCTTTTTCTGGCACAGGGCACCAAAATGCACTGAGTAAAATAGTGCTATATAAATACTATATGCCTGCAATTCAGGCTTGAGCTACGAAGTATCCCTCTATCAACATTTTAAATTTGGCTCCGCCTGCAGTGGAACTGAACATTGTTGTTCTAAGGTGCAAAATTGTACATTTTAGCTAGATTTACTCATGACTTTAAATGAAGTCCATAGTGTATGCATATACAGTATGCTATGAAAAAATGCTAAAAATTAAAACTAACAGCATATGCCATCAACACTACCGCTATTAAAAAGACTGAGAGGAAAATTCACATTGTATACTACTGGTTCCGTTTTGCCTTTCTTTAACTTCCTCTTTCTAATATTGCAAGCATGTCAATGTCATGTGTTATTTTATCTGCACCCTACAAGAAAGAGGACTATTCATGTGTTTCCTTCCTAATGGTGAATGTTTATATCAACCTTTACGTGGCATTTTGTTTCTGTAATTTTAATCATTTTAATGTTGCCTTTAGTTTTTTTTTTAAATGTATCTGTTTACTACTGCCTGATTTTAATTCTCAGGATAAACAAGCACAATTTTCAAAACTGTTGGATGGAATATTCAGATCATTCCACAGATTTGCTCTAAGGGGGGGCCATCCACTTGTCCAGAGACTCCAGACTCCAGGGACTTTTATGTCATTGTGCCAAGTGTACCAAGCTAAACTGTTCCACATTGCGTAAATCTGGATTTTAAGATGCTACTGGAAAATTTGTTCAGAATTTGGATTTTCACTATACATCAATATTATTAAGCTTTATATGTGCACCCCACATCCAAGCTCTGGCACAATCCTGTCGCTTCCAGCTACGCAACATTGCTCGTATCAGGCCATATCTCTCCCAGTGTGCAACTAAACTCATCATCCACTCACTGGTCATCTCACGACTTGACTACTGCAATGTTCTCCTCACTGGCCTCGTTTGCTCCCTTCTTGCTCCCCTCCAATCTGTCCTGAACTCCGCAGCTAGGCTTATCTTCCTCTCCCGCCGCACCACATCTGCCACTCCCCTTCGACAAAATCTACACTGGCTCTCATTCCCCTACAGAATCCTCTTCAAACTCCTCACCCTCACATACAAGGCCATCTCTAATTCCACTGCTCCCTACATCTCCAACCTCCTTTCCCTTCATACTCCCTCCTGCCCCCTATGGTCGACCAATGACCGTTGCCTCTCCACCGCCCTGGTCACTGCTTCCCATGCACGAGTTCAGGATTTTGCCCGTGCTGCACCCCTTCAGTGGAACGCACTCCCCCGCTCCATTAGACTCTCCCCGACCTTGCAAAGCTTCAAACGGGCACTAAAAACCCACCTATTCATCAAAGCATACCCTCCCGATGCATAACCCAGTGCTGAAGCCGCGCCTTCACCCCCTGCCTCATGCCGTGAACAACTCAGCTTTGCTTGCATACTGCCATCAGGCTACCTCCCACTTGCCTGCACCTCTTCTCATCTGTCTGTCGCCCCTCCCCACTAGATTGTTAGCTCTTCAGAGCAGGGCCCTCTTTCCTCTTATCTAATCCCTCATCTCGACACATTTCACTCGCAGCTCTCCCCTACTCAACGACCATCTTTATCCTGCTAGTAAAGGCTCATCTCCATCTATGGCCGCCAGCCTCTAGTAGTACGATGATTACTCCATCAATACTTACATCTTAGCTGTATTATGTCTTGAGAACGTGTGGTGCTCTATGTTACCTGTACTCTATTTCTGTTATTTATTTACTGTACTGCTATGTTTTGTCTGCCTGTACTGTCCTTTGTACGGCGCTGCGAAACACATGTGGCGCCTTATAAATAAAATGTAATAATAATAATAATAATATATATACTGTATATATATATATATATATATATATATATATATTAGAGATGAGCGGGTTCGGTTCCTCAGAATCCGAACCCCCCCGAACTTCACCCATTTTACACGGGTCCGAGGCAGATTCGGATCCTCCCGCCTTGCTCGGGTAACCCGAGCGCGCCCGAACGCCATCATCCCACTGTCGGAATCTCGCGAGATTCGTATTCTATATAAGGAGCCGCGCGTCGCCGCCATTTCCACTCGTGCATTGGAGATGATAGGGAGAGGACGTGTGCAGCGTTCTCTCAGTTGTGTTCAGTGTGCTGCAAATATCTGTGCTCAGTGTGCTGCAAATATCTGTGCTCAGTGTGCTTGCAAATATCTGTGCTCAGTGTGCTGAAAATATCTGCGTTCTCTGCCTGAAAAATGCTACATATCTGTGCTGCATTGTAGTATATAGTAGGAGGACAGTGCAGAATTTTTCTGACCAGTGACCACCAGTATTATATCAGTACGGTACAGTAGTCCACTCCTCTACCTACCTCTGTGTCGTCAAGTATACTATCCATCCATACCTGTGGTGCATTTTAGTTGTTGTGCGCAGTAGTAGGAGGACAGTGCATAATTTTGCTGACCACCAGTATATAATATATAGCAGTACGGTACAGTAGTCCACTGCTCTACCTACCTCTGTGTCGTCAAGTATACTATCCATCCATACCTGTGGTGCATTTTAGTTGTTGTGCGCAGTAGTAGGAGGACAGTGCATAATTTTGCTGACCACCAGTATATAATATATAGCAGTACGGTACAGTAGTCCACTGCTCTACCTACCTCTGTGTCGTCAAGTATACTATCCATCCATACCTGTGGTGCATTTTAGTTGTTGTGCGCAGTAGTAGGAGGACAGTGCATAATTTTGCTGACCACCAGTATATAATATATAGCAGTACGGTACAGTAGTCCACTGCTCTACCTACCTCTGTGTCATCAAGTATACTATCCATCCATACCTGTGGTGCATTTTAGTTGTTGTGCGCAGTAGTAGGAGGACAGTGCATAATTATGCTGAGCACCAGTATATAATATATAGCAGTACGGTACAGTAGTCCACTGATCTACCTACCTCTGTGTCGTCAAGTATACTATCCATCCATACCTGTGGTGCATTTTAGTTGTTGTGCGCACTAGTAGGAGGACAGTGCATAATTGTGTTGACCACCAGTATATAATATATAGCAGTATGGTACAGTAGTCTACTGCTCTACCTACCTCTGTGTCGTCAAGTATACTATCCATCCATACCTGTGGTGCATTTTAGTTGTTGTGCGCAGTAGTCGGAGGACAGTGCATAATTTTGCTGACCACCAGTATATAATATATAGCAGTACGGTACAGTAGGCCATTACTATTGATATATTACTGGCATATAATTCCACACATTAAAAAATGTGGAAGGTAAAATAGGGAAAGATCAAGATCCACTTCCACCTCGTGCTGAAGCTGCTGCCACTAGTCATGGCCGAGACGATGAAATGCCATCAATGTCGTCTGCCAAGGCTGATGCCCAATGTCATAGTAGAGAGCATGTAAAATCCAAAAAACAAAAGTTCAGTAAAATGACCCAAGAATCTAAATTAAAAGCATCTGAGGAGAAGCGTAAACTTGCCAATATGCCATTTACGACACGGAGTGGCAAGGAACGGCTGAGGCCCTCTCCTATGTTCCTCATGACTAGTGGGTCAGCTTCACATGAGGATGGAAGCACTCATCCTCCCACTAGAAAAATGAAAAGACTTAAGCTGGCAAAAGCACAGCAAAGAACTGTGCGTTCTTCTAAATCACAAATCCCCAAGGAGAGTTCAATTGTGTCGGTTGCGATGCCTGACCTTCCCAACACTGGACGGGAAGAGGTGGCGCCTTCCACCATTTGCACGCCCCCTGCAAGTGCTGGAAGGAGCACCCGCAGTCCAGTTCCTGATAGTCAAATTGAAGATGTCACTGTTGAAGTACACCAGGATGAGGATATGGGTGTTGCTAGCGCTGAGGAGGAAATTGACAAGGAGGATTCTGATGGTGAGGTGGTTTGTTTAAGTCAGGCACCCGGGGAGACACCTGTTGTCCATGGGACGAATATGGCCATTGACATGCCTGGTCAAATTACAAATAAAATCACCTCATCGGTGTGGAATTATTTTAACAGAAATGCGGACAACATTTGTCAAGCCGTGTGTTGCCTTTGTCAAGCTGTAATAAGTAGGGGTAAGGACGTTAACCACCTAGGAACATCCTCCTTTATACATCACCTGGAGCGCATTCATCAGAAGTCATTGACAAGTTCAAAAACTTTGGGTGACAGCGGAAGCAGTCCACTGACAACTAAATCCCTTTCTCTTGTAACCAAGCTCCTGCAAACCACACCACCAACTCCCTCAGTGTCAATTTCCTCCTTAGACAGGAACGCCAATAGTCCTGCAGGCCATGTCACTGTCAAGTCTGACGAGTCCTCTCCTGCCTGGGATTCCTCCGACGCATCCTTGAGTGTAATGCCTACTGCTGCTGGCGCTGCTGTTGTTGCTGCTGGGAGTTGATCGTCATCCCAGAGGGGAAGTCAGAAGACCACTTGTACTACTTCAAGTAAGCAATTGACTGTCCAACAGTCCTTTGCGAGGAAGATGAAATATCACAGCAGTCATCCTGCTGCAACGCGGATAACTCAGGCCTTGGCAGCCTGGGCGGTGTTAAACGTGTTTCCGGTATCCATCGTTAATTCACAGGAAACTAGAGATTTGCTTGAGGTACTGTGTCCCCGGTACCAAATACCATCTAGGTTCCATTTCTCTAGGCAGGCGATACCAAGAATGTACACAGACCTCAGAAAAAGAGTCACCAGTGTCCTAAAAATGCAGTTGTACCCAATATCCACTTAACCACGGACACGTGGACAAGTGGAGCAGGGCAGACTAAGGACTATATGACTGTGACAGCCCACTGGATAGATGTATTGCCTCCCGCAGCAAGAACAGCAGCGGTGGCACCAGTAGCAGCATCTCGCAAACGCCAACTCATTCCTAGGCAGGCTACGCTTTGTATCACCGCTTTCCAGAAGAGGCACACAGCTGACAACCTCTTACGGAAACTGAGGAAAATCATCGCAGAATGGCTTACCCCAATTGGACTCTCCTGGGGATTTGTGACATCGGACAACGCCACCAATATTGTGCGTGCATTACATGTGGGCAAATTCCAGCACGTCCCATGTTTTGCACATACATTGAATTTGGTGGTGCAGAATTATTTAAAAAACGACAGGGGCCACTTTCGGCATTCAGCCACCGCGTGCCAAAGACTGGAGCACCAGCAAACACTCCTGAACCTGCCCCGCCATCATCTGAAGCAAGAGGTGGTAATGAGGTGGAATTCAATCCTCTATATGCTTCAGAGGATGGAGGAGCAGCAAAAGGCCATTCAAGCCTATACAGCTACCTATGATATAGGCAAAGGAGGGGGAATGCACCTGACTCAAGCGCAGTGGAGAATGATTTCAACGTTGTGCAAGTTTCTGCAACCCTTTGAACTTGCCACACGTGAAGTCAGTTCAGACACTGCCAGCCTGAGTCAGGTCATTCCCCTCATCAGGCTTTTGCAGAAGTAGCTGGAGAGATTGAAGGAGGAGCAATTCCGCTAGGCATGTGGGACTTGTGGATGGTGCCCTTAATTTGCTTAACCAGGATTCACGGGTGGTCAATCTGTTGAAATCAGAGCACTACATTTTGGCCACCGTGCTCGATCCTAGATTTAAAACCTACGTTGGATCTCTCTTTCAGGCAGACACAAGTCTGCAGAGGTTCAAAGACCTGCTGGTGAGAAAATTGTCAAGCCAAGCGGAACGTGACCCGTCAACAGCTCCTCCACATTCTCCCGCAACTGGGGCTGCGAGGAAAAGGCTAAGAATTCCGAGCCCACCCGCTGGCGGTGATGCAGGGCAGTCTGGAGCGAGTGCTGACATCCGGTCCGGACTGAAGGACCTGCCAACGATTACTGACATGTCGTCTACTGTCACTTCATATAATTCTGTCACCATTGAAAGAATGGTGAAGGATTATATGAGTGACCACATCCAAGTAGGCACGTCAGACAGTCCGTACATATACTGGCAGGAAAAAGAGGCAATTTGGAGGCCCTTGCACAAACTGGCTTTATTTTACCTAAGTTGCCCCCCCTCCAGTGTGTACTCCGAAAGAGTGTTTAGTGCAGCCGCTCACCTTGTCAGCAATCGGCGTACGAGGTTACTTCCAGAAAATGTGGAGAAGATGATGTTCATCAAAAGGAATTATAATCAATTCCTCCGTGGAGACATTCACCAGCAATTGCCTCCAGAAAGTACACAGGGACCTGAGATGGTGGATTCCAGTGGGGACAAATTAATAATCTGTGAGGAAGGGGATGTACACAGTGAAAGGGGTGAGGAATCGGACGATGAGGAGGAGGTGGACATCTTGCCTCTGTAGAGCCAGTTTGTGCAAGGAGAGATTGATTGCTTCTTTTTTGGTGGGGGCCCAAACCAACCAGTCATTTCAGTCACAGTCGTGTGGCAGACCCTGTCGCTGAAATGATGGGTTTGTTAAAGTGTGCATGTCCTGTTTATACAACATAAGGGTGGGTGGGAGGGCCCAAGGACAATTCCATCTTGCACCTCTTTTTTTATTTAATTTATCTTTGCATCATGTGCTGTTTGGGGACTATTTTTTAAATCTGCCATCCTGTCTGACACTGCAGTGCCACTCCTAGATGGGCCAGTTGTTTGTGTCGGCCACTTGGGTCGCTTAGCTTAGCCACACAGCTACCTCATTGCGCCTCTTTTTTTCTTTGCATCATGTGCTGTTTGGGGACTATTTTTTAAATCTGCCATCCTGTCTGACACTGCAGTGCCACTCCTAGATGGGCCAGGTGTTTGTGTCGGCCACTTGGGTCGCTTAGCTTAGCCACACAGCTACCTCATTGCACCTCTTTTTTTCTTTGCATCATGTGCTGTTTGGGGACTATTTTTTGAAGTGCCATCCTGTCTGACACTGCAGTGCCACTCCTAGATGGGCCAGGTGTTTGTGTCGGCCACTTGGGTCGCTTAGCTTAGTCATTCAGCGACCTCGGTGCAAATTTTAGGACTAAAAATAATATTGTGAGGTGTGAGGTGTTCAGAATAGACTGGAAATGAGTGGAAATTATGGTTATTGAGGTTAATAATACTATGGGATCAAAATGACCCCAAAATTCTATTATTTAAGCTGTTTTTGAGGGTTTTTGTAAAAAAACACCCGAATCCGACAAAAAAGTTTCAGGGAGGTTTTGCCAAAACGCGTCCGAATCCAAAACACGGCCGCGGAACCGAATCCAAAACCAAAACACAAAACCCGAAAAAAATGTCTGGTGCACATCACTAATATATTAGAGATGAGCGGGTTCGGTTCCTCTGAATCCGAACCCGCCCGAACTTCAGGTTTTTTACACGGGTCCGAGCAGGCTCGGATCTTCCCGCCTTGCTCGGCTAACCCGAGCGCGCCCGAACGTCATCATCACGCTGTCGGATTCTCGCGAGGCTCAGATTCTATCGCGAGACTCGGATTCTATATAAGGAGCCGCGCGTCGCCGCCATTTTCACACGTGCATTGAGAGTCATAGGGAGAGGACGTGGCTGGCATCCTCTCCGTTTAGAGAAGAGAGAGACACAGTATTTTGGGGAGCATTATTAGGAGGAGTACTACTATACTGTATACTACTATACTAGATTAGATAGTGTGACTGTAAGTGTATTATCTGACTTGTGGGGGAGACACTGACAGTGGGGAGCAGTTAGAGTCTGAGAGCAGGACTCAGGAGTACATATAACGTACAGTGCACACTTTTGCTGCCAGAGTCAGTGCCACACTGCCATTGTTGTGACCACACTGACCACCAGTATAATAATATATTTTGTGATTGTCTGCTTAGGCCTCGGAGTACTAGTTGCAAGTTGCAACGTGACCTGAAGTGACCACCAGTTTAATAATCAATCACCACCAGTTTAATATATATATATATATATATATATATATATAATTGTATATAATATATATATATATATATATAATATTGTATACCACCTACCCGTGGTTTTTTTTTTTTTCATTCTTCTTTATACATACTACTATAGTAGCTTACTGTAGCAGTCTGCGGTGCTGTGCTGACCTGACAGTGTCCAGCAGGTCCGTCATCAGTCATTACATAATAAATATATATAGTACCTGTCCGGCTGCAGTACTAGTGATATTATATTGATTTCATCTCATTATCAATAATTTATCATCCAGTCTAGACTCTATATTAGCAGCAGACACAGTACGTTAGTCCACGGCTGTAGCTACCTCTGTGTCGGCACTCGGCAGTCCATCCATAATTGTATACCACCTACCCGTGGTTTTTTTTTTTTCTTTCTTCTTTGTACATACTACTATAGTATAGTAGCTTACTGTAGCAGTCTGCGGTGCTGCTGAGCTGACAGTGTCCAGCAGGTCCGTCATCATTACCTAATAAATATATTATCTACCTGTCCGGCTGCAGTACTAGTGATATTATATATACATACATATATATATTGATTTCATCTCATTATCAATCATCCAGTCTATATTAGCAGCAGACACAGTACGTTAGTCCACGGCTGTAGCTACCTCTGTGTCGGCACTCTGCAGTCCATCCACAATTGTATACCACCTACCCGTGTTTTTTTTTTTTTCTTTCTTCTTTGTACATACTACTATAGAGTATAGTAGCTTACTGTAGCAGTCTCGGTGCTGCTGAGCTGACAGTGTCCAGCAGGTCCGTCATCA
Organism: Pseudophryne corroboree; assembly: GCF_028390025.1. Lineage (NCBI taxonomy): Eukaryota > Metazoa > Chordata > Amphibia > Anura > Myobatrachidae > Pseudophryne > Pseudophryne corroboree. The sequence continues at coordinate 358,922,136 of NC_086448.1, read as the reverse complement.
GTCATCATTACCTAATAAATATATTATCTACCTGTCCGGCTGCAGTACTAGTGATATTATATATACATACATATATATATTGATTTCATCTCATTATCAATCATCCAGTCTATATTAGCAGCAGACACAGTACGTTAGTCCACGGCTGTAGCTACCTCTGTGTCGGCACTCGGCAGTCCATCCATAATTGTATACCACCTACCCGTGTTTTTTTTCTTTTCTTTCTTCTTTGTACATACTACTATAGAGTATAGTAGCTTACTGTAGCAGTCTGCGGTGCTGCTGAGCTGACAGTGTCCAGCAGGTCCGTCATCAGTCATCATTACCTAATAAATATATTATCTACCTGTCCGGCTGCAGTACTAGTGATATTATATATACATACATATATATATATTGATTTCATCTCATTATCATCCAGTCTATATTAGCAGCAGACACAGTACGGTAGTCCACGGCTGTAGCTACCTCTGTGTCGGCACTCGGCAGTCCATCCATAAGTATACTAGTATCCATCCATCTCCATTGTTTACCTGAGGTGCCTTTTAGTTGTGCCTATTAAAATATGGAGAACAAAAATGTTGAGGTTCCAAAATTAGGGAAAGATCAAGATCCACTTCCACCTCGTGCTGAAGCTGCTGCCACTAGTCATGGCCGAGACGATGAAATGCCAGCAACGTCGTCTGCCAAGGCCGATGCCCAATGTCATAGTACAGAGCATGTCAAATCCAAAAGACCAAATATCAGTAAAAAAAGGACTCCAAAACCTAAAATAAAATTGTCGGAGGAGAAGCGTAAACTTGCCAATATGCCATTTACCACACGGAGTGGCAAGGAACGGCTGAGGCCCTGGCCTATGTTCATGGCTAGTGGTTCAGCTTCACATGAGGATGGAAGCACTCAGCCTCTCGCTAGAAAACTGAAAAGACTCAAGCTGGCAAAAGCACCGCAAAGAACTGTGCGTTCTTCGAAATCCCAAATCCACAAGGAGAGTCCAATTGTGTCGGTTGCGATGCCTGACCTTCCCAACAATGGACGTGAAGAGCATGCGCCTTCCACCATTTGCACGCCCCCTGCAAGTGCTGGAAGGAGCACCCGCAGTCCAGTTCCTGATAGTCAGATTGAAGATGTCAGTGTTGAAGTACACCAGGATGAGGAGGATATGGGTGTTGCTGGCGCTGGGGAGGAAATTGACCAGGAGGATTCTGATGGTGAGGTGGTTTGTTTAAGTCAGGCACCCGGGGAGACACCTGTTGTCCATGGGAGGAATATTGCCGTTGACATGCCTGGTGAAAATACCAAAAAAATCAGCTCTTCAGTGTGAAGGTATTTCAACAGAAAAGCGGACAACAGGTGTCAAGCCGTGTGTTGCCTTTGTCAAGCTGTAATAAGTAGGGGTAAGGACGTTAACCACCTCGGAACATCCTCCCTTATACGTCACCTGCAGCGCATTCATAATAAGTCAGTGACAAGTTCAAAAACTTTGGGTGACAGCGGAAGCAGTCCACTGACCAGTAAATCCCTTCCTCTTGTAACCAAGCTCACGCAAACCACCCCACCAACTCCCTCAGTGTCAATTTCCTCCTTCCCCAGGAATGCCAATAGTCCTGCAGGCCATGTCACTGGCAATTCTGACGATTCCTCTCCTGCCTGGGATTCCTCCGATGCATCCTTGCGTGTAACGCCTACTGCTGCTGGCGCTGCTGTTGTTGCTGCTGGGAGTCGATGGTCATCCCAGAGGGGAAGTCGGAAGACCACTTGTACTACTTCCAGTAAGCAATTGACTGTCCAACAGTCCTTTGCGAGGAAGATGAAATATCACAGCAGTCATCCTGCTGCAAAGCGGATAACTGAGGCCTTGACAACTATGTTGGTGTTAGACGTGCGTCCGGTATCCGCCGTTAGTTCACAGGGAACTACACAATTTCTTGAGGTAGTGTGCCCCCGTTACCAAATACCATCTAGGTTCCACTTCTCTAGGCAGGCGATACCGAAAATGTACACAGACCTCAGAAAAAGACTCACCAGTGTCCTAAAAAATGCAGCTGTACCCAATGTCCACTTAACCACGGACATGTGGACAAGTGGAGCAGGGCAGGGTCAGGACTATATGACTGTGACAGCCCACTGGGTAGATGTATGGACTCCCGCCGCAAGAACAGCAGCGGCGGCACCAGTAGCAGCATCTCGCAAACGCCAACTCTTTCCTAGGCAGGCTACGCTTTGTATCACCGCTTTCCAGAATACGCACACAGCTGAAAACCTCTTACGGCAACTGAGGAAGATCATCGCGGAATGGCTTACCCCAATTGGACTCTCCTGTGGATTTGTGGCATCGGACAACGCCAGCAATATTGCGTGTGCATTAAATATGGGCAAATTCCAGCACGTCCCATGTTTTGCACATACCTTGAATTTGGTGGTGCAGAATTTTTTAAAAAACGACAGGGGCGTGCAAGAGATGCTGTCGGTGGCCAGAAGAATTGCGGGACACTTTCGGCGTACAGGCACCACGTACAGAAGACTGGAGCACCACCAAAAACTACTGAACCTGCCCTGCCATCATCTGAAGCAAGAAGTGGTAACGAGGTGGAATTCAACCCTCTATATGCTTCAGAGGTTGGAGGAGCAGCAAAAGGCCATTCAAGCCTATACAATTGAGCACGATATAGGAGGTGGAATGCCCCTGTCTCAAGCGCAGTGGAGAATGATTTCAACGTTGTGCAAGGTTCTGATGCCCTTTGAACTTGCCACACGTGAAGTCAGTTCAGACACTGCCAGCCTGAGTCAGGTCATTCCCCTCATCAGGCTTTTGCAGAAGAAGCTGGAGACATTGAAGGAGGAGCTAACACGGAGCGATTCCGCTAGGCATGTGGGACTTGTGGATGGAGCCCTTAATTCGCTTAACAAGGATTCACGGGTGGTCAATCTGTTGAAATCAGAGCACTACATTTTGGCCACCGTGCTCGATCCTAGATTTAAAGCCTACCTTGGATCTCTCTTTCCGGCAGACACAAGTCTGCTGGGGTTGAAAGACCTGCTGGTGAGAAAATTGTCAAGTCAAGCGGAACACGACCTGTCAACATCTCCTCCTTCACATTCTCCCGCAACTGGGGGTGCGAGGAAAAGGCTCAGAATTCCGAGCCCACCCGCTGGCGGTGATGCAGGGCAGTCTGGAGCGACTGCTGATGCTGACATCTGGTCCGGACTGAAGGACCTGACAACGATTACGGACATGTCGTCTACTGTCACTGCATATGATTCTCTCACCATTGAAAGAATGGTGGAGGATTATATGAGTGACCGCATCCAAGTAGGCACGTCACACAGTCCGTACTTATACTGGCAGGAAAAAGAGGCAATTTGGAGGCCCTTGCACAAACTGGCTTTATTCTACCTAAGTTGCCCTCCCACAAGTGTGTACTCCGAAAGAGTGTTTAGTGCCGCCGCTCACCTTGTCAGCAATCGGCGTACGAGGTTACATCCAGAAAATGTGGAGAAGATGATGTTCATTAAAATGAATTATAATCAATTCCTCCGTGGAGACATTGACCAGCAGCAATTGCCTCCACAAAGTACACAGGGAGCTGAGATGGTGGATTCCAGTGGGGACGAATTGATAATCTGTGAGGAGGGGGATGTACACGGTGATATATCGGAGGATGATGATGAGGTGGACATCTTGCCTCTGTAGAGCCAGTTTGTGCAAGGAGAGATTAATTGCTTCTTTTTTGGTGGGGGTCCAAACCAACCCGTCATTTCAGTCACAGTCGTGTGGCAGACCCTGTCACTGAAATGATGGGTTGGTTAAAGTGTGCATGTCCTGTTTATACAACATAAGGGTGGGTGGGAGGGCCCAAGGACAATTCCATCTTGCACCTCTTTTTTCTTTAATTTTTCTTTGCGTCATGTGCTGTTTGGGGAGGGTTTTTTGGAAGGGACATCCTGCGTGACACTGCAGTGCCACTCCTAGATGGGCCCGGTGTTTGTGTCGGCCACTAGGGTCGCTTATCTTACTCACACAGCTACCTCATTGCGCCTCTTTTTTTCTTTGCGTCATGTGCTGTTTGGGGAGGGTTTTTTGGAAGGGACATCCTGCGTGACACTGCAGTGACACTCCTAGATGGGCCCGGTGTTTGTGTCGGCCACTAGGGTCGCTTATCTTACTCACACAGCTACCTCATTGCGCCTCTTTTTTTTTTCTTTGCGTCATGTGCTGTTTGGGGAGGGTTTTTTGGAAGGGACATCCTGCGTGACACTGCAGTGACACTCCTAGATGGGCCCGGTGTTTGTGTCGGCCACTAGGGTCGCTTATCTTACTCACACAGCTACCTCATTGCGCCTCTTTTTTTCTTTGCGTCATGTGCTGTTTGGGGAGGGTTTTTTGGAAGGGACATCCTGCGTGACACTGCAGTGACACTCCTAGATGGGCCCGGTGTTTGTGTCGGCCACTAGGGTCGCTTATCTTACTCACACAGCTACCTCATTGCGCCTCTTTTTTTCTTTGCGTCATGTGCTGTTTGGGGAGGGTTTTTTGGAAGGGACATCCTGCGTGACACTGCAGTGACACTCCTAGATGGGCCCGGTGTTTGTGTCGGCCACTAGGGTCGCTTATCTTACTCACACAGCTACCTCATTGCGCCTTTTTTTCTTTGCGTCATGTGCTGTTTGGGGAGGGTTTTTTGGAAGGGACATCCTGCGTGACACTGCAGTGACACTCCTAGATGGGCCCGGTGTTTGTGTCGGCCACTAGGGTCGCTTAGCTTAGTCATCCAGCGACCTAGGTGCAAATTTTAGGACTAAAAATAATATTGTGAGGTGTGAGGTATTCAGAATAGACTGAAAATGAGTGTAAATTATGGTTTTTGAGGTTAATAATACTTTGGGATCAAAATGACCCCCAAATTCTATGATTTAAGCTGTTTTTAGTGTTTTTGAAAAAAACACCCGAATCCAAAACACACCCGAATCCGACAAAAAAAAATCGTTGAGGTTTTGCCAAAACGCGGTCGAACCCAAAACACGGCCGCGGAACCGAACCCAAAACCAAAACACAAAACCCGAAAAATTTCCGGCGCTCATCTCTATAATATATATGAACTCTCTACATGTGGACAGATAAGCCGCTTTTATTTCTTAATCCTGTACGTGCGCTACCTGCATTTACGGATTTATGAATTGTTTTTATATAGACTTTTGTATGTTGGTTACCTGCATCTGTGGCAGGATTTTGTTTATTAAAATTGTTGTTGCTTGTTTTTAACACGCTCTCTTGAAAATTATTGGAATGAGCAAAATTCCTTACTCTTGAGCTGCTGTAAAAATTATTGGTTTATTTTTAAAAAACAGTACACACTATGTTGCTTTATTTTTTCTCCACATGTCCTGCCTCTAAGAGTCATGAGCCTGAAATTATTCGAAGCTAAGTTGTTACCTATTGTTATAACTTATTACACCTGAATGCACACTTTTTCACCAACACTATTAGGCGCTTTTATATACTTCATTTTTTATCTTTATCCACACACTGTACTAGAGCTGCCACTCGTTCCATTGATGAGGTGTGTTGTATAAAAGGTTTCTAAAAAGAAAATCCTTCCTACCCTCGTGTTCTATTAGATTTTCCTTCATTATTCCTATATAATATATATATATATATATATGTTTTTATTTTTCTGCACATGTTTTATGGTCCTAATGTGTCTTTTTATATACAACACATAAATTATTTACTATTACTGAGTAGTTTATTTTCTGTTATACAATATACTATTACTTTATATTATTTTTAGCACAGATCCCCTAGTGATTATTTTTGTGCATAATAGATTTTGTGATTTGGGTTATAACAATCACAGTTTGGATCCTGCTGCTATTTTTTCTAATTTTGCTATGTATGTTCAGTTGATTTTTTGTGTGTGTTACTCATCAATAACTAGCTCCCACACACTGGCGTATATATGATAAGGGGTGCAAGATGTGCGGTGCACACGGGCCCCTGGGTCCAGGCGGGCCCTCACACCTTGCATCCATTTAGTTATATTCAAATCTCCGACGGCCCGGCACTGGCTGCAGAGTGGCAAATATAACTTTGAATATGGCTGCCACAACTATTTTCTAGTGATTTGTGAAAGCGCAATACAAAATTTCCCCAGAAACGTGGCAGGGGGCACCATGTTCCCGAATACCTGTTCATGCACAGTAGACTAGCACAATGCCAGAGTCTACTGCACTGCCGGAGAGTAGGGGGTCCCCTCCTCTCTTAAAGCGCTTTTGCACATGCAATACTGTTTTTTGTTTTCTGCTTCACATTATGGCATACTGTAGTTCACATTATGCTACTCTGTAGCACTCCCACTTTATATTAAGCTACACTGTAGTGCACCCAGCTCACACTGTAGTGCACTCAGCTCACATTGTAGTGCCCATAGCTCACATTATGCCACACTGTGCCCCCAGTTCAAATTATGACACACAGTGCACCCAGTACATATTATGTACCCCTACTGCAACTCACCTTCCTGTGTGTAACTGTGGTGGGCTCCTTTGTCACATATTCACTACTCAGGACTTGGCCACACCCACCAATAAATTCATAACCCATTCCTAAACCTTTCACCCAACTTTGTGTGTCAGCATTGGGGGCATGGCCTAATGAGAAGGGGGCTCTGTTTTGTCACTCTGGAGGTTTTCCCAGCAGGCTATCCCTGCACTGTGAATAAATGCTGTGCAGAGCAGCATCAGTGATTGAGCGCTCCCCCAACATTCCCATGCCCACATAACACTTCAGCCCGTGGGTGAGCAGGACTGTCCCACTGAAATCAGGACATTTGAAAGGTATGGCTATGCCCTATCATCAGTGGCCCTCATTCCGAGTTGTTCGCTCGCAAGCTGTTTTTAGCAGCTTTACACACGCTAAGCCGCCACCTACTGGGAGTGAATCTTAGCTTCTTAAAATTGCGAACGAAAGATTCTCAAAATTGTGACCACACACCTCTTAGCAGTTTCTGAGTAGCTCCAGACTTACTCGCCATCTGCGATCAGTTCAGTGCTTGTCGTTCCTGGTTTGACGTCACAAACACACCCAGCGTTCGCCCAAACACTCCTCCGTTTCTTCAGCCACTCACACGTTTTTCCCAGAAACGGTAGCGTTTTTTCGCACACACCCATAAAACGGCCTGTTTCCGCCCAGAAACACCCACTTCCTGCCAATCACATTACGATCACCAGAACGAAGAAAAAACCTCGTAATGCCGTGAGTAAAATACCTAACTGCATAGCAAATTTACTTGGCGCAGTCACACTGCGGACATTGCACATGCGCATTCGCGACTAATCGCTCCGTTGCGGAAAAAAAAATAACGAGTGAACAACTCGGAATGACCCCCATTGTGTTGCACTGTGATACAGTAAATTCATAGGGCGAGATTCAATTGATATATCATGCCCGATCTCCCATTGGGATACGGTTGTTAGGTCGACAGTCATTAGGTCGACCACTGAATGTCGACATGCATTAGGTCGACATGGTCAATAGGTCGACATTGTCATTAGGCCGACATGTTCTAGGTCGACAGGTCAAAAGGTCGACATGAGATTTTCAAAAAATAAATACATTTTTTGGATTTTGCCATACTTGACGATCCATGTGGACTACGATTGGAACGGTAACCTGTGCCGAGCGAAGCGGTAGTGGAGTGAGGCACCTGCCCGAAGTATAGTGAGCGAAGTGAGCCATGCGAGGGGACACAGTGAACTTATTGGGTTCCCCGTCACTTTACGAAGAAAACGACACCAAAAAAAGTTCAAAAACTCATGTCAACCTTTTCACCTGTCGACCTAGTACATGTCAACCTAATTCTCGTGTAAACCTTCAGTGGTCGACCAAAGTTGAATCGACCCAACGACCTTTACCCCTCCCATCTTAAGTGATGGGAGATTGCGGGGTGATATACTATTGTCCTCCGTTATCGCCCCATCACACCATAGCAGTCGGGTTTAGCCACATAAAGCAGCAAAACCCAACTAAAGTTATGGGTGCGATCGTGAAAAAGTCAGACTTTTTGCGCATTTTAGTTCGTCACCCACAGGGGTAGCGAGCTGAAATGATGATGTCACGCCCGTTGGAAGCAACACTTGAAGCAGCTGGCAGGCGCGATAGTGGCCAGGAAGGGGCTGCAACATTTGAATTCCGCCCATAATGTCTATTGAGCTTGAGTTGATAACTTGAGGAGAAGATCAGGGGAATTAGAGGATGACTAGGCAAACAATGCAAAACTACTGACCTCTAAGCTATGTAAGTCAATTTCCTAGTACCATTATAGAGAAAAGGGTACAGTTCAATGGGTTAGAGCTTTCTCTATGGATCCTCATACAAAGTACAAAGAAACTCATATTCCCATATCCATTACTAGAAAAGTAAAAAATAAAACTGCAATTTATACCACAGCCAACTTTCTTATTATATGAAGAGCTGAAGAGCTCAGTGAGCTGCTGGCATGCCCCCTCTCCCCGTCACTCGTGAATAGACGCTGGGCCCGGCACTACCCGGTCAGCAAAGGGATGCAGTGCAGGTGGGCACCAGGAAGGAGAAGTGCTCTACCTGCTCTGCATCCCTGTGCTGCGTCTGGGCCCCCTGCTGCTGCTGCCGGCTGCTGTGCCTGTCACACCGTTTGACAGACAGCAGCGCCGCCAGCTTGAAGCCTCCCCTTATCCCCCTGCAGTGTACTCCGTATCCTGGGTGAAAAGGGGGCGGGGCTACATGGCGCTGTGGGGCGGAGCTACACAGGACCAGGCCGCAGAGCCTGAGGAGGACAGAAACTGCAGCCAGCCAGATGGTATGTGGAGGGAAAGTGTGTGTGTATCTGTGTGTGTGTGTGTGTGTGTGTGTATGTATGTGTGTGTGTGTGTGTGTATGACCACAAACGTGCGTACCCCCCACTCACACGCTTGCCGCCGATTAATGTTCCCCCCTGCTGCCGATTAATGTGTGTGTGTCCCTCGAGACGCCCGGTCAGCTCTCGTTCGTGTGCCGTGCAGTGTGGAGACGGAGGAGTGGAGAACGGTGCCGCGGCTCCTGTGTGAGGCTGCTGCCACCATCCACGGAGGGAGCGACGGCGGATGGGAGCTTGTTTAACTTAGCGAGCACCTTTCACTACCATACTGACCCCCTGCTCCTCACCACTGCTCCCCTACTGCCCCCCCTGCTCCGCACCACTGCTCCCATACTGCCCCACTGCTCCCATACTGCCCCCCTGCTCTGCACCACTGCTCCCATACTGCCCCCTCTGCTCCGCACCACTGCTCCCATACTGCCCTCCTGCTCCGCACCTCTGCTCCCATCCTGCACCGAACTACTGCTCCCATCCTGTGCTATAATGCTATACCGTGTGCGATAATGTGAATTTTGCCTCATTCTATGTGCTATAATGTGAATTTCAGCTCATTTCATGTGCTATAATGTAAATTTCGTCTCATTCCGTGTGCTATAATGAGAATTTTGGCTCATTCCGTGTGGTATAATGTGAATTCCGGCTCATACCGTGTGCTATAATGTGAATTTCGGCTCATTGTATGTGTTATAATGTGAATTTCGGCTCATTCTGTGTGCTATAACGTGAATTTCGGCTCATACTGTGTGGTATAATATGAATTTCGGCTCATTCTGTGTGCTATAATGTGAATTTCGGCTCATACCGTGTGGTATAATGTGAATGTCGTCTCATTCTGTGTGCTGTAATGTTAATTTCGGCTAATACCGTGTGCTCTAATGTGAATTTCGGCTCATTCCGTGTGCTATAATGTGAATTTTGGCTCATTCCATGTGCTATAATGTGAATTTCGACTCATACTGTGTGCTATAATGTGAATTTCGGCTCATACTGTGTGCTATAATGTGAAAGGGGCACCAATACTAGATAGTATAAGGGGTCCTACTATTGTGGTGCATAATGTGTATAAGTGGTATATGGTGGGGCACACTACATTTATGAACACAACCCCTTTTGATTGGCCACGCCCATTTTTCCGGAATGCGCAGAATTGCAACCTTCACTTTTCCATACTTCCACTTCAAAATTTCCACTTTGACCACTGGAGCATTATATGTAACCGACGCTACTACAGGGGCTATTATGTGTATAACCAGTGCTACTACAGGGGCTATTATGTGTATAAGCAGCGCTGCTACAGGGGCTATTGTGTGTGTAAGCGGCAATGCTACAGGGGGTATTATGTGTATAAGCGGCACTACTACAGGGGCTATTATGTGTATAAGCAGCGCTACTACAGGGGGTATTATGTATATAACCGACGCCACTACTGCGCGGGGTAATGTGAATAGATTGTTCTCCTAGTTGGCGTAATTTGAAATGGGGGTACTATTGTGTGGCCATGCCCCTTCCTTGTGAAACCACATCCCTTTTTCCCGCACGCTGTCCCTTTGTAAAATATGAGAGGGTGCAATTTCTAGTTTGCAGGGGGGCACCGAACACCCTGGCACCGGCCCTGGCTTCACATGAATGGAGAGTGTCTTCGTCCGGGCGCGCGCACCCAGAGACGCTTACAATGGGAAGCGGCTCTGTGCACTCCCATCGTAACTAGGCAGACGGAACTCTATTCTATTCACGCCGGGAGTGCACATGTGCGCCTCGGCCTGCAAGAATAAGGGAGGCTCCATTTGTAATTCATAAGAAAGGTATTTCAACACAGGAGAGGTGGAGAAGCTGGGATCCCTCTACCCTCTTTTTACTCCTCTGCTTGGGAAGCTTCAACGGTAGATAATGAAATCTAATATTCCTGTGTCTCTACCTGCACTACATCCTGTCCTTCGCACATTCTGACTGCCTGTTTCTGCTCTTGCACAAGAGGGAAACCTAGTGATGTCATTGTGCTATGGCCCAGAGGCCTCCTGACAGAGGGGGCCCAGGGCACAGTGTTTTATTATATGAAAATAAAATACTTGTGTCTGGTTTGTAGAGCAATTCAGATGCTCCAAGCCACTTGCGTACTTTTAGCTGCACACATTGACCCTTATCCATACCCCACAACATTGACAATTAGTAGATCGGGACTTCTTTGCGCGGCAAAGCCGTGCGTGTCCAAAAAGGGGCCATGACTTCACAAAAGGGGGGTGGCTTCACAGATGCCACGATTGCAAGCCACGCCTCCCCATTTTTGTCACTGAGGGGGCATACCCAGCGCTCTGTGAGCTGCTGGCATACCCCAGTTTCTCTGTCTCCCATGAACAGACAATATGCAAATCTGAACAGCAGGGAAACTGTGGCCTGCGGGTGGGACAGCAGGACAGTCCATGGAAAACAGGACTGTCCCATGAAAATTGGGACAGTTGGAAGTATGCATTATCTTCAATGTATTTCCATTGTGTGATACCATTTTCAGCAATGTTATTGATGCAATGCCTCTAATAACAATCTAGTCTTATATCAGCCAGGTATGACAAAGGGAGGGAGTCGCAGCCAAGAGGAGGGAGTCACAACTCAATCCTTGCAGAAGCGACTTACAATGAATAGGTCGCAGCACTGTAATTTGTTTTCAAAAGACACAAATTGTGTTTAAGGGGAGATGTACTAAGCAGTGAAAAGAGTGGAGAAGTGAGCCAGTGGAGAAGTTGCCCGTGGCATCCAATCAGCACTGAAGTAACATTTATAATTTGCATACTATAAAATTACACAGAGCACCTAATTGGTTGTAACATCTTCACTGGCTCACTTCTCCACTCTTTTCACTGCTAAGTACATTTCCCCCTAAGTTTTAGACTGACTCTGAGTAATGCTCTGTATAGCTGGAATGTTTCTTTCTACTGCAAAACCTAGAGCATAATTCATGTTTGCATGCAATACTGATGTTTATGCAACTGAGTGATTATCAGCAGACTTTGCATGTGCTGTGATCATAGGGGGTAATTCCGAGTTGTTCGCTTGCAAGCTGCTTTTAGCAGCTTTGCACACGCTAAGCCACCGCCTACTGGGAGTGAATCTTAGCTTATCAAAATTGCGAACGAAAGATTCGCAGAATTGCGACTAGACACTTCTTAGCAGTTTCTGAGTAGCTCCAGACTTACTCGGCATCTGCGATCAGTTCAGTCAGTTTCGTTCCTGGTTTGACGTCACAAACACACCCAGCGTTCGCCCAGACACTCCTCCGTTTCTCCAGCCACTCCCGCGTTTTTCCCAGAAACTGTAGCGTTTTTCGCACACACCCATAAAACGGCCAGTTTCCGCCCAGAAACACCCACTTCCTGTCAATCACATTACGATCACCAGAACGAAGAAAAAAACCTCGTAATGCCGCGAGTAAAATACCTAACTGCATAGCAAATTTACTTGGCGCAGTCGCACTGCGGACATTGCGCATGCGCATTAGCAACTAATCGCTCCGTTGCGAGAAAAAAATAACGAGCGAACAACTCGGAATGACCCCCCTAGTGCACACGTACCAAGGTACTTCTGCAATGCAGCTCACAGTGAGGATTTAATCGCAGAGTGATTGACATGAAGTGACTGCTTGGGGGAGGTAACAGGGAGTGGCAGCAATCCTAGCATTCATTGGGGCAGATGTATTAACCTGGAGAAGGCATAAGGAAGTGATAAACCAGTGATAAGTGCAAGAGGATAAATGCACCAGCCAATCAGCTCCAATATGTAAATTAACAGTTAGGTGCTCATTGGCTGGTGCAATTATTACCTTGAAGTTATCACTGGTTTATCACTTCCTTATGCCTTCTCAAGGTTAATACATCTGCCCCAATATTCCTTGTTAATGAGTACAGTCTGCATATGTGTATACAGTTGCAAAAGAGAATGCAATGGCTCCAATGGTCGTCTAATCTGCCAGCAACAGCAAGCAAGATGCTGCCAAGGAGGGGAACGTCTCTGGACCTCGTTGGAGAGATACAGTAAGTAATGTTATATACCAATGGCATAGTCATTAGTATCACTGCAATACTAAACAAAATATGTCGCTGGCATTAAAACTCGTTGTTATACGGGACTTTAACAGCCAATCTTAATACAAATTTAACAAATTTTATTTGTGAAGATATTAAATACACACCTCCCATGGTGTGTTTTTAAAATAAGGTAGTGCAGGGGTTAAAGTGCAGGAGGGCGATCGCCTGCGGGGGAATACCCGCGGGCAGGGCCGGTGCTAGGATGTTCGGCGCCCTGCTGCAAACTACAAATTTGCGCCCTCCCATACTTTACAAAGGGACAGAGCACGTCTTTTGTGCACACAAAAAAGGGGTGTGGTCTTACACAGAAGGGGCATGGCCACACAATAGTACCCCCATTTCAAATTACGCAACAGTAGCACAATCTTATTCACATAACACCACACCTAGTAGTTCTTCTTATACACAAAATTCCCCCTGTAGTAGTGCCGCTTACACAAAATCCTACCCTGTGGTAGTGCCGCTTACACACATTTTGCCCACCAGTCACACACATACACACATACTGTAGATACACACACACACACACACACACACACACACACACACACACACACTTTCTCAAGCTCACTCACTCTCTTTACATCTTCTTACCAAAAGAAAGTCTGGCTGGCCAGAGCTCTCCATCCTCCTGTTCCTCCTCATGATCAGCCTGGTCCCTTGTAGCTCTGCCCCTCTGTTCCATGTAGCACCGCCCCTTTTTGGGTCCACCTGCACAGTGAGTAAACACTGAGTGCTGTCACACAGTTAGGGAGGGGGGAGAGGAGGCTTAAAGCGCCCGGCACCGAGCAGCAGCTGGCAGCAGAAGGGGGGATAGGCGGCACAGCAGCGGGGATGAAGGGCAGGGAGAGCGCCTCTCATGCCTGGGTGTCTACCTGCACTGCATCCCTTTGCTGAGTGGGTAGCACCAGGCCTGCCTGCGGGCATCACCAGCATCATAAACAATTATTCTATACCTTACAATACATCAATACATTATTTATAAAATACACACCTCCAAGGGTGTGTTTTTTAATTTAGCGAGTGCTGAAATCAGGCAGTGCAGGGGTTAAAAATTCTGGGGGGGAGTGCAGGAGGGCAACCGCCCGCGGGTGAACACCCACCAGGATTGCCCGCGTCAGCACTGATTCCCGGCGCCTGGGAATCAGCATAAGCGATTATACTGTTAAGCATGCACCCTGGACAATAGGAGTCCGGGGGGCGGCTTAACTCATAATAGCCTATGCTGATCCCCAGACGCCGTCATGCTGCACGGCTGTCCCTGGGAAATCAGTCAGTAGCATGCCCAGAAATCTTCCGGGGTAGCCAGCGCAGTCAGAGGTTAAGCCCCACACAGTAATGCTACACCGTAATGCCTGTGATAAATTATGCCCTACAGTAAAGCTTCTAATTACTTTTTAATTATCTGCTCGTTGCCAGCGGTTTCATGCGCTGGGTTTCATGCTCATTGCCAGGGGTTTCATGCGCTGGGTGTCATACTCATTGCCAGGAGTTTTATGTACTGGGTGTCATGCTCGTTGCCAGCGGTTTCATGCGCTGGGTTTCATGCTCATTGCCAGGGGTTTCATGCGCTGGGTGTCATACTCATTGCCAGGAGTTTTATGTACTGGGTGTCATGCTCGTTGCCATGCACTGGGTGTCATGCTCATTTCCAGGGGGTTTCATGCGCTGGGTGTCATGCTCGTTGCCAGGGGTATCATGTGCTGGGTGTCATGCTTGTTGCCACGGGTTTCACAGGCTGGGTGTCACGCTCGTTGCCAGGGGTTCATGCGCTGTGTGTCATGCTCATTGCCAGGGGTATCATATGCTGGGTGTCATGCTCATTGCCAGGGGTATTATACGCTGGGTGTCATGCTTGTTGCCAGGGGTTTCACGAGCTGGGTGCCATGCTCATTGCCAATGGTTTTAAGCTCACAAGATCTCACATGCAGCCCAGAGCCTGTACCTGCCACAACCAGTGCTGTCCCAGGCTGTGGTGTATGGGCAACAACACTTGCAGCTGTCGAATTCTAGTGCAACTGACCGTTCAAACTTTTTTAGATTTTTTATTAAAACAACTCATGCTCTAAAAACATTGTTTCTGCAAAGTAAGACATTTACAGTAGTTGTTTTTGGCAAATACATTTTCAAACCTATTTAATTTATGTCAGCGATGTACTGGGTGTGTTAGCCAACATCTTTAGCTAATAAGTAATGTTACATGTATACCTAATTTTTCAGTAAAAAGATTGAAAGAAATAATAATACACTGTTACAATGTTACTGTTAAGTGGAGGACATGAAAACATGTGAATTCCCCATTTTTAAAAAAAATAATGCAAATACTGTAATTACTGATTCTAGAGCACATACTAACATATGTAATGATGGGGAAACAAAAATAAGACTGCTGATTGTTTACTGCTTCTAGAAAAGAGAGCAAAGTCACATCCAATTAAATTATTTTGATGAAACAGGATGTTTTACGGATGTGCGAACTTCCATTCAAAACAAATGCCCAGTACAGCTTTTGTCACTCCATTCTGCAGAATGGCATTCCACGCAGTATTTACACATTTTGCTTTCTGGCACGATGACCGTGTCAATTAATTTTGCTATTTGGTGTGGTTGGAGTAGGAGTAGGAAATACAGCGTGGGGTACTTAACACCAAATTTTACCAGAGATGAGCTGGATTGAAACATTGCAAGGACTAAATTAAAAAACAAAATTGCTAATACTGTATTTCACTGATAAAGCTATTAGAGAATACACCCAAAGCTATACTACAGTGTATGGAAAAACCAGCTCCAAGTGGAGAATCATATACCACAAAGCAAATTCTTCCCAGGTACTGCAGATTAACAGCTCTTGTGTATAATGTGGAAGAGATCCACTATACTCTGAGCTGTTATTTATCATCATGTTGCAGTCATGTTACAGGGAGCTTATTAAGTTTTATCACTTGGAACATAAAATGTTACAAAAGTATGCTTGGAATGGGAGGGCTTAACTTCAAATAGCCTTTTGGTATCCTTTGATATGCTGATTCAATGTAAATCACTGTCTAGCTCAGGCCTTAGGCAACACTAGTGTCAAAAGGTGGCACACACACTGTGCTGCTCCGATACCGCTGCTCTTCCACCTTCTCTCACAGAGGAGACCTCTTTGGCACGCTAGACGCCTGTCAGATTTGGAGTTTGATATGGGCTATGGACTGGGACCACTGGGCATGACTGGATAGAGCTGGAGTGAATGAAATTAGGTGGTCTAATGAAGCTAATCCACATTCAGTGGTACCTTCAGAGCTAGCCTAGTTAATTGAGCAAGAAGGAGAACTGATATAAATACTAGGCTGGAAGAAGGGCTGTTTCCAAGGCCAGGCGAGCCGTGCAATCGCACAGGGCGCCTGTGGCCACGGCTACTATAAGTTTTAGATAGTATTCCAATGCGGTCTGGCCGTACGCACGGAATACTGTTTAAAATGTCCTACCCAAAATGGCCACAGAGCAGACACATCTGAAGGATGCTAGAGGAGGTGGTGGCCATTTTGGAAGGGACATTTTAAACAGTATTCTGTGCGGGCGCTAAAGGAGGCATGCAAGGAGGCATACAAGAACAATGGCGACGGCGGGCATCATCATCATCATAAAACCCCTGACAACGAGCAGGTAGTGAATGGGCATTACTATGTGAGGCATTTAATATAGTGTTAGGGGCATTACTGTGTGGGGCATAATATGGTGCATGGGGCATTACTGTGTGGGGCATAATATGGTGTCAGCAGCATTACTGTGTGGGGCATAATTTGGTGCAAGAGACATTACTGTATGGGGCACAATATGGAGTCAGCGGCATTACTTTGTGGGGCATAATTTGGTGCAAAGGGCATTACTGTGTGGAGCATAATATGGCGCATGGGACATTACTGTGTGGAACATAATCTGGTGAAAGGGGCATTACTGTGTAGGGCATAATATGGTGTCAGCGGTATTACTGCTTATCAGCTACATTACACTGTTGGGCATAATATGGTGATTTACTGTGTGGGGAATAATATGGTGTCAGTGGTATTACTGTGTGAGGCATAATATGATGCTTGGGGCATTACTGTGAGGGGTATAATTTGGTGCAAGGGGCATTACTGTTTGTGGCATAATATGGTGTAAGGGCCACTATTGTGTCGGCGTAAGGTAGTCTTGTTCTGCAAGGCCATGCCCCATACAGCGAGACCACGTCCCATACAGTGAGGCAACACACCTTTTTGGGGGGTGCGCCCAAATATTTTACAATGTCTGTTGGGGGAGGTGGCGCATTTTTTAGTTTTCGTACTGGGAGACAAATTGTTTAGAAACAACCCTGGCTGGAAGATCTGGTATACTGCTATGCTGAGGAAGTTGGCACTAGCTAGAGCCTTGGAAACAGTTTTTGACACTAGTGCTCTCTGCAGATAATGGGCGTCATTCTGAGTTGTTCGCTTGTTGCCGATTTTCGCTATGCTGCAATTTGTTGCTAACTGCGCATGCCCATGGTACACAGAGCGCATGCGCTAAGTTATTTAACACAAAACTTAGTAGATTTGCTGGTGTTCGAACAACGCTTTTCAGTAGCACTGCTGATTGGTGAATGATTGACAGGAAAGGGGCGTTTCTGGGTGGTAACTGAGCGTTTTCTTGGAGTGTGCTAAAAAAACGCAGGCGTGTCAGGAAAAAACGCGGGAGTGTCTGGAGAAATGGGGGAGTGGCTGGCCGAACGCAGGGCGTGATTGTGATGTCAAACCAGGAACTAAACGGACTGAGCTGATCGCAATCTGTGAGTAGGTCTGGAGCTACTCAAAAACTGCCAAGAAATATTTAGTAGCAGTTCTGCTAATCTCTCATTTGCAATTCTGCTATGCTAAGATACACTCCCAGAGGGCGGCGGCCTAGAATGTGCAATGATGCTAAAAGCAGCTAGCGAGCGAACAACTCGGAATGAGGGCCAATGCGTCAGCACACACAGGTATGCACACTGTTGGTAAAGGACACTGGAATGAATGGTAAAGTGGTAAAGGACACTGGAATGAATGTGCAGTCTGCAAGCTGGGAATGGTAATGCAAGCTGATGTTGGATGCTCTCTGCAGGCTGTGAATGGTAATGCACACTGAGTTTGAATAGATCCCCCATCCCCAAAAATCCCCTCCACGCATTGCTTTGCAAACCTCTGGAATGCATTTCCAGACCAGGGAGCAAATTATGCTCCCACATATTCGATTACGCCAAATTATTGATAGCAGCTAATTGGAAACAACCCGCTGCCCCATCCTTACAAGCGGTGATTAATAAAAACAGGATTTTAATACCTACCAGTATTATTATTATTATTAAATTTTAATTATAAGGCGCCACATGTGTTTCGCAGCGCCGTACAAAGGACAGTACAGGGAGACAAACATAGCATTACAGTAAATAAATAACAGAAATAGAGTACAGGTAAAATAGAGCACCACACGTTCTCAAGACATAATACAGCTAAGATGTAAGTATTGATGGAGTGCTCATCGTACTACTAGAGGCTGATGGCCATAGATAGAGATGAGCCTTTACTAGTAGGATAAAGATGGTCGTTGAGTAGGGGAGAGCTGCGAGTGAAATGTGTCGAGACAAGGGCTTAGATAACAAGAGGAAATAGGGCCCTGCTCTGAAGAGCTAACAATCTAGTGGAGAGGGGCGACAGACAGATGACAAGAGGTGCAGGCAAGTGGGAGGTAGCCTGATGGCAGTATGCAAGCAAAGCTGAGATGTTCACGGCATGAGGAAGGGGGGTGGAGGCGCGGCTTCAGCACTGGGTTATGCATCGGGAGGGTATACTTTGATGAATAGGTGGGTTTTTAGTGCCCTTTTGAAGCTTTGCAAGGTCGGGGAGAGTCTAATGGAGCGGGGGAGTGCGTTCCACTGAAGGGGTGCAGCACGGGCAAAATCCTGAACTCATGCATGGGAAGCAGTGACCAGGGCGGTGGAGAGGCGACGGTCATTGGTCGACCGTATGGGGTGGGAGGGAGTATGAAGGGAAAGGAGGTTGGAGATGTAGGGAGCAGTGGAATTACGGATGGCCTTGTATGTGAGGGTGAGGAGTTTGAAGAGGATTCTGTAGGGGAATGGGAGCCAGTGTAGATTTTGTCGAAGGGGAGTGGCGGATGTGGTGCGGCGGGAGAGGAAGATAAGCCTAGCTGCGGAGTTCAGGACAGATTGGAGGGGAGCAAGATGGGAGCAAGCGAGGCCAGTGAGGAGAACATTGCAGTAATCAAGTCGTGAGATGACCAGTGAGTGGATGATGAGTTTAGTTGCACTCTGGGAGAGGTATGGCCTGATACGAGCAATGTTGCGTAGCTGAAAACGACAGGATTGTGCCAGAGCTTGGATGTGGGGTGCAAAGGAGAGGGAGGAGTCAAGAGTGACGCCCAAGCAGCGGAGTTGGGGAACGGGGGAGATGGTGGTGTTGTCAACAATGATGGAGATATTGGTCAGGGGTGTTGGTCTGGATTGGGGGAAGATGATGAGTTCAGTTTTGTCCATGTTGAGCTTCAGAGAGCGTTCAGACATCCAGGAGGAGATTGCGGAGAGGCAGCTGGAAACCTGAGAGAGGATAGAGGGGGACAGATCAGGAGAGGAGAGGTAGAGTTGTGTGTCTTCAGCATAGAGGTGGTATTGAAGGCCAAATGAGTTAATGAGCGCACCCAGGGAAGAGGTGTACAGGGAGAACAGAAGGGGTTTAAGGACAGAACCCTGAGGGACACCAACAGGAAGGATGGAAAGGTGTGAGGTGGTGCTGGAGGCAGACACAGAGGAGCGGTTAGTGAGGTAAGAAGAAAACCAGTCAAGGACAGTGCTAGAGAGGCCAGCGTTTTGGAGTGTGCGGAGGAGGAGAGGATGATCTACGGTGTCAAAGGCAGCAGAGAGGTCCAGAAGGATAAGCAGAGAGTAGTGGCCCCTGGATTTGGCCGAAAGCAGGTCATTGGTGACTTTCACCAGGGCAGTCTCAGTTGAGTGGAGTGGGCGAAAGCCAGATTGTAGTGGATCGAGGATGGAGTTGTCAGAGAGGTAGCTTGTGAGATGGCTGTAGACTAGTCATTCAAGTAATTTGGAGGCGAAGGGGAGAAGAGAGATGGGGCGGTAGTTAGTGGGTGATGAGGGGTCGAGGTTGGGTTTTTTGAGAATAGGTGAGACCAGAGCATGTTTGAATGGCGAGGGGAAGATGCCGGTAGAGAGGGACAGGTTAAAGAGGTGAGCAAGGTGGAAGCAGGCAGTGGGGGAGAGGGAGCGGAGAAGACGGGAGGGAAGGGGGTCCCAGGGGCAGGTGGAGGGGGGGGGATAAGATGAGGGAGTGGACTTCCTTTTCTGAAGTGGTACGGAAGGAGGACAGGGTGGGATAGATGGAGGGGAGGGATAAAGGGGGCAGGGGGGTAGCAAAGGGGTGACGGCGGGAGATGTCGTGTTGGATGTCCTCAATTTTGGAGATGAAGAAGGAGGCAAAGTCAGTGGTAGTGAGGGAGGATGGGAGGGGAGGAGGAGGGGGGCGAAGGAGAGTGTTGAAAGTTTCAAAGAGACGGCGTGGACAGGAGGACTGAGAAGAGATGAGTGCTTGGAAAAAGGATTGCTTGGCGAGGGAATGAGCAGAGCTGTAGGAGGAGAGAGGAAGTCCGGCAGAGAGTGAGATTTCCTCCAGGAGCGTTCAGCGGAGTGTGAGCATTTTTGTAAGAAACGTGTTAGTTTGGTGTGCCAGGGTTGGGGTTTGGAGCGGCGGAGGGGGACAGAGGAGAGGGGGGCCACAGAGTCGAGAGCAGCGGTTAGGGAAGAGTTATAGAAGAAGGCTGCCTGGTTGGGACAAGTTATAGTGAAAAGAGGAGATAGGAAAGTCTCGAGGGAGGACATGAAAGTGGGGTTGAAAGACCTGAGATTGCATCTGGTGGTGGTAGTTCTGGGTGTGGAGAGGAGGAAGGAGGATGAGAGGGTGAAAGAAAGCAGATGATGGTCAGAGAGAGGGAAGGAAGAGTTAGAGAAATCAGAGAAATCACATCGGTGGGTGAAGACCGAGATTGTGAGTAGGGGTGGAGGTCCATTGAGAAAGTCCAAAGGAGGTGGAAAGGGCGAGAAGATTAGTGGAAGCAGCATTAGTGATGTCAATAGGGATGTTAAAGTCACAGAGGATGACAGAGGGGAGGTCAGAGGAGAGAAAGTGGGGAAGCCAGGCAGCAAAGTTGTCAAGGATCCTTTTCTCCTAGTCCGTAGAGGATGCTGGGGTCCACTTCAGTACCATGGGGTATAGACGGTTCCGCAGGAGCCATGGACACTTTAAGACTTTTCAAGGGTGTGAACTGGCTCCTCCCTCTATGCCCCTCTTCCAGACCTCAGTATAGGAACTGTGCCCATGGAGATGGACATTTCGAGGAAAGGATTTACTTTTAATTTACGGTGAGATTCATACCAGCTCACACCTCAACCATGCCGCGCAACATGGCATTCAACATAACAGCCAACGGGCATGAACAATTGCAGCAACATGCTGAAAATAATCGTAACACAACACTTGTGTAACTACCAAACTAATAACTGCAGGTAAAGCACGCACTGGGTCGGGTGCCCAGCATCACCTACGGACTTGGAGAAAAGGATTTACAGGTAGGTATTAAAACCCTGTTTTCTCATACGTCCTAGAAGATGCTGGGGTCCACTTCAGTACCACGGGGTTATACCAAAGCTCCAGTATGGGCGGGAGAGTGCGGATGACCCTGCAGCACCGATTGACCAAACTTTAGGTGCTCATCGGCCAAGGTGTCAAACTTGTAAAACTTTGCAAACGTGTTTGCCCCTGACCAAGTAGCTGCTCGTCAAAGTTGTAAAGCCGAGACCCCCTGTGCAGCCGCCCACGATGAGCCCACCTTTCTAGTAGAATGGGCATTTACCGACTTCGGTATCGGCAATCCTGCCGTGGAATGAGCGTGCTGAATCGTCCCTCTGATCCAACGCGCAATTGTCTGCTTAGAAGCAGGACACCCAATCTTGTTGGGAGCATACAGGACAAACAGAGCCTCTGTTTTCCGTATCCGAGCTGTTCTTGTGACATAAACTTTCAAAGCTCTAACCACATCAAGAGACTTTGACACAGCAAAGGTGTCAGTAGCCACTGGCACCACAATAGGTTGGTTTATATGGAAAGACGAAACCACCTTTGAAAGAAATTGTTGACGAGTTCTCAACTCTGCCCTATCTTCATGGAAGATCAGGTAAGGGCTCTTGTGAGACAAGGCCCCCAACTCAGACACCCGCCTCGTGGATGCCAAGGCCAATAGTATGACCACTTTCCAAGTGGGAAACTTCAATTCTATCTCCTGTAGAGGTTCAAACCAATCTGACTGAAGGAACTGCAACACCACATTAAGGTCCCATGGTGCCACCGGAGGCACAAATGGAGGTTGGATGTGCAGCACCCCTTTCATGAACGTCTGAACTTCGGGAAGGGCGGCCAATTGTTTTTGAAAGAAACTGATAAAGCCGAAATCTGGACCTTGATTGAACCCAATCTTAGGCCTGCATCCACACCCGCCTACAGAAAATGGAGAAAACGTCCCAAGTGAAACTCTTCCGTAGGAGCTTTCTTGGATTCACACTAAGACACATATTTTCCCCAAATACGGTGGCAATGTCTAGACGTTACTCCTTTTCTGGCTTGAATAAGGGTCGGGATGACTTCTTTAGGAATACCCTTTCGGGCTAGGACCCGGCGCTCAACAGCCATGCCGTCAAGCGTAGCCGTGATAAGTCTTGATACACGCACAGCCCCTGCTGCAGCAGGTCCTCGCAAAGAGGAAGCAGGCGAGGATCTTCTATGAGCAACTCCTGAAGATCTGGATACCAAGCCCTCCTTGGCCAGTCTGGGACAATGAGGATCGCTCGAACCCTTGTTCTTCTTATGAGCAAGAGAACTTTTGGTATCAGTGGAAGTGGAGGGAATACATACACCGACTGAATCACCCACTGTAACACCATTGCATCCACTGCATTGCTTGAGGGTCTCTCGACCTGGAACAATATCTCTGAAGCTTCTTATTGAGACAAGACGTCATCATGTCTACTTGAGGAACTCCCAAAAGACTTGTCACCTCTGCAAAGACTTCTTGGTGGAGGCCCCACTCTCCTCGATGGAGATCGTGTCTGCTGAGGAAGTCTGCTTCCCAGTTGTCCACTCCCGGAATGATAATTGCCGACAGAGCTCTTGCATGTCTTTCTGCCCAAAGGAGGTTCTTTGTCACCTCTGCCATTGCCGCTCTGATTTTCATTCCACCCTGATGGTTTATCTACGCGACTGCTGTTACATTGTCCGACTGGATCTGCATGGGTTGATCCTGAAGAAGATGCATTGCTTGTAGAAGGCCGTTGTAAATGGCTCTCAATTCCAGAATGTTTATGTGAAGACAGGTTTCCTGACTTGACCATCTTCCTTGGAAGCTTTTTCCCTGTGTGACCACTCCCCAGCCTCAGAGACTTGCATCCGTGGTTACTAGGACCCAGTCCTGAATCCCGAACTTGCGTCCTTCTAATAGGTGAGAATTGTTTAGCCACCACAGGAGTGAAATCCTGGCTTTGGAAGACAGGATTATCTTCTGGTGCATGTGTAGGTGGGATCCAGACCACTTGTCCAACAGGTCCCACTGGAATACCCTGGCATGGAATCAGCCAAACTGTATGGACTCGTAGGCCGCTACCATCTTTCCCAACAACCGAATGCATTGATGGATCAATACTCTTGTTGGTTTCTAAAAATCAGTTTGACCATTCTCTTGATTTCCAGAGCTTTTTCTACTGGAAGAAATACTCTCTGTACTTCTGTGTCCAGTATCATCCCCAAAAAGGACAATCTTGTCGTTGGTTCCAACTGTGATTTTGGAAAATTCATGATCCAACCGTGTTGTTGGAGTACTGTCAGGGAGAGTGCAATGTTCTGCACTAATCGTTCCCTGGATCTCGCTTTTATCAAGAGATTGTCTAGGTAAGGAATTATATTGACACCTTGTTGCCGAAGGAGTACCATCATCTCTGCCATCACCTTGGTGAATACCCTTGGTGCCGTGGAGAGTCCGAACGGCAACGTCTGGAACTGGTAATGGCAATCCTGTACTGCGAATCTCAGATAAGCTTGATGAGGTGGATTAATGAGAACATGTAAGAAAGCATCTTTTATGTCTACCGACATCATGACGTCCCCTTCCTCCAGACTGGAAATCACTGCCCTCAGAGATTCCATCTAGAACTTGAACCTTTTCAAGTAGAAATTCAGAGATTTCAGGTTTAAAATTGGTCTGACCGAGCCGTTCGGCTTCGGAACTATGAAGAGGCTTGAATAAAAACCTTCTCCCTGTTGTGACAAGGGTACCAGGACAATAACTTGATCCTGACATAATTTCTGAATTGCAGCCTTTACTACTCCTCTGTCTGGAAGAGAAGCTGGCAAGGTCGATTTGAAATATCGGCATGGGGGGGACGTCCTAAAACTCCAGCTTGTAACCATGGGACACTATTTGCAAGACCCATGGGTCCAGGCCAGATTGAGCCCAGATCTGACTGAAAAGTTTCAGATGTGCTCCCACCCGAGCGGACTCCCGCAAGGGAGCCCCAGCGTCATGCTGCAGATTTGGTAGAAGCAGGGGTTGATTTCTGCTCCTGCGATCCTGGAGATGCTGCAGACTTTTTTCCTCTTCCTCTCCCTCTACCTGCAAAGAAGGTAGAACCTTTTGCTTTTTTGTATTTGTTGGGCCGAAAGGACTGCATGTGAGAGTGATGTGTCTTTTTTGCCGGTGTAGGAGCATAAGACAAGAATGCCGACTTACCTGCTGTAGCCGCAGAGACTAGCGCATCCAGCCCATCTCCAAACAAGGCCTCACCTTTATACGGGAGAGCCTCCATATTTCTTTTGGAATCTGCGTCAGCATTCCACTGGCGAATCCACAACGCCCTCCGAGCTGAAACTGCCATGGTAGCAGCTTTTGAACCCAAGAGCCCAATATCTTTCATGGCTTCTAACATGTATGCAGCAGCGTCTTTTATATGACCTAACTTTAGGAGTATCTCGTCTCTATCTATCGTGTCAATTTCAGATGACAAGATATCTGACCATTTTTCGATAGCACTACTCACCCACGCGCAAGCAATGGTGTGCCTGAACAGCATACCATTGGCCACATAAATAGATTTTAACGTAGTCTCCAACTTGCGGTCTGCCGGCTCCTTTAGTGAAGCCATCCCAGGTGCAGGGAGAATCACCTTTTTAGTTAACCGTGACAGGGCACTGTCTAAAACGGTGGGGTGACTCCCACTTTTTCCTGTCCTCTGCCAGGAAAGGATAAGCAACCTGAATCCTTTTGGGAATATGAAATTTCATTTCAGGGTTTGCCCAAACTCCCTCAAAGAGAGTATTCAGCTTGTGAGATGGAGGGAAAGTTACATTAATTCTCTTTTCTTTATAAAAATAAGCCTTTTCCTGAGGTACAGGAGGGGCTTCCGTAACTTCCAAGACCTCCTTTATAGCACAATCATGTATTGAATGCTTTTTGCTAATTTAGGATCTATTCCCCTGGAATCACTATCGTCGACACAGGGATCAGAGTCCGTGTCGGTATCTGTGTGTACTATTTCTGCAAAAGGTCTCTTACGTGACCCAGAGGGGTCGCCTGTGGATGAAAAGGCAGAACTATGAAATATCACATCTTCCACTGATTTTCTCCAGTTTTCTGCATGAGACTCAGACTTATCCAATTTCTTACTGATATGATTCACACTATCACATAATTCTTTCACCCATTCAGGCTCGTGGTGTGCCGGCAGCCCCACCACATTACAACTCTGTGTCCCTAAAATGGTTCCCTCATGGGAAGAGCTCCCTGCCTCAGACATGTCACACACGTGCACAAACACACCACAGACACTCCGGGACTTATAGCGGACAGACCCACAGTAAAATCTGTCAGAAGGACACAGATAGGATTCACCAGTTCACAACCCAGCGCCAGTAATAAAATGTCTGTGAAACACAAAATGCCCACAGACCTGCAGCGCTTTTATAATCACACAATATATATATATATATATATATATATATATATACAACACAAATGTCCCGGCACTCCACATAAATACCTTGGCTTGGTTTGGTGCCCTCATAAATATTCAAATAGAAACAGATGCTGATGCGGCACTCATAACCGATTGGCAAAGAATGAAGTCACACAAAGGATGCTTTAGCACCAAATTTCACTGTGCCCCCCCTGTTTTGCACCCTGATACTTGGTTCAGCAGTGGAGGAGGACCAGCGTTCTTCTCTGCAGCCTGGAAGGAGAGAAAATGGTGCTGAGCAGTGTGCTGGCTGAGGAGGGAGCCCCGCCCCCGTAATGGCACATTTCCCCTCAGATTTTTTTATACTAATATTTAAACTGGCGGGGGTAGCATCTTATGCCCATTATTTTTGCCAGTTTTAGTAGGTTTCATGCTGCCCAGGGCGCCCCCCCCCCACACGCCCTGCACCCTGCAGTGCCTGTATGTGATGGGTAGCATGGCGTGCAGCGTTCCCGTCCGCTGCGCGGTACCTTTCAGCCATCATGATGTCTGAAGATCCGTTTCTTCTTACACTCATCTGTCTTCTGACTTCTGGCTCTGTAAGGGGGTGACGGCGGGCTGTGGGAGTGAGCACATAGCCGCAGCTAGCGTTCAGTACCCTTCAGGAGCTAATGGTGTCCTGTCAGCCAGAAGCAGAGCCATGAAACTATTCAGGAAGTTGGTTCCTACTTCTGCCCCCTAAGTCCCACGAAGCAGGGAGACTGTTGCCAGCAGTCCTCCCTGAAAATAAAAAACCTAACATAAAGTCTTTCAGAGAAACTCAGTAGAGCTCCCCTGGAGTGCATCCAGTCTGCCTGGGAACATTTTCTAAACTGAGGTCTGGAGGAGGGGCATAGAGGGAGGAGCCAGTTCACACCCTTGAAAAGTCTTAAAATGCCCATGGCTCCTGCGGAACCTCTATACCCCATGGTACTGAAGTGGACCCCAGCATCCTCTAGGACGTATGAGAAAACAGGGTTTTAATACCTACCTGTAAATCCTGAGAAATTTGGTTTGTAGCCTCAATGAAATATATGATTTTTATTTGTCTATAATTTTGTGTTAAAGCGCTGTGGTTATAAACACAGATCTCTGATTTTGTGGTAGTATTTGTTGTTTTGGAGATGTGGTGACATCTCATGAGGTCTGCTATACCATAGCTGCTAAGCGCCTGTTCTGGAACACACCCTAACCATACTGTTTTGCTTTGTTATTTTCACCTTGGGAGTGTACTAGAGGGGCAGCTAATCAGCTTACTGTAATATCATCATGTTTTCCTGTAGAGAGCAAAGGCACTCTATGTTTGAAAAAAACCTTTGGCGAAAACATAGTTGAGACTGAATTACTAGATGATGATCTATATGGGATAATGAGTAAACTAGAAACCATTCTTATCAAGGAGTGTAAACTATGGTGGGAGGTTGCAACTCTAGAACAATACTTGGCCCATGAATTAATCCCTCGTGGGCTAAAAATCTCTAAAATGTCTACATTTGAAAATGCCAAAGAGGAATTTATAAAGGAGTGGGAAAACACTATAGATACATGCTCTTTCTCACTGATAAAACTCATTATCTTGGAAAGAAAGATGGAATTGAGTAAATTTGATGACGAAATAGCGGTCTATAAGTCTTTAGCCTCCCCTTATACAAGTTCTGAAGAATACAAGACTCTTGATAGAGAAATTGAGTTAAAACTAAAAAGAACCCAAATGCAACTGATGGAAATGAAACTTAAAAATTTTAATAGGGACAAATTAGAGGAGACCCTAACAGAAAGGATACCTATACCGAAAGTACAACATGGGGTTAGACCTCGTGGATACAGAAAAAACCTCTATAATAAAGGTTGAATATCAGACTCCCCTTATAGACATGAAAAGAATAAGGAATATATCAGTTCCAATTTATATCAGGGACCATTGGGCACTCCTCGCCCTAGACCTAGGTCTAGATTTGAGAATAGACGAAATACCAAATACTTCCATCAAAGTGATCAGGCACCAGAATGGAGAAATAGACCAATTAAAAATAGGAGGTACCCCAGATACCAAACAGGATCGACCAAAGTAGAGACTGACATCATGGATGTCAGGGATCAAACATTTAACCATAGGATTTCTCCGATCCGACAGATAAATATTTCTAGACATTCACCGGTAAGGTTTCGTGCAACTACCCCTAACAGATTCTCCCCTCTGGAAGGCTTGAGTGAGTAGCCTAGTTTTTTAGAGGAGGGAAAATGGTTAACAAGATACAGATAGTCACATCTTAAACAAAAAAGGGGAAAAAGAGGAGGGAAAATTAAACCAAGAAAATGGAAACATAAAAAGAGGAAAAAGAAATTAGTGAAAACAAACACGTCTAGTAATGGCGATATAAATGTGGATCCCCTCGCAGCATCCATTAGTCAAAATGATTCTGTGGGTAATGAAACAGATAAGGTAAAGATTTTTAACCTAAGCACACATATTCTTTCCATAAGTGAAACATCTGTATTACAAAAGGGTCTGAAATACGCTCCCAGTAATTTTGTTGATTCCTTCAATTTGTATATAGATTTACAAAAATACGTTAGAAAACTTACAGTTAAAAAGTTTTTTGCCAATCAAGTCCAGCAGGATGTTCAGAATACTATCCCTCTTACCCCCTATAAACCTAAGTCTGTATTCTTCCCTAGACATGTACAGGGTCCTTTTCTTGAATCCTTTGCTAAACTAGTAATGGATGATCTGAATAAATTACAGGATCAACCAAAAAAAATTGTTTAATTTGACAGCAAAGGAAAGAAAAGCATTGGGTGACCTGAGGAGGGCAGACACTTTTGTTATCAAGCCTGCAGATAAAGGGGGGGGGGGGGATCGTCTTGATGGATGTGGACAAATATGAAGGTGAGGTCCTTAGACAGTTGAATGACACCACTATATATAAAAAACTAAGAAATAATCAGAACGACCAAATCTTCTCCAAACTCAGAATTCTTGTTGAGAAATATGAAAAGAGGGGGACTTTGAGCGAAAAGGAGATGAGTTTCATTTTGGTAGAAAATCCCATTGTGCCTGTAATGTATATTCTTGTAACGATTTCTAGGGTTCTCTGTGTGTGCGTACTTGGAAAGATGTCAGCTGAAGCCAGGTGAAAATTAAATAAAGTTTATTGTGGAAAAAGTGATAGTAAAAATAAATATAAACTGGATCCTTGATTACATGGAACAAAACACGATATTTCCCAATAATAGAAGTGGCAGGTAAAATAAACAAGGAGGAAGGTTATGCTTGAATTCAGGTATATTTCAGGTTAAACATAGATGCGAAATAAACATGCAGATATCCGGGTTTAAATCAAGCAGGGGCAAAATAACATACCAAAAACGAAGTGATCAGGCAGGAATGGAAACAAACTGCAAATAATAGTCCAAGAATGTAGATGCTGAACCGGCAGGGTAAGAAGTCCAGAAGCAAGGCACATGAATTAGCAAACTGCAGGGAAGTCTCCAAGATGCATATAAGGCAGAATCTGGACAGGATTACTGGAGAGAGCCCAGTCTCACTCCAGACGGAACCACAATGATCTGCACCTAGATGCCTGTGAGCTGGAGTTAAATAGCAGCACCAGGTGTTGGGCTCCAGGTGCACACAATCAGGTAATTACCCTGCAGAGGCAGTGTGCAACTGCCATTCAGACCTGAGGCAACAAGTGAGACCCCTAGAGGCAGGAATGAGGTAATGCAAGGCAAAACAAACACAAACATTCCTAACATTATCCCCCCCTTAAACAGGCGGATTCCAGACGCCTCAAAGTTCACCTTCTCTTCTTTTTTCCTCTTTTCTTTTTGGGTTGCCTAGACCTACTAGAAGGTGTCACAAAGACACTACTTGGCAATACAGGTCCATCAATCACGAGTCTAGGATCATACAGAAGCTCACTCTCAGAGTCGGAGCCACAACCCAGCGGTAGAACTGACCTCTTATTTTCCTGGATGGAATCAAGAGCGGATGGTAAATTTGTAGATGCTAAACTTGCCGAGCAATCTGCGTGAACACCTAGAGATACCTGCCCACATCTGAAAAACTGAGGGTGCTCCCCAGACTGCAAAGGCAGGTTCTCAGACGGGCACACCTTAACAGACTCATCTAGGAGAGTGAGGACAGTTGGTGGACAGAATCTTTCGGTCACAGCCTTGAGGAAAGCGGGCAAATCTTGTAAAACTGGATCTTCCTTATCTATAAGACCATTTACCCACTTCAAGGCCCTCCCTCTGAACCTCATACATAGGTTAGCAATGATATCAATAGGGGACAAGTCATCAAAACTCAGATAATATCTGAAGAGAGCTAAACAGTGAGAGATATTTCCATAAAAGTAAGGCAGTTCCTCAACGACTTGGGTTTCCAAATTAGATTTAACATCAGGGAGGATAGACAACTGTGGCCTCTCAGACAAGACGGACTCTTCTTGCACCTTGGACAGAGAAGTCTCAGATGGCCTCGGCTGGGCAGATACCTCGGGCAAATCTTGGATCTCGGGCATGGCAGGCACCTCTATCTGGTGCTGGACAGGCGGAACCTCCTCCTGGTGCTGGACAGGCGGAACCCCCTCCTGGGGATGGACAGGCGGAACCCCCTCCTGGGGCTGGACAGGCGGAACCCCCTCCTGGGGCTGGACAGGCAGAACCCCCTCCTGGGGCTGGACAGGCAGAACCCCCTCCTGGGGCTGGGCAGGCAGAACCCCCTCCTGGGGCTGGGCAGGCAGAACCCCCTCCTGGGGCTGGGCAGGCAGAACCCCCTCCTGGGGCTGGGCAGGCAGAACCCCCTCCTGGGGCTGGGCAGGCAGAACCCCCTCCTGGGGCTGGGCAGGCAGAACCCCCTCCTGGGGCTGGACAGGCCTTGGCCGGACCTCTGGCAAGGTGGGCACCTCTCGGACCTCTGGCAAGGCGGGCACCTCTCGGACCTCTGGCAAGGCGTGGACCTCTGGCAAGGCGGGCACCTCTCGGACCTCTGGCAAGGCGGGCACCTCTCGGACCTCTGGCAAGGCGGGCACCTCTCGGACCTCTGGCAAGGCGGGCACCTCTCGGACCTCTGGCAAGGCGGACACCTCTCGGACCTCTGGCAAGGCGGACACCTCTCGGACCTCTGGCAAGGCGGGCACCTCTGGCAAGGCGGGCACCTCTCGGACCTCTGGCAAGGCGGGCACCTCTCGGACCTCTGGCAAGGCGGGCACCTCTCGGACCTCTGGCAAGGCGGGCACCTCTCGGACCTCTGGCAAGGCGGGCACCTCTCGGACCTCTGGCAAGGCGGACACCTCTCGGACCTCTGGCGAAGCGGACACCTCTCGGACCTCTGGCGAAGCGGACACCTCTCGGACCTCTGGCGAAGCGGACACCTCTCGGACCTCTGGCGAAGCGGACACCTCTCGGACCTCTGGCGAAGCGGACACCTCTTGGACCTCATGCCGTGAGGCAAGGGCAACAGGGACCTCATGCCGTGAGGCAAGGGCAACAGGGACCTCATGCCGTGAGGCAAGGGCAACAGGGACCTCATGCCGTGAGGCAAGGGCAACAGGGACCTCATGCCGTGAGGCAAGGGCAACAGGGACCTCATGCCGTGAGGCAAGGGCAACAGGGACCTCATGCCGTGAGGCAAGGGCAACAGGGATCTCATGCCGTAAGGCAAGGGCAACAGGGACCTCATGCGTAAGGCAAGGGCAACAGGGACCTCATGCCCAAAGGCAAGGGCAGCAGGGACCTCATGCCCGAAGGCAAGGGCAGCAGGGACCTCATGCCCGAAGGCAAGGGCAGCAGGGACCTCATGCCCGAAGGCAAGGGCAGCAGGGACCGACACCCCTCCTGGGGTCGCAGGGCCGGACACCCCTCCTGGGGTCGCTGGGCCGGACACCCCTCCTGGGGTCGCTGGGCCGGACACCCCTCCTGGGGTCGCTGGGCCGGACACCCCTCCTGGGGTCGCTTGGCCGTACACCCCTCCTTTCGAAATTTGAGCACCACAGTGGCATAACTGAGCAGAATTTGGCACTATGGCAGAATGAGGAAAGTTCTTTTTATGTTTGCGAGCAGGACATAACTGAATAAAATGTCCCGACCTGCCGCAATAAAAACAGAGCTTCTTATCCCTTCTATGTCTTCTTTCTTCCTCAGAGAGGCTGGGTCGTGGAAAGCTCCAAAACTTGCCTTTGCTTATGCTAGGAAAACAGCAGCCAGAATTGAGAGCACCAGACTGCTCTTTTCCCCTTTTTTCCTGCGTCTCCTTAAAGGGAGCAGGTAATCTTACTGAACCTTCAGGCAGAGCAGACAGTATCTCTGAAGACAGGATTTGAATATCCTCCAGTTTCTCTCTGAAATCCACCAGCAATGCAGAACTCAGAAACGGCAAAAACTTGAGAGGCAGGGAACCTTTCTGAAGTGAAGCCATTTTATGAGATTCAGCTGTACAACAAATCTCCTGCACACGTTTATTTTGGCAGATCATTCTGTAACGATTTCTAGGGTTCTCTGTGTGTGCGTACTTGGAAAGATGTCAGCTGAAGCCAGGTGAAAATTAAATAAAGTTTATTGTGGAAAAAGTGATAGTAAAAATAAATATAAACTGGATCCTTGATTACATGGAACAAAACACGATATTTCCCAATAATAGAAGTGGCAGGTAAAATAAACAAGGAGGAAGGTTATGCTTGAATTCAGGTATATTTCAGGTTAAACATAGATGCGAAATAAACATGCAGATATCCGGGTTTAAATCAAGCAGGGGCAAAATAACATACCAAAAACGAAGTGATCAGGCAGGAATGGAAACAAACTGCAAATAATAGTCCAAGAATGTAGATGCTGAACCGGCAGGGTAAGAAGTCCAGAAGCAAGGCACATGAATTAGCAAACTGCAGGGAAGTCTCCAAGATGCATATAAGGCAGAATCTGGACAGGATTACTGGAGAGAGCCCAGTCTCACTCCAGACGGAACCACAATGATCTGCACCTAGATGCCTGTGAGCTGGAGTTAAATAGCAGCACCAGGTGTTGGGCTCCAGGTGCACACAATCAGGTAATTACCCTGCAGAGGCAGTGTGCAACTGCCATTCAGACCTGAGGCAACAAGTGAGACCCCTAGAGGCAGGAATGAGGTAATGCAAGGCAAAACAAACACAAACATTCCTAACAATTCTCCCGAAGGTCCACAAGAGTTTAGTGGACCCCCCGGGACGACCGATTATAACTGGGGTGGACTCAATAATGGCCAATCTGTCGCAAGTCATTGACCACATTCTCAAACCCCTGGTTCTTTTGAACAAATCCCATCTTAAGGATACTAAGTATTTCCTTGTGGCCTTAGAACCATTAAATGAGAAGAGGGAGATTTTCTGGTCACTGCTGATATCACCTCCCTCTACACCATTATCGACCATAGACAAGGTGTAGGGGCGGTTAGACACTTTCTGAACCTATCAGATCTGTCAGACAAAGTAAAGGAATTTACTGTAGACGGGATAACATTTATTCTGGAGAATCATTTCTTCTTGTTTAAAGACCAATTTTATCTCCAGAGAACAGGGACGGCGATGGGCACCAGGTTCGCCCCAAGCTATGCTAACCTCTTTATGGGGTTGTGGGAGACCGAAGCCATCTGGTCGGGCGATGGCTTTGGGGCGAGCCTGGTGTCCTATCACTGCTATATAGATGACATTTTTTTCGTCTGGCGTGGCGACGCAGACTCCCTGAATGTTTTTTGTGAGGGCCTTAATTCCAATAATAGAAACATTAAATTGTCTTTCACCATAGATCAACGACTAATTAACTTCCTTGTTATAACAGTTTACATAGATGATGGAAGGATCAATACCAAGACGTACTCGAAACCCACAGATTCGGGCACCTATATTCCAACTGATAGCTGTCACCATCAGAGTTGGCTCAAATCTATACCTGTGGGCCAATTAAAAAGGCTAAAGAGGAATTGCAGCAATAATGCCACCTTTAATGAACAAGCCAGTGTCTTATCCCAAAAATTTGAAATCTGTGGTTATAAAAGTGCAAATTTAGCTAAGGTCATGGAGGATATCAGCTTAGTGGAACGTCAGGATCTCCTAAATATAGGCAATCGAACTCCAGTGGACTACATTTCCCACATGCCCCGGGACCGGATGTTGCATCGAGGATGTCTGTCCATTCTTTAGTACACAGAAACTCCAATTCCCAGAATGCCCGGGACCCGTAATTTCCGGCCGATGTGAACGTTTTAATTATAGTTTTGCCTATTCAGTGTCTCCACAGGATTGTTATAGATGTTTATAAGAATGTGAATGAGAGTAACACTGTGATCTATTTGTTGTGAAAATGGCAAAAAGGATAAATACCACATAATAATAACCAATTCTAACTAACTAAATTATGACGTCACTTCCTGTTGAATTTCTATTGGGCACATGCCCTTTAAATATCAAGCAACTACCACACTCCATTATGTCTTGATAAAGGCCAGGCCAGGGCTGAAACATGTTGACAACAGGAGTGTGAGTAGTTATTTACCTATTGGACATTTCAAACTAACATTTTTCTGTTGCTTTGGAAATTTTAAATTCTTTGCCAATTTTTGCTGCTAATTTTCTATTTGTTTTTTTGTGTGGATGAACTCCATTTTAAGTGTTCATGTTTGTGATTTTTATTAAATTTGTGTACCCCCCTGCTTCCACTTGAGAAGAGTGAGTTTCTTTGGGGAGCCAACATTACCACTTTATGAACACAGTCCGGGAAACAGAACTGTAAGATACCTTTATGGGAGTATCATCACACCGAGCACTGTGAGTTGGGGTACGCTTGAGTGGACCCATATTTCACTCCTTTCCATACTAAAGATACCTTGATGTGTTTAACACCCACCTTGCAAGTGTGAGTTCTTGGGTACGCTTCATTTATATATATATTTCCATCCTAAAACATCACGCCGGGCGTAGTTCAAGTGGGCGAGGCCACGGCATTGGGCAAAGAAACCTTGATGGGCTTATAGGGTCTTAATCAAAGTGTGAGTGGGGTACGCTCCTAAGCCAGCTCTTGATCATATAAAAAATACACTAAGAACTGTGGATATATAAAAGGAATCTACTACACATTGGTCTTTATTTTTATTCCCTTACATGTTACTATACATTGGAGAAATTCCATCAGAACATTCGCTTTGAGGACTCCATTACAGGAACCTTCATTAAGGGACGTTATGGTGATTTTTATTTGTCTATAATTTTGTGTTAAAGCGCTGTGGTTATAAACACAGATGTCTGATTTTGTGGTAGTATTACAGCCCTACTCCACGACACGGTAGATTTATTTTCTGCGGTCTGGAACCCTTTGTACCATAATTTTCAGAGACAATTGCCCTGCACCCTGTAGACTCACTCACTACTTTCCTTGCAGGTCTGGCCTTACCCCTCTAAGTTTTGGTATTCTAATTTCTTCTAATCATTTCAATATGGTTCTCTTTCCCCTTTCCTCTCCCTCCCCTGTTCACATATGGTTTCTGTATTTTCACTTGTTATGCAGGTATATAAAAAATATAAAATTCAAGTGGACTATACCACTATTTTATGTCTTGATGTAGGATTTGTCATGCAACATTTATTGTACCGCTCTCAGGTTCATTGCATTTTTGGATGTAACTTGTTGTATTGTACTGTTCTCCGCTTTTCAAGATAAAGAGAATAAAAAATAAAAAAAAAGAATAGCACAGAACACTGAACAGTATGCAGGAAGCAACTGGGATTCTAGAACAAGAAGATGGGAGCCATAGAACTCAGAAACTGATGTGCAATACAGATTGTGCACCAAACAGCATATACAATAAGCCTGGAATCCAGAAGCAGAGCTGCTGACACTGGAGCCAGAAATAGGTAAGGTACTGGCAATGAGCAGGTGCAACTGAGTGGTTTATTATAGGGCATTCTAGTCATTCATTGGGGAATCAAGTAATGTGATACCTAGCCCCGTAGGGATTGGACAAACCCAGAGTCAGGTGATTAATCCACTATGGCGGTTGTCATGCAGTGCCAGCTCAAGGTAAACGCCAAACATCCAGAAACTAACTTGACACAGCATGTTTATATTTACTGGTCTGACCAGAGCAAGCAAGCCAGATGATTAAAAGATAGTGCCAAGTGTTGTAAGAGGGATTCAGAGTTAGTTGTGTGACAACCCTCTTTAAATCTGGGAACTCAAGTGTGAGGATACCGGGTGACCTGGGTATCCTGGGGTTCAGGGATCACACAGTGGAGCGGGTTTCCATGAAAGGAAGGTGATCTTTATTCAGAGAGACCCAGAAATCCAGTGAACAGCAAGCAGGATTATACTAATAATGTCCACTTAAGGGATCAGCAAAGTCCTTACCAGCTGCTCTATATCTCCTCCAGTCCTGGGCAGCAATGACAGCTGTAGCAGGGCATAGTGAGAGGGGATGACACCCTAACCTCCAGTGAGTCCAGCTGTGTCCCATCACCTCCACACACACAGTCTCTCTCTCCCAGCCACTTCCTGACTCCTTTCTGATTGGTGGATCGTGTTGTCAGTCTTTCCAGAGGGGAAGGAACACTCCCTTGCTGTCTGCTTCTGGCAGACTTCCTGTGTGTGACTTCAGCAGACTGAGGGCATCAATTTAAGAACACAGAACTCTTTCCTTTTTCTCTTGCCTCCTCACATACCTCCCCCCTACTTAAATCGAGGAGACAGGCACGGTCCCAATGTCCTGTCGACTCAGCCCGAAAGTCTGCAAAGTTTGGCAGTTGTTTCCTCACGTCTGGATAACCCATCAGCATTGTGATGGTCCTGTCCCTTTCTGTGAGAAATGGAAAAGTTGAAACTTTGTAATGCCAAACTACACCTCAACTACATCCCATTTTCCCCGGAGGTTCTATTTAGCCAATTTAATGGGTTATGGTCAGTAACAATAGTGAATTCTTTAATATAAAGATGCAGTTGTAGTTTCTTTAAGGCCCAGACTATGGCTAGACACTCCTTCTCGATAGTGGGGTAGGCTATCTCTCTGTCAGCTAGCTTATTAGATAGATACACGTTTGGGTGTTCTCTACCATCATCTCCCACCTGGCACACCACTGCTCCAAGTCCACACCCTGAAGCGTCTGTCTGCACAATTAACTTTCTATTGTAGTCAGGGGCAGCCAACACTGGACTCGAGTCAGCGTGTCTTTTAAGATGGTGAAGGCCTGTTCACACTCAATGGTCCATTCAATCTTCCGAGCATATCTCTTTTTGGTCAAGTCCATTAGAGCCTTGGTCACGGTGCTCTAATGTGGTATGAATTTTCTGTAATAGCCAGCAACTCCAAGGAAGGCTCGCACTTGCTTCTGGTTGACAGGTCGGGCCAATTGACAATAGCCTCCACCTTTGCCGGATCTGGTCTAATAGAGCCTCCCCCAACCTGATGTCCCAGGTACTGAACCTCAGCCATCCCCACCTGACATTTATCTGGGTGTATGGTGAGCCCAGCCTGTCTGATCCTTTTGAGCACTTCTGCCACATGAGTTAAATGGTCCTCCGAGGTATGGCTGAAGATGGCGATATCATCGAGGTAGGCTTGTGCATAGTCCTGACACCCCTCCAGTAGGTCATTCACCATTCGCTGGAACAAGGCAGGGGCATTCTTCATCCCGAACGGCATGGTAGTACACTCAAAGAATCCAATGGGCATGATGAAGGCAGAACGCTCCTGCGCTTCTTTGGTGAGTGAGATTTGCCAGTTACCTTTGCTTAAGTCCAGCGTTGAGACAAACTTGGCACCTCTAATTCGGTCCAGTAGCTCGTCAACATGGGGCATAGGGTAAGCGTCAGTTGTGGTTACTTCATTCAGTTTGCGATAGTCAACGCAAAACCGTGTAGTCCCATCTTTCTTGGGAATCAACATGACCCCAGCTGCCCATCGGCTTTTAGATGGTATGATGACCCCCAAAGCTAGCATCTCCTTGATCTCAGTCTTGACCTGTCTCATAACATTTGCGGTCATTCGGTAAATGACTTGTCAGATGGGCTTACTGCTCCCAGTGTCCACATTGTGAGTGGTCAGGTGAGTTTGACCAGGTTCACAAGAAAACTGGGCTTGTTCAGCCTCTAAGATCCTCTACATCTCTTTTTGCTGGGCTGTATTCAATTGTTGTCCCACCTGGACTGATTCCACTACTTTATTCTCTTTAGCAGCTCCCAAAGGTCAGGCAATGGATCAGTTTCTGGTGTCTCCATTGGAGGGCAACATACCA
The DNA here is from genome assembly GCF_028390025.1 of Pseudophryne corroboree. Classification (NCBI taxonomy): domain Eukaryota; kingdom Metazoa; phylum Chordata; class Amphibia; order Anura; family Myobatrachidae; genus Pseudophryne; species Pseudophryne corroboree. The sequence goes on along the minus strand of NC_086448.1, from coordinate 358,883,804 downwards.
ACATGGCCCCTATTTGGCGATCTTGATAAGCTTTGATTCAATTTATATGGAAGATGTGTAGGCACTTCCCTCCCTTATCCAGGGTGATCACATAATTGACCGGTCCGGTGTGCCTTACCACTGTATATGGTCCATCCCTGGCACCTTGACCTTTTGCCCTGGATTCAACTCACGATCTTGAGCGTGGGCGTCGTACCATTCCCTTTTTTTCTCTTGTGATTCCCAGAGATGCTCTTGGGTCAACTGTAGCAATGTTCTCTACATATTGTAAAATGGGCTGCTGGTGTTCTTGAAAAGTTCCCTCCCAACTCTCTCTGACCAGGTCTAGAGGCCCCCGCACTTTCCGGTTGTACAAAAGTTCAAACGGGGAATATCCAGTCGATGCCTGTGGTACTTCCCGATAAGCAAATAGAAGCTGTTGCAGGGCTCTCTCCCAGTCCCTCCCCTTGGACTGTACATAAGCTTGTAGGAGTCTTTTCAGCTTTACATTGAATCTTTCACAGAGTCCATTGGTCTGGGGATGATAAGGGGTGGTCCGAAGAGGCCGAACGCCCCACTTTTTCCACAGGGTTTGCATTAGTTCACTTTGGAATTGGGGCCCTTGATCTGTGACAACTTTCTGTGGATATCCGACCCTACTGAATTTATCCGTCAGTGCTTGCGCAACATGTTCCGTGTCAATGGATAACAAGGCCACAGCTTCAGGGTAACATGTAGGAAAGTACACCATCATTAAGATGTACTTCTTGCCCGTATGACTGGGAATAGCTAATGGTCCAACTAGGTCTTTGGCAACACGGGCAAAGGGCTCATCTATAATAGGTAATAGGTGCAGAAAAGCTTTCCTTTGGGGTTTCCCAAGTCTCTGGCAGGTATCACAGGTGTCCCGATACTGTTTAATGTCACTAGAATTCCGTGGCCAGAAGAAATTCCACAACAGTCAGGCCAATGTTTCACGGGTGCCAAAATGACCAGCTGCGGGGATGTCATGGGCAAGAACTAGTAATTGTGCTCTGTATTGTGTAGGTACTACCAACTGTTTAGAAGGCATGACTGCTTCCTGTCCGGCCTAAGGAACGACTACCTGGTACAGTAATTCCTCTTCCCACACTATCTTGCTTCCATCAGCTGTTTCCATCCCCAGGTCGGCTGCTCTCCTCAATTTACCTAGGGAAGGGTCGGTCCATTGGGCCTGTCGAAACTCACTCCGGTACATCTCCCCCAAGTCTACCTCTAAAGTATCAGACAATGGACTGGAGTCACTCACCATTGTTGTCTGGGTAGTTTGGTTCTGTTCAATATCTGTCGTCTGGGTCACCGCTCGTGTTTGGCTTCTGGTCACCACCTGGATGAAGTGGGTCTCCAGTCCTTGTCCCAGATCACCCCTGAGGATTACTTTGGCTGGTAGCCCCTTGAGTACGCCAACCTCCACAATTCCTGGATAAGCTCCCCAGTCCAGATGTATCTTGGCGATGGGGATATTAGCCTGTTGTCCCCCAGGCGTGGCAATTTGTACATACTGTCCAGGAATCACCTGTGATGCAGGAATCAGGTCTGGCTCAATGTTAGTGAGACCCCAGAATCTCGTAGTCCCTGTACCCGCTGGTTCTCCACCGTCACAGTCTGTAGGTGCCCTCGCATATTCCAGGGAGTCGCCTTCTCCTCCCCCAGAACCAAGTTCACAATATACACCCCATCCATTATCTCTTCCATATCTAACTGGACGACTTCCTCACCACAATCCTCTGTGGGGTAACATACCACAGAGACTGGAGCTGGTCTAGCCCCATGGAATGGCCCTCTTGTGCACAGACAGTCATGAAGCAAGTGCCCTGGTTGATTGCAGTGGTAACACTTCTGAGGTTCTGGTAGCCACTCTGAATCTGGGTGGCTGATAGGTGATGTTTTTCATAGGGCCACCTTTAGTACTATCTTTGACCTGCGGTTCTTTGTCAGAGAGCTTCTCCACTCATGGGGCTCTTGTACCACCTGCTATACTCAACACTCTCCATTGGGGACGATTGGCTATATATTCATCAGCCCATTCCATTTGTTCAGGTGTACTTGGCTTCCTGTTTGTGATCCACTCCCGTACCTCTGGTGCCATTTTAATCATTAGCTGTTCTACTACGATTAGGTGGACGATCTGCTCTACAGTGGAGGCCTGTCTTCCTTCAAGCCATTTACCACAGACTTGCCGTAGCTGACTAGCAAACTCCTGGTAGGAATCAGTTCCACCTTCATTCAGTGTCCTGAATTTGAGACGATAAGATTCTGCAGTGCCTGCTTTATACAGGCATAGACTCCACATTCCTGGGGAGTTAGGGCCGGTAGGCTTCCAGAACCCTGCCAGTGAGACTTGGCCCCAAGTACTTTGGATAGTCAGCTGGCTCTATTCCATGCACCCCCATAAGATTTTCAAAGATCTGGAGGTGAGTGTCGATGTGGGAACATCTTTAAATCCCAAGCGTCACTTCTCTTTTTCAAAACTTAGGGGTTCGACTGCCAGTAGGAATTTGTACTCCTAGTATAGCTTGCATTACTCCAGCTCTCTCCTGTGGAGTTGCACCTTCACCTACCGCCCCCAGCCAGCTCTGCAGTACTGCGGGAGTGGCAGTGATCAACTCTGGTAACTTACTGAATGAACTGCTACCACTGCCTGTTGGTCCCTCTTCATCATCACTCTGGCGGTCGGTATCCTCTGGGTGCACCCAATTCCACTCCAACAACCGCAGTATCAGAGTTTCCCGGGTCTCAGTCCCATCATAATCAATTCCCTTCATCCTGCAAAATCCTTGTAGGTGAGGTTTCCGAGCTATACAGTAAAACTTCTCCTGCTCTCTCATTGCATTTTCTCCTTGATTGCTTGCCACAACTGCTGGCTGACCCTCCATGCTGATATTCTGTGGTATTAGCCTTGCTTCTACTTGCTCCCTGCAAACACTACAGGAACTGTGTGATATCCCACTGCTGCCGCCAAATGTGTGGATACCGGGTGACCTGGGTATCCTGGGGTTCAGGGATTACACAGTGGAGCGGGTTACAATGAAAGCAAGGTAATCTTTATTCAGAGAGACACAGAAATCCAGTGAACAGCAAGCAGGATTATACTAATAAAGTCCACTCAGAGTTCAGCAAAGTCCTTACCAGCTGCTCTATATCTTCTCCAGTCCTGGACAGCAATGACAGCTGTAGCACACAGAGTGGCTAGTCACTGATGACACAGAGAGGGGATGACACCCCAACTTCCAGTGAGTCTAGCTGTCCCATCACCTCCACACACACACACACAGTCTCTCTCTCCCAGCCACTTCCTGACTCCCACAATTCCCCCTTGCTGGTTCTTTCTATCTCCTCCTTTCTGATTGGTGTATCGTGTTGTCAGTCTTTCCAGAGGGGAAGGAACACTCCCTTGCTGTCTGCTTCTGGCAGACTTCCTGTGTGTGACTTCAGCAGACTGAGGACTTCAATTTAAGAAAACAGAACTCTTTAATTTTTCCCTTGCTTCCTCACACCAGTGTGGCCTGCATACCCAGCAAAGCCTGGGCCTCTGTTGACTGAGACTTGCCAGAGTTACTGTAGTCCTTCTCATAGTAGAATTGCAGTACAAAATTCTGAAGCATGTCTTAATTTCCAGACTACAAATGATCAACTTAATCTGAGTAAATTAGGATCAAAGAAAAATAAGACAGGGAAGTTACTAACACTTTTTTAAATGTGGGCGCATGTTGTAATGCCGGAGGCACACAAGACTTTTTTTGAGGAGCTGGTGAAGATGAACATTTGACACCCAATGAGAAAAATTTTGTCAATCCTAGGTGTATCTGAATGTCAATCGCTATCTTAATAGTGAATAGAATGTAGATAGCTTTTCTGTAATACTAGGATAGTGTAACAATTAGCACTGCAGTTTTATTGTGGATACAAGACCCGCTACTGTGCAATTCTAATAAGTTTTGTAGAGATTGTATGCACTCCCACTGTGGCCAAATGCAACTGCACTGTGTAAAAGCAGTCAATATAACAGGTACTTAGACAAACCAAAACAATCATGCAAAAATAGATACAGTATAATTATAGATAAGAATCCAAAAAGAAAAATGGCAGTAAAATCTGTAACTCCCAATCATATCAGCCTCATATGTTCTTCACATCTGTGGTTCCATCAGACGCACTAGGGGCCTATCTCATGTTTGTATGCAAATGTTCACATAACTGAGCAATTATCAGCAGACTGCGCATGTGCTGCAATCGCACTGAGCATACACAAAGGTACCATTGCGATGACGCACACTGTATGATTTTTTAATGCAGATTGATTGACAGGAAGGACCTGTTTGGGGGAGGTAATAGAGTGGCAGCAAAAATGCAGGTGTGTCATGGGCATTTTCGGGGCGTGTATCTGCCTTCAGTATGCAGTGAAACACAATAGTAGTGTCGCAACTGTTGCTGCCAGTCTGTATGGCCACAGACACACTTGAGAAGATGTTCCTCGTTATTGTGTTGGTGCTGTGTATGTGTACACAGTTGCTAAGGACTTTGCAGTGGCTCCAGTGGGTGTCTATATTATTTTCTGGCCAGAAGCTTTACTTGCATTGATTAACAAATGCGTAGCCTAAAAATCACAGCTGCATCGGCATGAATAAGGCATTAAGCCATTTTATCCCAGTGTATCTCTATTCAATGTTTCATAAGCACACTTACTGAATAAATGCTCCTTAAAGTCTTAGGAGTCACAGAATACCAAAATATAATTTAAAATAGCATAGATAATATTAGTCATTGCTACATATGTCATATATGTTTAACAGCACAAATGATACGATTTATGTACATACTCTGAAATAATAAATATATATATATATATATATATATATATATAAACATATAAATATATGTCAGGATTGTCATAATCTAATCAATAAATAATATAAACTTTAAATTAAAATATACTGTATATAGCATACTTTGGCTAATGACTAATATATGTATAAAAAGCAGTCAAAGATTTCTATTAAATGTACCTATACAATCTATATAATTAAAAATAATGAACAGGTATGGGGTGTGCCATGGGATCAAATGTGGCACCGAGCTACGCAAATTTTTTCATGTTCGCACAAGAATTATCTTCTTCGGAACACATGACATACAAGCGAAGACATTATTATACACACACTACATCGATGATCTGCTATTCTGGACCGGATCAGAGATGGACCTTATTGAACTGTTGGCGAATATCGATTAGAGCGACATCCCCATTAAATTAACTGTGCAATACAGTGTCATGATCCTGACTATAGTAACCTTCTGTGTGAATGCTGAATTCAGCAAGTCTCTCTATGCTGTGCCTACACAGCAATCATTGTTGTCATTATACTATATGCCTCTCTGATTCCAGTGGTCACCAGATACATTCTCCACTGCGCTCGGCTCTCTGGTGTTTGGGCCTAAAAGCCAGCATACTCTGTTCATTTTAGGAGTTTAGGCTTCAGTGTTTATCCAGCCTGCTAGGCCTCACTCCACATCAGAGCAGCCTAACCTGGAGTACTGACATGACAGGGTCTGATCACTTGACCTGGAGCTATGCAATCCTGTGCCAGCCTGAGACTCTCTGAATCACCTGACTATGTTCACCAATCTCCAAGGACCAGGAAGTATAAGTAAAGAGACTTGTGTTACAGAAGCTGCCAGTTCCTTGTATCACACAGCTCTGTGTGAGCTTAGTAGCTGAGCTCCCTAAGAGGTAACACTTTTACTTTGGTTCCTGTAAAACTCTGCTCTTTTGCTACCATGTCTGGATTACAGTTGTGTTACCAGTTATACTCGGTATTAGTCTCGTCTTAAAGACACAGCCGCAGTATACATCAGTCTCGTCTTAAAGACACAGCTGCAGTATTCATCAGTCTCGCCTTAAAGACACAGCCGCAGAATTCTTCAGTCTCATCTTAAAGCCACAGCCACAGTATTCAGTTCATCTTCAGCCTCGTCTTACAGTCACAGCCACAGTCATTGTTCTACATACAGTTGCATTTCCTGTTATATCCGGTACCAGCCCGGATTACAGTTGCATTCCAGTTATACCGGTACCTAGCCAGGTTCACAGTGCGGTTCTCAGTTTCACCGGTAACCAGCCCAGTTCTCAGTCTCACCAGTAACCAGCCCGGCTCTCAGTTTCACCGGCAACCAGTCCGGTTCAATGTCTTCAGCTCTCCTCCCAGTTCTGCGCAACTCCAGAGAACCTCTTTCATAGTAACCTTGAGTACACTAAAACCTACTCCTGTGACAGTTTATCCAGTTCATTATCACCAATACATTCACCATCCTGCTATCAACACCAAGTCCCTGGTGATCCAGTGGTCAGGATACGGCTCCCTCTGCCGAGGCCTGGGTTCGACCCCCAGTCAGGGATTGCTCCTTACCACTTCATCTCACTGATTCCCACAGACCAGCCAAATATACACATAGTCCTCCAGTTACCTGCACGGACTTGACATACACGCCGGGTTCACAAAAACCACAGTCAAGACAGTAGGAACTGGCCCCATGGACCCGGCCGAAAGTGTTTGTCTGATGCGGGACCTCCTAAGCAATATTGCAGGATGTCTGGAGGGTTTGGAGTTGTCACAGCATCAATTGGCACAGTGTCTGCAGTGGAACTCGTTCTCCAGAAATTCTCATATTCCCTGTGCTCAGACTCCTGACCAACTGCGTATTCTCTACCAGATGTTAATACAGTTACAAGAACTTTTGCCTAGTATTCTTTCTGTGATGCCTGAACTCCTCAGGAATACTACCAATGTTGTTGATCCTGTTTTGTCCCTTCCAGTTACTAAAGTCTCTTCCTCTGTGCAAGAAGAACTTGTTCATCAGAGCTATCCACGGCCCAAGCTCTCTGAAGCTGAATGTCAGCGGCGTAGGAAGCTACACCTCTGTCTTTACTGTGGAAATTCTGGTCATTTTGTTAAAGATTGTATTCTTCGCAAGCCAGGAAATGGTGACAAATCTCAGTATCCTAGTGCTTATGTCTACAAGTCATCTTTAGTAGCTGATCCTGCCACTGCTGACGGGGGTGTCAAGAAGGCTCCTCAAAAAGAGACTAAAATTTATGACTGGGGTCTTGTGATTAAAAGACCCTATCCTAAGTTGGGTGTCCAGAAAAGAATGTTCAAGCCATTTAGGGGGTCATTCCGAGTTGATCGCTCACTAGCAGTTTTTAGCAGCCGTGCAAACGCATCGTCGCCGCCCACTGGGGAGTGTATTTTTGCTTTGCAGAAGTGCGAACGATTGTGCAGCAGAGCGCCTGCAAAATCTTTTTGTGCAAAACAAGACCAGCCCTGTAGTTATTCTTCGTGTGCGTTGAGTCTAACGATGGAGGGATGGCTTTTGACGTCACACACCCGCCCAGCGAACGCCCAGCCACGCCTGCATTTTTTCTGCCACACCTGCGTTTTTCTAAGCACTCCCTGAAAACGGTCAGTTGACACCCAGAAATGCCCACTTCATGTCAATCTTCCTGCGTTTGGCCGTGCAACTGGAATGTTTGGTACACTCTGTGCAAACCCCGATGCTCATTGTATCCGTACAACGCACCTGCGCATTGCGGTGAGTACGCATGCGGAGAAATGCCAATTTTTAGCCTAAATGCTGCAATGCGAAAAATGGCAGCTAGCGATCAACTCGGAATGACCCCCTAAAAGTCACAGCGGGGTCTGTCTCTGCAGCCGAAGGAGGGGCATCTGTCTCTGTAGCCCAAGGAGGGTTATCTGTCTCTGCAGCCCAAGGAGGGGCATCTGTGTCCTTATCCCAAGGAGGGTCATCTAAAATTTCAGCACCAGAAAGGGCGTTAGACTCTGCAGCTTCTGAGGAGGCATTTGATTTGCTGACTCTAGGAGGGGTATCCAATGTTCAAGCTCTAGTAGGGGCATATGAGTCTTCTTCTCAAAAAGGAGTTTCTGATCTGTCAACCCCAGGAGCGGTGCTGGAAATAACCCTGAGAGAGGTGTCTGATTCGTCAACCACAGGAGGGGTCACCAGAGTTTCAGCTCCAAGGGAATTATCCAAAGCCTAGTTCCTAGATGGAAATCTTTGTGCTACAGATGCAGTTATGAACCCCTGTTTGCCATCATCAGAGAGCGCCACCATGTTGACATCCAGCATGGTTCAGGTCCAGGATTGGCCATCTGAACACTTGGATTCTACTCACTCCGGTTCCATCCGAAATCTGTCTCCTCCGGTTCACGTTCACCCAGACTCAATTTTGTCTCGTCGATATGTCCAGTTCAGTCTATCCCGGTTCCAGCTGGTCCAGCAATACTCCAGGACAAGCCTGGTCAGTCCATCCCGGTTCCATCTGGTCCAGCAATACTCCAGGTCCAGCCTGGTCAGTCCGACCCGGCTCCAGCGGGTCCAGCAATACTACAGGTCCAGCCTAGTCAGTCTGACCCAATTCCAGCCAGTCCAGCAATACTCCAGGTTCAGCCTGGTCAGTCTGTCCCGGTTCCAGCCGGTCCAACTATACTCCAGAACCAGCCTGGTCAGTCTCCTTTTGTTTACAGCCAAATCAACTATCCTCGGATCCAATCCCGTCCTACTCGTCCATCCAAAGACTTCTCCAGTTTCAGCCACTCCAAGTAAAATTATTCATTCAGTAACTGTTGAGCATTCTAGTGCTACAGAACTGGACACCAATTTGTGAACAGCTTTCTCAGCTTTGTCCCTAAGCTTTTCTTAGCAACCTATTGTTCCATATGCTGATTTGGATAAAGGACTTCAGGCTAATCTTGCTGAGAAGGATACTGATGTTGCTTTCTCAATCCAGTCACCAGAGACGTTTGCCTCACTCGCATATGTGAGTGTCGCAGCTCCAAGGCAAATTATTACCATCTCCATCCAGAAGGACATTTCAAGTGATTTCACAGTTGAGGATTTCAGCCAGACAACTTCAGAAAGGCTATTTTTTCATCAGTCTGATGTCCCTCAAACTAACTCCAATCCAACTCCTGAGAATGAGTCATTAGTTTCAGCCTCTAAGCTTTCATTCGATGTTTTAGCACCTATTTACTTTGATGGAGATTTATTGCAATATGCTGCTCTAGTTAATTGATTTCTCTCTCTGATGGAGTCAGATCCTTCGGGTGCATTAACTCCTTCCAACGTTACTCGTTATCTGTTCCTGGCATTCAGAGGAAGAGCTTTAGAGTGGGCCAACACGCTTTTTGAGGGTAATGATTCTGAGCTCCATGATTTACAGACTTTTAGTAATGCAGTAATAAAAGAATTTAGTCCTGTTTGGAAACCTCTGCCCTAACGAGTTACATCTTGGTCTTGGATGATTTTATTTATCATCACCAGGTTAATTCCTGATTTGTGTAATCCTCATGGCCTGGATCTTCATTTTAAGACGTGAGCAACAAAAATTTACTATAATATACTAACAAACACAAAAGTCCCAATTGGCATAGTACACTAATAGGTATAATTCTGATAATATACAGTATAATATTGAACTATGATAATTAATTTCAAGTCTTTATACTGTATACAGGTATGTCTACCACAGATGCTCTTATTCTGCTAAATATTAATTTACAGTATGCAAGCTGGTAGAATCGGATGGTGCTGTGGACTCTCAACTGTCGGCAGTATACTTTAGTGAAGGGTATGGGTCATTAAATCGACAAGACTTAGGTCGACAGTCATTAGGTCGACAACTATTGGTTGACATGTATTAGGTCAACATGGTCACTAGGTCGACATGGTCATTAGGTCGACAAGTACTGGGTCAACATGGAAAAAGGTCAACATGATTTTTTTAAACTTTTTTTGGTGTCGTTTTCTTCGTAAAGTGACGGGAAACCTCAATTAGTGATAAGTGCAAGGTGATAAATGCACCACCGAATCAGCTCCAATATGTAAATTACCAGTTAGAAGCTGATTGGCTGGTGCGTTTATCACCCTGCAGTTATCACTGGTTTATCACTTCCTTATGCTGTCTCCAGGCTTAATACATCTTCCCCACTGAGCGGAGAACTTGGCCATAAGTTGAGGACAGGTATTAACTGGTATTTAATTTGTGCAGGCTGACATCAGCATCATACTTGTGTACACTGACGTCTGGCTGGAGACTTTAAGTTAATGGTTGTAGTGACTGATAGCACTATACGTAGAGTTATAGTAATCCTTTGGCATTGCTACATTGTCATGTATTTCTGTTTATTTCAATAAAACATATTTAAGCTTTCATCTGCCTGGTTGCCTGAGTGATCTGGAAACCATGTCTCTTTAAACACTTAACTGACGATTTTTCCCCAAAAAAAACTGCTCTGAAATTGTCAGGTTTTTTGTATGAGTGAATTAGGTAAAGAACATGTATTTAACCCTATTCAAAATGATCTTAGTTAAAAAAAAATGTAAAAAAAAAAATATATTTTTTTTTATTTAAAACATTTTTTTTAAACATCGAAAATTCGATCAGGAACATTGCAAACATCGGAAACATCACGGCTTTCATTTTGAAAGCTGGGACAACCTCCGGGTACACATGAGGGGCTTGGGAGGGTTAATTTACACTCCCCAGCGGCTGCTATTGTCTGCAATCGCTGGAGGGGGGGTTCCTGCCATGCTGATCGATCAGCAGTGATGGGCAGCACGGCAATCAGTAGGGGAGAGTGCAGGGAGGCAGAGGGACCTTCCGGTCCCTCTGACAGCAGCAGCGGAGGGAAGTTTCCCTTCCCTGCCACTGCTAATACTAACGAAGCGTGATAATAGTGCCCAAAGCGCGCAAGCCATGCAAGGGGATGCAGTACACTTAGATGGTGCCACGTTGTCCTATGTGGACATTGACACAAAACCCCCCCAGAAAAACTCAGGTCAGTATTTTGACATGTTGGCATTTCAGATGTCGGTATTCATATTATGGGGGTCATTCCGAGTTGATCGCAGGGCTGCGAACGCTTGTAAAACAAGACTAGCCATGCAGTTATTTACCCTGTGCGATGGATCCAGCGATGAAGGTCCCGGAATTGACGTCAGACATCTGCCCTCCAAACGCCTGGACATGCCTGCATTCGGATCTCCACACCCGGAAAACGGTGAGTTGACGCCCCGGAACGCCTTCCTCCTGTCGCCACTGTGACCGCTTTCTTCGTATGCAGCGTCGCTGCCCGGCGGCAGCTGTCGCCGGGCAACGATGCAACTGCGCAATGTGTCCGCCGCACATGTGCAGTTCCGACCCGTTCGCACCGCTGCGATGAACCGCAGCGTGCGAACGGGTCAGAATGACCCCCTATGTCGGCATTGTGAACATGTCAGCATAACAAATGTCGGTATTTTGACAGTGTCGGTATTTTGACTGTCGGTTAATGGCAGGAGGCATCACGTATCATTGGATCATCTGCAACACCATCGTCCGGCCTGATTTTAAAAGTTAAAAAAATAAAGCATGGTATGTGCTTTTCAAGATTTTAGTACATGATCTAAAAGTGCGTGGAACACAGTTTATTTTCAATTGGTTTTGAATATGATATCGTCATTTCTTGGCGTATAGCAGCATTCGGTTCATTAATGTTTATTGGTCGATGTTTGTAGACCTCAGCATTCAGATGGCCCTGGTGGCTGTGCATAGGCCTTTCATGAAGCTGATTGTTTTCAGCCCAGTAACAACAATTCTGCTTGTTAATGTAGCCAGACAAATGAAAGTGAACTTCATCAAGAAATTGCAGCGATTACGCCGGAAATGACCAGTTACGCCGGAAAAGACCAGAGTGAAGCGAAAACAGGATTTTGATAACCTACCGGTAAATCCTTTTCTCCTAGTCCGTAGAGGATGCTGGGGATGACATCAAGACCATGGGGTATAGACGGGATCCGCAGGAGACATGGGCACTCTATAGACTTTTCATTGGGTGTGAACTGGCTCCTCCCTCTATGCCCCTCCTCCAGACCTCAGTTGTAGGAACTGTGCCCAGGGAGACTGACATTTCGAGGAAAGGAATTACTTAACTAGTGGTGAGATATCTACCAACCCACACCCTCAACCATGCCGCACACATGGCATTCAACATAACACACGCCAACAGGCATGAACTAATTGCAGCAACATGCTGAAACCAAGATAACACAACTTGTGTAACTGTAATAACTAAACTGCAGGTAAAGTACGCACTGGGACGGGCGCCCAGCATCCTCTACGGACTAGGAGAAAAGGATTTACCGGTAGGTTATCAAAATCCTATTTTCTCATACGTCCTAGAGGATGCTGGGGATTACATCAAGACCATGGGGTCTATACCCTGCAGCACCGATTGACCAAACTTTAGGTCCTCATCGGCCAAGGTGTCAAACTTGTAGAATTTTGCAAATGTGTTTGACCCTGACCAAGTAGCTGCTCGGCAAAGTTGTAATGCCGAGACCCCCCGGGCAGCCGCCCAGGAGGAGCCCACCTTCCTAGTAGATTGGGCCCTCACCGACATCAGTAACGCAATCCAGCCGTAGAATGAGCTTGCTGAATCGTACCTCTGATCCAGCGCGCAATAGTCTGCTTGGAAGCAGGACACCCAATCTTGTTGGGAGCATACAGGACAAACAAAACCTCTGTTTTCCGTATTCAAGCTGTTCTAGCGACATAAATCTTCAAAGCTCTAACCACATCTAGAGACTTTGACTCAGCGTACGTGTCAGTAGCAACTGGCACCACAATAGGTTGGTTTATGTGGAAAGAGGAAACCACCTTTGGAAGAAAATGTTGACGAGTTCTCAACTCTGCCCTATCTTCATGGAAGATCAGGAAAGGGCTCTTGTGGGACAAGGCCCCCAATTCAGATACCCGCTTTGCGGATGCCAACGCCAAAAGCATCACCACTTTCCAAGTGAGAAACTTCAACTCTATTTCTTGTAGAGGCTCAAACCAACCCGATTGAAGGAACTGCAACACCACATTAAGGTCCCATGGTGCCACTGGAGGCACAAATGGAGGCTGGATGTGCAGAACCCCTTTCATGAACGCCTGAACTTCTGGAAAGGAGGCCAATTGTTTTTGAAAGAAAACTTATAAGGCCGAAATCTGGACCTTGATTGACCCCAATCTAAGGCCCGCATTCACACCAGCCTGCAGAAAATGGAGAAAACGTCCCAACTCAAACTCTTCCGTAGGAGCCTTCTTGGATTCACACCAAGACACATATTTTCTCCAAATACGGTGGTAATGTTTAGATGTTACTCCTTTCCTGCCCTGAATAAGAGTGGGGATGACTTCCTTGGGAATACCCTTTCGGGCTAGGATCCGACACTCAACAGCCATGCCGTCAAACGTAGCCACGGTATGTCTTGATACACACACGGCCCCTGCTGTAGTAGGTCCTCTCGAGGAGGAAGAGTCCGAGGATCTTCTATGAGCAACTCCTGAAGATATGGATACCAAGCCCTCCTTGGCCAGTCTGGGGCAATGAAGATTGTTCAAACTCTTGTTCTTATTATTATTTTGAGAACTTCTGGAATCAGTGGAAGTGGAGGGAAAACATATACCAATCGAAACTCCCACTGGGTCACCAGTGTATCCACTGCCATTGCTTGAGGGTCTCTCGGCCTGGAACAATATCTCTGAAGCTTCTTGTTTAGATGAGATGCCATCATGTCTACTTGAGAAACTCCCCAAAGACTCATCACCTCTGCGAAGACTTCTTGGTGGAGGAACCACTCTCCTGGATGGAGATCGTGTCTGCTGAGGAAGTCTTCTTCCCAGTTGTCCACTCCCGGGAATTAAAATTGCTGACAGAGCTCTAACATGTCTTTCTGCCCAGAGGAGAATCCTTGTCACCTCTGCCATTGTCGCTCTGCTTTTCGTTCCGCCTTGCCTGTTTATGTATGCGACTGCTGTTACATTGTCCGACTGGATCTGCACGGGATCTTGAAGAAGATGTACCGCTTGTAGAAGGCCGTTGTAAATGGCTCTCAATTCCAGAACGTTTATGTGAAGGCAGGCTTCCTGACTTGACCATTTTCCTTGGAAGCTTCCCCCTGTGTGACAGCTCTCCAGCCTTGGAGACTTGCATCCGTGGTTATTAGGACCCAATCGTAAATCCCAAACCTGCGTCCCTCTAGTAGGTGAGAACCGTGCAGCCACCACAGGAGCGAAATCCTGGCTTTGGGGGACAGGATTATTTTCCGGTGTATGTGTAGGTGACATCCGGACCACTTGTCCAACAGGTCCCACTGGAATACTCTGGCATGAAATCGGCCAAACTGTATGGCCTCGTAGGCCGCTACCATTTTCCCCAACAACCGAATGCATCGATGATTCAACATGCTTGTTGGTTTCAATATTTGTTTGACCATTTTCTGGATTTCCAGAGCCTTTTCCACTGGAAGAAATACTCTCCGTACTTCTGTGTCCAGAATCATCCCTAAAAAGGACAATCTTGTCGTCGGTTCCAACTGCGACTTTGGAAACTTCATGATCCAACCGTGTTGTTGGAGTGTTGACAGGGAGAGTGCGATGTTCTGCACCAACTGTTCCCTGGATCTCGCTTTTATCAGATCATCCAGATAAGGAATTATATTGACTCCTTTTTAACGAAGGAGGACCATCATCTCCGCCATCACCTTGGTGAATACCCTCGGTGCCGTGGAGAGTCCGAACGGCAACGTCTGAAACTGGTAATGGCAATCCTGTACTGCGAATCTCAGATAAGCTTGGTGAGGAGGATAAATGGGAACATGCAAGTAAGCATCTTTTATGTCTACTGACACCATGAAGTCCCCCTCTTCCAGACTGGAAATCACTACCCTCAGGGATTCCATCTTGAACTTTAACCTTTTCAGGTAGAGATTCAGATTTTCAGGTTTAAAATCGGTATGACCGAGCTGTCCGGCTTCGGAACTACGAAGAGGCTTGAATAAAAAATCCTTCTCCTTACTGTGCCAAGAGTACCAGGACAATGACCTGATCCTGACATAATTTTTGAATTGCCGATGTTACTGCCTCTCTTTCTGGAAAAGAAGCTGGCAAGGTCGATTTGAAAAATCGGCATGGGGGGATGTCTAGAAACTCTAGTTTACACCCATGGGACCCTATTTGTAAGACCCATGAGTCCAGGCCAGATTGAATCCAGATTTGACTGAAAAGTTTCAGACGTGCTCCCACCCGAGCGGACTCCCGCAAGGGAGCCCCAGCGTCATGCTGCAGATTTGGCAGAAGTAGGGGTGGACTTCTGATCCTGCGATCCAGGAGATGCTGCAGATTTCTTTCCTTTCCCCATTCCCCTACCTGCAAAAAAGGGGGAACCTTTGGCCTTTTTGTATTTGTTGGCCGAAAGGACTGCATGTGAGAGTGATGTGTCTTTTTCACCGGTGTAGGAGCATAAGGCAAGAATGACGACTTACCTGCGGTAGCCGCCGAGATTAACGCATCCAGCCTATCACCAAACAAGGCCTCACCTTTATACGGGAGAGCCTCCATATTTCTTTTGGCATCTGCATCAGCATTCCACTGGCAAATCCACAATACCCTCCGAGCCAATACTGCCATGGTAGCGGTTCTTGATCCCAAGAGACCAATATATTTAATGGTTTCTAGTACGTACGCAGCAGCGTCTTTTATATGACCTAATGTTAGGAGTATCTCGTCTCCATCTACTGTGTCAATGTCTAATGACAAGTTTTCTGACCACTTCTCAACAGCACTACTCACCCACGCACAGACAATGGTAGGCTTGAGTAGTGTCCCATTGGCCATATCAATAGATCACCTCACTCACTTGCTCCTGTCGGCTCCTTAAGTGAAGCCATTCCAGGCGCAGGCTCTTTTATGACAGGGCCCTGTCTAAAATGCGGGGTGACTCCCACCTTTTGGAAAAAGGTAAGCCGCCTGAATTCATTTTAAGAATCTGAAATTTATTTTCAGGTTAAATCAGACTCCCTCCAAGAGACTGTTCCTGGGGTGGAGTGAAAATTACATTACTTCTTTACTAAAGTAAATCCTCTCCTTGTGGTAAAAGAGGGTCTTCATAACTTCTAACACAACCTTTATAGCTAAAATATGTTTTGAATGCTTTTTTGCTAATTTAGGACCTATTCCCCTGGAATCACTAGTGCCGACACAGGAAACAGAGTCCGTGTCGGTATCAGTTTGTACTACTTGCAGATTTGTATGTGATCCAGAGGGGTCCCTGTGGATGAAAGGCAGAACTATTAAAAATCACATCTTCAACATATTATATTGTTTTCTGTATGAGATTCAGTAGTGATTCACACTATCATGTAACCTTTCTCCCAGTCAGGCTCTTGGTGTCATATTACACCTCTGTGTCTCTAACATGTCTTCCACAGAGGAAGAGATTCCCTGCCACAGACATGTCACACACGTGCTCAACCACACCACAGACACTCCGGGATTTATAGGGGACAGACCCACAGTAAAATCTGTCAGAGAGACACAGATGGGATTTGCCAGTTCACAACCCAGCGCCAGTAACACAATGTCTGTGAACACAAAATGCCCACTGACATTCAGCACTTTTATAATGTTAATCACACAATTATATAGCACCAAATTCACTGTGCCCCCCCCCCCTGTTTTGCACCCTGATACTTGTTCAGTAGTGGAGGAGGACCAGCCTTGTCTCTGCAGCCTGAGGAGAGAGAGAAAATGGCGCTGAGCAGTGTGCTGGCTGACTGAGGAGGAAGCTCCACTCTTCAATGGTGTGTTTCTCCTCAGCTTTTATGAGGTAATTTTTTATACTGGTGGGGGTAGGACTGTGCCTCAGCAACTTATGCCCCTTATTTATGCCAGTTTCCATAGGTTTCATGCTGCCCAGAGCACCCCCCCCCACCACCGCGCCCTGCACCCTGCAGTGCCTGTGTATGTGTGGGCAACATGGCGCGCTGCGCTCCCGCCAGCTGCGCGGTACCTTTAGCCATCACTTTCTTGATTAAAGATCTGTCTTCTAACACTCACCTGTCTTCTGACTTCTGGCTCTGTGAGGGGGGTGACGGCGTGCTGTGGGAGTGAGCATCTAGGCAGGGCCGTCTTTTCGTATGGGCTCAATGGGCTCTTGCCCAAGGGCCCCAAGAGTAAAAGGGCTCTAGGCTGATAGCTGAGGGTCCCCTCTTTCCAGGGGTACCAGATTTTTGAAAATCGGCCCTGGGGAACTGGAGATATCTGACTTCAAAGCAGTGGTCCCCATCCTAGCCTGATAATTGCTCTTCCCAGCCAGATATCTCGGGTTCTGTCTGACGTAGAGTTTTTATGATGGTATGCTCCAAAAGCTGTGACTCTCACCTTTCGGTGTACACTGGCAGCTTCTCTATACTATGCCCATAACCAGAGATATCAGCCTTTCAGCAGCTGGTCCTTGCTCCAGCTCCACACGCCCAATATGCAGTTATACATTTTCATTGGTGGATTACTCTGGTTCCTGAACTCTGATCCCCAAGTCCCCAGCACCTACTGAAAGGTGTGACTCTCTAGCTTTTTATCCCATTCAAAGCTAAGAAATCTATTTTCAGGAACTTGAGATATCTGCAGTCAAGCAAGCTGCCCTCCCACCAGAAAATTATGAATATTAAGCCCACTCCACTATCGACCCCTCCCCTACATATTAAACATCCCCTACTACCCTGCAAGTCATGTACCAGGGCCCTTTCATTCAGCCCAATGCCCCCTTCTACAGTTTAGTGTTCTCCTTCCTGCCCCATCTGTGCAGTAAAGGAGAAATTAGCAGAAATTATTTCTCCAGGTCCTACATGCTGAGCGGAAGATAGAACACCCCCTACCGTCCGCGGGACATCAAAGCTGCTGCTGACAGCACCCTCCACCCCTACTTCTGGAGGATGGGTAGGGGCCCCAGTGCATTGCTGTGTCCAGGGGCCTACACTGCTGTTAAGACGGCTCTGCATCTAGGCACGGCTAGCATTCCGTTCCCTTCAGGAGCTAATGGTGTCCTGTCAGCCAGAAGCAGAGCCATGAAACTCTTTAGGAAGTTGGTTCCTACTTCTGCCCCCTCAGTCCCACGAAACAGGGAGTCTGATGCCAGCAGATCTCCCTGAAAATAAAAAACTAACATAAGTCTTTTCAGAGAAACTCAGTAGAGCTCCTCAGAGTGCATCCAGTCGACCTGGGCACATTTCTTAAACTGAGGTCTGGAGGAGGGGCATAGAGGGAGGAGCCAGTTCACACCCAATGAAAAGTCTTTAGAGTGCCCATGTCTCCTGCGGATCCCGTCTATACCCCATGGTCTTGATGTCATCCCCAGCATCCTCTAGGACGTATGAGAAACTTCAGAAATCGACTACAAATGTGTATCACGAATAAAAACCACCATCTGGTCAATATTATATTCAGAACCAAATGAGAACAAACTGAATTCCATGCACTTACAGATTATGTACTAAATTTTCAATACCATTTACCATGCCTTATTTGTTATTTTTAAAATCTAAAAAACTCCAATTTTAAACTCTTGCGCTATAATAAAAATATATATGATATGGCTGACAATAATAACAAACTACTAATAATTTAAAATATTTAATAATACATGAATAATCACAAATTATAAAACAAGACCGGTCTTAATAATTTAAACATCTAAGATACCAAGTATAAATGCTTTCCATTAAAAGGAGGTGGACTTGAGCATATTCTGTGCACAGAAGTGTATGAACTAGCTCTGTAGGCAAATGACTGAATATATATAAGTCAAACTAGATCAAATGTAACTGCTAGTAGAGCCCGTATATTAGATGGTTACCAATGAACAGTCACTTAGTATCAAAGTTCCTTTGAACATGACAATCCAACACAGGACAGTAAACTGAGTGAGAGCCGCTCCAACCGGAATCTTACGTGAGGTATGAGCAAATACTGTCAGCAGGAAAAAGTCCCGACATCTACCACAATGGCTTCTGGCTGCGGGGAAACCAGCACCTGCACTGGCGTCTGCTGTGACCTGTCCTGCTCGACCTGAATGCTCCACAGATCTCCACCTCTACGTGCCGTTTGCGGGCACCGATGAACGGCTCCTCTCCACTTGATAAAGCCCCTGTGGGAGGAGCGAAACGCGTCAGAAGCTATACTTTTTGGACCCCTGCTGGAGTCAGACCCGTATCTTATACCAGCTGCATTATCCATCTGCTGGTTGAAATATCTTCGAGTGGAGAGGAGACTTTTTCCTGCTGACAGTATTTGCTCATACCTCACGTAAGATTCCAGTTGGAGCGGCTCTCACTCAGTTTACTGTCCTGTGTTGGATTGTCATGTTCAAAGGAACTTTGATACTAAGTGACTGTTCATTGGTAACCATCTAATATACGGGCTCTACTAGCAGTTACATTTGATCTAGTTTGACTTATATATATTCAGTCATTTGCCTACAGAGCTAGTTCATACACTTCTGTGCACAGAATATGCTCAAGTCCACCTCCTTTTAATGGAAAGCATTTATACTTGGTATCTTAGATGTTTAAATTATTAAGACCGGTCTTGTTTTATAATTTGTGATTATTCATGTATTATTAAATATTTTAAATTATTAGTAGTTTGTTATTATTGTCAGCCATATCATATATATTTTTATTATAGCGCAAGAGTTTAAAATTGGAGTTTTGTGGTTAATTGCATTGGGGTGGTCCAGTGCAATGTGATTGACCTGCTAACCCCAGGTCATCAAACTTTCTGCAGCTGATTTTGATACTATCCAAAAGGACTTTTTGAAAGCACATGTTATTAGCGCCTGGTTAAAAGTTTTTTTTTATCTTTTAAAATCTGAGAGTATTTTCTGCCTCACCCTGTATTTTGGCATAACTGTAATACTTCTCTTCCTCCAGCACAGTTAGCATAATGCTATTGCTGATGCTTACATGGAAGTAGCAGCGATAGCACTAATATGGTAATGGAGAGGAGAGGAGAGTACCATTGGTTCATGTGCAACACTATCGTCCAGCTTCAAACCCATAGGCTTATGCAAGCCGGATGCCACAGCTACAACAAAGAAGCCAGGAATCTCCTTCCTCAGACGGAGATCCTGGTCCAAGCCCTACCCCATCCCCAACCCCTTCCCACCCGCAAATGGCATCAGACTGTTTGTCACTGACAGTCTGATGACATACTGTGTCCTCCGTCGCAGTACTGCACATGCGCAGTATGGGTCCAGCCCGTGTGCAAAGTACTGAACATCGGTACACTGCTAATGCAACAGGACCTGAAGCTGGCCCAATATTGGTGGTCATTCCGAGTTGTTCGCTCGCTAGCTACTTTTAGCAGCAATGCAAACGCAAAGCCGCCGCCCTCTGGGAGTGTATCTTAGCATAGCAGAATTGCTAACGAAAGATTAGCAATTCTGCTATTAACTATTTCCCTGCCGTTTCTGAGTAGCTCCAGACCTACTCCTAGATTGCGATCACCTCAGTCAGTTTAGTTCCTGGTTTGACGTCACAAACACACCCAGCGTCCGGCCAGCCACTCCCCCGTTTCTCCAGCCACTCCTGCGTTTTCTGCTGGTATGCCTGCATTTTTTAAGCACACTCCCGGAAAACGCTCAGTTACCACCCAGAAACACCCCTTTCCTGTCAATCATTCTCCGATCAACAGAGCGACTGAAAAGCTTTGTTCGCCCGTGAGTAAAATAGCGTAGTTTTGTGTAAAATTGCTTGCACCTGCGCCCTGCGGTGCATACGCATGCGCAGAACTGCCGGATTTTAGCCTATTAGCAATTCTGCTAAAAATAGCAGCGAGCGAACAACTCGGAATGACCACCATTGTTGGTTGCCCACCACATAACATCACAGCTGGCTCCAGTTTCAATATCTCCACATAGCCAAGGAAGCTCCATCCTCATCCTCCCACACCACCACAATTTGTCACATGAGAACCCCCTACCCGATTGCAAAAGCTGGCTCCAACAGGTAAGTGGCCTACCAGACTTAATGCAACAGGGTGCTGCTGTGCAAGCCACAGCAAGTGGCCCCTCTAAGCATGTGGCTCACACCCCTGGAGGAGACTACATTACCGTGCACACCATCCCATCTAACAGGGATTCCAGACTGTACTGGCTTAATTGTAAACAGAATTAATTGCAGACTGGAATCATCACTTCATACACAATAGCCTGCATTAGGTTCTTTCATTTTTGCATGGGCTATGCTCTCTCAGCAGTAACTTTACCACCTCCTCTTCTCTTTCCTAGCCCTCCTGATGACTCTCTTTGTAGTCATTGGAGGTCGTTGAAAAGCATAACAGTACTGTATAGCGCTACAATGTCATAAAATACACTTTATATGTAAAGACGCTATACTTGACACATTACCTTTTGGCTTTATATACTGCACATGGAAGCAATAAGTCAGATTTTGTAGTCACAGCTCTATGACAGCTGTCCTGTTTAATTTAATTTCTTCTGCTGCAAGACAAAAGTTTATATAGTTTTGTAATTAAAAGTAAGAGTCTCCTGAGGGAATGTGCTCAGGTGAGAAACTGGCCGGGGGATCAGGAGAAAAATAAGCTTTAGGTCCCTATTAATTAAAACACAATTATGTGGAAACGTGTATTTCTGCAGGATTCAAGCACCTTTTGAAGTATTAGGGCTATTTAACATAGGCTGAACGCCGGTGATACAACAGATATTGCCTATAGTACTGGAGTCTCCATAACTCTCAGTGGGGACCACAGTCTTCACCAATTTATCATGGTCTGATAAATAAAAACCCTACAGGCTACACTACTTGTATGTTAGGGAGAACTCTTCAGATCTCTGCTCAGCAGCGTATTCTTGCGGTATACTTTCTCATAAGTACAAGAAAGAAGAAGGAAAGAACTGTATTGTCAGCGCACATAAGGGAGACTAGATCTGGTTATCACATCTACCAATGTTTTAATAAAATTTAACTTTTATTGATATCTATTTAAAACTGGTGTATATTACTTACACATAACCATGAGTATAAGCGAAACATAGAGGTTAAAATATTGACATAAACAAGACATACAAGGTGCAAAATGAAAATAAAGGTGATTTTAAGATTAAAATGTGTGTCCATGTGTTTTATTCTAGTGTCCAGGTAAGTATAGTCTATTATTGCATAATTGAATCAGTATTCATTCATATGTTTAGTCCATCTCAAATTTATGGAGGAGGCATCGGTGTCGGTTGTAGTAATGCCCTAAATGCACATTTATTCTAAGCTGTTTAGTTTCAAATTGGATATAGTGAATTAATCGTTAATGTATCTGATTAAATCAGGAATGTGATATAATATAGAATATAAGGTGGTGCTCTGGATCTATTCTTGATGTGTAATACACTCTGAGGGGAGAAGTATCTTCCTCAGTTATTCATATTAATATAATATATGGCACTCTCTTATGATGTTCGGGTATTCACACTATTATTACCCCTTAAAGGCAGGCACCTTCATTTGTAAGGGCTGGTGATACCTTCATAATTAGTTGGATCCACTATCTTTTCACACTTTCTGTACAGAGTGTGGTTCGTTAATATCCAAGTGCTAGATATCAGTAGTAATTAGATGTGTGACAGTCGGTTGTGGTAGTCAGGTATTCACAATATTATTTTCCCTAGAGGAGCAAATATCCTTAATCTAAGGGATTAGTGACACCTCTCTACCCATTAATATATGGTCAAGCTATTAGACTGTACATCTTCATCAAGTATCCGAACATATTATTGAAAAGGTGGTCCTTTATTATATTATTGTTATTAGAGTGTCCAATATATTGTATGAGGATATGTCTCTCCCTCAGTTGTCTATAATAGATCAAATATATGGCAATCTGTCAGATGTTCATATCATTATGTCCTTAGAGGGAAAGCGCCTTCATTTATTGAGGACTGTATCAATTATAATTAAATACATGACAGTCCGTTGTACATATTAGGTATTCAAAATATTATTATCCATAGAAGAAAAACACCTTCATTTTTTAAGAAATATCAGCACATTGCTAAGTTGTACATCACCATTAACTGTCTCATATATTTATTTCAAGGGAAAAAGGAAAAACACTTTATTTAATATAAGTAGATAGCAGCGGTTCAAAAGAGGATTTAATCAGATTTCCAGGTTAGAATATGGTTGTATTTATAACTGCCACATTACATCACATATATCACTGTGTGTTATTTGACTGACATGAAAAGTTTATTGGAAACATTTGTTGCAATTACATCTGCTCAATTGTATCACATGTGCTTGGTGGTACTGCCGAATTTATCATATAGAGATACTATGTATCTTTCTTAGCTTAAGGCTGTGCCTTTTATTCCTTATATGTTCTCAAAGAATTTTTCAGCTAATGCTGTGTTCCTTATTAATTCTCTCTATTAATACATAGTGAATAGAGAAGTCCCTCTATATGATTCAGTGTTATTATATCAACTGTCTCCTAATAATGATGGTAGCATTCACTGCACATGGTGATTGTATTGAGCTGATTTAAGTAATTGTTTGACACCATTCATTATAGTTGTATCTGTTCAATTATATCATAAACGCTAGGTAATACAGTTGCAATTGCAGCTGCTTAAATATGTAATAAATACTCAGTGATACTATCACTTTAACAAATGAACACCCAGCGTGTCTTTAGTAACTTAGGGCTATGCCTCCTGCTCCCTGTATGCATTCAGTGATTCTGACAACTAATGCTGCGTTGCCTGTCAGTTCACAGTATTGTTAACTGCTGAGTGAGCAGAGATGTAACTCTCCAAGATTCAATGATCATTTATCCTGCTATCTCATGCTGATATTCTATCTAACTAAGCAGATTGATCAATAAGATGACTAAACATTTAATCTAACATGGACACAGAAACACGCGGAGACACGCTGCCCACACGCGTGTTCCGCCGTTACTCTGACAGCTTCGTCAGGGCTTTGAGAACATACTGTATAAGGAATAAAAGGCACAGCCTTAAGCTAAGAAAGATACATAGTATCTCTATGTGATAAATTCGGCAGTACCACCAAGCACATGTGATACAATTGAGCAGATGTAATTGCAACAAATGTTTCCAATAAACTTTTCATGTCAGTCAAATAACACACAGTGATATATGTGATGTAATGTGGCAGTTATAACCATATTCTAACCTGGAAATCTGATTAAATCCTCTTTTGAACCGCTGCTATCTACTTATATTAAATAAAGGTTTTTTCCTTTTTCCCTTGAAATAAATATATGAGACAGTTAATGGTGATGTACAACTTAGCAATGTGCTGATATTTCTTAAAAAATGAAGGTGTTTTTCTTCTATGGATAATAATATTTTGAATACCTAATATGTACAACGGACTGTCATCTATTTAATTATAATTGATACAGTCCTCAATAAATGAAGGTGCTTTCCCTCTAAGGACATAATGATATGAACATCTGACAGATTGCCATATATTTGATCTATTATAGACAACTGAGGGAGAGACATATCCTCATACAATATATTGGACACTCTAATAACAATAATATAATAAAGGACCACCTTTTCAATAATATGTTCGGATACTTGATGAAGATGTACAGTCTAATAGCTTGACCATATATTAATGGGTAGAGAGGTGTCACTAATCCCTTAGAATAAGGATATTTGCTCCTCTAGGGAAAATAATATTGTGAATACCTGACTACCACAACCGACTGTCACACATCTAATTACTACTGATATCTAGCACTTGGATATTAACGAACCACACTCTGTACAGAAAGTGTGAAAAGATAGTGGATCCAACTAATTATGAAGGTATCACCAGCCCTTACAAATGAAGGTGCCTGCCTTTAAGGGGTAATAATAGTGTGAATACCCGAACATCATAAGAGAGTGCCATATATTATATTGATATGAATAACTGAGGAAGATACTTCTCCCCTCAGAGTGTATTACACATCAAGAATAGATCCAGAGCACCACCTTATATTCTATATTATATCACATTCCTGATTTAATCAGATACATTAACTATTAATTCACTATATCCAATTTGAAACTAAACAGCTTAGAATAAATGTACATTTAGGGCATTACTACAACCGACACCGATGCCTCCTCCATAAATTTGAGATGGACTAAACATATGAATGAATACTGATTCAATTATGCAATAATAGACTATACTTAACTGGACACTAGAATAAAACACGTGGACACACATTTTAATCTTAAAATCACCTTTATTTTCATTTTGCACCTTGTATGTCTTGTTTATGTCAATATTTTAACCTCTATGTTTCGCTTATACTCATGGTTATGTGTAAGTAATATACACCAGTTTTAAATAGATATCAATAAAAGTTAAATTTTATTAAAACATTGGTAGATGTGATAACCAGATCTAGTCTCCCTTATGTGCGCTGACAATACAGTTCTTTCCTTCTTCTTTCTTGTATTCACGACATACTGTAGTTGGCAGCACCTCCAATGTAGATGGTAATTATCACCAATTCAATAGGGGTTTATGACGGAACAGATGTTCCAAATATAGATGAGATAAAGATAGTGTGTGTGCAGATACAATTTTTTGTTTTTAATTTTTTACTTTCTCATAAGGCAAGACAGGTCTGAACACTGACACCAATTACAAATAATCCTTATATTAACTAGAGATGTGCACCAGAAATTTTTCGGGTTTTGTGTTTTGGTTTTGGGTTCGGTTCCGTGGCCGTGTTTTGGGTTCGAACGCGTTTTGGCAAAACCTCATCGAATTTTTTTTTGTCGGATTCGGGTGTGTTTTGGATTCGGGTGTTTTTTTCAAAAAACCCTAAAAAACAGCTTAAATCATAGAATTTGGGGGTCATTTTGATCCCAAAGTATTATTAACCTCAATAACCATAATTTCCACTCATTTTCAGTCTATTCTGAACACCTCACACCTCACAATATTATTTTTAGTCCTAAAATTTGCACAGAGGTTGCTGGATGACTAAGCTCAGCGACCCAAGTGGCCGACACAAACACCTGGCCCATCTAGGAGTGGCACTGCAGTGTCACGCAGGATGGCCCTTCCAAAAAACACTCCCCAAACAGCACATGACGCAAAGAAAAAAAGAGGCGCAATGAGGTAGCTGTGTGAGTAAGCTAAGCGACCCTAGTGGCCGACACAAACACCTGGCCCATCTAGGAGTGGCACTGCAGTGTCAGGCCGGATGGCCCTTCCAAAAGGATGGCCCTTCCAAAAAATACTCCCCAAACAGCACATGACGCAAAGAAGAAATAAAAGAGGCGCAATGAGGTAGCTGTGTGACTAAGATAAGTGACCCTAGTGGCCGACACAAACACCTGGCCCATCTAGGAGTGGCACTGCAGTGTCACGCAGGATGGCCCTTCCAAAAAACACTCCCCAAACAGCACATGACGCAAAGAAAAAAAGAGGCGCAATGAGGTAGCTGTGTGAGTAAGCTAAGCGACCCTAGTGGCCGACACAAACACCTGGCCCATCTAGGAGTGGCACTGCAGTGTCAGGCCGGATGGCCCTTCCAAAAAATACTCCCCAAACAGCACATGACGCAAAGAAGAAAAAAAAGAGGCGCAATGAGGTAGCTGTGTGACTAAGATAAGTGACCCTAGTGGCCGACACAAACACCTGGCCCATCTAGGAGTGGCACTGCAGTGTCACGCAGGATGGCCCTTCCAAAAAACACTCCCCAAACAGCACATGACGCAAAGAAAAAAAGAGGCGCAATGAGGTAGCTGTGTGAGTAAGCTAAGCGACCCTAGTGGCCGACACAAACACCTGGCCCATCTAGGAGTGGCACTGCAGTGTCAGGCCGGATGGCCCTTCCAAAAAATACTCCCCAAACAGCACATGACGCAAAGAAGAAAAAAAAGAGGCGCAATGAGGTAGCTGTGTGACTAAGATAAGTGACCCTAGTGGCCGACACAAACACCTGGCCCATCTAGGAGTGGCACTGCAGTGTCACGCAGGATGGCCCTTCCAAAAAACACTCCCCAAACAGCACATGACGCAAAGAAAAATGAAAGAAAAAAGAGGTGCAAGATGGAATTGTCCTTGGGCCCAGCAAGATGGAATTGTCCTTGGGCCCTCCCACCCACCCTTATGTTGTATAAACAGGACATGCACACTTTAACCAACCCATCATTTCAGTGACAGGGTCTGCCACACGACTGTGACTGAAATGACGGGTTGGTTTGGACCCCCACCAAAAAAGAAGCAATTAATCTCTCCTTGCACAAACTGGCTCTACAGAGGCAAGATGTCCACCTCATCATCATCCTCCGATTCATCACCGTGTACATCCCCCTCCTCACAGATTATCAATTCGTCCCCACTGGAATCCACCATCACAGCTCCCTGTGTACTTTGTGGAGGCAATTGCTGCTGGTGAATGTCTCCATGGAGGAATTGATTATAATTCATTTTAATGAACATCATCTTCTCCACATTTTCTGGAAGTAACCTCGTACGCCGATTGCTGACGAGGTGAGCGGCGGCACTAAACACTCTTTCGGAGTACACACTTGTGGGAGGGCAACTTAGGTAGAATAAAGCCAGTTTTTGCAAGGGCCTCCAAATTGCCTCTTTTTCCTGCCAGTATACGTACGGACTGTCTGACGTGCCTACTTGGATGCGGTCACTCATATAATCCTCCACCATTCTTTCAATAGTGAGAGAATCATATGCAGTGACAGTAGACGACATGTCCGTAATCGTTGGCAGGTCCTTCAGTCCGGACCAGATGTCAGCATCAGCAGTCGCTCCAGACTGCCCTGCATCACCGCCAGCGGGTGGGCTCGGAATTCTGAGCCTTTTCCTCGCACCCCCAGTTGCGGGAGAATGTGAAGGAGATGTTGACAGGTCGCGTTCCGCTTGACTTGACAATTTTCTCACCAGCAGTTCTTTGAACCCCTGCAGACTTGTGTCTGCCGGAAAGAGAGATCCAAGGTAGGTTTTAAATCTAGGATCGAGCACGGTGGCCAAAATGTAGTGCTCTGATTTCAACAGATTGACCACCCGTGAATCCTTGTTAAGCGAATTAAGGGCTCCATCCACAAGTCCCACATGCCTAGCGGAATCGCTCAGTGTTAGCTCCTCCTTCAATGTCTCCAGCTTCTTCTGCAAAAGCCTGATGAGGGGAATGACCTGACTCAGGCTGGCAGTGTCTGAACTGACTTCACGTGTGGCAAGTTCAAAAGGTTGCAGAACCTTGCACAACGTTGAAATCATTCTACACTGCGCTTGAGACAGGTGCATTCCACCTCCTATATCGTGGTCAGTTGTATAGGCTTGAATGGCCTTTTGCTGCTCCTCCAACCTCTGAAGCATATAGAGGGTTGAATTCCACCTCGTTACCACTTCTTGCTTCAGATGATGGCAGGGCAGATTCAGGCGTTTTTGGTGTTGCTCCAGTCTTCTGTACGTGGTGCCTGTACGCCGAAAGTGTCCCGCAATTCTTCTGGCCACCGACAGCATCTCTTGCACGCCCCTGTCGTTTTTTAAATAATTCTGCACCACCAAATTCAAGGTATGTGCAAAACATGGGACGTGCTGGAATTTGCCCATATTTAATGCACACACAATATTGCTGGCGTTGTCCGATGCCACAAATCCACAGGAGAGTCCAATTGGGGTAAGCCATTCTGCGATGATCTTACTCAGTTGCATTAAGAGGTTTTCAGCTGTGTGCGTATTCTGGAAAGCGGTGATACAAAGCGTAGCCTGCCTAGGAAAGAGTTGGCGTTTGCGAGATGCTGCTACTGGTGCCGCCGCTGCTGTTCTTGCGGCGGGAGTCAATACATCTACCCAGTGGGCTGTCACAGTCATATAGTCCTGAGTCTGCCCTGCTCCACTTGTCCACATGTCCGTGGTTAAGTGGACATTGGGTACAACTGCATTTTTTAGGACACTGGTGAGTCTTTTTCTGAGGTCTGTGTACATTTTCGGTATCGCCTGCCTAGAGAAATGGAACCTAGATGGTATTTGGTACCGGGGACACAGTACCTCAATCAAGTCTATAGTTGGCTCTGCAGTAATGATGGATACCGGAACCACGTTTCTCACCGCCCAGGATGCCAAGGCCTCAGTTATCCGCTTTGCAGCAGGATGACTGCTGTGATATTTCATCTTCCTCGCAAAGGACTGTTGGACAGTCAATTGCTTGGTGGAAGTAGTAAAAGTCGTCTTACGACTTCCCCTCTGGGATGACCATCGACTCCCAGCAGCAACAACAGCAGCGCCAGCAGCAGTAGGCGTTACACGCAAGGATGCATCGGTGGAATCCCAGGCAGGAGAGGACTCGTCAGAATTGCCAGTGACATGGCCTGCAGGACTATTGGCATTCCTGGGGAAGGAGGAAATTGACACTGAGGGAGTTGGTGGGGTGGTTTGCGTGAGCTTGGTTACAAGAGGAAGGGATTTACTGGTCAGTGGACTGCTTCCGCTGTCGCCCAAAGTTTTTGAACTTGTCACTGACTTATGATGAATGCGCTGCAGGTGACGTATAAGGGAGGATGTTCCGAGGTGGTTAACGTCCTTACCCCTACTTATTACAGCTTGACAAAGGCAACACACGGCTTGACAAATGTTGTCCGCATTTCTGTTGAAATACTTCCACACCGAAGAGCTGATTTTTTTGGTATTTTCACCAGGCATGTCAATGGCCATATTCCTCCCACGGACAACAGGTGTCTCCCCGGGTGCCTGACTTAAACAAACCACCTCACCATCAGAATCCTCCTTGTCAATTTCCTCCCCAGCGCCAGCAACACCCATATCCTCCTCATCCTGGTGTACTTCAACACTGACATCTTCAATCTGACTATCAGGAACTGGACTGCGGGTGCTCCTTCCAGCACTTGCAGGGGGCGTGCAAATGGTGGAAGGCGCATGCTCTTCACGTCCAGTGTTGGGAGGGTCAGGCATCGCAACCGACACAATTGGACTCTCCTTGTGGATTTGTGATTTCGAAGAACGCACAGTTCTTTGCTGTGCTTTTGCCCGCTTAAGTCTTTTCATTTTTCTAGCGAGAGGCTGAGTGCTTCCATCCTCATGTGAAGCTGAACCACTAGCCATGAACATAGGCCAGGGCCTCAGCCGTTCCTTGCCACTCCGTGTGGTAAATGGCATATTGGCAAGTTTACGCTTCTCCTCCGACGATTTTATTTTAGATTTTTGAGTCCTTTTTTTACTGATATTTTGTGTTTTGGATTTTACATGCTCTGTACTATGACATTGGGCATCGGCCTTGGCAGACGACGTTGATGGAATTTCATCGTCTCGGCCATGACTAGTGGCAGCAGCTTCAGCACGAGGTGGAAGTGGATCTTGATCTTTCCCTATTTTTGGAACCTCAACATTTTTGTTCTCCATATTTTAATAGGCACAACTAAAAGGCACCTCAGGTAAACAATGGAGATGGATGGATACTAGTATATTTATGGATGACGAGTGACTGACGACACAGAGGTAGCTACAGCCGTGGACTACCGTACTGCGTCTGCTAGTATAGAGATGATAATGATATAAAATATATATATATATCACTACTGCAGGTATATATAATATAATGACGGACCTGCTGGACACTGTCAGCAGACTCCTAAACTACTAGTATGAAGAAGATAGAAAAAAAAACCCCACCACAGGTAGGTATACAATTATGGATGAGCACTGACGACACAGAGGTAGCTACAGCCGTGGACTACCGTACTGCCTCTGCTAGTATAGAGATGATAATGATATAAAAAATATATATATATCACTACTGCAGGTATATATAATATAATGACGGACCTGCTGGACACTGTCAGCAGACTCCTAAACTACTAGTATGAAGAAGATAGAAAAAAAAACCACCACAGGTAGGTATACAATTATGGACGAACACTGACGACACAGAGGTAGCTACAGCCGTGGACTACCGTACTGCGTCTGCTAGTATAGAGATGATAATGATATAAAAAATATATATATATCACTACTGCAGGTATATACAATATAATGACGGACCTGCTGGACACTGTCAGCAGACTCCTAAACTACTAGTATGAAGAAGATAGAAAAAAAAAAACCACCACAGGTAGGTATACAATTATGGACGAGCACTGACGACACAGAGGTAGCTACAGCCGTGGACTACCGTACTGCGTCTGCTAGTATAGAGATGATAATGATATAAAAAATATATATATATCACTACTGCAGGTATATATAATATAATGACGG
The DNA here is from genome assembly GCF_028390025.1 of Pseudophryne corroboree. Lineage (NCBI taxonomy): Eukaryota > Metazoa > Chordata > Amphibia > Anura > Myobatrachidae > Pseudophryne > Pseudophryne corroboree. Next base: position 358,852,613 of record NC_086448.1, on the reverse strand, counting down.
ACCTGCTGGACACTGTCAGCAGACTCCTAAACTACTAGTATGAAGAAGATAGAAAAAAAAACCCCACCACAGGTAGGTATACAATTATGGACGAGCACTGACGACACAGAGGTAGCTACAGCCGTGGACTACCGTACTGCGTCTGCTAGTATAGAGATGATAATGATATAAAAAATATATATATATCACTACTGCAGGTATATATAATATAATGACGGACCTGCTGGACACTGTCAGCAGACTCCTAAACTACTAGTATGAAGAAGATAGAAAAAAAAACCCCACCACAGGTAGGTATACAATTATGGACGAGCACTGATGACACAGAGGTAGCTACAGCCGTGGACTACCGTACTGCATCTGCTAGTATAGAGATGATAATGATATAAAAAATATATATATATCACTACTGCATGTATATATAATATAATGACGGACCTGCTGGACACTGTCAGCAGACTCCTAAACTACTAGTATGAAGAAGATAGAAAAAAAAACCCCACCACAGGTAGGTATACAATTATGGACGAGCACTGACGACACAGAGGTAGCTACAGCCGTGGACTACCGTACTGCGTCTGCTAGTATAGAGATGATAATGATATAAAAATATATATATATCACTACTGCAGGTATATATAATATAATGACGGACCTGCTGGACACTGTCAGCAGACTCCTAAACTACTAGTATGAAGAAGATAGAAAAAAAAAAACCACCACAGGTAGGTATACAATTATGGACGAGCACTGACAACACAGAGGTAGCTACAGCCGTGGACTACCGTACTGCGTCTGCTAGTATAGAGATGATGATATAAAAAATATATATATATCACTACTGCAGGTATATATAATATAATGACAGACCTGCTGGACACTGTCAGCAGACTCCTAAACTACTAGTATGAAGAAGATAGAAAAAAAAAACCACCACAGGTAGGTATACAATTATGGACGAGCACTGACGACACAGAGGTAGCTACAGCCGTGGACTACCGTACTGCGTCTGCTAGTATAGAGATGATAATGATATAAAAAATATATATATATCACTACTGCAGGTATATATAATATAATGACGGACCTGCTGGACACTGTCAGCAGACTCCTAAACTACTAGTATGAAGAAGATAGAAAAAAAAAACCAACCACAGGTAGGTATACAATTATGGACGAGCACTGACGACACAGAGGTAGCTACAGCCGTGGACTACCGTACTGCGTCTGCTAGTATAGAGATGATAATGATATAAAAAATATATATATATCACTACTGCAGGTATATATAATATAATGACGGACCTGTTGGACACTGTCAGCAGACTCCTAAACTACTAGTATGAAGAAGATAGAAAAAAAAACCCCACCACAGGTAGGTATACAATTATGGACGAGCACTGACGACACAGAGGTAGCTACAGCCGTGGACTACCGTACTGCGTCTGCTAGTATAGAGATGATAATGATATAAAAAATATATATATATCACTACTGCAGGTATATATAATATAATGACGGACCTGCTGGACACTGTCAGCAGACTCCAAAACTACTAGTATGAAGAAGATAGAAAAAAAAACCCCACCACAGGTAGGTATACAATTATGGACGAGCACTGACGACACAGAGGTAGCCACAGCCGTGGACTACCGTACTGCGTCTGCTAATATAGAGATGATAAAGATGATAGAGATGAACAAAAAAAATATAACACTACTGCAGGTAAATATTTATATAATATAATGAATGACGGACCTGCTGGACACTGTCAGCAGAATGCGTTTATAGAATTAAAAAAAAAACACCACAGGAGTGTTTGTTTAACTTTTTCAGGCAGACAATATACTGGTGGTCACTGGTCAGTCACACTGGCAGCAAAAGTGTGCACTGTACTCCTGCTATTAACTGCACCCCAGTTTCCCCCACAATTCAGCTGTGTGAGCAGTGAGCACTCAGCACAGTCAGATATACATAGATGATATTATCATGCAGCACACTGAGGCTGAGCACAGATATGGTATGTGACTGTGTATCGGTTTTTTTCAGGCAGAGAACGGATTATAAATAAAACTGGTGGTCACTGGTCACTATCAGCAAAACTCTGCACTGTACTGAGTACTCCTAATGCTCCCCAAGTAGTAAATCAAGTGTCTCTCTAATCTATTCTACACGGAGAGGACGCCAGCCACGTCCTCTCCCTATCAATCTCAATGCACGTGTGAAAATGGCGGCGACGCGCGGCTCCTTATATAGAATCCGAGTCTCGCGATAGAATCCGAGCCTCGCGAGAATCCGACAGCAGGATGATGACGTTCGGGCGCGCTCTGGTTAACCGAGTAAGGCGGGAAGATCCGAGTCTGCCTCGGACCCGTGTAAAAAGGCTGAAGTTCGGGGGGGTTCGGATTCCGAGGAACCGAACCCGCTCATCTCTAATATTAACATTGACGCTAGTTGCCTGTTATCGATGCATCTGCTTCCATCGGGATACTTCTCATTTAATAGGTGAATTTCATAAAATTTTAATTATGATAATGGTCTACTGCAGCTGAGAGCAAAACCATCATATTACATTTTGTGATATCAGTATTATCCATAAGTCAGTATACAGTAAGTCATTGTCATCACTGTACATGGCCTTCCAAGGGATAACTGCCTTCCTTTTGTGAATGGATCTGATTTCAAAAGTGCACTATGCTCCAGGGCAGAAGTGCACTGTGAGATCTCATTTCTACTTGAAAGATATTTAAATGGAATATTTTTTATGCTTTATGTTTAAAAGCTGTACAAAATATTATTAATTTATTCATCACAGATGGAAAAAGGAAACACCTTCTCAGCCTCGTCTGCTACTAATAAACTATGCAAAGCATGGCAGAAAACAAGCTGTTCTTTCTCTATTGTGGCACCACTGACAGCTCGTTTATTGTTCCACTGGGTTTAACATCATTGCACATTGCTTTATGCTGAAAGATATAATCTTGCCAAGTAACATGTTTTCTCTGAAATATGGGTGGATCAGATATATTTGGGCATTACATATGAACACTATTGTGCTTGCAAGTTCAATGCGAAGAGAACCTAAATTGATTTAATTTTTTCAAGCAAGATATTTATGTAAGTTACTAGGGGTATAGACAGAGGTATAGCTAGGTGCCATGGTGCCTGGTGCCCTCTACTGAACTGGGTGCATGTTAAATATATTAAAAAAAATCCTAAATTGGTGACAGGGACAGTTATAGACCTGGTGGAGCACAGGGTGAAAGTTTCCTTTGGGCGCCCCCACGTTGGGGACAGTGCGCGTCTGAGGTGCGCACCAAAAATACAGAGATGTGACTTCATGGGGAAGGGGCGTGGCCACAGAATAGTACAATTTCATTATTCACATTACACCACTTAGTAATGTCCACTATTCACATTATACCACACAATAGTACCCCTTATACACCACACAGTAGAGCCCCTTATACAAGCTACACAACACAGTAGAGACGTTTATACATGCCACAGTACATGTTACTCTGCAGCTTCTAATGCAGAGAGAGGTGCTGTAGCAGCAGCAGCTGAGACAGAGAGAGATGCCTCAGCATCAATGTAGAGAGAGGTGCTGTAGCAGCCGGGGCAGAGAGGGGTGCTGCAACAGCCGGGGCAGAGAGAGGTGCTGCAGCAGCCGAGGCCGAAAGAGGAGCTACAGCAGCTGGGGCAGAGAGAGGTGCTACAGCAGCTGGGACAAAGAGGCGCTGCAGCAGCCAGGCCAGAAAGAGGTGCTGCCGTAGGGTTGGCAGAGAGTGGTGCAGCAGGACAGAAGTAACCCTGCTGCACAGCTACAACTTAGACATATAAAGAGGGCGGTAGAGCTCCGGCATGTGCTGGCTGTCAGTGTCACCTGTTGTCGCCTCTGGCCTGCCCTGTTCCTTATCTTGTCTGCCAGTCTGGGTCAGTGTGCACCCATCTGCTTCTTCTCCTCCTGCTCTGCGGCTGCCAGTACAGTGGCCCACGGTAAAGCAGGTGGAGGAAAGGGGGTGGTCCGGTGGCGACGCGCCCTCTAACTTTTCCTCTGGGTATAGATGGGTCACATTTGAAAGCATACTAACATTGCATGGTGGCTTTCTCTCTTTGTGACATACTTACCTAAACTCCCGATTTTTCAGGCATCCCCTCGCACTCACAGAAGAGTGGCAAGATCTTCCGTATCCCGCCTCCTAGTGAAGCACAAAGGATGAGGAGATTATACCTGGGATTCCAGGTCTGCAAGGAGAGGGTGAGCCTTAATTACATAAATTAGCATCTTTTGCCATACCTCCTCCTCATGGACTTGCAAAAACTTGCATTTTGGGGACGTGCCTGGTGACTGACAGCCCTGACCCACCCCTGCACATGTGTGGTCATTAGACAGCGCATACACCAGTGGCATACACCAGTGGACCATATAGAGGAGATCAGCGCTACCGTAGCGCTGCAGCAGGATGTCACACAGCCGCGCCGCTCACGGTAGCTTCCACCCGGTTCCAGCAAGTGAGGTCACGTTTGCTGGAGCCAGGTGGACACTGCCGTGAGGTTGGGCGGCTGTGTGACATCCTGCTGCAGCGCTACTGTAGCGCTGGTCTCCTCCGTCTGCCGGCGGCTATCCCCGCTGGTCTCCCCGCGGCTCCCCCCCCCCTCCTCCTCTGGGTCCCTCATCTCAATTCGACTTGAAAAAGTCGAATTGAGATGAGATTTGAATAGGGGTTGTTGGATCCAGTCCGACAAATGCATGTCGGAATGGATCCGACGCTAATTGAATATACCCCTAAATATGTCCAAATGTTGTATATTTTTCAGTTTCTAATGAATAGATTAATAAATACCCATTGCAATTGGACACCGCTCCTGGTATATATATTTTTCTTTGCACCTTTTTGAGGGTCTTTTTAGTGGAGCTGCAGTTCTGCATAAGAGGGTACAATAAGAACAAGTGCAAATAAGAATTTCTCGTAGTCCGTAGTGGATACTGGGATGACATTAGTATCATATAGATCGGGGCCATTGGAGCTTGGCACTTTAAAAACTCATTAGTGTGTGCTGGCTCCTTCCCTCTATGCCCCTCCACCAGACTCAGTCTAGAAAAACTGTGCCCGAGGAGAAGGACATACTATGGGGTAAATTTACTAAGGTGGGAGATTTTTAGAACTGGTGATGCTGCCTATAGCAACCAATCAGATCATGGCCCTCATTCCGAGTTGTTCGCTCGTTGCCGATTTTCTCTATATTGCGATTAGTCGCTTACTGCGCATGCGCAATGTTCGCAGAGCGCATGCGCTTAGTTATTTTACTCAAAAGTTAGGTATTTTACTCACGGCTTTACGAGGATTTTTCTTCGTTCTGGTGATCGGAGTGTGATTGACAGGAAGTGGGTGTTTATGGGTGGAAACTGGACGTTTTATGGGAGTGTGTGAAAAAACGCTGCCGTTTCTGGGAAAAACGCGGGAGTATTAAATTCCTATTTTCTCTAACGTCCTAGTGGAAACTTGGATGATATTAGTGCCACGGGGAAGTCCCAAAGCTCCCAGAACCGGTGGGAGAGTGCCGAGACCCTTGCAAAACTGCCTGGCCAAACTGAAGGTCATCTCTGGCCAAGGTGTTGAACCTATAGAACTTTCTGAACATGTTCAAACCAGACCAAATAGCTGCACGGCACATCTGTAAGGCCGAGACGCCCCGGGCAGCCTCCCAGGAAGAACCCACCGACCTTGTGGAATGCGCCTGGATAGAACTCGGCAGTGGCAATGCTGCCGAAGAATAGGCTTATTGAATGGTCAACCTGAGCCAATGAGCAATTGACTGCTCAGAAGCAGGACGACCAATTTTGGTAGCGTCATAAAGGACAAATAGCGAGTCATATTTCCTGTGACGAGCTGACCCCTTGACGTAAATTTTCAAAGCCCTCACAATGTCCAGGGACTTTGGAGCAACTGATGTGTCAGCCAACACTGGAACCACTATTGGCTGATTTACATGAAAGGCCGACACCACTTTCGTCAAAAACTGCGGGCGAGTCCTGAGTTCCACCCTATCTACATGAAATATCAAATACGGGTTCTTACAGGATAAGGCCCTCAATTCTGACACACGTCTTGCAGAGGCCAAAGCTAGCAACATGACGGTCTTCCAAGTTAGATATTTCAAGTCCACCCTTTGCAAGGGTTCAAACCAATCCGACTGGAGAAAGGTCAAGACCACATTGAGATCCCATGGAGCTGTGGGAAAGACAAAAGGTGGCTGAATGTGAAGAACACCTTTCAGGAATGTCTGTACTTCTGGCAGTACCGCTAGTTGTTTCTGGAAAAAGATTGAGAGAGCCAAAATCTGAACTTTCATGGAGCCCAATTTTAGGCCCTTATCCATGCCTGCTTGCAGGAAGAGCAGAAAACGGCCCAATTGAAAGTCCACAGGAGAATATTTTGTACCCTCACACCACAAAAGATATTTCTTCCAGATACTGTGGTAATGTTTTGACGTGACCACCTTACAGGCCTAGACCATAGTGGGAATAACCGTGGATGGGACACCTTTTCTGGCTAAAATCTCCCTCTCAACTTCCAAGCCGTCAAACGTAGCCATAGTAAGTTTGGATAGATGAACGGTCCTTGTTGAAGAAGGTCCTTGAGAAGTAGCAGAGGCCAGGGTTCCTCCAGAGACATGGTCAAAAGGTCTGCATACCAAGCCCTTTCAAGGCCAATCCGGGGCAATGAGAAAAGCCTGAACGCTTTCCCTTTTGAATCTTTTTAGAACTCTGGGGATGAGACAGATTGGAGGAAATAGGTATACAAACTGGCAAGTCCACGGTGCCGTCTGAAACAGTAACAATGGAGCTTCTTGTTGAGATGAGAAGCCATCAGGTCTATCTGCGGACAGCCCCATCGGTGAACCAGCTGTTGAAACACCTGAGGGTGAAGGCCCCATTCCCCTGGATGGAGGTCGTGCCTGCTGAGGAAGTACACTTCCCAATTGTTCACGCCTGTATTGAATATGGCTGAGATGGCCCTTGCGTTTGCCTCCACCCAGAGGAGTATCATTTACACCTCTCGCATTGCGGCCCTGCTTCTTTTTCCCCCCTGTCGGTTTATGTACGCCACCGCCGTGGCATTGTCCGACTGCAACTGGATGGCTTTATTCCAAAGGAGATAGGAGGCTTGCAGAAGACAATTGTAACTTGCCCTGAGTTCCAGGACATTTATTGGGAGTGCAGATTCCTGACTCAACCACTTCCCCTGGAACTGGCCCCCTGGGTAACTGCACCCCAACCTCGGAGGCTGGCATCCGTTGTCAGCAGAGTCCAAGACTGGGTACTGAAACTCTGACCCTCCTCAAGGTGAGAGACTTGTAGCCACCATAACAGGGAGATCCGTGCGTTTGGCAACAGAGCTATACTTTGGTACATGTGCAGGTGAGACCCTAACCACTTGTCCAGATCTAGCTGGAACGGACGTGCATGAAATCTGCTGCACTGGATTGCCTCGTAGGAGGCAACTATCTTGTCCAGTAAGCAAATGCAAAGATGAACTGAGATCTTGCGGGGTCTGAGCTCCGAGGAGACCATAGCCTGGATAGTCAAGGCCTTGCCCATTGGAAGCAATACCTTCTGAGACACCGTGTCCAGTATCATTCCCAGGAACTGAATTCTTTGTGATGGTCCAGGTGAGACTTCTGGAGATTTAGGATCCACCCATGGTCCGCAAGCAGGCAAGTAGTCAAGTCGATTCTGTGTACCAGACGTTCCCTGGACACTGCCTTTATCAGGAGATCATCCAAATAGGGGACTATGTTGACTCCCATCCTGCTCAATTGCAGCCATGACTTTGTGAATACCCTTGCAGCTAGGAAAGACCAAAGGGTAAGGCCTGAAACTGGAAGTGGTGGTCCAGTATAGCAAACCGGAGGTAATCCTGATGAGGCCACATGGGGATATGTAGGTAAGCATCCTTGACATCTAGGAACACTAGGGACTCCCCATCCTCCAGACCGGAGACCACCGCTCTCAGGAACTCCAGCTTGAATTTGAACACACGTAGATACGGGATCGAGGATTTTAGGTTCAAGATGGGCGGTACCAAACAGTCCGGTTTCGGTACAACAAAAAGGCTGGAATAAAAACCCCTGTTGTGCAATGGAGGAGGAACTGGGACAACAACCCCCATTTGCAGTAGTTTTTGAATGGCGTCTTGCAAGGTAACCGTTGCTACGGATGAAGCTGGTAAGCCGGACTTGAAGAATCTGGGAGGAGGTAGTGCTTGAAATTCCAACCGGTACCTCTGGGATATGATGTCCCTCACCCAAGGATCTCAGCAGGACAGTTCCCACACATGGGCGAAGTGTTGAAGGTGAGCACCTACCTGAAATTTGCCCTGCTGCTGGGGTCAACTGTCATGCGGAGGGCTTAGTGGATGAAGATCCGGAGGCCTGGTCCAGAGATCCAGCAGCCGCTGGTTTACAGGACTTACCACGAGTTCCTCTAGCAGCATTTAAGGCACCTCTGGCTCTGCCTCTGAATCTGGCCAAACTAAAGGACTGCAGAGAGGGCCCAAGGTGGCCAAGGTGTAGCCGACGGCAGATATGTAGACTTACCGGCCGTTGCCTGAGAGATCCACTTGTTCAGTTCTTCCCCAAACAAGGCATCCCCTGTAAAACCTTTCTTAGAATCAGCATCCACTGACCAGTTTCGCAGTCACAGAGTCCTGCGAGCTGAGACTGCCATAGCTGTAGTACGGCCATTTATGAGACATAATTCTTTAATAGCCTCACTCACAAAATCTATAGCATACTGCTTATGATGCAGTAGTGTAAAGATCTCTTCCTGAGGCAGGGAGTCAAACCCCCTTATTTATATAATTAGACCATTTTACCATGGCCCTAGAAATCCAGCCGCAAGCTATAGTGGGCCTTTGTGCCCACCGCAGTATAAATAGATTTGAGAGTCGTCTCAATTTTGCGGTCAGCTGGGTCCTTGACAGAGATAGCCCCAGGTACAGGCAGTACAATTTTACATGACAGCCTGGACAGGTAAGTATCCACAGATGGTGGATTTTCCCATACTTTCCTATCCTCTGGAGGAAAAGGAAAGGAATTTAGTAACAGTTTATGAGTTTGGAAATTCTTGTCAGGATTGACCCACGCTTCTTTAGAAAGGTAGTTTAATTCCTTTGATATGGGGAAGGTGGCAGAGGATTTTAGTTTTACGTTAAAAAACAATTCCTCTTCTGGTTCTGACTCTTTGGGGGTAATTCAGAGTTGAATGCAGCAGCAAATATGAAAGCAGTTTTGCAAAACCATGTGCACTGCAGGTGTGGCAGATATAACATGTGCAGAGAGAGTTAGATTTGGGTGGGTTATTTTGTTTCAGTGCAGGGTAAATACTGGCTGCTTTATTTTTACACTGCAATTTAGATTTCAACACATCCCATCCAAATCTAACTCTCTCTGCACATGTTATATCTGCTCCCCCTGAAGTGCACATGGTTTTGCCCAAATGCTAACAAATTTGCTGCTGCGTTCAACTCTGAATTACCCCCAGTTACTAAATTCCTTTCCTTTCCAAAGGGCCTAATTCAGACCTGATCGGTGCTGTGCGTGTTCGCACAGCAGCGATCAGGCCTGAACTGTGCATGTGCCAGCACCGCAGTGCACCGGCGCATGGCAGACAGCCTAGCCTGATTGACAGGCAGAGGCGGTCGCTGGGAGGGCCGGCGGCGTTTAGCCGCCGTTTAGGGTGCACGGTTCAGGCAACGCAGGCGTGCCCAGACTGTTGGGGAGGGCCGCGGTGGCTGCGTGACATCGCATACAGCCGCTATGACCCAGGCTGCGACGGGTAGCTCCCTGCCAGCATGCAGGAGTGCGCTGGTGGGGAGCTACTGCTTTTGTACTTGTGCGGGAAGGTCAGCCCTGACATGTGGGGCGGACTAGCCCTGTGCTGGGCGTCCCCCCGAATGTCAGTGAAGCTGATCGTAGATGTGCTAAATTCAGCACATCCATGATCAGGTCTGAATCATGCCCCCATTATCCGGTATGTTGAGGATTTCTCTAATAGCATAAATCAGGGCCTCAATCTCCGGGGTCAGAGAATTGTCATCTTCCACGTCAAACTCTCCCTCATCCAGCTCTTGCATGTCAGTATCTGAGTCAGACTGGAGCACCTGTGGGAGTGTGTGTTTATGAGAGACCACCAGAGGGGGCTGAGGAGCCTGTCTGTGGTCAGCAGCTTTAACCAAGAAATCATCTACAGATTGTTTAAGGGGCTGCCTTTCCTGTCTGGTGGTAGCCAACTCTGTATTAAAGTTAGTGATCATGGTTTTAAATGAATCTAACCACTCAAGTTCCTGCATACTACTACACTATGAAGGGAGAAAACACTAGGTACACAGGAGAGAACCCCCTGGGGAAGGTGTAAACTTAGTGTTACATGAGGGACACAGTCTTTTTACCAGACATTCTTATTGCATAAAACACAAAGAGTTAAGTGAATATACACAGTGAAGTGATAACACAGATAGCGAAACAGCACAACAACCCCAGACAGCCCGAATGGAGTGACACAGAGAGGATTGGGAAGCACACAATACCTCAGTCAAAACAGTGCTCCGCTGGGTATCCTTTTATATATAAATATATATATATATATATATATATATACTGTATATATATATATATATATATATATATACTGTATATATATATATATATACTGTATATATATATATATATATATACTGTATGTATATATATATATATATATATATATATATGAGATACGGGGGTAAGGGGATATATAGCGACCACTGTATCAATAAATAGTTTCAGGCGCCCATGGTAATAAAATCTAATTTAATGTTAAACACAAAGATGCATAAAACATACATAAAAAATGGGACAACAATAAATACACAGCTGGACTAAAAGCACTAAATGAATTAAGAGCTACAGTAAAAGTATTTAAAATCAAATTTTCCTTATCTTTGGAGTGAGGTAGGTACAGGTCACCTCACTCCAAAGATAAGTGGGTTCTGTGGAGGAGCAGCTCCAGCATGCAGCCTGGAAGTCAGCAGCAGCAGGAAATGGCACCTTTCAGCCTCTAGTCCCGCTCTCCGGGAAGCCCCGCCACCTCAATGGCACGCAGTCCCTTACATACTATAATGGCTGTAAAATACAGAATCTGTAAAAAAAGGAGCTTAATAACCCCTTTGTGTTAGCACCAGTCTGGGGTCCGCAGCGGGCATCGCAGCTCTCATCTCGGTGACCGCTGCGCCCTAATGCCGCCATTTGTCACCAGGGACCCGCTAACAGGGACCCCGGAGTGATCACTCACGCGTCTGTTAGGGGTGGCGGCATGCTGCCGCCGTGTGCGCACACCCTGGGGGTATGTGAAACAAAGCCTCAGGATCTTAGTGTCCTGTCAGCGGGGATACGAACCATTAACTCTACAGGAAGTTGGTCCCACGACGCAGGCAGACTGGTTGCCAACCTGTGCTGCCTGAAAAAAACAAACTAAATAAAATTTTGAAGAAAACTCTCTGGAGCTCCAGAGGAATGCACCCGGCTCCTTGGGCACATTTTTCTAAACTGAGTCTGGTGGAGGGGCATAGAGGGGAGAAGCCAGCACATACTAATGGTTTCTTAAAGTGCCAGGCTCCAATGGACCCGATCTATACCCCATGGTACTGTACTTATGTCATCCCAGTATCCACTAGGACGTTAGAAAAATACAGTTTACCATATTTTCCTATTAGTGCTTTCTCAAATATATTATTGAAAGCGCAGCAGATGTCTTTGATATCTGCTGCGGAATCACTGTAATACTTTCAGGGGACACTTACATTTTAAGGGCATCCCAAATTTTCGGGTGTTATACCATAAACTGTGTAAATAAATATGCCCCAAAAACAACTGTAACATGTGAGTGACTTTATGTAGAAGACGATGAGACAGGATCCACTCATAGCTCACAGCATACCTCCCATCTGTCCTGAATACAGCGGGACAGACCCGCTACATGGACACTGTCCCTCCCGCGGGTCGTAGTTTCCCGCAGGAGGGAGGGAGGCAAATTGGGAGAGCTAGTAATCATTGCTGCTCTGCAAAGCAGCCGGTGATCACTTAATAGATGCTGTGCACATGCGTACGGCATCTATTAGTGCAGGGAAGGCTAGACGGAGGCTGCCCAGTTGCTCATGGAGTGCTAGGCACGCCCCCAAAATGATGGAAAATGGGGTTGCTGCGCAAGCCACGCCCTCCATCTGAGGCCATGCCCCCCTTCTGAGATCACTCCCCCTTTTGCGTTGCAAGTCCCGCTTTAGCTTAATGAAAAGTTGGGAGGTATGCTCACATCCTGTCTGAGGCTGTGCATGGAAAGTAATTTACAGGGTACATTTTCAGCTGAATCTAGTTGGAAATGGGCGGAAGTCACAGGGTACCGCAACGGAAGTGGATGGGATGACAAAGAAGAGCTGAATGGGAAAAGATGAAGAACATATGAAGTGGAGGGTGAGAAGGGCACAGTGCTGGTCCTAGTCGAGAAGCAGCCCACAGAACTATGGGTTGGAGCTAGATGCAGGGAGGATAGGGCCCTGGAGGCAGGCACAGAAGGTCTGTGGGGTAGTGGAGGGTTTTATCTCCATCTTGGCACTGCCCATATTAACTGTAGATGGCGGCCGCACTGCACCCCGCAACCGAGTACTTTGACTGTCGCCTCTCAAATATTTGGAGGGGGCGGGGAGCCACCCCTTGTCCTCCCTTTCTCCCCGTTCCAGCGTCTATGGGTACAATATATTTAACGTTACATGCTGCAACAATGTGACACTTGACAAAATATTAGCCTCCTAATGCCCTAAGGAGAAAACATGCCCTAAGGAGAAAAATCAGGAATGAAGGTGAAAATATGTTTACATTATTTTATGCCTCATGTTGAGTAGTTAGCATAGTACCAAAGGTAAAGTGTAATGTTCTACAAGACACAAATCACAAGAATTTAGAAGCACAGATGAATTCTAGTTGTATAATACTATGCATTCACCATAGCGTACATAGATACTAACACTCCCTTTTCAGTGTCTGAACAATGCTATTTATGTTTGAAATCCCCTAAAAGCCTGGCATTAGATGCCTTACTTTGGATCACCTACAACCTTTAACCCTAACCCTCCTGAAGGCGCCTAACCTTAACTGTCTGCATCCTCAGAATGTCGACATTTAACATGTTGACATTTCAGATCCCGACATTGTGAACCTGTCGACCGTTTCAGGATGTAGTCGACCTAGTGCCTGTACACAGGTTAATGTAAACCTTATAACCGGATACCGTATCGATAGTTACTATATTTTCAAATTGTTTTGCCTTTTACAATGAGATACAAAGTATGTTGGCAGTATTTAAAGAGAATGAATAACAGTAATACTATCCATATATGAAAAAGGTTTGTTATTACAGTCTGAAAATAACATTTATTTTAAAAGAATATAAAGTGTTCTGGATAGGAGTGGATAGTTGGGAAAAGCAGACATTTCTCATTTGTACAGGTCCTCATTTCCTGGCAGGTGCTGCATTGCCTCCTGTTTGTGTTCTCCACCAAACCAGAATAATAACTGACCCTGACATTGTACCTGGTAACAGAGGTTCAAACAAACTAATAGCAGAGTTTCCATCGGTAGAATAGGTGCGTGGCTGTGTTATAATTGGTGAGAGTGTTAATTAGATGCATTTGTTAAATACTGTAGGTTGGTCTGTGTGTCATTATGTGAGGACTAAGGAGGTATAGAAACGACATTGCTTGGTTTTGCAGGTTACTTTGAAAATGGTTGACCTATTAACTGAAAGTGCAGTAAGTGCTCTCAAAGGTCACAGTGTCATGTGTGCTGTACATTAGCATTTCTAGACATGAAGCTGATGATTTGGATTAAGTTAATGTGAATTTCTGTTGAATCTACTAGTTTGTTATGTTCTTGTCGTATGCTGAAACCAACTTCAGTTCCTCTGTATAGCATCAGCAAATCCAATGCAAAATGAAATCTTTGCTAACCTCTATCATGCACACTGAAGGAAAAAAAGTCTACATATTGGGGGTAATTCCAAGTTGATCGCAGCAGGAAATTTTTTAGCAGTTGGGCAAAACCATGTGCACTGCAGGGGGGGGGGGGGGGGGGGTCAGATATAACATTTGCAGAGAGCGTTAGATTTGTGTGGGTTATTTTGTTTCTGTGCAGGGTAAATACTGGCTGCTTTATTTTTACACTGCAACTTAGATTGCAGATTGAACACACCCCACCCAAGTCTAACTCTCTCTGCACGTTAAATCTGCCTCCCCTGCATTGGCGGATCCAGGGGGGGGGGGGGGGGGCACTCGGGCCCGTGCCCCCCCTGTCGTTACCCAGGAATTGATGTTGGGGAGTGGGGTCCCAAAACATAAAAAAACGCCGGGTCCCGACTCCCTCAGGACGCGCTGTGAGCCGCAGCGCTGTCCTGTCCTGCGCTGTCAATCAGTCCAGTGGGAGGGACGGAACGGAGGGAGGAACTTGGAAGAGGCGGAGACCATGAACAGTGTGATCTCCCGCCCTCCCCTCCTCCTCTGCTCCGCATGCTCTCCCCCCCACGATTAACTCCGCTGCTGTACTGTACCTGAGGTGGGGGCAGTTCGGTCCCTGGTCCCCCGGCTGGACGCCGCCGCTCTCCCCGCTGATTCCCCTCTTCTCCCTCCTCAACCATGCGGCCGCCCCCTCCGCGTTTTCCGCTCCCCCCTGGCCGCATGCTGTGACTCCATGCTGGCGGCGTTGTGGCCTCATGCGGATCGGACTATACCCCCCGGCCTGACAGCGCTGCTGCTCAGTGTCCATGGTAAGCGGTGGGGGCCTGGTATTTGGTGGGGTTTCTGGCTGCACTCTCTCCTGCCTCTCTATCCCTACCCCCTTGGTGCCTCTGTCCCTACCCCCTGGTGCCTCTGTCCCTACCCCCTGGTGCCTCTGTCCTTACCCCCTGGTGCCTCTGTCCTTACCCCCTGGTGCCTCTGTCCCTACCCCCTGGTGCCTCTGTCCCTACCCCCTGGTGCCTCTGTCCCTACCTACTGGTGCCTCCGTTCCTACTCCCTGGTGCCTCTGTCCCTACCCCCTGGTGCCTCTGTCCCTACCCCCTGGTGCCTCTGTCCCTACCCCCTGGTGCCTCTGTCCCTACCTACTGGTGCCTCTGTCCCAACTCCCTGGTGCCTCTGTCCCTACTCCCTGGTGCCTCCGTCCCTACCCCCTGCTGCCTCCGTCCCTACCCCCTGCTGCCTCCGTCCCTACCCCCTGCTGCCTCTGCCCTACCCCCTGCTGCCTCCATCCCTACCCCCTGGTGCCGGCTCAGTCCCTACCCCCTGGTGCCTCTGTCCCTACTCCTTGCTAGCTTTGTCCCTACCCGCTGGCGCCTCTCTCTGTCCCTACCCCCTGGTGCCTCTCTTTGTACCTATTCCCTGGTGCCTCTGTCCCTACCCCCTGGTGCCTCTGTCCCTACTCTTTGCTCTCTCTGTCCCTATTCCCTGGTGCCTCTCTCTGTCCCTGCTACCTCTGTCCCTATTCCCTGGTGCCTCTCTCTGTCCCTACTCCCTGCTACCTCTGTCGCTACTCCCTAGTACCATATAAAACGTGTATAACATGCTCTACCTGACGCAATGTGTATAGAACACTAACTGGTGCAATGTGTGTAACGTGCTCTACCTGGCGCAGTGTGTGTAACGTGCTCTACCTGGCGCAGTGTGTGTAACGTGCTCTACCTGGTGCAGTGTGTATAACGTGCTCTACTTTGCGCAGTGTATATAACGTGCTCTACCTGGTGCATTGTGTATAACGTGTTCTACCTGGCGCAATGTGTATAGGGTGTTCTAACTGGCGCAATGCGTGTAACGTGCTCTACCTGGTGCAATATGTATATAACGTGCTCTACCTGTGTGGTGTAATGTGAATTGGTACTGTTATGTGGCCATGCTCTTTCCCCATGAAGCCACACCCCTACATTTTTGGTTCGCGCCTTCGGCGCGCACTGTCCTTGGTTTGCAGTATGGCAGGGGGAGCACCAATTTACTTTCTGCCAAAGGGCACTGAAATGTCTAGTTACAGCTCTGGGGCAGAGTGTTCTGTATGCTACACAGCCCAGCAGCATTGTCACCCCCTCCTCCCCCTCGCAATACTTTTGTAGTGTCGAAATCAAGTCTGTTTTTATATTTGAATAATTAATAAGATTAATATGAACCTTCATTCCGATGGGACCCAGAAAAGGACAGATAGGACCCCAATTTTTAAAAGTGAGGGGTCCGTGGGACCCACTTTTTTTTGGGCTCAGCGCAATCACTGACACTTCTTTCTTTTTTTCAAAAGGAGAACCACACTCCTTATCTGGGAGCATGCGTGCCTTAGGTGCATGTAAATATAACTATTACCGTTCCCCTATCATGGTGCCCCCCCTTTCATTTTCTATGGATCCGCCCCTGCTCCCCTGCAGTGCACATGGGGGGTAATTCCAAGTTGATCGCAGCAGGATATTTTTTAGCAGTTGGGCAAAACCATGTGCACTGCAGGGGGGGCAGATATAACATTTGCAGAGAGAGTTAGATTTGGGTGGGTTATTTTGTTTCTGTGCAGGGTAAATACTGGCTGCTTTATTTTTACACTGCGATTTAGATAGCAGATTGAACTCACCACACCCAAATCTATCTCTCTCTGCACATGTTATATCTGCCTCCCCTGCAGTGCACATGGTTTTGCCCAACTGCTAAAAAATTTCCTGCTGCGATCAACTTGGAACATACTTACCTACTTTCTGGCAGCTCTCTCCGGGAGAGAGCTGCCAGGACGGCTCAGTGGAGGGGCTGGGCAATGTCGAGAGGAGGGGGCGGGGAGGAGGCGGAACGGGGCGGGGAGGAGGACGGGAGGAGGCAGAACGGGGCGGGGAGGAGGAGGGCAGGGCCGTAACTAGGGGGGGCTAAGGGGGCATGCGCCCCGGGTGCAGGATTTGAGGGGGCGCCAAGGAGTTACAGAGGAACAGGGTTTTTTTAAAGTTTTTTTTTACTGGCAGTGCTGTGCTGACCCAGTGAGGCAGCTCCCAGGGCAATGTCTCTGACCCACCTGTCTGCCCACAGCTGGCTCCAACGCAAAGTATTGCCTTGCCCCGGGTGATGAAAATCCTAGTTTCGGCCCTGAGGAGGGGAGGAGCCAGAACGAGGGTGGGGTTACAGCGGTACACGTTTAAACCACGCCCCCCGGTCTGTAATGCTGCGATAACCGGCATTTTACAGCAGGGGGCGTGACTATGATGACGCGATTCAACAAGAATCGCGTCATCTACTGTCCGGACCGCCCACTTTACTCTCAAAGTGGGTGGCTGGGCAGGGGGGTACTTGAAAAACCGGGAGACTTGTCTGCTCTTCCGTGGGGCCGGGAGGGTCACACGATTTTCGGGAGCCTCCCGGCCATTCCGGGAGAGTAGGCAAGTATGACTTGGAATTACCCCCATGGTTTTGCCCAACTGCTAAAAAATGTCCTGCTGCGATCAACTTGGAATTACCCCCATTGTATGAGCAAAGATTTTCTGAAGAAAAATACTACGGGGCAGTTTTAACAAGTGATAGTCTTGTTATCACGCGTTTAAAATAATAAATGGTGCTCCAGCCAATCAGCTCCTGACATTTTTCAAAAACATGACAGTTAGGAGGTGATTGGCTGGAGCACCATTTATTATTTGTAATGAGGGATAACAAGACTATCAGTTGTTGTTAAATCTGCCCTTGTAAGTGCAACCAGAAAAGATTTTAGCAACTCCATCATTTATTTTGGCTACTACTATCTCACACATTTAATAGTTTTTCCACCAAAGTAATGACTATGACTATTTTAAGCTAATGTATTTTAAGCTAATCTTCAGACACCTAAAACACTAAATAAGTGACATTTTAGCACTCATTTAGTGTTTTCACTTTTCTCAACGCCCCAAGCACACACAATGGGTTTAACACATTATTCCTTAACTGGCTGACAATGTGAAAGAGGAGGTGAAACCATGAAACAGAGGACAACTTGCATACATCTCACTTGGGAGAAATGTACCTTGGAGAGAGATAAAGTACCAGCCAATCAGCCTGCAACTGCTATTTTTCAAACATAGGGGTCAATGTACTAATCTGCCATTTAGCGTGGAGTTAATGGTGCTTCTGCTTCATAACTAGCAACCACAAAATAGCCCCACTGAAGGGATGGTATCGGGATCCCAGCACTTGAGATGCCGGCAGCCATAATACCGATAGCGGCATCCTGGCGCTCAGGATCCCGACACCTAGTAGGTAAGTATTTAATCCCGATACCCCCTAACCCTCCTTTTCTGCAGCCTGACCCTAATCCCCCCCCCCCTGCAGTCTAACCCTAATCCTCCCTGGACATGCCTAACCCTAACCACCCCTTCCCACAGCATAAACCTGACTCTCCCTTCCCTGCAGCCTCACCCTAACCCTTCCCAGGGGTGTCTAACCCTAAATCCCCCTCCCCGCAGCATAATTCTAACCCTTCCCGCAGCCTAACCCTAAAGGTAGATGCTAGAATCAAGTTGGAGACAGGACCTCTGATGTCAGGGGGAGGAGCCACGACACCAGGAGGAGGAGCTGGTAACCCGGTGGCGAGCGAAGCGAGCCACCGAGCCCAAGCGTGGTGAGTGAAGGGACCCTGCGAGGGTACATTTCGGGTACCCTGGTCTGGCATTGCTCCTCCACCTGGTGACGTGCCTCCTCCCCCTGGTGACATCAGAGGTTCTTTCTCTAACTTGGTTTTAGCCATAACCTAACCCTTGCCCCTCAGCCTAAACCTACCCCCCTAACCTCCATGTTGGGATGCCAGCGCCATACACAACTGCACATACACATTTTGCCTCTGCACTGTGTCTGAATCACTTCCCCTCAGACCCATACATTGCAGCTGCAGCACAATTTTTTTTAAACAAACTTTATTGACAGCAAGCCAAAGTGACTTAGCTCACTTCCTGCTTCTCCAGTGAGGAGTAGCAGGTACTGGCAGCTACAAGTGACTAATACCCCTTTCACATCGCACAAATAACCCGGTATCGACCCGTCATATTGCCGGGTCGACACGGGTCGGCGTGCGGTGTGAAAGGGGCCTTGCCGAAATCGTGGGTCGCCTGACCCGGCAATTCAACCCGGGTATAAAGCAGTGTTATACCCAGGTTGAATGCCGGATCATGGGCTGAGTAAACGGGCTCCCGGGTCGCATCGACCCATTAACTAGATAGGGAGAGGCGGAGATGAGCTCATCTCCCAGCGCCGGCTCCGCCCCCCCCCCCCGCTGCTATGGCAACCCGCCCGGCTTATTGCCGGGCCGGGGAAGCCAGCAGCAGCTGCCAATGCCGGATCCCACCCGGGAAGGACCCGCTTCCAATTCCTGGGTGGGATCCGGCATTGGCAGTGTGAAAGGGGTATAAGCCAGCGCTGGAGAAGACAGCTGATGGTAAGAAGCCTCAAAAACTGGTTCACTTGGCGCTGCCATAGATGCCTAATGCAGCACAATATTGTAGCATGCTGTTAGTGCTAGCAGGCTGAAGACAGAAAAAACCCTTTGGCATACCTCCAAACTTTAGCTTTGAGGGAGTCGGGACTATCGAGTGGCGAAGCCGCGTCCCAAATCGAAAAGGGGGCATGGCCTCGGTTGCAATGGGTGTGGCCTCACCAGAGTGTGCGTGACCTCACCAAATGGACCATTTTCCAGCCTTTTGGAGGCGTACCCAGTGCTCCCCGAGCAGCTGGGCAGCCCCCTGTTCCCCTCCTAGCACTGAGTACATGCTGTGCGCGTGCGCAGAGCATGTATTCAGTGATCACCGGCTGCTTTGCAGAGCAGAGCAGCAGGTGATCAAAGGCTCCCCCAACTGCCCCCCCCCCCACCCGAGGGACACTGCTGCCCACGGGAGGGACAGTGGGACAATGTCCGAATAGCGGGACTTGGGAGGTATGCCTTTAGTATTGTACATACCGGTATAAAGAAGTGATATGTACAGGCCTTTTCTTTGCTTTTATCATTTGGCCCGCTTATCTCCCCTTAGTACATGGTCCCCATAGCCCGTAAGAAGCTGATTGGCTGGTTATTTATCTCTCTACTTTATCTCTCTCCAAGGTTTGATATATTGATGCTACCAGCTGCTGCTTCCCTGTATTAGTGACTGTCTGGGAGTATGGCGCTGGATGGACTATGATGTCATAACTGCCTTGGAGTAGTAGCAGGCGGCAGAACACTGACATCCCCATACTTGCTCTACACATATTAGAATATGGTATTTTTGGGGGGCAGTACCCAAATGGCTTTTACATGGGGTGGGAACTCATGTGGCGGATTACCCAGTAAGCTTCCACTGGACCTGACTGTTGACAGTGAGGCTAATTCAGATCCCGAAGGAGCTGTACCCTGATGTGAAAGCATCAATGTTCTGTACTTTGCGCATGCACATGACACATTCTGCACGTACACGAATGGGTCCTACAACACAGGATGAAGTACGGCATCAGACTGTCAGTGATTGATAGTCTGATGCTGTAAGGGGGAGGAGGCAGGAAAATGTTGCAGAGGAATCAGCAGTGATAGCTATACCAACCACATCTGAATTAGCCCCAGTGCTTACTGTGCAGGTTCCAACAAACTGCACTCAAACTCAGCCATTTCCTAAGCACAATCTTGCTCTGTAATGATAGAAAGCTGGGAGCACAGCATATCTTCAATAATTCTCAGTTACATTCAGTTTCATTATTAACGTTGGTACAGAGTTCGGTATCATCGATAAGAAAAATAATGTTCTGACCATCTCTATCCTATGTAATTGAATTAAAGAAAATATGTACCCCACGTATTCAAGTTGTAGAACTTTTATTTTATACTGGATCCTAGATTAATAATGAAGTTATGGTGCATAGTTTTTGTCTTATCTATGCTAAAACAAACAGATGTAACAGTGGCTTCGCTTCCAAAAATGAGAAAATGTGACAATATATTATTTCTTCTTATGTGACGTCAAGAACCTTCATTTCAGTGATTGCACATGTTAAGATGGATTTTGTAAGTGCACTGATTAGCACACAAATGGTATTGATGGGAACATTTTTATTCTATATGGATCATGGCCTTCCATATGAAATGTGAGAGAGCCATTATAATCAGACACATAAATGCAAACATGAGGTTTCATGTCATGGCATAAGGTAGTGTAATAAAAGGTTAGAGAGTGTGTAAATATGGAGGAGGCCCCTATGTGCTGGGAGTACTTAGAAACAGTCTATTCACTTGAAATGGACATTTATATTTTAATCGCTACAAAGGCTGCTGCTGTAAAACTTGGCTGTTATTTTCCAAGGAATACCCTTTGCTTTGAGAAGGGGTGGTATTCAGTATACCGGTTGGGATCCCGGCGCACAGTATACCGGAGCTGGAATCACGACACCTGGCATACTGACACTTTTCTCCCTCTTGGGGGTCCACGCCCCCCCTTGAGGGAGAACAGATAGCGCGGCGCGCGTGGCAAGCGTAGCGCGCCACCGTGCCTGCAGCGTGGCGAGCGCAGCGAGCCCACAAGGGGCTCATTTGCGCTCGCCCCGCTGTCGGCAAGCCGGCGATCGGGATCCCGGCGCAGGTATGCTGGGCGCCGGGAACCCGGCCGCCGTGATACCACACCCTTGAGAATGGTTAGGGATTATGTTATACAGGGTTATATTTTAGGGCAGGATGGTGTAATGGTTAGCATTACTGCCTCACAGCACTGAAGTCATAGGTTTGATTCCCACCATGGTCATAACTGTGTGGAGATTATATATTCTCCCCTTACTTGTGGGGGTTTCCTCAGGTTTCCTCACACATTTTAATTGCGCTAATTGAGTTTGTAGTTAACAAATGTTTTAATATTTTTATTTAAACATTTACTCTGTGTCAGTGCTGTGGGCAGGACTTACACTTGTTGGTTTCAGTCACAGACAAAAAATAAACAAAATGTTGCACAATGTTTCTTAACGTATGCATGCACTATGTGGTTGAAGAGGTGTCGCTGCTTCTGCAAAAATGTTCATAGTAGGCCTACCCACATTTTTTTTTCTTGCTCGTACAAGATCTTGTCATTGTCATTTATGGTGTTGTCTAGCAAGTGCCAGCAAGAACTACTTTGAGATATTTCTATTGCATAATATAACTACTGAAAATGTAATGCATGTGGCGTGACCTAAGTGCAGCTAGATTATTGCATGACATATTTGACTGAGTTCTATATTTTTCAGCCAGATTTTTATTTTGTTTGTATTTATCATTTCATTATATTTTTCAATTCATTTAATCTGCTTTTATAAATTTTATCAATGTATCTTTTAGAGGATTATTTATTAAGGTGGAGAGATATAAAGCACTAACCAATCCATTTCTAAAGCTGGGTACACACTAGAGGACGCGTCGACTGATCAGGCGGATCGGACTGACATCAGGCACATCATCTAGAGTGTACCCACTATGTCGCTGATGATGTGCTTTCCCACGGGTCATCAGCAACATCCTCCGTTGGCCCTACTTGCAGGGCAAATGGGGGATGTCATTAGTGGGGGCACCAGCTGTCGCTCGGTCGCTGCCCGCTGGGTCCCGTCGCTGCTGATGTTGTTGGATACACACATTGTGTAGCGTGTACCCAGCTTTAGCCTCATTGTACAGGCTGTGCTTGAAAAATTACAGGTGGAACCTGATTGGTTACAGCTTTATTTCTCTCCACTTTATCTCTCCCCATGGTTTAGTAAATAATCCCCTTAATTTCCAGTTTTGTCACACTGAAATTACAAAATTTTGTACTTGAAACTTTGTTCAAAATGATTAAACCACTTTATTTCTGCCCGACATTTTTGTCTCACTCTCTATCTTGTGATTTCTTGTTTTCTAGCAGTTTAATTTGTGACTAGCTGCAACATATTAAATCTAACGAAAACATTCTGATATCGATTTTAATTTCCTTTATCAGACAGAGGTTTACATATCAGTGGATCTCAGATCCTTTCATATATTTGGATCTTGAATTTTTTTTTCCATCAATTGCTTCTTCCAGAAAATAATGAACATCATCTGCACTTTTGTTTAAACAAAAGTAACTATAATAAAATTTTGCTATATTGGACCAAACCATGATTAGTTTGATATATACTTTAAGGCTTGAATCAACATTTGAAGGGTTGACTTGGAAACATAAGAAAGCCACACACACAGTCAGTCGGGAGCAGGAATTTTATGGCAAATGGTACATGAAATTATACTATCTCACGAGTCTGCCTCCTTCTATCAAACTTAAATACCAGGTTTCATTTGATTCATCAGTTTTATTTTTAATGATCGTTAAATACACGTCTACAAATAGAGTATCTGCACATATTTATTAAGAATGTCGAACGCTGCATAGGCTATTATGAATACTTCAGTGAATTGCTGGATTTTTTATTGTTGTCATATTGCTGACTTCAGGCTTTACCTTGAGCATATATGTTGGTATAAATGGCACTGTATTTGTAAACATAAACAAGTCAGTATTGATTAATGACAGTCTTCGAAAGAGTTACAAAATGTAAAAGCAGCAATTTGTAGTTGCCAAGGACTCATCCTTGGAACTACAACTATAGCCAAAAAAATGTTTCTGTAGTTAAAACTGTCTTACTACTACAACCAATGACAGACTACCAGGCACATGACTAATACTTTCTAGAATTTTTTATTTATTTATTGTGAACAATAGTGGGACATTGTTTTTAAACTATATATTTAATGGTGGGTCCTAGAACAACTGACAGGCACCATGAAGGAGCAGCTCAGCTATCTAAAAGCTACTGTTATTGAGAAATGTGTCAGACCTAGTTTGAGACTCCCAGTGTGATCCTCTTATGACCTTGAAAAAATTGCTTTAACCTTGATTTCTGCCCCTGTATAACAGACTGCCAGGTATATGTTTTACTAAACAGAAAACTAAAAGCTGGCACTAGAAAATGGAAATTAAATGTATATATTTATTTTCAAGATACAGGGTGTCCGCAGGCATACAGAAATTATTTGCAGAAAAAGATTTTCTGTTTGAGCTGCTGATTTCCAAGGAGTCAAAATATTCCGTACTAGAGTAGGTTCTGTTTTGGAGATCATTAGAGCTGATAAAGGACATTGTTTAGTAACTATGACATAAAACTGACTTAAAAGTATAAAAAAACATGGCATATTCTGAAAAAGCGGAACTGCATAAACTGTACTGTAGTTAAGCTTAGGATATGATCAGAACAAAAGTCAAATATATTTAACATACATTACTGTTTGAAACCTATTCACTATCAATTTTTTACTTTGGCGCAAGCACACAGCACTGGCCCATTAGCGGCACCCTATCCTTGAAAAATGGTCTAACATATAAAACATATGGGTTGTCTCCTGCAATTAGGACATATTGCTGCAATTTAAAAGATAAACCCCTTTAAACTGTGGTTTGTCAATAAAATATTACTAGATCAGCTGTACAATACGTAGCTACTGCACTGTTGCTGGCTGGAGTGATAAGCACAACTTACTGCTTCACCTTTCCAGCTTCTGCTGATAGATGCATGTGTGAGCTGGCTAGTGAAGCAAAACTGAAAGACCAAAAATATATATATATAATTAAATAAATTCGATACAAAATTTACATAAAATGTACATATATAAAAGAAATGATCAACAAAACAATACATCTTTAAGTATTATCACCACCCAGAAATGTAATAGTAATAGTAGCAGGAACACATGACTTGTGGGATGGGGTAATATACAGTAGTAGTAGTAGTAGTAGTAGTAGTAGTAGTGACACATAACGCCTGTCACGCATCTCTACAGTAGTAGAGATACATAGCAGGAGTAGGAAGGCATGTCATGTTGGTGGAGGTAGTTTTAGTAGGGAAAGAGGAAGACAGCTTGGAGCTATTATTTAGGGTCATAGATGAAACTGGAACCTGTAGTATGGAATCAGATTACAAGTGGGAAGTAGTACTACTAGTAGTATTAGTAGTAGCAGCAGCAGCGGAGACACAGATGACAGCTTGGATGTAATAGTAGTAGTAGTGACAAATGTAACAGTTGGTGGGATGATACTAGTAGTAGAGACTGGTGGAGGTAGTAGTAGATACACAGATGTCATCTGGTTTTAATAGAAGTAGTCAGGAGCACAACAGGTTCAAATTCCAGAACAAACTCAGCTTCTGCAGAGTCCAGACAATATGTCAGGTCTATGCTAAACTATTCCAAGCATCCAGAACAGTCAGTGACACAACAGCACTCTCCGTATCTTCCACATATGTCATGATACAATATTGCTACTTCAGGGCTCTGCCTCCTGTACACTATGGGAGCCCTATTGCTTCAATAAGTGACAAGCTACATGGGTCGCATTGTGCACACACAGTATGTAGGCCCAGACATTTCCAACTAAACACCTACACAATACAAAATAAGCAGAATGCCCAAAATGTTCCATGGTGGTCTGGCCCAGGGGCACATGCCCCTTGCCACCTGGCCCAGTCCACCCTTGTGTAAATGAGTGTATGTCAAGCAGGTCCATAACACAGCACACATTTCTTCAGAGTTGGAAGTATAGGTCTCACCACTTTATCCAGTTATTAGTGCTCACTGCAGCATTTGGAACTTCTTAGTTACATAACACACATTATATCATAAGCATATAATAATCTACTATATAAGCAATCACAAAATGTTGTAATGTTGTTATTATATTAACCATAATGCTAATGTAACATCTGTTTAAATATAGTGTATTATTGGTATGTTTTATTGTAATTTGTTTGTACATCGCTATGGGCACTTTATGGCATCATATAAATAAACAATTGATAATAATAGTAATTCTTCAATAGACCTCTTAGGTCTGATGATCAAAGTATCATCTTCTTACTTTAAAAGCTAATCTAGCCTACTGTGAAATGTGCCAGTTTAAGTACCTACCTATCTAGATAACCTTTCACTAGAGGCAAATGTTGTCTTGATGAAACAATCTCTGGGAGCTAGATTTGCTAAACAGTAGCTTTAGCCGCCACTTATGCATTCCATACATTAGCACAATATAATTTTAACCAGCCAACTGACCATCAAGTAGGGGGACACCTTTTTTTTGTCACTAACAATTAAATTTTTAGCGCTGCAGGCTCCCTTGTCCTCAGTGCAGGCAGTGGGTACTCCTTGTCCTCAGCACAGGCAGCAGGTCCTCCTTGTCCTCAGCATTATCATCGGGTCCTACTTGTCCTCAGCTCAGTCAGCAGGTCCTACTTGTCCTCAATGCTTCAGCGAGTCCTCCTTGTCCTCAGCACCAGCAGAGGGTCCTCCTTGTCCTCAGCGCAAGCAGAGGGTCCTCCTTGTCCTCTGCGCAAGCAGAGGGTCCTCCTTGTCCTCAGAGCAAGCAGAGGGTCCTCCTTGTCCTCAGTGCCAGCAGAGCATCCTGCTTGTCCTCAGCGCCAGCAGAGGGTCCTCCTTGTCCTCAGCGCCAGCTGAGGGTCTTCCTTGTCCTCAGTGACAGCAGATGGTCATCCTTGTCCTCCACGCCAGCAGAGGGTCCTCCTTGTCCTCAGCACCAGCACAGGGTCCTCCTTGTCCTCAGCGCCAGCAGAGGGTCCTCCTTGTCCTCAGCGCCAGCAGAGGGTCCTACTTGTCCTCAGCACCAGCAGAGGGTCCTCTTTGTCCTCAGCACCAGCAGTGGGTCCTCCTTGTCCTCAGCACCAGCAGAGGGTTCTCCTTGTCCTCAGCACCAGCAGAGGGTCCTCCTTGTCTTCAGCACCAGCAGAGGGTCCACCTTGTCCTCAGCACCAGCAGAGGGTCCTCCTTATCCTCAGCACCAGCAGAGGGTCCTCCATATCCTCAGCACCAGCAGAGGGTCCTCTTTGTCCACAGCACCAGCAGAGGGTCCTCCTTGTCCTCAGCACCAGCAGAGGGTCCTCCTTGTCCTTAGTGCCAACAATGGGTCCTTGTCCTCAGTGCCGACAGCCTCAGTGCCGACAGTGGGTCCTCCTTGTCATATTGCTAGCAGTGGGTCCTCCTTGTTCTCAGCTCCAGCAGCAGGTCTCCCTTGTCACAGCACTGACCTGTCATGCTGGAACAACAGAGTTTATGGACCTGTCAGATGAGGCAAGATTAGGCTGGAACATGGTGTCCATTCATCTCCCTGCCTGCAGCAGTGGTGGATCCACTACCCCTCAGAACAGCAGCACAGTTTCAGCCCCCACCCACCCAAACAACAGCACAGTCTTCACTGTCTGCACTACCCCCAGAACAGCAGTATTATACTGTACTGTGATGCCTTAGCCACTCTGTGTTTTATTATACTGTGCTGTCCTAATCACTCTATTACACAAGTTCTCAAACTTGGTCCTCGGAACCCCAAACAGTTCATGTTTACCATTTCTCCTTACAGAATCACAAGTGAAATAATGAACTCCACCTGTGAATGTTTTAAGATGTGTCAAAGAGCAACACCTGTGCTCCTGCTAGGTGACCTGCAAAAGTTAAACTGTGTGAGGTCCTGAGGACTGAGTTTGAGAACCTCTACTCTCTAATATCGCCCTGTACTGTACTATGCTGCCGTCTCTGCCCTGTATCTGTACTGCACCTCAAACATCTCCCCCCCAGTACAAGCGGCACTGCACCTCCCCTTCCCTTTCTCTCTGCACCCTAACTCAGCCACCTCCTCCTGACCACATAATAGTTGAGTGCAAGGGATCCAGCACCATGCCCCATGTTTATCACAACCCGCATTTTAAATGAATCTGATAAATGTTTTTTGTGTAAATCACAACATGAAAATTCATATTTTCACATGAATTTACCATCCTGCTGTTGCCGGGAGATGGGGTCAGATAACATAGTAACATAGTAACATAGTATCTGAGGTTGAAAAAAGACAATTGTCCATCGAGTTCAACCTATTTGTGGTCTCCTATGCATGATGATTTGACTAAAATTTCTGACTGATGCTGCTGTCAGCCATTGCATTTTATCCCTATTTATAGTAACTATAATGCATGACTATGCACCATACCCCTGGATATCCTTATCCAATAGGAATTTATCTAACCCATTCTTAAAGGTGTTGACAGATTCCGCCATTACAACTCCCTCGGGCAGGGAATTCCAAACACGTATTGTCCTTACCGTGAAAAAGCCTTTACGCAGTATTGTGCGGAATCTCCTTTCCTCTAACCTGAGCGAGTGTCCACGAGTTCTCTGTGTTGATCTAACCAAAAACAGGTCCCGCGCAAGCTCTGTGTATTGTCCCCTTATATATTTGTAGATGTTGATCATATCCCCTCTTAGTCTCCGCTTTTCCAATGTAAACATGCCTAGTCTTTCAAGCCTTTCCTTGTATTCCATCGTCTCCATGCCCTTAATTAGTTTGGTCGCCCTCCTCTGTACCTTTTCAAGCTCCAGGATATCCTTTTTGTAGTACGGTGCCCAGAACTGTATACAGTATTCAAGGTGTGGCCTCACTAGTGATTTATATAACGGGAGTATAATACTCTCGTCCCTAGCATCAATACCCCGTTTTATGCATGCTAATATCTTATTAGCCTTCTTTGCTGCAGTCCTACTTTGGGTACTACTGCTTAGCTTGCTATCTATGAGGCACCTAAGTCCTTTTCCAGTACAGAATCCCCTAATTTTACCCCATTTAGTAGGTAGGTGTAATTTTTGTTCTTGTTACCACAGTGCATTACCTTACACTTGTCTGTGTTGAAGCGCATTCTCCATTTGGCTGCCCATGCTTCTAATTTAACTAAGTCGTTCTGAAGAGACTCGGCATCCTCCTCTGTATTTATAGCCTTACACAATTTGGCATCATCTGCAAAAATTGACACCATGCTCTCTAGACCTTCTGTTAGGTCGTTAATGAAAATATTGAACAATAGCGGTCCTAATACTGAGCCTTGCGGCACACCACTTAGCACTTCAGTCCAAGTTGAAAAAGATCCATTAACCACAACGCGCTGCTTCCTATTATCTAACCAGTTTTTGACCCAAGTGCATATTGTGCTTCCTAGCCCTGATTCTTGTAGCTTGTATATAACTCTCATGTGTGGTACAGTATCGAACGCTTTGGCAAAGTCTAAAAAGATTACATCCACGTCTTTACCCTGATCTAGGTTTGCGCTTACTGTTTCATAAAAGCCAAGTAAGTTGGTTTGACAGGATCTGTCCTTCATAAACCCATGTTGATTCCTTTTAATGACCTTATTGGTTTCAAGGAATTTCTGAATACTATCTCTTAGAATACCTTCCAATACTTTCCCCACTATAGATGTAAGACTAACTGGTCTATAATTACCTGGTTCAGCTTTACTTCCCTTTTTGAATATAGGCACTACTTCCGCTATACGCCAGTCTTTGGGAACCATACCTGATATAACTGAATCCTCAAAGATCAAAGATAGCGGTTTTGCCAGTTCAGAGTGAAGCTCCATTAGAACCCTTGGATGAATACCATCGGGCCCTGGTGATTTATTAATCTTTAAATGTTTTAATCGGTCACAGACTACTTCCTCGCTTAAATAAGTACCTATCAGTGTGATATTGTCATTATTGAGATTGTGTGTCAGTCCCTGAATTGGGTCCTCTCTAGTGAATACTGTTGAAAAAAACTCATTTAGTGTGTCCGCTATGTCATTATCATTTTTGCTTAAGACTCCCAACTTGTCTTTCAAAGGGCCTATACTCTCCTTTTTTAATCTCTTGCTATTAATGTATTTAAAGAATTTTTTGGGATTCGCTTTGCTTTCCTTTGCTACTAGTTTTTCAGTTTCTACTTTAGCCGCTCTTATTTCCTTTTTGCAATTTTTGTTACATTCCTTATAGTGCTGAAATGACTCTGCTTCCCCGTCAGATTTGTATTTTTTAAATGCTCGCCTTTTCTTGCCCATAAGTTCCTTAATCTTTTTGTTTAAGCCACATCGGTTTATGATTTTTATTCCCTTTTTTGCTACTTATAGGAATATATTTGAGTGTATTTTTAGCTAGCAGGAATTTTAGTACCTCCCATTTCTCTGTAGTATTTTTTCCTAAAAACAAACCTTCCCATTCAATATCCCTGAAAAATACCCTCATGTTTTCAAAATTTGCTTTGCTAAAGTTTAAAGTCCTAGTTGAGCCAGTATAGGGCTGTTTGTAGAAACTGATATTGAATGTGACCATATTGTGGTCGCTGTTTCCTATGGGTTCCCCTACTATAATACCTGATACCAAATCCTGATTGTTTGTTAATACCAGGTCTAAGATTGCATTGTACCTAGTTGGTTCCTCAATTAGTTGGACTAGGTAGTTATCATTTAGTGTGTTTAAAAACATACTGCCCCTAGCAGTATCACATGAATCGTTTTTCCAGTTTATCTCTGGATAGTTAAAATCTCCAATCACTACTATGTCTCCTACTCCTGCTGCTTTTTCAATTTGCTTTAGTAACAATTCATCATCAGATGCGTTGATACCAGGCGGCCTATAGCATACACCCAATACTAACTTTTTTGTTCCTTTTTCCCCGCATGCAATTTCTACCCATAATGTCTCAACAGTGTCTACAGTCCCCTCCTGAATATCTTCCCATATATTAGGTTTTAAAAACGGCTTTACGTACAGACACACATAATATCATACTGTTTTTATAGGCATTACTGAAACTTGGTGGGATTAATCTCATGATTGGACAGTCAATCTAGAGGGCTATACACTGTTTAGGAGAGACAGACTAAATAAAAAGGGTGGAGGGGTGTGTCTGTACGATAAGAACCCATCCGTGAAGAGCTGCAGCAGTGTGATAGCTTACGCTTCTTGGCTTGGGTCATGCGCAAGCATTGCTAAATCCTCTATGTATTTCATACTTACCTGGTCCCGTTGTCCAGACGTAGTCCAAAGAGTACATTTTAAAATAATAGACATTCAAAAGGTTATTTTTTTTCTTTTAAAACCCAAATATTTATTTGCTCAAAACATGCAGGATCTGTCTGCCTAATTCTCTGACATCACATGTTGGAGAGAAGTTGGCTGGCTTGATGAAAAAGTTGGATAGGTGTGTGTATTTTAGTTTGACTGACAAGTTGGACGCCTGGTAAGTTGGATGGTTGGAGGAAAGTTGGTCTGATGCATTGCCCACATTAGTAAATCTGTCCCTTGGTTTTGCTTGAACTTCTTAATACTCACATTATTACAACCTCTTGCAATAAGCATGCAAGATCTTAGAGCAAGATATGAAAGAGACCAACTCCATCTGACTATTGTTCTCTGAGCTTCCTGAAAAATGAGAAAACTCCCCAGTTTAAAAAAATTATCTGTAAAAAAACTACACAAAAATGGAAATTAACTGCAGACTTAGTGGTGGTCTGTGTTCTTTGATTGTGTGTTTAGTGCAGATGACTCAAAATAAATATTGTGCAGTACAATGGCAAATGTTTCACAAAACAATAGATTTCCCGTACAAAGAGAATGTGTATGTTCCTAAATTGAGCTCAGTTATATAGACTAGTTTGCTTACAGTGCAACTTCAGAAATGTCTCAAGGAGAAATGTCACCTTTACAGTCATTTTCAAATGCATTACTATATTTCACATAATCTGATTATTCCCTAACAGTGTGATAACATCATTCTCACTTCTTAGAATAAGCCAAACGAAAATAACTGCATCCCATCTTGGAACAAAAAAGTCATATACTGTACATTACTTTATACAATACAGGGGTAACATATAAAACAAATGAGCAATTCTAGAGCAGTCACGTGGATTATTATTAGCCATACAACATAACAAACCATTCATTTAAAATGTTAAAAGGTATCCAGATTCTATTCTGTCATGTTAATATGGTGACTACTTCCACTTTTACACAGCTATAATTAGAGCAACAGAAAAATCAGACACTGATAAAAAAATGTATCTCAGAAGCAGTGATAATGGACTGGTCACTGGTGAGAACTCAGGAGTACATGAGATATGAGATCACTATCTAAATTATTCAGCTGCATTTTATTACAGCACTTCAGTGAGGTTTCCCATCAGACTCAGACTGATTTTTGATCTCTGCAAATTGTATTTTAATTAGCAGAGGAATGAGAAAATGAGTGAAGATCAGGTACAATACAATATTACTTCATTAGCTAGTTAGGGTGGATGAATAAAACACATTCATTATCAGAAGTCAATGAAAATGAAAAAAATAAAATTAATAATAATAATAATAATAATAATAATAATAATAATCAAGCTCATATATGGGATGTAGTTAATAACGTGCAGTACATGAAGGATTTATACTTTCTATACAAAGCAATTGTTACATAAGTAGAAAAGTACTTTTCACACTATTGTACCGCTGAAGTACTGTATAGCAACCTCCAAGATGCTAACGCACAATAAAGGGGGGTACTCACGGAGCGATATTCTAAGCAATCTGACTAGATTGCTTAGAATATCGGCAGGATCGCTCCGTGTGTAGCCCCCTCGGCGATAGCGATGCGCGGCCCCGCACATCGCTATCGCCGCTGCTAGATTGGCCTGCATGCAGGCCAATCTAGCGGGTCGCTCACTTCACCCGCTGGGTGAAGTGAGCGGCCCCCCCGTCTCCCCCCGCACGCTCAGCACAGATCGCGCTGTGCTGAGCGGCAGGAGAGATGTGTGCTGAGCGGTTCGCTCAGCACGCATCTCTCCTTGATCGGCCCGTGGGTACTGGGCTTTAAGTGACATTCTACACAGCTGTAGTCTCAGCCATATCCTGTATCATCTAACAATGCTATCTGTAAGGAACACGTTGTGTGTATTTATACTGGCAGTGTATCCTACACATCCTCTCCCAGACTCAGGTGGCATTATGCCGCTCACAGCAATCACTACTGTACTTCTATCACATCAGAGCTGTATAGGAATATTACTGACCCATTAATCAGAAACTTCACTCAAGTTTTACAGAAGTCTGACATACTATCTGAAATATGACTATAAACATGCTATCATCATACTACTTACCACACACCACGGACAGGAACAGCTGTATGAGAGATAGGACATGTCTATCCATCCTGATCCAATGTAATATGCGCCCATACAGCGAAATAAGAGCATTGGAGACAAGGGAGAGTGAGATGTGGAGACGGCAGGAGGCTGCGTGGGGAAGTGCCACTCACACCATAAGCATGAACTTCTTCCTCGGGAAATCCAGCAGCAACTAAGGGGCTACGCAGCAGGCTCCGCTATTCCGTGCCTTCTGGCAAATCCCAATCACACTGAAATCGCGGCAGAAGATAGGTGAATAAAATAAGAAGAGAATAACAAGGAAGCTAGCAAAAGACTGCAACTATCTCACATTTCAGCCAATTGGTTCAGCATCACAAAGGAGACGAGTACTTGTATTTCCGTTCTGTATAGCTTGCCTACAGGACCGTGGTGGTGAGTAGTCTCTGGCTAGGAGCTGCTGTCCCCTTCATTGCTGCTTCTCTTTCTGTTTGTTCAACTAAGATGCTGACGGCGGCAGCAGCAGGAGACATATACTGTACGACGAGAAGTTGCTGCTTTTTGTCTGTGGCTGTTAGTTACAATGAACATTCTCAGCATGGAGCAGTCTCAGGAGCACCCCTTGTCTGTGCTCCCCCACCTCCTGGCACACCTTATTCCCTCCTCCCTACTCGCAGCAGCAGGGCGACTGCATCCCAGGGACATATTCAAATGAATGATAGCTTTGCTCTGCATAGGGGAACAAATTGAACTTATTTGAAACCTATTCAATATTTCTTAATATATGATTTCACATGTCTTACATGCAGATTGATTGACATGACACGAAGGTTGTTTTATGTGCCTTCCTGATGCAAAAATATCATTACAACAGTGCATATACTGTGTACTGTCTCATATAAAAACCCAGTTTCTCTTACGTCCTAGAGGATGCTGGGGTCCTCAGTACCATGGGGTATAGACGGGTACACTAGGAGCCATTGGCACTTTAAGAGTTTGAGAGTGTGGGCTGGCTCCTCCCTCTATGCCCCTCCTACCAGACTCAGTTTAGAAAATGTGCCCGGAGGAGCCGGTCACAGCTAGGGGAGCTCTACAGAGCTTCTTTAGTAAAAGTTTATTTTAGAGTTTTTTATTTTACAGGGAGGCTGCTGGCAACAGCCTCCCTGCTTCGTGGGACTAAGGGGGGTGGGGGGGGGAGTAGTGTCCACCCTGCGGGGTCTGAGCCACTATCTCCGCTGACAGGACACTGAGCTCCTGAGGGGATCGAACGTTCCCCATCCACTCGCTCACCCCGGCAGCATGCCGCCACCCCATTACAGAACCAGAAGATCGGTGGCGAGTTAGTCACCGCCCCCCCTAGCAAGAGGGGAGCCGGTGTGAAGATGGCAGCAACAGGGTATGGAGCGCAGTACTAACTGCGCTCCGGGGCTCAGCGGTACATAGTGCGGCGCTGTGAGGGGCGCCCTGAGCCAGCGCCTACACCCTACACTGGTTACACAGCCTGTCGGGGTCCTGGGATCTCTGCCAGAATAAATCCTCAGGCCAGTATAATCCTATGAAGAGCGGGAAGACAACGCCATTAAGGGGGTGTAGCTTCTCAGAGCGGACCCAGCAGCGTTCAGCGCCATTTTCCTGCCTGCAGAAACGCTGTCAGTGATGTGCAGTCCCTCCAGAGCAACTCCAGCTGTCTCTCATGGTTGTAGAAGGGGGGGGGGGGAGGCTGTGTGAAGACTATGTAACCTATTAAGGTACACAGTCAGCGCTGGTTTAGGGTCTCCCTATACCTGGAAAGCGCTGTGTGTGGGTTGGCTCTAATCTCTGTGTCTCTCCTGCCATTCTTGGGGGTGAAACTCTGTACTCCCCTGTGTGTGTGTGGAGTGTCTGTGGTCTCCATTAAGCAATGTTCAGGGACTCTGTGTCATATGCTGCAGAGGATGTGTCCTCTCAGGATGATCCCATTCCATGTAATCAGGATTGCACTGTTTTAGCACAGATACCAGCCAGGGAGCCTGAATGGTTATCCTCTATCAAATCCATGATTTCTCAGATTTCTACTAGGGTTGCACTTGCACAGAATGAATCTGCAACTCAGGTTTTACAGAACTCTCTGGCAGTTTGGTCCGGTTCTGTTACCTCAGGGCCCCCCTCAGGAGGTTCCCATAAATGTGCTCTTGCACAGATTATGCAGGATGACACGGATACCGACTCTGACACGGCAGACGGTGATGGGGATGTGCTTAGGGGGGGCCGCATCCCTTGCTAAAGGGGTGCAGTTGATAATAGAGGCTATAAGGGATGTGTTGAATACTGCAGATACAACACCGGAGCAGGTTGAGGAGGCTTACTTCACTGACAATAAGAAAGCCTCGCTAACCTTCCCTGCATCCAAAGAATTAAATGCTATATTTGAGAAAGCATGGGAAAACCCGGAGAAAAAATTCCAGATCCCTAGAAGGGTTCTGGTTGCTTTTCTCTTCCCTGAGGAGGATAGGAAAAAATGGAAAAACCCACCCATAGTGGACGCGTCTGTATCCAGACTCTCAAAAAAGGTGGTTTTACCTGTTCCAGGATCTACCGCCTTAAAGGAGCTGGCTGATCGCAAAATTGATACTATGCTCAAATCCATATACACGGCTTCATGGGCGATACTATGGCCTACTATACTATTTCCTGTGCATGGATTTCCAAAGCTATAGTAAAGTGGTCAGGCACGTTACATGAGGATTAGGATACTATGGATAAAAGTGACATAGAATTGTTTTTACGTAACATTCAGGATTCTGCAGGATTTATGGTGGATCCATAAAGGACCTGGGTTCAATGGCTGCAGGAATTTCTTCCATGTCTGCCTCAGCTCGTCGAGGACTGTGGCTGCACCAGCGGTCTGCCGACGTGGAATCCAGGAGAGGTGTGCAGACCCTACCCTACACAGGGCAGGCTCTCTTTGGGGAAGTGTTGGATGCGTGGATCTACACGGCTACAGCGGGTAAGTCACCTTTTCTTCCCTCAGCTGCACCTGCTGCGAAGAAACCTTTTCCTTCAGAGGCATCACAGTCCTTTCGTGTTAAAAAAACAAGAAAGGCCAAACCATACAACACCATCTTTAGAGGAGGTCGGCTAAAATCCAAGAAACCTGCTTCTGATACACCAAAGTCCTCAGCATGACGATGGATAGCGCGGCCTGGAGGTAGGGTCGGTGGGGACGAGACTCAGACATTTCAGTCACGTCTGAGTGTCGTCCGGTCAGGATCCCTGGGTACTAGATGTTGTGTCCCAGGGGTACCGGCTGGAATTTCAAGATCTCCCTCCTCACCGGTTCTTCAAATCAGGCTTGCCAGCTTTGCTGGCAGACAGGACTACCCTACAGGGAGCCATCCAGAAGCTGGTGGAGGCACAGGTTATCGTACCAGTTCCTCTCCAGATTCAAAACAAAGGTTACTATTTGAACCTTTTCGTGGTACCGAAATCGGATGGTTCGGTCATGCCCAATCTGAACTTAAAAATCACTAAACCCTTTTCTGAGTGAGTTCAAGTTCAAAATGGAGTCTCTAAGGGCAGTGATATCAGGTCTGGAGGAGGGGAAATTCCTGGTATCCCTGGATATCAAGGATGCATACCTCCACATTCCGATTTGGCTGCCGCATCAAGTTTATCTTCGATTCTCACTGTTGGACTGTCATTTTCAGTTCCAGGCCCTGCCGTTCGGCCTCTCCACAGCATCGAGGATATTCACCAAGGTGATGGCGGAAATTATGGTTCTTCTCCGCAGACAGGGGGTGAACATAATTCCATATCTGGACGATCTGCTGATAAAAGCATCGTCCAAGGAGAAGCTGTTACAGTCCATAGCTCTCACGACCCAGCTTCTCAGAGAACATGGTTGGATCCTGAATCTTCCAAAATCACATTTGGAACCAACCATGAGGTTGTCATTTCTGGGAATGATCCTCGACATGGAAGTACAGAGGGTGTTTCTTCCAGAGGAAAAAGCGTTGGTGATACAAACAATGGTCCGGGATGTCCTGAAGCCAACACGGGTGTCGATTCATCAGTGCATTCGCCTTCTGGGGAAGATGGTGGCCTCTTACAAGGCTCTGCAGTATGGGAGGTTTCACGCTCGGTCCTTCAAACTGGATCTCCTGGACAAATGGGATCCCATCTACACATGCACCAGAGAATACGTCTGTCGCCAAAGGCCAGGATTTCACTCCTCTGGTGGCTGCAATTACCTCACCTTCTGGAGGGCCGCAGGTTCGGGATTCAGGACTGGATCCTTCTAACCACAGATGCAAGTCTCCGGGGCTGGGGCACAGTCACTCAAAGGGAAACCTTCCAGGGAAGGTGGTCAAGTCTGGAAGCCGGCCTGCCAAAAAACATTCTGGAACTAAGAGCCGTCTACAACGGTCTTCTTCAAGCGGCCCATCTTCTGAGAAATCGGGCCATTCAAGTGCAGTCGGACAATGTAACGACAGTGGCTTACATAAACCGTCAGGGCGGAACAAAGAGCAGAGATGCAATGTCAGTGGTGACAAGAATCATCCACTGGGCAGAAAAACATGCATTGGCGCTGTCAGCAATGTTCGTTCTGGGAGTAGACAACTGGGAAGCGGACTTCCTCAGCTAACACTATCTCCAGGGGAGTGGGGTCTCCATCCGGTGGTGTTCAAGGAGGTAACAGATCTTTTGGGCTTACCCCAAATCGACATGATGGCCTCTCGTCTCAACAAGAAGCTTAGGCGGTATTGTTCCAGGTCGAGGGACCTGCAAGAAGTGGCGGTGGACGCCCTAGTGACTCCGTCGGTGTTCCAGTCGGTGTACGTGTTTCCTCCACTTCCACTCTTTCCAAGAGTTCTCAAACTCATAAGGAGAACAAGATTTCAGGCAATCCTCATTGCTCCAGACTGGCCAAGAAAGGCTTGGTACGCAGATCTTCTGGATCTACTGCTAGAAGAGCAGAGGCCTCTTCCTCTTCGGGAGGACCTGCTGCAGCAGGGGCGGTTCACCTATCAAGACTTACCACGGCTACGTTTGACGGCATGGAGGTTGAACACCAGATAATAGCTCGGAAGGGCATTCGGAACAAGGTTATTCCTACCCTTATACAGGCTAGGAAAGGAGTAACGTCAAAACATTACCATCGTATTTGGAAAAAATATGTATCTTGGTGTGAGTCCAAGAAGTATCCTGCGGTGGAGTTTTAGCTGGGACATTTTCTCATCTTCCTGCAAGCAGGTGTGGATATGGGCCTGATGTTAGGATCCATAAAGGTCCAAATTTTGGCCCTATCGATTTTCTTCCAGAAACAGTTGGCTGCCCTCCCTGAGGTTCAGACTTTTTTGAAGGGAGTTCTCATATCCAACCTCCCTTTGTACCGCCTACGGCGCCTTTGGATCTTAATGTGGTGTTGCAGTTCCTCCAGTCGGACTGGTTTGAGCCTCTACAGGAGGTTGAGGTCAAGTTTCTCACGTGGAAGGCTGTCACTTTGTTGGCCTTAGCTTCTGCTAGACGTGTGTCGGAGTTGGGGGCTTTGTCATGTAAAAGCCCATACTTGATCTTCCATGAAGACAGAGCTGAGCTTCAGACATGTCAGCAGTTTCTTCCGAAGGTTGTGTTGGCTTTTAATATCAACCTATTGTGGTGCCAGTTGCGACTGACTCCTCAAATTCATCAAAGTTCTTAGATGTTGTAAGAGCTCTTAAAAATCTATGTGAGGAGGACTGCTCATTTACAGAAAATCGTACTCTCTGTTTGTCCTGTATGATCCCAAGAAAATTGAGATTCCTGCTTCTAAGCAGACTATATCTTGCTGGATCAGGTTCACTATCCAGCATGCGTATTCTATGGCATGCTTGCCGTGTCCTACGTCTGTTAAGGCCCACTCTACTCGTAAGGTGGGTTCTTCCTAGGCGGCTGCCCGGGGTGTCTCGGCCTTACAACTCTGCCGAGCGGCTACTTGGTCGGGGACGAACACGTTCGCAAAGTTCTACAAGTTCGATACTCTGGCCTCTGAGGACCTTCAGTTTGGTCAATTGGTTCTGCTGGAGCCTCCGTGCTCTCCCTCCTGTTCTGGGAGCTTTGGTACATCCCCATGGTACTAATGTGGACCCCAGCATCCTCTAGGACGTAAGAGAAAATAGGATTCTAATTACCTACCGGTAAATCCTTTTCTCGTAGTCCTTAGAGGATGCTGGGCGCCCGCCCAGCGCTTCGTGATCCTGCAGGGGTTATTTAGTTCAGTACTGCTTAGTTCTATGTTAAGTACTGCTTTGTTACTTGGTAAGTAATCTTGTTCAGCCGTTGCTGATGTTTCAAGCTAGTTAGCTTGGTTTTGCCTTGTGTGTGAGCTGGTGTGAAATTTAGCCGCTATCTGTGTAAAATCCTTCTCTCGATGATGTCAGTCTCCTCGTGCACAGTTTCTAGACTGAGTCTGGTAGGAGGGGCATAGAGGGAGGAGCAGGCCCACACTCTCAAACTCTTAAAGTGCCAATGGCTCCTAGTGGACCCGTCTATACCCCATGGTACTAATGTGAACCCCAGCATCCTCTACGGACTACGAGAAAAGGATTTATCGATAGGTAATTAAAATCCTATTTTATGCAGCAAGTTACTTTGGTTTCCACAGGGAAACATCGGGGTGTAGAGTGGATCTTAATCCACAGGCCTGGGCTAAAGCTTTAGGCTGTCCCAGGATGCATTGGGGCCTCCTCTATAACCTCGCCTCCAGGCACTGTGAGCTCAGTTTCGAGTTGGTGCCTGCAGCAGCAGGTCATTTAACAGGGGGGCTGCAGTGGGCAGCCCTGAAAAGCTTTCTAAGAAGACTTCAGAGTGACATTCAGTGGTGCGGCTCCGTCACCTCCCAAGCGGCGTCGGATACTCATGCGGCCTGTTCCCAGATACTTGCGACGGACACGCTCTGGCTTTAGGCACACGGTCGCAGACGCCCTCCTGGATCGCGTGGCTGCTACGGGGGGGAGGTAAGAGGGTCCCCCAGACGGGACCAGTCATTAAATCACGTTCCGTTTGCAACCTAGGGAGATGGGTCGCGGCACTGGCGTGGACACTGTCACCGTGCAGGGACCCCACAAGACCACCGGAGCATATTGAGTACAGGTCGGGTGTACTAACAACCCATTTAATAAGGCTCACAGTACCCGGGGTGGAAGTCCAGTGCTTTTCCTGTAGCCCCTACCCCGGCCCAGGGCGCCATCTTCTGCAGATTTCCCACCATGAAGCTGCCTCACACTCTCCCTCACTCCCTGACTGAGATTCTGTGCGCCCTCTTCTAAGTATAGCTGCGGCTGGTCTCTGGGACTGCAGGGCAAGGTCTCCCTTGTAAAGCCACCTGTATACAGTGCTGTGACTTTACAAACACTTGAGTATTCTACGGGGGAGATTCAAATGTTTGAAAAGTCGGTTGGGTGTCTGTTTTTTCCTGTCTATTAGATAGGAAAAAACAGACTCCCAACTGACTTTTCAAACATTTGAATCTCCCCCTACATGTCTTTATACAGACACCATTAGTTAAGAAAAAGTGTACCTATTACAGGATATATTGTACGAAGATTCTGATATATACCCCCGGTCTAGGATCGTGCTGTATTTTATATATATATATATATATATATATATATATATGTAAAAAATAAAGTGCAATAGAGCGCCTACTGGTGTTTAACAGGATTCTGGATTTAGCCAGTTCACCATGTGAAAAGTGCAAAGTGTAAGTTAAGAAGGATTGACTTAGCTTCCTTGGGAACAGCTTCAGTCTGGTGACACTTTTAGGACATGTAAAACAGAAATAAAAACCAACATAGTGTATACTGTTTGATTATATACAGTGTTCAGCACTTTAGGGACCTTGCTAGTCCCAATATGGGTAAATAAGCTGGATGGTAGGTACTATTTCCAGTATACAAAGGCTGGACGAATTTATAAAACAAACAATTTAATATAACAAATCCTGAAGTAAATGTAGGTAGCACACGTACAAGAATAAAATTGTATAAACAGCTTATCTGTCCACAAACGGAATCACCAGGTGAGCAACAGCCCAATCCTATTGGTGGATATTAAAAATGTCCCGAAGCAAATGCAGGTAACATACGTACAAGATCTAAAAATAAATACAGCTTATCTGTCCATTCAGAGAAGTCACGGGTGAGTCATAAGTCCCGGTCCCGACGCGTTTCGTCCTGTGGCATAGGACTTCATCAAGTCCCCTTGATGAAGTCCTATGCCACAGGACGAAACGCGTCGGGACCGGGACTTATGACTCACCCGTGACTTCTCTGAATGGACAGATAAGCTGTATTTATTTTTATATCTTGTACGTATGTTACCTGCATTTGCTTCGGGACATTTTTAATATCCACCAATAGGATTGGGCTGTTGCTCACCTGGTGATTCCATTTGTGGACAGATAAGCTGTTTATACAATTTTATTCTTGTACGTGTGCTACCTACATTTACTTCAGGATTTGTTATATTAAATTGTTTGTTTTATAAATTCGTCCAGCCTTTGTATACTGGAAATAGTACCTACCATCCAGCTTATTTACCCATATTGGGACTAGCAAGGTCCCTAAAGTGCTGAACACTGTATATAATCAAACAGTATACACTATGTTGGTTTTTATTTCTGTTTTACATGTCCTAAAAGTGTCACCAGACTGAAGCTGTTCCCAAGGAAGCTAAGTCAATCCTTCTTAACTTACACTTTGCACTTTTCACATGGTGAACTGGCTAAATCCAGAATCCTGTTAAACACCAGTAGGCGCTCTATTGCACTTTATTTTTTACATTTTATCTATTTACTGGGCACGAGCTGCCACCCATTGATCCATGGGGGGTGTCGAAACATTTTTTATTTGATCACATTCATCATATATTTCACTTTGTGTGTCTAAATTTAGGATTAGCCTAGGCGCTGTTCTTCATTTTTTATATATATATATATATATATATATATATATATATATATATATACATTAGTGATGTGCACCGGAAATTTTTCGGGTTTTGTGTTTTGGTTTTGGATTCGGTTCCGCGGCCGTGTTTTGGATTCGGACGCGTTTTGGCAAAACCTCCCTATAAATTTTTTGTCGGATTCGGGTGTTTTTTTACAAAAACCCCTCAAAAACAGCTTAAATCATAGAATTTGGGGGTCATTTTGATCCCATAGTATTATTAACCTCAATTACCATAATTTCCACTAATTTCCAGTCTATTCTGAACACCTCACAATATTATTTTTAGTCCTAAAATTTGCACCGAGGTCGCTGTATGACTAAGCTAAGCGACCCAAGTGGTCGACACAAACACCTGGCCCATCTAGGAGTGGCACTGCAGTGTCAGACAGGATGGAAGATTTAAAAAATAGTCCCCAAACAGCACATGATGCAAAGAAAAAAAAGAGGTGCAATGAGGTAGCTGTATGACTAAGCTAAGCGACCCAAGTGGCCGACACAAACACCTGGCCCGTCTTGGAGTGGCACTGCAGTGTCAGACAGGATGGCAGATTAAAAAAATAGTCCCCAAACAGCACATGATGCAAAGAAAAAAAGAGGTGCACCAAGGTCGCTGTGTGACTAAGCTAAGCGACCCAAGTGGCCAACACAAACACCTGGCCCATCTAGGAGTGGCACTGCAGTGTCAGACAGGATGGCAGATTTAAAAAATAGTCCCCAAACAGCACACGATGCAAAGAAAAAAAGAGGTGCACCAAGGTCGCTGTGTGACTAAGCTAAGTGACCCAAGTGGCCGACACAAACACCTGGCCCATCTAGGAGTGGCACTGCAGTGTCAGATAGGATGGCAGATTTAAAAAATAGTCCCCAAACAGCACATGATGCAAAGATAAATGAAAGAAAAAATAGGTGCAAGATGGAATTGTCCTTATGCCCTCCCACCCACCCTTATGTTGTATAAACAGGACATGCACACTTTAACAAACCCATCATTTCAGCGACAGGGTCTGCCACATGACTGTGACTGAAATGACTGGTTGGTTTGGGCCCCCACCAAAAAAGAAGCAATCAATCTCTCCTTGCACAAACTGGCTCTACAGAGTCAAGATGTCCACCTCCTCCTCATCGTCCGATTCCTCACCCCTTTCACTGTGTACATCCTCCTCCTCACAGATTATTAATTCGTCCCCACTGGAATCCACCATCTCAGGTCCCTGTGTACTTTCTGGAGGCAATTGCTGCTGGTGAATGTCTCCACGGAGGAATTGATTATAATTCATTATGATGAACATCATCTTCTCCACATTTTGTGGAAGTAACCTCGTACGCCGATTGCTGACAAGGTGAGCGGCTGCACTAAACATTCTTTCGGAGTACACACTGGAGGGGGGGCAACTTAGGTAAAATAAAGCCAGTTTGTGCAAGGGCCTCCAAATTGCCTATTTTTCCTGCCAGTATATGTACGGACTGTCTGACATGCCTACTTGGATGCGGTCACTCATATAATCCTCCACCATTCTTTCAATGGTGACAGAATCATATGCAGTGACAGTAGACAGTAATCCTTGGCAGGTCCTTCAGTCCGAACCAGATGTCAGCACTCGCTCCAGACTGCCCTGCATCACCACCAGCGGGTGGGCTCGGAATTCTTAGCCTTTTCCTCGCAGCCCCAGTTGCGGGAGAATGTAAAGGAGGAGCTGTTGACGGGTCACGTTCCGCTTGACTTGACAATTTTCTCACCAGCAGGTCTTTGAACCTCTACAGACTTGTGTCTGCCGGAAAGAGAGATACAACGTAGGTTTTAAATCTAGGATCGAGCACGGTGGCCAAAATGTAGTGCTCTGATTTCAACAGATTGACCACCCGTGAATCTTGGTTAAGCGAATTAAGGGCTCCATCCACAAGTCCCACATGCCTAGCGGAATCGCTCCATTTTAGCTCCTCCTTCAATCTCTCCAGCTTCTTCTGCAAAAGCCTGATGAGGGGAATGACCTGACTCAGGCTGGCAGTGTCTGAACTGACTTCACGTGTGGCAAGTTCAAAGGGTTGCAGAACCTTGCACAACGTTGAAATCATTCTCCACTGTGCTTGAGTCAGGTGCATTCCCCCTCCTTTGCCTATATCGTAGGTAGCTGTATAGGC
Source organism: Pseudophryne corroboree (assembly GCF_028390025.1). NCBI lineage: Eukaryota > Metazoa > Chordata > Amphibia > Anura > Myobatrachidae > Pseudophryne > Pseudophryne corroboree. Next base: position 358,808,455 of record NC_086448.1, on the reverse strand, counting down.
TTGAATGGCCTTTTGCTGCTCCTCCATCCTCTGAAGCATATAGAGGGTTGAATTCCACCTCGTTACCACCTCTTGCTTCAGATGATGGTGGGGCAGGTTCAGGAGTGTTTGCTGGTGCTCCAGTCTTCTGCACGCGGTAGCTGAATGCCGAAAGTGGCCCGCAATTCTTCGGGCCACCGACAGCATCTCTTGCACGCCCCTGTCGTTTTTTAAATAATTCTGCACCACCAAATTCAATGTATGTGCAAAACATGGGACGTGCTGGAATTTGCCCACATGTAATGCACGCACAATATTGGTGGCGTTGCCCGATGTCACAAATCCCCAGGAGAGTCCAATTGGGGTAAGCCATTCTGCGATGATGTTCCTCAGTTTCCGTAAGAGGTTGTCAGCTGTGTGCCTCTTATGGAAAGCGGTGATACAAAGCGTAGCCTGCCTAGGAACGAGTTGGCGTTTGCGAGATGCTGCTACTGGTGCCGCCGCTGCTGTTCTTGCTGCGGGAGGCAATACATCTACCCAGTGGGCTGTCAAAGTCATATAGTCCTGAGTCTGCCCTGCTCCACTTGTCCACATGTCCGTGGTTAAGTGGACATTGGGTACAACTGCATTTTTTAGGACACTGGTGACTCTTTTTCTGACATCTGTGTACATTCTCGGTGTCGCCTGCCTAGAGAAATGGAACCTAGATTGTATTTGGTACCGGGGACATACTACCTCAAGCAATTCTCTAGTTCCCTGTGAATTAACGCTGGATACCAGACACACGTTTAACACCACCGAAGCTGCCAAGACCTGAGTTATCCGCTTTGCAGCAGGATGACTGTTGTGATATTTCATCTTCCTCGCAAAGGACTGTTGGATAGTCAATTGCTTACTGGAAGTAGTACAAGTGGTCTTCCGACTTCCCCTCTGGGATGACGATCGACTCCCAGCAGCAACAACAGCAGCGCCAGCAGCAATAGGCGTTACACTCAAGGATGCATTGGAGGAATCCCAGGCAGGAGAGGACTCGTCAGACTTGACAGTGACATGGCCTGCAGCAGGGACGTGCAGTAAGGGGAGGCAGAGCCTATCCTGTCATATTCCAGTGAAAATAGCTGTTTTTTACACTGATTTGTGTTAGAACACAGATCAGTATAAAATGATGCTATTGTCATTGGAATATGAAGTTGCAGCATTCCACTGCAAATGCAGAGAGGAGAGAGAGGCACTGAGAGATCTGCCTCTCTCTAGCTGTCAAATGCTGCACGGAGCTGGGGGTGGAGCCACGAGTCAGGCATTAATCCTGCATTGAAAACAGCACCAGCTTGAGGCAGCTCTGACATGCGTGCCTTGACACAGGCTCAAGGCACGCCCCCTCAGTTATGCATATTCATTAGCTACCTCACTCGTCCTCCTTCCCCTGTGCTACACTGAACGTGGGATACAGCCATAAGGAGACAGCTTCCTCATACAGATCACCAGACAGGTAAACAACAGTGATCCCCAGCTCTTTTATCACCTTATCATCCAGCAACGTTTAATGTTGAGGGCACCATAGTGTGGGAAAGCTATCAGTAACTGGCCCCAGCAAACATATAGCTGACCACTGCACTGCTGCTGAGGGGGAAGAGGTTTCTTTAAAGAAACAGTCCATTAAAAAGGTACAAGTGTTATGTGACTGCCCATACACACTCTTACATGGCAAGATTTTATGTGACACGTTTCCTATTTGGTCTTATGTTATGTATGGAGGTACTTCTCTAGTGACATATAACACAGTACTGTCCATTTTACTGTCTTTAGTAAGAATGTATATATTAACAGCAGTCTATATTTTTATTTTCTCTAACGTCCTAGAGGATGCTGGGAACTCTGTAAGGACCATGGGGAATAGACGGGCTCCGCAGGAGACATGGGCACTTTAAGAAAGACTTTGACTCTGGGTGTGCACTGGCTCCTCCCTCTATGCCCCTCCTCCAGACCTCAGTTTGAGACTGTGCCCAGAGGAGATGGGTGTACTGCAGGGAGCTCTCCTGAGTTTCCTGCTAAGAAAGTATATTAGTTAGGTTTTTTATTTTCAGGGAGCACTGCTGGCAGCAGGCTCCCTGCATCGTGGGACTGAGGAGAGAGAAGCAGACCTACTTAAATGATAGGCTCTGCTTCTTAGGCTACTGGACACCATTAGCTCCAGAGGGAGTCAGAACACAGGTTCGCCCTGGATGTTCGTCCCAGAGCCGCGCCGCCGTCCTCCTCACAGAGCCAGAAGAAAGAAGCCGGGTGAGTATGAAACGGTAGAAGAGAGGGTTTTAAAGAAGAGGGGGGGCACATAATTTGGCGCAGATAATAATAACAGCGCTACGAGGTAAACATTAAATTGCTGTGTTTTTCCTGGGTCATATTGCGCTGGGGTGTGTGCTGGCATACTCTCTCTCTGTCTTTCCAAAGGGCCTTGTGGGGCAACTGTCTTCAGAAGAGCATTCCCTGAGTGTGTGGTGTGTCGGTACACGTGTGTCGACATGTCTGAGGTAAAAGGCTCTCCTATGGAGGAGATGGAGCAAATGTGTGTGTGTGTGGTGTCTCCGTCGACAACGCCAACACCTGATTGGATATGTGAAATTAAGTGCTAAGATGAATTTATTACACAAAAGATTAGAGAACAGACCTGGAATCTACCCATGTCTGTCCCTATGTCACAGAGACTTTCAGAGTCTCACAACTCTCACTATCCAAAATAATAGACACTGATATCGACACGGAGTTTGACTCCAGTGTCATCTACGATAATGCAAAGTACAGCCAAAACTGGCAGAAAAGTATTCAATATATGACTATTGTAATAAAAGATGTTTTGCTTATCACCGATGACTCATCTGTCCCTGACACGAGGGTACAAATGTTTAAGGGGAAGAAAGCTGAGGTAAATTTCCCTCCTCTCATGAAGAAAAAGAGCGGGAATCTCCAGACAAGAAGCTGCAGCTTCCCAAAAAGAATCCTCAGGGAGTATCCTTTCCCTAATGGGGCCAGGATAAGATGGAAATCTTCCCCTAGGGTGTACAAGGCATTGACACGTTTACCCAAAAAGGTAGCGCTGACTTTACAGCTATCCTCAGGGATCCTGCAGATAGCATGCAGTAAAAGTACTTTGAAGTCCATTTACACACGTTCTGGTACACTACTCAGACCGGCGATTGTGTCGGCATGGGTTTATAGCGCTGTAGCAGCGTAGACAGATATCTTATCAGCGGAGATTGAAACCTTAGATAGGGATACCATGTTATTGTCCCTATATATATATATATGTAAAAGATGTTGTCTTATATATATATATAAGACATGCCCATAGAGACGTTAGTCTACTGGGTTTTAGAGTCAAACAAGGGTGAGGAATTGTTCGGAGAGGGCCTCTCGGATCTCGTCTCCACGTCTACGGCAGGTAAATAAAAATGTTTGCCATATATTCCCTCACAATCTAAGAAAGCGCCTCATTATCAAATGCAGTCCTTTCGTTCCAATAAAAACAAGAGAGCACGTGGTTCGTCCTTTCTTGCCAAAGGTAAGGGCAGAGGGAAAAAGCTGCACAACACAGCTAGTTCCCAGGAACAGAAGTCCTCCCGGCCTCTGCTAAATCCACCGCATGACGCTGAGGCTCCCCTGAGGGAGTCAGCTCCTGTGGGGGCACGTCTTCGACCGTTCAGCCACGTCTGGGTCCACTCACAGGTGGATACATGGGCAATAGAAATTGTTTCCCAGGGTTACAAGCTGGAATTCGAAGAAGTGCCTCCTCGCCGTTTTTTTTTTTTTTTTTCAAATCGGCCCTACCGAAACAACCACTGGAAAGGGAGATAGTGTTACATGCGATTCACAAATTTTGTCGGCAACATGTGGTGGTAGAGGTTCCCCTGCTTCAAAGAGGTCAGGGGTACTACTCAACTCTGTTTGTGGTTCCGAAACCGGACGGTTCGGTCAGACCCATAAATTTAAAACCCCTGAACCTTTACTTAAAACGGTTCAAGTTCAAGATGGAATCACTCAGGGCGGTCATCGCCAGCCTAGAAGGGGAGATTTTTTGGTATCTCTGGACATTAAGGATGCATACCTACATGTCCCCATATATCCTCCTGATAATGTCAAATATTTCCTTAAAACATAAAGCTATATACTATTACCGTGGAGCCGCTATTGCCGCTAGACTTATTACACGCTATTTGCGTACTGAGTACCGTATTGATACGCACTTAGCGTATCGGACGCTGTGCCGTGGGCGCGACGCACGAGCGGCACGTACGAACACGGATTCACGCTTCGTACTAAGCACGCTATTGGCGTACTGAGTACCGTATTGATACGCTCTTAGCGTATCAGACGCCGTGCCGTGGGTACAACGTACACGCGGCGCGGACGCACACAGAGTGATATACAGTGAACCTTAAGTAATGAAACAGTGTAAGGATGTGCTTATACTTTAAACCTTAGCAGCCTAGTACTGCAACGATGTGATACCTTAAAACCTTAACAATGCTTATACACCTTATAGCGATTAAGACGCTAAGAAAGCCCTTTGCAGGAAAGTGAAAACACAACACCGGTTTGTGGTAAACCACTCGGCTCTAACACCGCAGCGGATTATTCAGAGGAAAGGGGTAAACAGATACAAGTTATACACTACAGGCTAACAAGGAAATCTAAACAGAATAATAGAGAATAATGGCTACAGAGAATATACATACGTGGGGAATCGTTCGCAAGCGCGTCCTGGACCAGTCCTCAGCTATCAGGGAGAAAGCCTTCAGAGTCTTGTGTCCGGCCAGGCAACAGTGGTCTTATTATACACAACATACATTCACAATACAATGGTCACTGTAATCTCATTGTTCATTGGACACAGGGATGTGTCTCTACATTACAGCAAAGGTCATAGGTGGATTTGAACAGGTAGGCGATGTCCTTTCCCAACTGCTCTGGTGGGAGGTATCTTCTGGATTCCCGCCGCATGTGTAATTTACAGCAAATACAGTTAATGTTCATAATCTACTTTTGTACATAACTATACGCAGGAGCAAGCGATCTTTTCCTAACTAACACCGGAATGTTACCCTTAAAATACCCTACAGCTGGCTACTAGACATCACCTACCAACCTTTACCTGACCCTTCCTATCATGCAAAGACGAATCCCTCTGTCCAGGAACTGTTTAAACTAACATTACTCGCTGACATGATCTAAGGGAACTATATCTACAAAATGCACTATTTGGGTTAAATATGCTATGTTCGAGTCGCACGCTACACGCTCACAAACTCCGCCGTAAATACACATATCATGCGCACGAGTCGCTGGAGCGTCTCTTACGCAACTTGCGGATATGTGTACGCACGGGGGACCGGGTGCACGAGCAGCGTGCATGTGCATGAGGGGTTAGTACAAGGGATATGTATAACAATATTTTTCGACTTTGACACTCCTCATCAGACGTACCTGAGATTTGCGGTACAGGATTGTCATTACCAATTTCAGACGTTGCCGTTTGGGCTTTCCACGGCCCCGAGAATTTTCACCAAGGTAATGGCGGAAATGATGGTGCTCCGGCGCAAGCAGGGTGTCACAATTATCCCGTACTTGGACGATCTCCTCATAAAAGTGAGATCACGGGAGAAGTTGCTGAGCAGCGTATCACTTTCACTGAATGGGTTACAGCGACACGGCGGGATTCTCAATATTCCAAAGTCGCAGCTAAATCCTACAACTCGTCTGCCCTTCTTGGGCATGATTCTGGACACAGACCAGAAAAGGGTTTTTCTTCCGAAGGGAAAAGCGCAGGAACTCATGACTCTAGTCATGAACTTGTTGAAACCAAAACAAGTGTCAGTACATCATTGCACTCAAGTTCTGGGAAAGATGGTGGCAACATACGAAGCCATTCCATACGGCAGATTCCATGCAAGGGCCTTCCAATGGGACCTATTGGACAAATGGTCCGGGTCGTATCTGCAATTGCGCCAGTGGATCGCCCTGTCCCCCAGGGCCAGAGTATCTCTCCTGTGGTGGCTAAACAGTGCTCACCTTCTAGAGGGCCGCAGGTTCGGCATTCAGGACTGGATCCTGGTGACCACGGACGCGAGCCTCCGAGGTTGGGGAGCGGTCGCACAGGGAAGAAATTTCCAAGGACTTTGGTCAAGTCAAGAGACTTGTCTTCACACAACATCCTGGAACTAAGGGCCATATACAACGCCCTACGTCAATCAGAGATCTTACTTCGCAATCGACCAGTTCTGATCCAGTCAGACAACATCACCGCAGTAGCTCATGTAAACCACCAAGGCGGCACAAGGAGTAGAGTGGCAATGGCGGAAGCCACCAGAGTCCTTCGCTGGGCGGAGAATCATGTAAGCGCTCTGTCAGCAGTGTTCATTCCGGGAATGGACAACTGGGAAGCAGACTTCCTCAGCAGACACGCTCTGCATCCGGGAGAGTGGGGACTTCATCAGGAAGTCTTTCCGCAGATTGCAAGTCGGTGGGGACTGCCCCAAATAGACATGATGGCATCCCGTCTCAACAAAAAGCTAGAAAGGTATTGCGCCAGGTCAAGAGACCCTCAGGCGGTAGCTGTAGACGCCCTAGTGACACCGTGGGTGTTTCAGTCGGTATATGTGTTTCCTCCTCTTCCTCTCATACCCAAGGTGTTGAGGATAATAAGAAAAAGAGGAGTGAGAGCAATTCTCATTGTTCCAGATTGGCCACGAAGGACCTGGTATGCGGATCTGCAAGAAATGCTCACAGAAGATCCGTGGCCTCTTCCTCTAAGGCAGGACTTGTTACAAGAAGGTCCCTGTTTGTTTCAAGACTTACCATGGCTGCATTTGACGGCATGGCGGTTGAACGCCTGATCCTAGCGGAAAAAAGGTATTCCGGATGAGGTCGTTCCTACGCAAATAAAGGCTAGGAAGGACGAGACATCTAAACATTATCACTGAATATGGAGAAAATATGTTTCTTGGTGTGAGGCCAGGAATGCTCCTGCGGAAGAATTCCACCTGGGCCGTTTTCTTCACTTCCTACAAACTGGAGTGAATTTGGGCCTAAAATTAGGCTCCATTAAAAGTTCAGATTTCGGACTTATCCATTTTCTTTCAAAAGGAATTGGCCTCATTACCTGAAGTACAACGTTTGTGAAGGGAGTACTGCATATTCAGCCTCCTTTTGCACCTCCGGTGGCGCCTTGGGACGTTAACGTGGTGTTAAGTTTCCTTAAGTCACACTGGTTTGAACCACTTAAGACAGTGGAGTTGAAATATCTCACCTGGAAGGTGGTCATGTTGTTAGCCTTGGCTTCGGCTAGGCGAGTTTAGGAATTGGCGGCTTTATCACAAAAAAAGCCCCTATCTGGTTTTCCATATGGATAGAGCGGAATTGCGGACCCGTCCTCAATTCCTACCTAAGGTGGTCTCATCCTTTCATATGAACCAACCTATTGTCGTGCCTGTGGCTACACGTGACTTGGAGGATTCCGAGTCCCTGGATGTGGTCAGGGCTTTGAAAATTTACATGGCCAGAACGGCTAGGATCAGAAAAACAGAAGCACTGTTTGTCCTGTATGCAGCCAACAAAGTTGGTGGCCCTGCTTCAAAGCAGACTATTGCTCGCTGGATCTGTAACACGATTCAGCATGCGCATTCTACGGCAGGATTGCCGTTACCAAAATCGGTTAAGGCCCATTCCACTAGGAAGGTGGGCTCTTCTTGGGTGGCTGCCCGAGGGGTCTCGGCACTACAGCTGTGCCAGGCAGCTACTGGGTCAGGGTCAAACACCTTTGCAAAGTTCTATAAGTTTGATACCCTGGCTGAGGAGGACCTCCTGTTTGCTCAATCGGTGCTGCAGAGTCATCCGCACTCTCCCGCCCGTTTGGGAGCTTTGGTATAATCCCCATGGTCCTTACGGAGTCCCCAGCATCCTCTAGGACGTTAGAGAAAATAAGATTTTAAACCTACCGGTAAATCTTTTTCTCATAGTCCGTAGAGGATGCTGGGCGCCCGTCCCAAGTGCGGACTACTTCTGCAAGACTTGTATATAGTTATTGCTTACATAAGGGTTATGTTATAGTTTCATCGGTCTTGGACTGATGCTATGTTGTTGTTCATACTGTTAACTGGATAGTATATCACAAGTTATACGGTGTGATTGGTGTGGCTGATATGAATCTTGCCCTTGGATTACAAAAATCCTTTCCTTCTACTGTCCGTCTCCTCTGGGCACAGTTTCTCTAACTGAGGTCTGGAGGAGGGGCATAGAGGGAGGAGCCAGTGCACACCCAGAGTCAAAGTATTTCTTAAAGTGTCCATGCTCCTGCGGAGCCCGTCTATTCCCCATGGTCCTTACGGAGTCCCCAGCATCCTCTATGGACTACGAGAAAAGATTTACCGGTAGGTTTAAAATCTTATCTTTTCCTTTATCATTTAAATCTGTATTGTGTGTGTGTGTGTGTGTGTGTGTGTGTGTGTGTGTGTGTGTGTGTATGTGTGTTTGTGCGGGTGTGTTTGTGTGTGTGTGTGGGGAAGGGGGGGGGGCAGCAGGGGGGGGGGGGGGGCGGGGAGGTGGAGAAGGCACAGGTCTCTGCCAGGAAGAAAGCTCAGCCACCTTCCCCCTGTACTGACATGGTGCTGCTGCAAGACTCATACTACTTTCACATCACTAAAGCAGATCACATGACCCCTTTCAGACTGACGGCACCAACCCTGGTTGGTGACGTGCGCAGTGACGTGTGCAGAGGCGGTGCTTGGAGATCAGATAATATCCAAGTGCCGCCTGTCCCTATAATGTGAACGAATCCCGGATCACATCGACCCGGCAACCCGTTCACACTGTGCACCTGACCCGGGAATAACCCTGCTTTATTTCCGGGTTGAAATACCAGGCCATGCGCTGCGGGAAATCGGAACATACCCCTTTCACACCGCACCTAAACCCATATCAACCCGGCAATATACTGGGTAATTTGTGTGCTGGGTTTTATTAATAACTAATATGGCATTTATTAGCAAAATGTACAGAACCCAAAAAAAAAAAAATATTAACACAAGTGTTCCATAAGAAACTGGACACAAAGCCTACTTATAGTGTATGGTACAATGACAAGGTGCCTAATTCAGACCTGATCACAAAAGTAAATTTCTCTAACGTCCTAGAGGATGCTGGGGACTCCGTAAGGACCATGGGGATAGACGGGCTCCGCAGGAGACATGGGCACTTTAAGAAATAATTTTGTTCCTGGTGTGCACTGGCCCCTCCCTCTATGCCCCTCCTCCAGACCTCAGTTTGATACGGTGCCCAGAGGAGCTGGGTGCTTTTCAGTGAGCTCTCCTGAGTTTACTAATAGAAAGTATTTTGTTAGGTTTTTTATTTTCAGGGAGCTCTGCTGGCAACAGACTCCCTGCATCGTGGGACTGAGGGGAGAGAAGCAGCCCTACTCTCTGAAGCTAGGTCCTGCTTCTTAGGCTACTGGACACCATTAGCTCCAGAGGGATTGGTACGCAGGATCTCACCCTCGCCATCCGTCCGAGAGCCGCGCCGCCGTCCCCCTCGCAGAGCCGGAAGATAGAAGCCGGGTGAGTATGAGAAGAAAAGAAGACTTCAGAGGCGGCAGAAGACTTCATGATCTTCACTGAGGTAACGCACAGCACTGCAGCTGTGCGCCATTGCTCCCATACACCTCACATACTCCGGTCACTGTAAGGGTGCAGGGCGCCAGGGGGGGCGCCCTGGGCAGCAATATAAACCTCTTATTTGGCAAAAGACAGCATATATACAGCTGGACACTGTATATATGCATGAGCCCCCGCCAATTTTACACTTTTAGCAGGACAGAAGCCCGTCGTCGAAGGGGCGGTGCTTCTCCCTCAGCACTCACCAGCGCCATGTTTTTCTCCACAGCACCGCTGAGAGGAAGCTCCCCGGACTCTCCCCTGCTTATACCACGGTAGAAGAGAGGGTTTTAAAGAAGAGGGGGGGCACATAATTCGGCGCAGATAATAACAGCGCTACTGGGTAAACATTAAATTGCTGTGTTTTTTCCTGGGTCATATAGCACTGTGGTGTGTGCTGGCATACTCTTTCTCTGTCTCTCCAAAGGGCCTTGTGGGGGAATTATCTTCAGATGAGCATTCCCTGAGGGTGTGTTGTGTCGGTACGTGTGTGTCGACATGTCTGAGGTAAAAGGCTCTCCTAAGGAGGAGATGGAGCAAATGTGTGTGTGAGTGGTGACTCCGTCGACAATGCCGACACCTGATTGGATATGTGAAATTAAGTGCTAAGGTAAATTTATTGCACAAAAGATTGAGAACAGACAGTGAATCTACACATGTCTGTCCCTATGTCGCAGAGACTTTCAGAGTCTCACAACGCTCACTATCCAAACTAATAGACACTGATATCGACACGGACTCTGTCTCCAGTGTAGACTACGATAATGCAAAGTTACAGCCAAAACTGGCAGAAAGGTATTCAATATATGATTATTGTAATAAAAGATGTTTTGCATATCACTGATGACTCATCTGTCCCTGACACAAGGGTACACATGTTTCCATATAGTCTATATTATGTGTGTGTATACACACCTAAGGGATTGGGACAGCCCTCATCTCTGGATTAGCACCCCACCCACTGCCTCTCAGGCTTTTAAACAGGGAACCAGCACATTCTGACTGCACAAAAGACATAGGTATGATCCTTTTAATTATATACAAAGTCAGTTTGGGGTGAGCTTTTGGGGCGTGGAGCTCCCTATATTGCTCTGGCTGGGCCACCTTGGGGCATCACCACCTTACATTTACTTTTAACACTTATATCACATTGTGTTTGTTTTATATTTATGTAGCTTTTTTCACAGATTTTTTACACTTCTAACACTGCTCAGCTAAACTTCACATTCTAACACTTTACTGCTGTCCTCTTCTTTCCTTTTCTTTTACATTCAGCAGCCTCTTTCATTTGCTTAACACTGATCTTTCACTCCTATCCTTTTTTCTGTGTGATGCCCTGGGGTAGTTTGGCTGGGGTGGTCTGGGGGTGCTCTGCGTCCCGGAGGTGAACCCCTATAGTGTTAGGGACCTGTCCGATGAGGTCACCGTGAAGCAGGTGGGCAGGCTCATATACTGGCCAATATATGCCAAGAACCTCAAATATTATATTATGGTTATAATCATTTTAATGGTGTATAGTGCACCTGCACCCTTTGTTCCTATGTTGTAGTATTGCAGTACTTAGTCCCAGCAAGGTAGCACATCCCATTATAATAAGCTAGGGTGTGCAGTCCAGGCCCCGTTTCCATATAGTCTATATTATGTGTGTGTATACACACCTGAGGGATTGGGACAGCCCTCATCTCTGGATCAGCACCCCACCCACTGCCTATCAGGCTTTTAAACAGGGAACCAGCACATTCTGACTGCACAAAAGACATAGGTATGATCCTTTTAATTATATACAAAGTCAGTTTGGGGGTGAGCTTTTGGGGCGTGGAGCTCCCTATATTGCTCTGGCTGGGCCACCTTGGGGCATCACCACCTTACATTTACTTTTAACACTTATATCACATTGTGTTTGTTTTATATTTATGTAATATATTTATGTAGCTTTTTACACTTCTAACACTGCTCAGCTAAACTTCACATTCTAACACTTTACTGCTGTCCTCTTCTTTTCTTTTATTTTACATTCAGCAGCCTCTTTCATTTGCTTAACACTGATCTTTCACGCCTATCCTTTTTTCTGTGTGATGCCCTGGGGTGGTTTGGCTGGGGTGGTCTGGGGGTGCTCTGCGTCCCGGAGGTGAACCCCTATAGTGTTAGGGACCTGTCCGATGAGGTCACTGTGAAGCAGGTGGGCATGCTCATATACTGGCCAATTTATGCCAAGAACCTCAAATATTATATTATGGTTATAATAATTTTAATGGTGTATGGTGCACCTGCACCCTTTGTTCCTATGTTGTAGTATTACAGTACTTAGTCCCAGCAAGGTAGCACATCCCATTATAATAAGCTAGGGTGTGCAGTCCAGGCCCCGTCTCCATATAGTCTATATTATGTGTGTGTCTATATTCTTTTACATTCAGCAGCCTCTGTCATTTGCTTAACACTGATCTTTCACTCCTATCCTTTTTTCTGTGTGATGCCCTGGGGTGGTTTGGCTGGGGTGGTCTGGGGGTGCTCTGCATCCCGGAGGTGAACCCCTATAGTGTTAGGGACCTGTCCGATGAGGTCACCATTAAGCAGGTGGGCAGGCTCATATACTGACCAATATATGCCAAGAACCTCAAATATTATATTATGGTTATAATAATTTTAATGGTGTATGGTGCACCTGCACCCTTTGTTCCTATGTTGTAGTATTACAGTACTTAGTCCCAGCAAGGTAGCACATCCTATTATAATAAGCTAGGGTGTGCAGTCCAGGCCCCGTTTCTATACATGTTTAAGGGGAAGAAAGCCGAGGTAAATTTCCCTCCTCTCATGAAGAAAAAGAGCGGGAATCTCCAGACAAAAGACTGCAGATTCCCACAAAGAATTCTCAGGGAGTATCCTTTCCCTACTAGGGCCAGGATACGATGGGAATCTTCCCCTAGGGTGGACAAAGCTTTGTCACGTTTACCCAAAAGGTAGCGCTGACTTAACAGCTTTCCTCAGGGATCCTGCAGATAGCATGCAGTAAAAGTACTTTGAAGTCCATTTACACATATTCTGGTACACTACTCAAACCAGCGATTGTGTCGGCATGGGTTTATAGCGCTGTAGCAGCGTGGACAGATACCTTATCAGCAGAGATTGAAACCCTAGATAAGGATACCATGAAATTGACCCTAGTATATGTGTGTGTATGTATATATATATATATATATATATATAAAACATGCCCAAAGAGACATTAGTCTACTGTGTTCTAGAGTCAGCGCTATGTCGATTTCTGCTAGATGTGTCCTGTGGAACATGCAATGGACAGGTGATGCCGACTAAAAGAGGCATATGGAAGGTTTACCTTACAAGGCTGAGCAATTGTGTGGAGAAGGGCTCTCGGACCTGGTCTCCACAGCTATAGCTGGTAATTCTGATCTTTTGCCTTATATTCCCTCACAGCCTAAGAAAGCACGACATTATCAAATGCAGTCCTTTCGGTCGCAGAATAACAAGAAAGTACGAGGAGCGTCCTTTCTTACCAGAGGTAAGGGCACAGGGCACAGCTAGTTCACAGGAACAGAAGTCCTCCCCGGCCTCTACTACATCCACCGCATGACGCTGGAGCTCCGCTAAGGGAGTCCGTCCCAGTGGGAGCACGTCTTCGACTCTTCAGCCACATCTGAGTTCACTCACAGGTGGATCCCGGGGCAATAAAAAATTTTTTCAGGGTTACAAGCTGGAATTCGAAAGGTGCCTCCTCTCCAGTTTTTCCTTATCGGACCTACCGGCTTCTCCCCCAGAAAGGGAGATAATATTAAATACAATTCACACATTGTATCTCCAACAGGTGGTGCTCAAGGTTCCCCTCCTGCAACAAGGAAGGCGATATGACTCAACCTTAGCTCTAGTCCCGAAACCGTACGGTTCGGTCAGACCAATTTTAAAATTAAAATCTCTGAACCTATACAGGAAAAGGTTCAAATTTAAAGTGGAATCGCCCAGAGCGATCATCGCCAGCCTGGAAGGGGGGGATTTGATGGTGTATCTAGACATAAAGGCTGCATACCTTCATGTTCCCATTTATCCACCCCATCAGGCGTACCTGACGCTTGCGGTACAGGATTGTCATTACCAATTTCAGGGTAATTGGCGGAAATAATAGTGCTCCTATGCAAGCAAGGAGTCACAGTTATCCCATACTTGGACGATCTCCTAATAAGGGCGAGATCAAAAGAGCAGTTGTTCAACAGCGTGTCACTTTCGCTGAAGGTGTCACAGCAACACGGCTGGATTCTCAATTTCCCGAGGTCACAGTTGGTTCCTATAACTCGTCTGCCCTTCTTGGGTTTGATTCTGGATACAGACCAGAAATGGGTTTACCTTCAGATAGAGAAGGCCCAGGAATTCATGACTCTAGTCAGGGACCTATTGAAACCAAGACAGGTGTCAGTGCATCACTGCCCTCGAGTCCTGGGAAAAACATTCCCTTAGGCAGGTTCCATGCGAGGACTTCAAATGGGACCTACTGGACAAGTGGTCCGGGTCACATCTATAGATTCATCAGTTGATCACCCTATCCCCCAGGGTATCTTTCCTGTGGTGGCTGCAGAGTACTCACCTTATAGAGGGCCGCAGATTCGGCATTCAGGACTGGATCCTGGTGACCACGGACGCGAGCCTCCGAGGCTGGGTAGCAGTCACACAGGGTAGAAATTTCCAAGGTCTTTTGGTGAAGTCAAGAGACTTGTCTTCACATCCACATATTGGAACTAAGGGCCATATACAACGCCCTACGTCAAGCGGAGACCTTTCTTCGCATCCAACCAGTTCTGATCCAGTCAGACAATGTCACCACAGTAGCTCATGTAAACCGCCAAGGCGGCACAAGGAGCAGAGTGGCGATGGCGGAAGCCACCAGAATTCTTCGCTGTGCGGAGAATCATGTAAGAGCACTGTCAACAGTGTTCATTCCGGAAGTGAACAACTGGGAAGCAGACTTCCTCACCAGACATACGTCCTGGAGAGTGGAGACTTCATCAGGAAGTCTTCGCACAGATTGCAGTTCGGTGGGGACTGCCACAGATAGACATGATGGCGTCCCGCCTCAACAAAAAGCTGCAGAGTTATTGCGTCTGGTCAAGAGACCCTCAGGCAGTAGCAGTAGACGCCCTAGTGACACAGTGGGTGTTCCAGTCAGTCTATGTATTTCCTCCTCTTCCTCTCATACCCAAGGGTTGAGAATAATAAGAAAAAGGAGGAGTGAGAACAATCCTCATTGTTCCAGATTGGCCACGAAGGATCTGATATCCGGATCTGCAGGAAATGCTTACAGAAGATCCGTGGCCTCTTCCTCTAAGACAGGACCTGTTGCAACAGGGCCCATGTCTGTTCCAAGACTTACCGCGGCTGCGTTTGACAGCATGGCGGTTGAACGCCGGATCCTAGTGGAAAAAGGCATTCCGGATGAGGTCATTCCTACGCTGATAAAGGCTAGGAAGGATGTGACATCTAAACATTATCACCGTATATGGCGAAAATGTTTCTTGGTGTGAGGCCAGGAATGCTCCTACGGAAGAATTCCATCTGGGCCATTTCCTTCACTCGCTACAAACTGGAGTGAATTTGGGCCTAAAACTTAGGCTCCATTAAGGTTCAGATTTCGGCCCTATCCATTTTCTTTCAAAAAGAATTGGCTTCTCTCCCAGAAGTTCAGACTTTTGTGAAGGGAGTGCTGCATTTTCAGCCTCCTTTTGTACCTCTGGTGGAGCCCTTGGAACTTAACGTGGTGTTAAGTTTCCTTAAGTCACACTGGTTTGAACCACCTAAAATGGTAGAGTTAAAATATCTCACTTGGAAGGTGGTCATGTTATTAGCCTTGGCTTCGGCTAGGCAAGTGTCGGAATTGCGGCTTTGTTTCATAAAAGCCCCTATCTGGTTTTCCATGTCGATAGAGCGGAGTTGCGGACACGTCCTCAATTCCTGCCTAAGGTGGTATCATCCTTTCATATGAACCAGCCTATTGTGGTGCCTGTGGCTACGCGTGACTTGGAGGACTCCAAGTCCCTGGATGTGGTCAGGGCTTTGAAAATTTACGTAGCTAGAACAGCTAGAGTCAGAAAAACAGAATCACTGTTTGTCCTGTATGTTGCCAACAAGCTTGGCGCTCCTGCTTCAAAGCAGACTATTGCTCGCTAGATTTGTAACACCATTCAGCAGGATCATTCTACGACTGGATTGCCGTTGTCTAAATCGGTTAGGGCCCATTCCACTAGAAGGTGGGCTCTTCTTGGGCGGCTGCCCGAGGGGTCTCGGCATTACAGTTGTGCCGAGCTGCTACTGGGTCAGGTTCAAATACTTTTGCTAAGTTCTACAAGTTTGATACCCTGGCTGAGGAGGACCTCTTGTTTGCTCAATCGGTGCTGCAGAGTCATCCGCACTCTCCCGCCCGTTTGGGAGCTTTGGTATAATCCCCATGGTCCTTACGGAGTCCCCAGCATCCTCTAGGACGTTAGAGAAAATAAGATTTTACTTACCGGTAAATCTATTTCTCGTAGTCCGTAGAGGATGCTGGGCGCCCGTCCCAAGTGCGGACTTCTTCTGCAATACTTGTATATAGTTATTGCTTCAATAAGGGTTACGTTATAGTTGTATCGGTCTTGAACTGATGATATGTTGTTTTCATACTGTTAACTGGGTAGTTATCACAAGTTATACGGTGTGATTGGTGTGGCTGGTATGAATCTTGCCCTTGGATTAACAAAATCCTTTCCTCGTACTGTCCATCTCCTCTGTGCACAGTTTCTCTAACTGAGGTCTGGAGGAGGGGCATAGAGGGAGGGGCCAGTGCACACCAGGAACTAAATTCTTTCTTAAAGTGCCCATGTCTCCTGCGGAGCCCGTCTATCCCCATGGTCCTTACGGAGTCCCAAGCATCCTACGAGAAGTAGATTTACCGGTAAGTAAAATCTTATTTTTTTCTCTAAGGGGCAAAACCATGTGGGTCATTCCGACCCGATCGCATGCTGCAGTTTTTTGCAGCCGTGCGATCGGGTATCAACAGCGCATGCATGCCGGCCGCAATGAGCAGGCGCTTCGCTGCCCGGCGATAGCAGCTACGACAAGAACGAAGAAAGCGTTAGCATCGGCTAATGCAAGAAGATTGACAGGAAGAGGCCAGCTGGGGGTATCAACTCACTGTTTTCGGGGAGTGATGAAGAAAACGCAGGCGTGTCCGGCCATTTGCAGGGAGGGATCCTAACGTCAGCTCCACGAAGATTCATCGCAGCGGCTGAGTAAGTCTTGAGCTGTGCAGGGACTGCACAAACTTTTTGTTTGTGCAGCTCTCTGCACAAGCGATCGCTCCCCTACACAGCCCTAACCCCCTCCCCTGTAGGCGGCGATTACCTGGTCACAGCAGTGCAAAAATCCGCCTGCGTGCAACCAGGTCGGAATGAGGTCCCATGTGCACTGCAGGTGGGGCAGATATAACATTTGCAGAGAGAGTTATATTTGGGTGGGTTATATTGTTTCTGTGCAGGGTAAATACTGACTGCCTTATTTTTACACTGCAATTTAGATTTCAGTTTGAACACACCCCACCCAAATCTACATCTCTCTGCACATGTTACATCTGCCCCACCTGCACTGCACATGGTTTTGCCCTATAGAGAAAAATTTTGCTGCTACGATCAGGTCTGAATTAGGCCCAATGTCACTGGCTGCCTGACTGTGTGTCAGAGTTGCTGGCCACTATATAATGTACTGTACTGTAAGTGACTCTGGCCAATGTGTACCGTGCCTAGCAATGGCAGTGCAGTCACTTGCGCTAAGGGATGTGTCCCTTATGACATATGCCAAAAGTCTGCACAGTCTACAGCATAGTGCAGCCCTCCCCGACATGTTCTGCTGTTGGGTTCATATATATGTAAATCTGTCTTTGATATTAGCCAGTGCCTCCCCAGCCATTTACCTCACCGCACGTCACTGGCCTGCAGGACTATTGGCTTTCCTGTCTAAGGAGGAAATTGACACTTAGGGAGTTGGTGGTGTGGTTTGCAGGAGCTTGGTTACAAGAGGAAGGGATTTAGTTGTCAGTGGACTGCTTCCGCTGTCACCCAAAGTTTTTGAACATGTCAATGACTTCTGATGAATGTGCTCCGGGTGACGTATAAGGGAGGATGTTCCTAGGTGGTTAACGTCCTTACCCCTACTTATTACAGCTTGACAAAGGCAACACACGGCTTGACACCTGTTGTCCGCATTTCTGTTAAAATAATTCCACACCAAAGAGGTGATTTTTTTTTTAGTAATTTGACCAGGCATGTCAATGGCCATATTCGTCCCACGGACAACAGGTGTCTCCCCGGGTGCCTGACTTAAACAAACCACCTCACCATCAGAATCCTCCTTGTCAATTTCCTCCTCAGCGCCAGCAACACCCATATCCTCATCCTGGTGTACTTCAACAGTGACATCTTCAATTTGACTATCAGGAACTGGACTGCGGGTGCTCCTTCCAGCACTTGCAGGGGATGTACAAATGGTGGAAGGCGCCACCTCTTCCCATCCAGTGTTGGGATGGTCAGGCATCGCAACCGAAGCAATTGGACTCTCCTTGGGGATTTGTGATTTAGAAGAACGCACAGTTCTTTGCTGTGCTTTTGCCAGCTTAAGTCTTTTCATTTTTCTAGTGAGAGGATGAGTGCTTCCATCCTCATGTGAAGCTGAACCGCTAGCCATGAACATAGGACTGGGCCTCAGCCGTTCCTTGCCACTCCGTGTCGTAAATGGCATATTGGCAAGTTTACGCTTCTCATCAGACGCTTTTAATTTTGATTTTTGGGTCATTTTACTGAACTTTTGTTTTTTGGATTTTACATGCTCTCTACTATGACATTGGGCATCGGCCTTGGCAGACGACGTTGATGGCATTTGATCGCCTCAGCCATGACTAGTGGCAGCAGCTTCAGCACGAGGTGGAAGTGGATCTTGATCTTTCCCTATTTTACCCTCCACATTTTTGTTCTCCATTTTTTAATGTGTGGAATTATATGCCAGTAATATATCAATAGCAATGGCCTACTGTACTGTACTGCTATATATTATATACTGGTGGTCAGCAAAATTATGCACTATCCTCCTACTATATATACTGCGCACAACTAAAATGCACCACAGGTATGGATGGATAGTATACTTGACGACACAGAGGTAGGTAGAGCAGTAGACTACTGTACCGTAAATAATATATATTATTTACTAGTGGTCAGCAAAATTATGCACTGTCCTCCTACTACTGCGCACAACAACTAAAATGCACCACAGGTATGGATGGATAGTATACTTGACGACACAGAGGTAGGTAGAGCAGTGGCCTACTGTACCGTACTGCTATATATTATATACTGGTGGTCAGCAGAATTATGCACTGTCCTCCTACTACTGCGCACAACAACTAAAATGCACCACAGGTATGGATGGATAGTATACTTGACGACACAGAGGTGGGTAGAGCAGTGGCCTACTGTACCGTACTACTATATATTATATACTGGTGGTCAGCAAAATTATGCATTGTACTCCTACTATATATACTGCGCACAACAACTAAAATGCACCACAGGTATGGATGGAGTATACTTGACGACACAGAGGTAGGTAGAGCAGTGGACTACTGTACCGTACTGATATAATACTGGTGGTCACTGGTCAGCAAAATTCTGCACTGTCCTCCTACTATATACTACAATGCAGCACAGGTATGGAGCGTTTTTCAGGCAGAGAACGTATAATACTGGTGGTCACTGGTCAGCAATACTCTGCACTGTCCTCCTACTATATAATACTGGTGGTCCCCAGTTCCCACAATAAAGCACACTGAGCACAGATATTTGCAGCACACTGAGCACAGATATGGAGCGTTTTTCAGGCAGAGAACGTAGATATTTTCAGCACACTGAGCACAGATATTTGCAGCACACTGAGCACAGATATTTGCAGCACACTGAACACAACTGAGTGAACGCTGCACGTCCTCTCCCTATCATCTCCAATGCACGAGTGAAAATGGCGGTGATGCGCGGCTCCTTATATAGATTACGAATCTCGCGAGAATACGACAACGGGATGATGACGTTCGGGCGCGCTCGGGTTAACCGAGCGAGGTGGGAAGATTCGAGTCTGCCTCGGAACCGTGTAAAATGGGTGAAGTTCGGGGGGGTTTGGATTCTGAGGAACCGAACCCGCTCATCTCTAATATATATATATATATATATATATATATATATATATATATGTACGTACGTACGTACGTACGTATACTAGTCCTGTGCAGTTTTATTGTCATAATAATTATCTGCATTGCCTGTGACTGTGTGTGCCTGTATCTGCTGTGTGGTTTCACTTTCAGTGTTTCCCAGATATACCTTTCACCATATTCTGTACCCTAAGGGACTAGGGCCCTCATTCCGAGTTGATCGCAGCGGATCATCGCATCGCAAACGGCCAGAAAATGAGTAAACGCGCATGCGCAAAAGCGGACGCATGCGCAAGTATAGCGATACGACACTTGTGCAGAAATACTACAAAGAAAACTGCTCGTTACACAGAAACAAAAACGTTGAGTGCCGAAGGCGTGACAGAGGTGTGGCTTCGCAATCTGACGACATGGGCGTGAAAGTGGGCGTCTAGTGTGGGAGTATGCAACTACCAGTAGGCGTGTTTTTAGCAGAAATGCGTTTTCGATGTTAAACTTAACATAGCAAATCTTCGCAATCTTGACGCAACATCCGAGTAGGTCTGCAGTTACTCTGCATTTGCGAAGTAGTGTTACAAGTGTGTGTGCAATAATTAGCAGTTAATTGGAGAGCCCATTCATCAGTTGCTCAATTACTTCCTAAACACTGCTCTGCTGAAGTACTGCAAACAGCAATTGTGTGGACACATTACATGTTTATTGTAAGCACCTATAAATCTGTCACGCTGTCAAATAAGGTGTTTTTTTTGGGCCAAGTTTTAAACTAAACATTGATGTAAAGTGCATGTTTTAATGTTTTAAATACTACCAAATGCAAACAAGTTCAGTTAACCAAACTTAAAAACTACATCAGCAACATCTAAACTACATAAAATGTTCCCTTTGTATATCACAAATATCAGGACCAACATAATGCAGCATACACTTAATTTTTCCCATAAAAAAATCATTTAACTTTTGTTTGAATATCTGACAATGTTTAATATTATGTCATGTTGCCCATAGTAACCCAAAAACCTAGTTGTGAATACTATTTTAATATGGCCATTAAAGTGTTGTGCAAGGCATACCTGTTGCATGTTGAAAGATGCAATGCTTGTATGATTATTCGGGCTGTTCCCTTGTTCCCAAAGTGTTTATATGCCTTGCTAAACTTTACTGGGCTAATATTAACATAATGCATTAACTTTAATAAAGTACAGAAACAAATTTTTTTTTATTACTGCAAAAAAATATTCAGTGGTCCAAACAACATGGCTACAGGTGAGTATCACAGGCAAAGATGGACCAAGCAGCAAGCAGATGCCACTGACACAAATCACATAGCAGAACTCAGTACTAGGGAAACTCCATCTTCTGACAAAATATTAATTTTAATGTAAATAAATAATATGGTGTAAACACCCAGCCAGACATATATTTTTGGGGAACTGAGTTAGATTCAGGAGCCAGCACACAAACACAACAATACACAGCACGCTAGGAAGAGGAAGATGGCTCTGGTGTACAGGAAAAAAAAGCTCACAGGCTACAATATATGAAAACTGAAATGTATATTTTCACTAAGAGGGAGTTAGCCATTCTGGCCACACAAGGCAACACAAAAAATACATAGAGGCAACATGAAAAACATGGGTGCTGCCCATCTGGAGAGACATCACTTTCTCTTTTTTTTTCACCGCCTGATGATGTTCTTCTTGGCTTGGTCTGCGGCGCAACCTTCGTGGGCCCTGCCCAGTGGGATGTTCTTCCTGGGCAGGGGGAGGGGAGGGAGCCGATGTGGCTGGCTCTCTACCACTATGGGCAAGGGAGACAGCGATGGCCTGGAGCCCTTGCAGGATAGAATTTGCAAGGTCTTTGAAGGAGGAGGCAAGTTGATCTTGTCCCTGCCTGATCTCTGCCAAACCTTGGCAGAGTTGAGCTACACCTTGCTCCACACTGGTTCTGTGCTCAGTGAGCCAGACAGCTATCTGGCTTACCTCCCAGCGCATCCTGTCCTGAAAAGCATTTAGGCTCTCACCATACCTAGCTATTTCAGTCAGGATTTCCGGGATAGCAGAGGGTTAGGTGGGGGGGCCAGTTGGAATAAGCCCATATATGGAAAACGCCATTGCCATGATGCGCGCAGCAGCATTCACGCGCCGCGAGCTGCGCATCTTAGTGGCAGTTATGGACCGCCGCGTAGGCCGCGCAGGCCGCGCAGGCCGCGCAGGGCCCTTTGTCCCAAACAGGGTAAAGCGCGAGGCCTACGCGGAGGTCCGCCGCTTATTAAGGACCCGCGTCCGCAGCCGGAGGACCGTGATCCAGCTTGAAAGACGCTGGAGCGACCTGCGCAGGCGTACGCCAGACTTTTTGGCGGAGCTGCGACAACAAATCCGGACCCTACGTGGGCGCAGTAAGTAACATTTCATTACATGACGGATTTTACGCGTAACCTTTGCATACTTTCACTAAGTGAGAGTGTGAAAATTAGCACATTTACAATAAACATGAGTGTGTGTGGGTAGGGCAA
The DNA here is from genome assembly GCF_028390025.1 of Pseudophryne corroboree. Taxonomy (NCBI): domain Eukaryota; kingdom Metazoa; phylum Chordata; class Amphibia; order Anura; family Myobatrachidae; genus Pseudophryne; species Pseudophryne corroboree. The sequence goes on along the minus strand of NC_086448.1, from coordinate 358,786,038 downwards.
GCACTACTGCATACCTCCCAACATGACCCTCTCCAGGAGGGACAGAATACTCTGCTTCTGGACTTTTCACTTAATTTATGGAATAAAGGTGTTTCAGCACAGGTGATGGCAATCATAAATTAAGAGGAAAGTGCAGGAGCAGAGAATTCTGTCCCTCCTGGAGAGGGGCATGTTGGGAGGTATGGTACTGACTGTATGTTGTTGTGCATAATTGCTACACAGGCTGACAACTGAACCCAATAACCTGCTCAGTGGGTTTTTAATTAAAATGTGGATGGTTTTGAGAACTGGTGATGTTGGCTATATCAAACATTCAGATTCTATATATTATCTGATAGAAGCTGCTTAAGAAAGCTTATGTATAATATGATTGGTTGCTATGGGCAACATCACCAGTATAAACATTTTACTAACTTAGTAATGTTACCCCTGTCTCTTTAACATGGTTCAGAACAGAGTAATAGGAATATGGTGATGTTATAAATGTATATGTTAAAACCTAAATATTACATATGTCATTCTAGAGCGAGCACAACGGCAAGGTGCTGCTGCTGGTGCTGGGAGGCCACAACAGGCCCCTTCTCAAGCCCCATCCCCTTCTGTCTCCCCCTCCCCCTCTCAAGCCCACTCCACCTCTCCAGCCCAATCCCCCTCTCAAGCCCAATCCCTCTCTCCAGCCCAATCCCCCTCTCCAGCCCCAATCCCCCTCTCCAGCCCAATCCCCCTCTCCAGCCCAATCCCCCTCTCCAGCACAATCACCCTCTCAAGCCCAATCCCCATCTCCAGCCACCTCACCCTCTTTTGCCAATACTCCTCTCCAGCCCAAACTCCCTCTCCAGCCACCTCACACTCTTTTTCCCACTCCACCTCTCCAGCCCAATCCCACTCTTTTCCACCCCCCCTCTCCAGCCCAATCCCACTCTCTTTCCCAATCCCCCTCTCCAGCCCACTCCCCCTCTCCAGCCCACACCCTCTCTACAGCCCAATCCCACTCTCTTTCCCAATTCCCCTCTCTGCCCCTCTTCCCCTCTGTGTCCCTAAAAACCACTCCACCACCCTCACCCTATCATTCCCAAACCCCCTCTGTAAGGACCTCCCTCTTCCATCCTCTCACAGATTTAGACCCTCCTTCCCCCATCCTGCCTCCTTCCACCATCCAGCACACATCCCCCATCCAGCCAACCTCGCCCATCCAGCCTCCATCCCCCAGCCAGACACCTTCGCCGCCAACAGAATGGGCAGCAGAGGCACCAGAGCAAGTTGAGGGAGGTGGCCAAGTGGCAGACGAGAGTAAGTTCACACACATTCATTATTTTTAAAAGTTAACAAAAAAAAACAAAAAAACAGTCAAGTAAATGCAGTGTTGTACTGTGGACAATCTTTTGTCAAGGTTAAATGCTTGTCTTCTTCATCATGGTATGGATGATGCCTTCACATTTGTGTGCGGAACATTATATGTACAGTGTCTACATCTGGTTGATAATCACTATGTCGACTGGTTTTGCTGCACAACAGGGTTTGTATGTGATACATTATATGCAAAACATTTAGACCTAAGTGGTCATTTTTGTGTGGTTTTACTTTTACAATTGTGCTTGGGTATTGCAATATTTTCACCAAAAAGTCGCAGGAGTCACTTTAATAGCCAGCCTAACGACACAATGATTTGTGTTGTGAAAGTTACACTCACAAAATGATTATTTGCTTTTTCAAAACCTGTTTGACCTTATTTAGTAAGGCAGGCTTTCAGGGAGTGTGGGCATGCTAGGATATGTTGTCCTTCTGAAGATGTTGATATGCAGTGTGATGATGCAGGGCCAAACAGCACAAAAGACAAGTCTGCTTCACTCCAGATGTGAATGAAGGCCAGTATGGGGTTACATGTACTAATTTGGGGGTGTGATTCAAGGTTGGATGTTGCCCATAGCAACCAAACACTAACAACTTTTCAGTTATTTACCACCTTCTAGAAGATAAGTTGAATGTGATTGGTTGTTATGGGCAACATCCCATCTTAAATATAACTCCCATCTTAGGAAATGTACATCATGGTGTGGTAGACTTTTACACATTGTAATTTAGCAATGACAAACATTGCTGAGTATGCTTGTGTGTTGGTATGCTACTGTTTTGACATTTATACATCCATGATGTATATCATTTTATATGAAAGTGTGCTTTGTGGAATTATGATGTAATAGGTAATGTGAGTTATGTTTTAAAATTCATTTTTACTCTGCATTTCAGATGGTGCCGTTGGAGATCCCACAAGCCTGGCAGGCATCGTTGGCCAGATGAAGGGGCATTTGGAGGCCATGTTGGCCGAACTTAACAATTTGACAAATTTACTTTAAACAAACAAAAAAAAAAAATACAGTTTATAAAAAAACTTAAAAACCAAAAAAAAAATGTTTAGAAAATAAAAAAATATTTTGAACCGTTATGCGCTTGTGATGTTTTTACTGCTAAAAAATTAAAGCATATTGCAAAGCATAAATTGGTTACCTAACAAAAAAAAACACAAACAAATTACGAGTAGTAGTCTTATTTATTACATACAAATTAGGTTAGTTAGTAGCTTATTTTTAAAATAAACATGTAAACACATACATTCACACACTAAACATCCACTCAAAATTATGCTATTTACATTTATGTCAGGCACAGTTTATACATCTCTTGCACTTCTTTAAAAACAAACATGGTAATGTCCAATTATGCCTACAAAGTGTTCTTGAGGTATTCTTTGCAGACTTAATTGGTCATGCACACAATCAATCATTATACTAACTGGAATTTTAATTGAGGGACGCTTGCTGAGTTTGATTTGCAAGGTGTCATCTAAATTATGTGAAAAAAACCATTGCTGTGCGTTGGTTTGCAAAAACCTTAGCATATTTATGAAAAATGCGTAAATCTACAATGAGATCGGTTTTTTACGATGAGGTGTGTGCGTATGCGATGGATTTGCATTAATGCGTTGTGATTTGGCATACGCCTACTTTGTGTAGTACTGCTTACGAAATAGCAAATGCACGTTGGGGGCGGATGTTCGCAATTTGACAGCATAATCGCAACTTTGCGAATATGTTGTGCCAATGAAAAACATAGCGAACAACTCGGAATGACCCCCTAGGTGCGTTTTGGTTATATATATATATATATATATATATATATATAGTGCGTCACAGTATTTTCCCATTACGTGTATTCTACTGTGTACTCGGTCACATAATATAGGATTTATTTAGAGGTGTTGTGTACTGTGTCTACAGTCACATACTAACATATTTATTTGCAGGTATTGTACTATGTCTGGCTTTATCGTACTAAATCGCTCTGTTGCATTTGTGTAATGTCTAACAAGAAGGGTAAGTCTGTGAACGCTCCTGCATCATGCAGAGCTTGCACCAAAGATTTACCAGAGGGGGAAGCTTTGTATGATGGTCTATGTACTCAGTGTCATACATCTTCCAGTCAGTCCGCAGCTCCTGTAACCAATCAGGAGTCACCCTGGGCTGCGTTCACAAACCTACTAGGTACTCTGGTGGAACATCTTACACCCCCTATGGGACCACCTGTGCCATTACAGCCACAAATTGTCACTATGGTTAATCCGCCTTGGGTGGAAAATTTGTCTAACCAGTCAGACAAAAATCTACTCCAGGTCACTCCCGTGTCTCTGGGTCATCTAAGCGGGCTGCTTCCTCCTCACAATCCCCAAACTTCTCAGATGTTTAATCTGAGGAGGAGGGGGAGCATGCTGTCCTGTCAGACACTGAATTAGGTGTTTCTGACAAGGATTCTCCATTGCAAATTTATGTCCCTGCCCTAGTGGTCGCTATTAAGCAAATCCTACAAATCACTGTTAATGAGGATTCCACTACTGTGGCTAAAAAAACTGATATATGTAAATGGTAGAAGGTGGTTAAAAATCTATTATCCCAATCTGATCATTTGGTGGACATCAGGCAAGAGCCCTGGTCTAATTCAGGGAAGAAATTCCCTGTGTCTAAACGGGCCTTGGCTCGCTATCCTCTCCCAGTAGAGTTATGTAACAAGTGGGAAAATTCACCGCCAGTGGATTCTCATGTCACCCGCCTAGTGGTATCGTCCACTCTGCCTGTCACCACTGTCACTTCACTGAAGGAACCGACAGATAAGCGTGTGGAGGGATGCCTGGAATTTATTTACTCCCTTACTGGTGCTGTACATAGGCCCACTATTGCGGCCTCTTGGTCTGCAAAAGGCATTGAAGCTTGGGTTCAGGCATTAGAGGAAGAGCTGCCCGTGGATATACAGTATCTTACAATGCCAGACAATACCTGTCTCACATTACTACTGCCGCCTATTACATTCTGGAGGCGTCCTCTGAGGCGGGTGTATTGGCAGCCAAGACGTCGACTACGTCTGTCCTGGTTCGCTGTATTCTGTGTTTGTGGTCATGGAAGGTGGACCCAGACTCCAAAAAGACCTTGGAGGTACTCCCCTTTAAGGGGGACATTTTGTTTGGGGAAGACCTAAATAAACTTGTGTCTGAATTGGGTGCTGCTAAGACTGCCTTTCTCCCAAATACTAATCCTTCTGCACAGAAGGCTAAAGGTACTAATTTTTGTTCCTTTCGGCCTCAAAGCAAAAGGTCAGGCATACCTGAGACAATCTCGTACTGCCAAAACCACTAAGCCCAAGGCAAAGCAGTCCTGGGCAGCCCATCAGCCTGCTTCTAAACAAGACAAGCCTGCTGCATGATGGGGTGGGCATCCCCCTGGGGGATCCCAGGGTAGGAGGCCGACTTTTGCAGTTCACCCAGGTCTGGTTAAAAAATATCTGACTGAGGAAGCCGCCGAGCGTTGTAGGCGGAGAAACGCATCTTATTTGTTCCTATTTACCTACGAGGACTACACCACAGATCTGCCTCATTGCGCTGGGTAACATCCAAAGACCTCCGGATAAGGCTCTCATACAGGCATATGGGCACCAGAGCGGGAGCGAAAAGGATCTGAACCCAGGAGGTTATGTGGTAATTATTCTCACACAACATGGCCATGTTATGATACCAGCTGAGGTGCAGAAAAAATCTCTATTACCGTTTGGAGTAAAAAGATCACATGTTCATTTGCTAATTTAAAAGCTATCAAGTGGCTGATGCTATACATCTAATCAGCTTAAAACCACCAGCTGAGCTGTAAAAACCCTTTTGCTTTTAATGAAGGTTACATCCCGGTTTATACACGCTAAATCACAAGTATTCAATTTATTGCTGCTATATATTAAATCATCTATACCTTCTAAATGAAAAGGAACAGCTACTGAAATCACTATATGGTTCAATCCATTTGAAAGTTAACATCATTGAATCCATAAGTGCGTGGACTTGTGTTTATTATTCTACATTCTACATGAGAAACTGTGTCAAAATTGTTTCTAAACACAGCTGCAAAACCTGAAAAGCTTTAAGCTTAATCTGAATAAGGAAATATATATCAATAGGAGCATGGTTACCTTGTAACATCGAAAGGAAACAGTGGGATCCATCTGTATCTAATTGTTTATTTTATTGCACTGAGCAGAGTATCTAATTGTGAATGTGTTATTGTTTTTAAGCTGGCCAGATTTTTTAGAATATCGTATACAGTGAAATTCTGTAATGTGTATTCTGATATATAGGTAATATAAGGAGCAATATATTATTAACTAAAAAAGCAAAATACAAATAAAAATAAAAGTTTTTAATAAGGAATCTATTAGCGCTTTCTGTTATTTTTTCTTTTTTTCTAAGAGTAATGTGGGAAAGGGGGGAGAGAAGCCCCCATACTTACAGTGAGCTGCTTTTAGATTATCCATTAAAAAAACGAATTGGAAAGAGTTAAAAAACACTATAAGACATATATATGCATTAATTGTAAATTACCAATCAGCGCCAGGGGGTCACTTTGTTGTGCCCTTCTTTCTTTGCTGGTTAAAAACCACTTCAGACGCATGGGTGCCGGAAGTTGTCTCTCACGGGTACGCAGTCTCCTTCAAGAGACATCCCCCTCGCCAGTTTTGCACCACGGTTACCCCTTCGGATCTGTTAAAGACGCAAGCTCTGCAAAAGGTTGTGAGTTCTCTCCTGAATATAGGAGTGGTAGTGCCTGTATCTCTGTCCCAGAGAGGCAGAGGTTACTACTTGACCCTGTTTCTAGTTCCAAAACCCAATGGGTCTTTCCGGCCTATACTCAATCTCAAATCACTGAAAAAGTTTGTGAGGGTGTTCAAGTTCTGTTTGGAAACACTGCGCTCGATTGTACTGGCTATGGAACCCGGAGACTATATGGTATCCCTGAATATACAGGATGCATACCAGCATATACCTCTTGCCATTTCGCATCAGCAGTATCTGCGGTTTGCTATTTGAAACCTCCACTATCAGTTCCAGGCTCGGTTCTCACATGATCATTTGGACTGGCTATGGCTCCTCGGATCTTCACCAAAGTCATAGCCGTAATGACGGCCCATCTCTGTCGCCAGGGAGTCAGGATCCTGCCGTATCTGGACGACTTGCTGATTCTGGCAAACTCCCACGATGTCCTCCTCAGTCATCTGCAACTGACGGTAAGCTTCCTACAAGCCCATGGGTGGCTCATCAATTGGAAGAAATCCATGCTGGTCCCAGATCAGAGTATGGTGCACCTGGGGGCACTCCTGGACACACACAGTCAGTGACTGTTTCTGTCTCCAGAAAAAGTCCAGAGACTTCAAGACAAGATAAGATGCTGCATTTGTCGCCACAGAGTGTCGATACACTCGGCAATGCAAGTACTTGGCCCGATGGTGTTGGCATTCAATATGGTAGAGTACGCTCAATTTCATTCCCGCTCTCTGCAGAGGTTAATCCTTTCCAAGTGGGATGGCCTACCTCATCGGATCGGTTCTCACATGATCACTTTGACTCCGGAGGTCCGTCTGTCGCTGATTTGGTGGCTACGGGTCCAGCAATTGATCAGGGGCAGTCCCTTCTGGATCCCCGACTCGGTACTGCTGACAACGGACGCCAGTCTGAGGGGATGGTGTGCGGTGTTGGAGCAACATTCTTTTCAGAATCGCTGGACCAAGGAGGAATCGCTCCTCCCAATAAACATTCTGGAGTTGTGGGCGGTGTTCAATGCATTGACTCTTGCCCTGCCTCTGGTACAGAACAGGCCGGTTCAAGTACGGTCAGACAACGCCACCACGTTGGCATACATAAACCATCAAGGTGGCACTTAAAGCCGCATGGCTATAATGGAAGTGTCAAAGATCCTTCGTTGGGCGGCAAGCCATCTGCCAGCAATATTGGCAGAGTTCATTCTGGACGTCCTAACCTGGGAAGCGGACTTCCTCAGTCGCCAGGACATGCACGTAGGAGAGTGGAGTCTTCATCCAGAAGTCTTTCACCTCCTAGTGGACAAGTGGGGCCTACCAGATGTAGACCTGATGGCATCTCGACACAATCACAAGGTTCCAGTCTTTGGATCAAGGACCAGGGATCCTCAAGCAGCATTCGTAGATGCACTAGCAATTCCATGGAAATTTTGGCTGCCCTTTGTGTTCCCTTCAGTTTCACTCCTGCCCAGGGTCCTATGGAAATTCAAACAAGAAGGAGAATTTCTACTTCTAGTCGCTCCAGCGTGGCCCAGACGGCATTGGTTCTCAGACCTGCAGGGTCTATCAACAGAGCGTCCCCTTCTACTTCATTAGCGCCCAGACCTCCTCGTACAGGGCCCTTGTCTTTATCCGGACCTGGCCAGATTAGCTTTGATGGCGTGGCTCTTGATGCATCACTCCTGAGGGCCAAAGGATTCTCTGAGGCGGTCATCCAAACTATGTTGAAAGTCCGCAAACCAGCATCTGCCAGGAGTTATAACAGGATCAGGAATTCTTACTTTACCTGGTGTGCTGATAAGAATTATGATACATACAGATTCGGAACTTCCAGAATTCTGGCTTTTCTACAATGTCAGAAACTTCCTTCATCTGGCCTCCCTCAAGGTTCACTTATCTGCCTTGTCAGTATGGTTTCTGAGACAAATTGCGTCTATACCTGACGTTCATACATTCACTCGGGGTGACTTACATATTCTGACTCCCTATGTCCCTCCAGTGGCTCCATGGGATCTGTCTGTTGTCCTGAATGCCCTGCAAGAGTCTCCATTTGAACCTCTTGAGTCGGTGGACCTTAAATGGCTCACGGCCAAGGTCTTGTTTTTACTTGCTATTGCCTCTGCTAGAAGGGTGTCAGACTTAGGTGCATTGTCCTGTCGTCCACCCTTTCTGATATTTCATTGTGACCAGGTAGTTCTTAGAACTCGCCCAGGTTATTTGCCTAAGGTGGTATCATCTTTTAACCTTGACCAAGAGATTGTGGTTCCGTCCTTTATCTCTTCTGATTTGTCCTCCAAAGAGCGGTCTTTGGATGTGGTAAGGGCTCTCCGTAAATATGTGGAGAGGACTGCCTCTATCAGGTTGTCAGATTCCCTTTTTGTCTTGTTTGGTTTTCACAAACGTGGCTGGCCTGCAAATAAGCAAACCTTGGCCAGATGGATTAGAATAGTGATTGCACAAGCTTATGTGTAGACTGGTCTCCCATATCCTGCTGCTATTAAAGCACATTCTACTCGGTCTACCTTCTTGGAAAGCTCGCCGTGGCGCATCCGCAGAACAATTGTGCAAGGTGGCTACATGGTCCTCAGTGAACATGTTTATTAGTTTCTATGCCTTTGATACTTCCACCTCCCAGTATACTTCCTTTGGATGCCGGGTTGTCATTCCCACTAAGGCATGTCCCCTCCCTTGGAGGAACTGCTTTAGGACATCCCCAATGTTTCCCTGTGGAAACCAATGTAACCTGCTGCAGGAAAGGAGAGTTATGGTAGACTTACCATTGTTAACTCTCTTTCTGCAAGGTACATAGGCTTCCACAGGGGCGCCCACCTTGACGCACCTAGCTTCTATGTGTTTGTATGGCATTGGCCGCTGGTCTCTTCTCCTGTCGTGAGAATGTGGTTCTATGTGACTAACATTTACCTACTTTTTACCTGCTCCTGCATTGGACTGGTTAACAAACTTAGCTCACAGTCCCTGGAAGGTGGGGTTATAGAAGAGGACCAATGCATCCTGGGACAGCCTAAATCTTTAGCCTGTTGGTGCCAATGGATCAAGATCCACTCTACACCCTGATGTTTCCCTGTGGAACCCAATGTACCTTGCAGAAAGAAAGTTAACAATGGTAAGTCTACCATAACTCTTCTTTTTCCTATGATCCCCTAGTGACAAAACACACTACTCCTTTTCCATGTGTGTGCCGATAGTGCTGTACCCGACTAAACATGTCACATAATGTGGAATGACACATGATACTATGGAATGACAGCTGTTTTATATACCATCCAAATACAGAAATGTAATTAAAACAGTTCATGTGTATGGTAGGGATTCCAATGCTTGGGATGCCAGCGGTCGGAAGACCAACAGTGGCATCCCAATTGTCAAGATCCTGACACCTTTTAGGATTGTATGCTAACACATCCCCCTAACACTAATCCTCCCTACTTGCAGCCTAACCTTAACCCTACCATACCTTCTTAATACCTAACCCTAACCACTCCTCAGCCTAACTCTAACCCCCTACCATAGCCTAACCCTAACCCTCCCTCTAATGCCTAAACCATAGGTTCTCAAACGTGGTCCTCAAGGCACCCCAATGGTCCAGGTTTTAAATGTATCCATGCTTGGCCACAGATGGCTTAATTAGCACTTCAGTCAATTCGATTTAACCATCTGTGCTGAGCCATGGATATAAATAAAACCTGGCCCGTTTTGGTGCCTTGAGGACCGCGTTTGAGAACCTCTGGCCTAAACCTATACTTCTTAACATCTAGTCCCCCGTGAAGTGCTCCCAAAAAGGGAATGTGGCTCATGGAGAGCATACATGTAAGCCATAACCACACTATGCATAGTATATACAGGTAGCAACAGGACTGCCATCAGAAATTGTGGGACCCGGGACTGACAAAATAGGCAGAGCAACTTGGGCAGTGAATAATGTAGGTGGAGCTACAATGGAGGTGGGGCATCAATTGATGCGTAGACTAGGGATGGCCATTGGTAAGCTGTCCATCGATGGTTACCATCAATGACACCATCGTCAATAACCATCGATGGCACATAAACCATCTATGGTGAACCATCAATGGTTTGCACCACTCGATGGCCACCACTGAAAGATGCTGGCTTGAACATGGGTCAAAAAATAATGGGGCGGGGCTTCGCGGATGTAGGGAACAGGAGTATGCTCCGTGTCCCGGCACCTTGCAAAAAAAAATAAGAAAATATCTGTTTATGCTGTGCCATCGATGGAGGGAAACCATCTGGTTCTCTCCTATCAATGGCAATAGCTTTCAACATCGGCCATAAACCATTCGGCCATAAACCATCAATGATTAGGAACCGATGGTCAATGGCCATCTCTAGCGTAGACCAATTGTCTTTTGGGCTGTGGGAGTGGCTGTTATTAAAACATGTCACTCTATCATATAAATCATATGATACCCTAGTCCTGCCTCAGCCACCACAGTATGATAAATAGCCTCATGGCAGCTACACCATTCACACATGCATATACTGCAACCAGCTCCCTCTCACACACATACATCCAGACCTGCTCCAGCCACCTCCTTCTCACACATACACCTCAGCCCTGTACCCCAGCTAACTCTCTCACACATATACTGTAGATACCATAGCCCTTCCTCACCTCTATATACAGTTTCATAAACCAAGGAGCAGTGAGGGATCTATTAACTGAAAAAAGGGGAACAGACCAGCAGCAAAGACAAACACAACTACTGTCTGTAACGCTTTGCAGCCTGAGCCCTGCACACACACTATTTGCACACAGACTATTGTTCCTGGCCAGCCCCGGGCCCCATTCTGCCCTACTCAGCAATTTTAAACATACCCCTCTACTTATATCTCACTCTGCTCCTCAGGAGCTGCAGCTCCTCTCTGCTTCACTGACATCATGCACCTCATACTATCAGGGCCGGCAATAGAAATCTTGGGGCCTGGTACAGTAATATCTCTGCGGGCCCCCTCAAAGAATAACATGATGGCGCATTATTTCCCAATGATCGTTCACCTCGGGCCTGATCTGTTTCCAACTGTAATTTTTACCTAATCACAAAGTCACAGCAAAAATATGCAGGTAACATTATATGCCATGCAGGAGTGGTAATAGTTCTTCCATATGTCAAAGTGTAGATTTGCGGATGTCTTGGGTGGATATGTAAGTACAGTAGCTTCAATACTGTATAAATGGGGATAATTCGCACTAATGTTCAGATGAGTGATATGATTTATGTGTGAGAAGTCCGGTGTCTAACCTCGTGCTCTAGAGGAGCAACCTAGCTACTGCACAATGGGTGGTAATTCCAAGTTGATCGCAGCAGGAAATTTGTTAGCAGTTGGGCAAAACCATGTGCACTGCAGGGGGGGGGGGGGGGGGGGGGCAGATATAACATGTGCAGAAAGAGTTAGATTTGGGTGGGTTATTTTGTTACTGTGCAGGGTAAATACTGGCTGCTTTATTTTTACACTGCAAATTAGATTGCAGATTGAACACACCACACCCAAATCTAACTCTCTCTGCACATGTTATATCTGCCCCCCTGCAGTGCACATGGTTTTGCCCAATTGCTAACAAACTTGCTGCTGCGATCAACTCAGAATTACCCCCAATGTGTAAGTGGGTATGGGATTCATGGTTGACAGTGTCTAGGTCAACACCTATTGGTCGACAGTGGCTAGATCGACAGTAGAAATAGGTCAACACAGTCATTAGGTCGACATGAAAAAGGTCGACACAAATTAGTGCACAGTGTCCCCTCGCATGGCTTGCTTCGCTTGCCATGCTTCGGGCAAGGTGACTCGTTCCGCTACCGCTGCGCTCGGCACAGGTTACCATTCCCAGTCGCAGTCCATGTGGATCGTAAAGTATGAAAAAGGAAAAAAAAGGAGAAAAAAAATGGAAAAATTCATGTTGACCTTTTTGCATGTCAACCTTGTTCATATCAACCTAATGGTCGCATCCACCTATTTCTGGTGTCAACCTATTCACTGTTGACCAATGTGTGTCGACCTAATGTGTGTCAACCTAAGTGGTGTCAACCCTGATAAAGCCTAATATTTATCTTATTTAAAACACTAAAAGGTTAAAGAACACAGTACGCAATTGGCGCACGAGGTACTGTATCGGGAGCGAGCCGCTCGAGCGACACAAACACTCGCGAGAATACGCTGTTGGTATCGGGCTATCAGCGTAGCGGACGCTCGAGACCACGAGGAGATCACGAGCGGCGCAGACGCTCACAAGATAACAATCAGTAGACCTTGAATGTAACACACAGAAAGGATATTCTTATACTGTAGACCTTGTACTGAAACACTGTAGCGATATAACGCTGCTTAACCTTGTTTACACTAAAGCTGTTTGAGCGATAGAGACGCTCCTATTACCCTCTGCAATATAATGAAGACTCGAATACCGGTCTAAGGGTCTAACGCCTTTTAAGGAAATGAATGAACGTTCAAAAAGTATAATACAGTACAAGTTATACACTACCAAAATAACATAGAATATCTAACCAAGTAATTACACATAACATACAATAAAGATACAATTACATTTAAAGGGGGAAGGAGAGAGAGAATGGCTTATAACATTAAATAAGAGACAATATGATTGCAGAGAAACTTACGCACAAAGGGAAACAATCGCATGCGCCTTCTGGATATCCAGCTCCCGATTATCAGCGATGAGAACCGTTGAAGAGAATAGAGAGCTGGCCCAGATCGGCATGTCCTTTTATACCCTACACACAATACAGTACAATGGTCCCTATATTCTTATTGTTCATTGGACACAGGAATTCGTCTTCGCATTATAACAAAAGGTCATAGGTTGATTCATACAGGTGGGCTGTGACTATTCCTAACTGCTCAGGTGGGTGGGAAACTAGGTTTCCCGCCGCATGGGTAATAAAGTGCAAATACAGTAAATGTTCATAAACTTCTTATGTCCATAACTATTCGCACGAGCGATTAATCCGCTTCAAACCAACACCGGAATATTGCTAATTAAATACTCTTCCGATGGATACTAAACACCACTGTATAACCCCTGTCTAACCCTTCGTATCAAACAAAGAGGGATCTCTTTGTCTATGAACATGCTACATTAACTAAACTTTCAGATTCTATCAAAGGGACCATAATCTACAAAATACATTATATGGTTAAAACATGTAACGATTGAGTCGCACGCTAGACGCATACAAACTCTACCGTAAATGCGCATACCGTGCACCCGCGGGTGCACGCAACAGCGAGTATGCGCACGCACGGGAGAGCTCATGCACGCGCAGCGGGGACACGCATGAGGTGCAGATATGGCAATGTGTAGCGTGATATTTTTCTGACTTTGACAACCCAGAGTCCGGATACCGTGTAAGTATACATATAACAACATTTAGGTAACAGAAGCGGCTATTGGTGACGGAATAGGGGTGAGAATGTTATTTTCATATACTACAGGATCCAATGCCCTGCACAGCAGTGTGGAGGGAGAGTGCAGGAATTGTATGCTGCAGGAGAAATGTGTGCTGCTGTGTGATAAAATGTAGACCTGCTATGAAGTGTTGGGTTGGGTATACGTGACCAGTTGTCAGAAGACCCCGGGTCACCATACAGACGCCGGTATCCCAGCTACGGAATGTCGGTGGGGGGGGCGATTGCAACAAGCCCCTTGCGGTCTTGATGTGATCGCCAAACTGTGGGCTCAGGGGCTCGCTGTACTCGCCACAAGTTATATTCCCATTCTATGGGTGTCAAGTGGGAATAGTCCCTGTTGGTCGGCATGCCCCGAAACGTCGGACTCTAAGATGTGTTGTTGAATAAATGTTTTTACCTTTAAAAGACGCCGAGTGCCGCTTGTTCCTTCCTCTGTGCTTCTATATATTATATATATTATATATACACATACACAGTTGACCATTTGTGTAAAGGCTATGTGTAACTCATTGTGTAGGGGACAGGTCAGTGCTGTGTAAACCATAAAGCCAGAATACATAATACATATGACATATCACTATTAATTCAAGTATCAATATCTGTTTTAAATTGAATATTACGTCATGGTCGTAATAGATAACAAATGGATTCCTTATGCGCTAACCCATAATTTATATTTTAATTTATCGATTTTTAACGTTTTAAATAATTGGATAATTCACCAATCCTAGGCAGCATCCCCAAGAAGTCCCTTGCCAATATGTGACTACACAAATCAGTATAAACAATAATTCTTGAGGAGTGCTCTGATGTAATAGTTTCTACCAATATGGATGTGAACTGTGGACACTCTATTAACACCTTATATATCACACCAAAAGATCATAAAAACTTTGTTTATTTCATAAAATGTATATAAAAGACTTTTTCAATAAAATTCTTTGTTCAATCTCAATTCAAGTATTAATTTGTATAGGGTATATACTCTTTCACTTTTGTTGATACAAAATTAGTACAATAAAATACTATGTTTCAACCAACGCGTCTGTAACGACTTCTTCAGAGGTGTCTTTAGGTGTGACAAAAGAAGAAGAAAAAAAGGAGAGAATATACATGAATATCATATTTACAGTATGTTTACCAAATCATTCCATGTACATCATTTTTAACATTAGTGTCCCAATTGGGAAACCATATACCATTATGAAAGATATCATATGTTCTGTATTTTATATTTAGGGGAGTATAAGACAATATATAACTATAATCCATAAACTTATACTGAGACATGTTTCATTACACGTCTATATATACCATACTTGGACATATGTTATAATATATTTTGATATACAAGAGAATTTTAAATAGTGTCCATTGATTGAAAGACTCCAAACCCCCAAAAATAATTAAAACCAATATACTTACTAATTATTAGACTAATGAGAGTTCATAGTAGTATTAGGAATGTTTCTCATTCTCGGATGGTGACACCATAGAAAATATTTATACCTGGTTCAAAAAATATATGTATATTTTCTATTTATTTATTTATTTATTTATTTATTTTTTGTATAATTAATTAGTGGTAGGGGGCGTGGTTTGGCCAGCAAGCTGAAAGGAAGGGTTATATGGCAGCTCCTGCTAGCCCTTCACAAATTTAGCATCTAGAGTAACCAAAACGGGTCTTTCATCGACCCCATAGCACCTAGTGGCTCTACCCTAGTCCACCTGATCGAGGGGTAACGACTGCGGAGCCGGGGGACCCTTTTAAGGGTCTCTGCGGGTTGCGGCCTACCCCTCCCTGTGAAGCCGGGGACTAAAGTGGAGATCCCCCCCCGGACCCGTTCTGACACTCGGCCGAGTGAAATACCCCTACTCAGAAGCCCGGAGACAGAACCTGCACGTACCCATATCAAGAGGCAGCGACAGGAGGAGGGGGAGACCGCGGGCCGTGAAGTCGTGAGCCCCTCGGACTTTCACTTGTGAGACGCGGCGGCACTGACGGAGGCCCTGAAAACCCGCGGACCGGACGGAGGCGACGGCTGGTAGGTTTTGATTAGCCTGCTAGTCCCTCGCCGTCCGGCGGCCCTGCGGCACCCACAGCGCCTCTCCCACTCGCTCGCTCAGCCAGGAAGGCGCGCATCATAGGCCCAACATCCGAGGCCTCCGCTCCCCACATCCGTGAGCCGGGGACTGCAGTTTGGAAGAGGCCCGGCCGTGAGTTCCGGGACCGGAACGAAGACACGGCGGGCCCCAAGCACGCACCCTCAAACACCTCCCCCATCCATAGGGCCCTCTCCACCTGTGGCAGGCCTATTAACAGGCCATATTAGCACTCACTATCTGGGGGCATTCATTTATTATTTATTACTATATTCCCCAAACAACACACAGCCCACTGAGGGGAATACACTCCTTGGAGACCCTGCACCATTTACCTCATCATATTCCACTGTGTCTGCTGAGTTCCTTGGAGGACCCTTATCGATCTACAGTTTTGATATTATACTTATTTTGATCAAGGAGCTTAATTCCTATTTTTAAGTGGCAGTGCCCTTTGAGATCTATATCTTGAGCTGGAGCTCCCCCTAGTGGCCTACTCATATACATAGTTATACATATGTCACTCAGGTCCCTTTATAACTCCCTGATAGAATCTGCAAAGGAAGCGGGTCGCTCTCTGGGAGCCGGCAATGTGGGCGCCTCATATCTATCTCCATATTACCGAAAAAACGGGATCTGATGCCCACTATGTGCCTGTTATTCTAACAACGATCACCGATTAATGGCGTGTTAGTGCCATTCCATTGGGAGTCACCATGCTATAGGCGCTTCACAGCGTACCAAGCAATGCCAAGTCCACACCTATGATATCTTCTACAATCAAGTATTCATCTACTCACTTCTAAGCATGGTTAGATCCGGGAAAAAGAAATGTAATACCGCACAACCTAAGGAGACCGCGTCCCAACCGGGAATGAGATCGTTCCTACAACCTACACCCGCAAGGCTATCCGGAAACCTCTCTCCCTCCAGCCCGTCTTCCTGTCATTCTGCTTCCTCTGCCTCCCCGTTAAGGATGGAGCAGCCTACCTCACACACTCACAGCGATACCGCTCTTCAAGATATCCTGCAATTTATGAAAACACTCCCGACTAAGCAAGATATCCAAGATACCATGCGAAGAGAACTGGCATCAATCAAACAAGATATCTCACAGCTCTCTGATAGAGTAAACACGCTGGAAGAGCACCGAGACTCCACCGATAACTTCTTGGGGTCCTTGACAGACGTTATCAAATCCCAGTCAGACGAGATCAGATCGCTACGGTCTCGTGTATTGGATTTGGATAACAGAGGTAGGAGGAATAATATCCGGGTGAGAGGTATTCCAGAAGAGATCCCCCAGACAGGTATAGTGGACGCCCTGACGACAATCTTCAATACAATTCTGGGCAAAGATCCAGCTGCCGCTATAACATTTGATAGAGCCCACCGCGCTCTAAAACCGAGGGGGCTTTCTACCGATCAACCCCGAGACGTCATATGTCGTCTGCATTATTTTTCCCAGAAGGAAGAAATCATGAATAAAGCACGTCATATTGATGACTTGGAATACAAAGGCGACCCTATTTCCATCTTTCAAGATCTGTCCTGGCACACCCTGCAACAAAGGAAGATTCTTCGCCCCCTGACGGACGAACTCCGCAAGCGACAGCTGAAATACAGATGGGGTTTTCCTTTCAGCTTACAGGTATCTTCTTCAGGCAAGATACACTCTCTCCATACCATATCTGACCTCCCCACTTTCTGCTCCGGTCTCGGTCTCCCGCCTTTAAAGGTCCCGGACTGGGACTTCACTCTCCCGGATCTACACCCACCACAGCCTTCGAAAGGGGGAGAGCCATGGCAAGTGATCGGTAGCTCTCAAAAGAAATCTTCAAAATCACTTCCTGCACGCCAGGATTCCCCCCCTACTTGAGGAAATGGATTTCCATTACTCTGCTGATTGAATTCTGCTGTTTTCTTGGGGAGGACTGAATAACCTGACTGTGAGGTACCGGGTGAGACACGTTACACGCGGCCTAGTGCCAATTCAACCTCGTTTTACTGTGTCCCCCTTTTCTCCCCCCCGGTCTCATTTTCAGTCCTAGAATTCAGAGACGGGACTTTATCAGAAGTTAGTTACTTGTTCCCACCGATTAATATTATTGGTTATTATAACATTTACCAAGTTAGTATTGTACTATTACGATGTTTATGCTAAAAATAGTGCCTGTAGGGGTGACTCCCTTACCCCGATCCCGCATACGGCCCTCGTGCCCCATGGAGATGCTGGTTAATATACCTACCTGCTTCTCCATTGCGGATGTTACTATGTTTATAATGTTCCTATTCTTTGCATCCTGCTCTTTTTTTCACTCTTTTTCTCCTCATTGTTTTTTCTTTTTCGTTGGTGACCTGTCCGAGTGCTACACTTCTTTGTGTTATGATACAATGTGATGTCTCTCCCAGGTGTACTTAAATTCACCTCGATCAATGCAAAAGGACTTAACACCCCCGAGAAAAGATCCCATTTACTTCGGACACTACGATCTGACAGAGTGGATGTAGCTCTGATTCAGGAGACACATTTTAAGATCTCTGCTCGAGGCCCTTCCTTAGTAAATCAAAGATATCCCCTTGCTTTTTATTCTAATAACCCTGAAAGTAAATCTAAAGGAGTCGCTATAATTTTTTCCAAAGCCCTCCAAGTGTCTAACATCTCGGTCCACAAACTTGTCCCAGGGAGGTTATTAGTGGTCCAATGCAATATATTTTCCCAGACATACACCCTCGTATCCCTTTACGCTCCTAATCAAGGGCAAATACCCTTTTTTCGATCCTTTCTTCCCCGACTTGAGGCCCTTGTGGTGGGCATAGTGGTTTTGGGAGGCGACCTAAACTGGTCCATGGACCCCTCCATCGACACTTCTCCACCAGCCCCTAAATTCTCTGAACACAAACATAGACAGGTTAGGAAGATTTTCCACGAATTTCAATTGGCCGACTCCTGGCGGGTCACACATCCCACTGACAGAGATTTCTCTTTTTTCTCACATCCACATCAGGTTTACTCACGCCTTGACTATATGTTCTTAAGCCATAGACACCTCCCCCTAATCGTAGATGCCTCTATTGGCTCCATCACGTGGTCGGACCATGCCCCAGTATCCTTGTCCCTATCGGCTCCCTCTCGAACCCCCGGTCCTTGGACCTGGCGCCTTAATGAATCGCTCTTATATGATACATATTGCAAATCAGAATTGGATAAGGCAATGTCCGACTACTTTGATATAAACGATACAGGAGAGGTGTCCGACATTACGATCTGGGAGGCCCACAAATGTGTTATACGGGGTAAATTGATCCAATTAGGCTCATTTGTGAAGAAAAACAGTCAGGCCTTGATCACTACATTATTACATAAAATTCATGCCTTAGAATCCCGTCACAAATCTTCCCTGACCCCACCAGATTTAATGGAGCTGTCTGCGGCCCGAGCACAACTCCGAACAACCCTTAATAACAAAACCCAAGCCTCCTTGCGTAGATGTAATAGTAAATACTATAAGTGGGGGAATAAACCAGGCAGGCTCTTAGCCCAGGCACTTAGATCCCAGAGATTGGCCTCCTTCATCCCTTCAATGAAAAATAACACGGGATCCACATGCTTTAAATCACCGGAGATAGCAGCATGCTTTAAAAATTACTATAATACTCTATATAACCTAGGTGATCCTTCCCAGGCCCATGACCCCCTTTCCAATATGTTAAGAGCCAGGAAATATCTAGCTGATGTGGCATTTCCTCAACTATCAAGGTCTGCTCGGAAAGCTTTAGATGCACCTTTCACCTTAACCGAGGTGGAACATGTTATTTCTTCCGCTCCCCTACGTAAAAGTCCGGGCCCAGACGGCTTCACAGCCACCTATTATAAGATATTTAAAGAAGTTCTTGCTCCTAAAATACTGCGGGCTTTTAACTCCATATCCGCCGAAACCCACTTCTCCAGACAATCACTTGAGGCCCATATCACGGTGATCCCTAAGCAAGGAAAGGACCCCTCAGTATGCTCCAGCTACAGGCCAATTTCCCTGCTTAATCTAGATCTCAAATTCTTCGCGAAGTTAATGGCTCTTAGACTAAATGAATTTCTCCCGTCGCTCGTCCATAACGACCAAGTGGGCTTCGTCCCCGGTCGTGAAGCTAAAGATAACACGACTAAACTTCTTAATCTCATCCATCTGGCCTCTAGCAGTAAGACATCCACTATACTGTTGTCTACAGATGCTGAAAAGGCCTTCGACAGGATAAATTGGGACTTCATGAGAGCAGTGCTGGAGCATATAGGGTTGGGCCCACGAGCCCTCCATAGAATACTGTCTTTGTATACACAACCATCAGCTAAAGTACGGGTTAACGGAACCCTCTCTGATAACTTTCTTATCAGTAATGGAACGAGACAGGGCTGCCCCTTATCCCCCCTGATGTTCGTCCTCTGTATTGAAGCTCTAGCCAGGGCGATTAGAGCAAATGACAAGATCAAGGGACTACAAGTAGGGGATATAGATTATAAACTTGCTTTATTTGCAGATGATCTGCTGACGACGGTCACAGACCCCACACTCTCGCTCCCCAACCTGATGAGCGAGTTGGACACCTTCAGCTCACTATCAGGCTTTAAAATCAACTCAGCCAAATCCTATGCCCTTCATATCTCAACCCCCCAGTCGGTCTTAACCGACCTGAAAGCCACATTTCCCTTTCAGTGGAGGGACTCCCACATCACATACCTGGGAGTTCAGCTATCTAGTGACCCCTCACGTCTATTGTCCTTGAACTTCCATCCTATTCTCCGGGCCATTAGAAATGACTATTGCAGATGGCAGTACAATAATCTCTCTTGGCTAGGTAGAATCAACGTAGTAAAGATGAACACGTTACCCAAACTGCTCTATCTCCTTCAGACCTTACCAATTCAGATCCCCGACTCCTGGTTCCAGACTGTGAGATCTCTGATCCAGCAATTTATTTGGCGTCGAAAGAGACCTAGAATCAAAGGATCAATCCTGACTCGACCACCCCAAAGGGGTGGATTCCTGTTACCAGATATTAAACGCTACTACCAAGCAATCCTCTTGAACAGGGTCTTGGATTGGACCAGGAGCCGGGAGATTAAACAATGGGTGGTCTTAGAGGGTTTATGCTTACAACTGTTCCCAGAAATCTTCCCTTTGCTCCCGACCTTGCCCAAACTACTACACCCTCACCCGACTATTTCTCCTACACTTTCTTTTTGGAAGGGGACACGACGCAGATCGTGCATCTCTTCTGTCTTTGGCCCCCTCACCTCCTTTTTGAGCAATCCGACCTTCCCACCTGGCCTCTCACTGGGGTACTATCAAAACTGGGCGTTAGAGGGACTCTTTAGAGTGGGGCAGTTAGTCCAACCATCTGGGGTTAAACAGTTCTCGGAGATACGAGAGAAATGGGAGATTCCACAGACAGACTTCTGGAAATTCCTGCAGGTCCGACACTTCCTACACACAGATAATGCATACCGTGAGGCTTCAAGAGAGCTGACCGCGTTTGAAAAAATGTGCGTGGCCACTATGAATCCCATACACACTGTCTCCACCCTGTACAAACTCCTACATGCGTCTGACTCCCTAACACCTCCCCATTTTACTAAAAAATGGGAGAGGGACCTAAACATCTCACTCTCAGACAAGGAATGGAACTCTATCTTTCTTAAAACCCATAAGAGCTCCATCTGTATCCAGGTTAGAGAAACGCAATATAAGATCCTGATGAGATGGTACAGACACCCCACTCTCTTACACGTCATTTCCCCATCTATCTCACCTACTTGTTGGAGATGTCATGGAGACCTAGGATCTCTATTACACATATGGTGGACCTGCCCACTTATTAAAAATTACTGGGACGACGTAATCTCAACCTCCGGTGCTATTTTACATAACTCCGTCCCATCTGACCCGGCCTTTTGGCTACTAAATAATTCCACTACCCCAATTTCTACCTACAAGTCATCTTTATTACGACACCTGGGCAATGCCGCATGAGCAGTAATCCCCACAATGTGGAAATCGATCAGCCCCCCCACAAGGTACACCTGGTTCTCCAGACTAGATTATTACATGAACATGGAAGATGTATTAATGAGCGCTGGGGACAGGCGTTCGGAATTTACTGCTATGTGGTGGCCTTGGATAGACTATAAGACATCCGAGTCGTATAAGACTTACATTTCCTCTGCAAAATAGAGTGGATGAGGGGAACCGCTTTCAGACACAATTACTAGGGGGTCCTGGACAAATATGCTCTACTCTTAACTCATTGCACATATCTTACTATCCTTTTCTCAACGTACTCGGTTCAGTCACCTCACTTCTTTGTTGTTTCTTTTTCTTTTTCCTGTTATTTACTTATGCTATATTAGGTTTCTTTAATTCAAAATGTTAATATGGACTATAACTGTATTGAGCATACGACTATCAATCTGTATACGCTCATGTTGTTACACCATTTTGCTACTGATTGTAACCCAGATATGTTTACAACATGTTATAAGTCTGTATTGTTTCAATAAAAACAGATTTACAAAAAAAAAAAAAAAATTAATTAGTGGTAATGGGCTTTCTATGTTAGAATATATACTTACTGAAAATAGAGAATTCTTTCATTTGGATTAATCAGTAGTATTTAGCATAATTTCTTTCTCATTAGCAATCCTATAATAAAAGATTTGTATATATATAATTATTTATTCTAATTCTTATTTTTATCAATAAATGAAATCAATACTTACTAATAACTCAAATTGACCTCAATAATCTTCCACGGGTTCCCACAGATTTTCTGTTTTTAATAGGAGTCAAAAAATATTTTTAGTAGGAGTCCAAAAATTCTAGAGACCTATCCAAGTATTATTTTATATTAATTGGTTTGAAAACCCAATGTATTACATTCATAGAAAGGGTTAGGTTATATGATATGCTTACCAGCAGCAGTTAGTCTCATCTGTATAATCTGGGATCTAATAGCAGAATGACTGATTGTCTCCAGGGATCTCTATTTAAACCCATTTGGAGATTACATCACTTCCTGTTTAATAATTACCTTAATCTTTTATTTGTCTCTCTTAAGGGGGGTACTCACGGAGCGATATTCTAAGCAATCTGACTAGATTGCTTAGAATATCGTCAGGATCGCTCCGTGTGTAGCCCCCTCGGCGATAGCGATGCGCGGCCCCGCACATCGCTATCGCCGCTGCTAGATTGGCCTGCATGCAGGCCAATCTAGCGGGTCGCTCACTTCACCCGCTGGGTGAAGTGAGCGGCCCCCCCGTCTCCCCCCGCATGCTCAGCACAGATCGCGCTGTGCTGAGCGGCAGGAGAGATGTGTGCTGAGCGGTTCGCTCAGCACGCATCTCTCCTTGATCGGCCCGTGAGTACTGGGCTTAACTCTTTCTTTTATGTCCTATAAACCATTCTGTCATCAAGATCTCTTGTTATACATCCTATTATATTAATAGTAGTAAATTCAATATGAATGACGTGATTAAACGGACTTAATAGTCCGTTCTGTGTTCCAGGAAGCAGGTCTCCGCTTCCTGGTAGCGTTCCAGACCTCGCTTTAGGCTACCAGCGTCATCTTGACGTAGTGACGTCAAGATGACGCTGGTAGCCTAAAGCGAGGTCTGGAACGCTACCAGGAAGTGGAGACCCGCTTCCTGGAACACAGAACGGACTGTTAAGTTTGGACTCTTAAGTACAATTAATATAATGGAATTATAATGTATATTGTATGACCTAGTGGGATAGGTAAGGCGTGTATGTATGGGTGTGTGTTTGAGGGGAATGTATCATCGTGCCATAATAAGTCTTAGTTCTACAAAAGCTTCAAGGTGTGCAAAGTATTCATTTAGTCCTTCTTATCCCATATTAAAGGTCTGTAGAGTTACCACCAAACATACTGAGCTTTTTACAAAAGGGGCATGTTTAGCTTATTAATAAATGGGCAAGCACGTTTACCCGATGATACATTTGGGGAGATGTATGTGTATGCCATTATGTGTTGATAATGTTCCTGCATCGGCTTTGTGTATTATTAACTGGGGATTACAGAAAAGAGGGTAAGACAACATATATATACATTCAGCGGGTACGTAAGGCCCATGGGTAAGACGTGGGTGTGCATCCAACCTATAAAGGATGTTTATGAAGTCCAAATCCAGGCATTGTTGAGATGACGATCAGTGGCGCAGAGAGGGGAAAGAAAACAGTGCATACAAATATTGGCATTTACATGGTATCCCTTATCTGCTCACCGCTTCCGCTTCAGGGTTATAGACTAGGTCTTCTACAGTACTGCTTCTCCTTAAGCTCATTAAATTTGTGCTAACATCTTCCAGTCTCTCACACCTACTTTTTCTCTGGTTTATCGTCCGAACACATTTTATCACCAAACCGATAATTATGATGACACCACAGAGACACAGGAGCAGCTTTTCTATGCTGGATGTGAGCAGGTCATTGTCTGATTGTTCCATATTATCTCCCAATTTCCTGGTTTCTGGGAATTGGTGAAATCTAAACATATCAAGGATTTATCTACATGGTACTGGTGGAGTCTTAGGCTAGGGGATCTAGATATATTATATTTCCTGTCCACCGTTCTCCCCCCATGTAACTTAAGTACCTCATCTAACGTTAATGGGTATGGCACTAATCCCAAATTACTCTGTCCTGGAGGTACTTGTGAGCACACCCAGCACTCTGTTTGGTTTAGAACCTTACCCACTAGTGAGTGGCAATCACTCAAGGGATGTCTGTCAAATTCTGCCTTATTGCTAGACTGACATCTTTGGATGCACTCATCTCCAATTATAGGGTCGCAATACTTTCAAATACAGTATTCCTCAGACAATTACCCCTCGCATTGTCTCCAAACTCCGTACTCTCCAGACCTCTTACTCACTCCTGCTTTGAGCAAAGTATCAGACTGTGCATAGGATTCTATCAAGTCATCGCCGTTTCCTGAAGAGCCTGTCCCAAGTCCACACTCAATTCTTTTCGAACCTTCGCAGAAATAAACAGTCCTGGGAAAATTAAAGGCAAAAAGGAAAAACAATAGTAAAATAAAAATGTTGATTTCCGACGATCTTCCATCTCTTAACCAAAAATCCTGTGTGACCACTTAATACGCTCGCGGGAAGGGGTAATGTCCACTGTTATCACCTCTCAGTTTTCCCGGAATAGGTTATCTAGTGATATCTCCTCCGTTTCACTTCTTTCCTGAGCTTCTTCCAGGTTACTGGCTTTCTTGCAATGCGACGAATGGACCCAAGTCTCTCTCTCTGCTACCTTCAATGAAATGGTGCTGGTCAACAAAACTTGGTACAGTCCCTCCCAATAGTCTATCAAACAACCTGAGCATAAAAACATTTTGAATCAACACCTAGTCCCCTGGTTCAATATCATGGCAGTTTGAACTTGGCATATCTGGAATCAATAGTTTTAAGTTTTTTGCTGTTCTCTCAAGTGCTTATTCATTTTTATGAGGTATTGAACTGTCACCTCATTATGGCATTTCAAATCGTCCTGAGGGTCTATCATCACAAGAGGTTGCCTTCCAAAAAAAAAAAATTCAAAAGGGTGATAAATTGAGAGGAGGCCTGGGATTTATCCTGATGCTATACAACACCAGTGGCAGCGCCTCTGGCCACAGTAGTCCAGTTTCAGTCATCACTTTGCTCAATTTGCTCTTGATAGTACTATTCACTCTCTCTCCACCTTGCACTGGCTATTAATCCCCAGGAGTTTGCTCATGTCCTGAAAGCCCTCCCCCGTGAAGTGTGTACCCCTATCACTTTCATTAATCCTAGGGATACCATGTCTACATACAAATTCTTGCACTATCTTCTTTGCAGTGAAGACAGCAGTGTTAGAGGCAGCTGGGAATGCCTCTACCCAATATCAATACAAACTATTTATTATTTATTTATTTATTTATTAATTAATAGTTTCTTATATAGCGCAGCAAATCCGTTGCGCTTTACAATTTGAAATAACAATAACAAAATGGGTGATAACAAACAGTCATAGAGGTAGGAAGGCCCTGCTCGCAAGCTTACAATCTATAGGGAAATAGGCATGTGTACATAAGGAAAGGTGCTATCTATTGCATAGAATGAGAAGACATGTGAGGATATGTGTGGACTGTACAGAGTGGATGCAATTCGATAGGAAGGTTTATGAACGTTATGTGGGCGGTTCTGGAATTTGGTATGCTTGCCTGAAGAGGTGAGTTTTCAGGGAACGCTTGAAGGTTTGGAGACTAGAGGAGAGTCTTATTGTGCGTGGTAGGGCATTCCACAGAGTGGGTGCAGCCCGATGAAAGTCCTGCAATCGTGAGTGGGAGCGAGTAATGAGTGTGGATGGGAGACGCAGGTCTTGTGAAGAGCGAAGAGGTCGGGTTGGGAGATATATTGAGATAAGCAAAGTGATGTACGTTGGTGTAGTTTGGTTAATGGCCTTGTGTGTGAGTAAAAGTATTTTATATTGAATGCGGTAGAGTACAGGTTACCAATGGAGGGACTGACAGAGTGGATCTGCAGACGATGAACGTCTAGCGAGGAAGATAAGCCTCGCCGCTGCATTCAGAATGGATTGTAGTGGTGAGAGTCTCGTTTTGGGAAGACCAGTTAGGAGACTATTGCAATAATCAATGCGGGAGATAATGAGAGCGTGGATTAGAGTTTTAGCAGTGTCTTATGTAAGGTATGGTCGTATTTTGGATATGTTTTTTAGATGCATGTAACATGATCTTGAGACAGATTGAATGTGGGGAACAAAGGACAGATCAGAGTCAAGGATGACACCTAGGCAGCGAGCTTGTGGGCTAGGGTGGATAGTCGAGTTTTCAACAGTGATAGAGATATCAGGTTGGTACCTACTATTGGCTGGTGGAAATATAATTAACTCTGTCTTTGAAATATTCAGTTTGAGGTGGCGAGATGTCATCCAGGATGAAATGGCAGAAAGGCATTCAGTGACACGGTCCAGTACAGATAGGGACAAGTCAGGTGAGGATAGGTAGATTTGAGTATCATCTGCGTACAGATGATACTGAAAACCAAAAGAGCTGATTAGTTTACCAAGAGATGAGGTATAGATAGAGAAAAGCAGAGGACCCAAGACTGAGCCTTGCGGTACTCCAAGTGAAAGAGGTAGCGAAGAGGAGGTAG
The DNA here is from genome assembly GCF_028390025.1 of Pseudophryne corroboree. Taxonomy (NCBI): domain Eukaryota; kingdom Metazoa; phylum Chordata; class Amphibia; order Anura; family Myobatrachidae; genus Pseudophryne; species Pseudophryne corroboree. Next base: position 358,759,136 of record NC_086448.1, on the reverse strand, counting down.
ATTCAGAGAAGCGAACACTGAAGGAGCGATTAGATAGGTAGGATAGGAACCAAGAAAGGGCTGTGTCTTTAAGACCTAGGGATTGTAATGTCTATATGAGAAGAGAGTGGTCTACAGTGTCAAATGCAGCAGATAGATCTAGAAGAATAAGTAGTGAGTAATGGCCTTTAGACTTCGTAGTGACCAAATCATTAACCACTTTAGTCAGTGCTGTCTCTGTGGAGTGTTGGGAACGGAAGCCTGACTGAAGTGGGTCCAATAAAGTGTATGAGTTAAGAAAGTGTGTGAGTCGAGTGTAGGCAAGTCTCTCAAGTAGCTTACAGAGACAAGGGAGCTGAGAGATAGGGCGGTAGTTTGAGAGAGCATTAGGGTCAGAATTTTGTTTCTTTAAAATGGGAGTAATCACTGCATGCTTGAAGAGTGAAGGAAAAATACCAGTAGAGAGAGAGATATTACATATGTTAGTTAAGGTAGGGATGAGCACCAGAGACAGAGCTTTACTTATTTGTGAGGGTAAAGGATCAAGAGGAGAGGTAGTGGAGAAGCAGGATGAGAAGAGTGATGATACTTCATCTTCATTTGTGGGATCAAATGAAGAAAGAGTGCCAGAGGGTTCAGGTAAAGAACGGAGCAGGTCACTGGCTGCCGAAGAGCATATTATTTAATTTCGGATCTTATCAATCTTCTCCTTGAAGTAGGAAGCAAGATCCTGTGCCTTGATAGTGGCTGGTGGGGTAGGTGAGGGAGGATTCAGAAGTGATTTAAATGTATTAAAGAGTTGTTTGGGGTTGGAGGCTTGAGCAGAGATAAGAGTTTGGAAATATGTTTGTTTGGCAGTGTCCAGGGCATTTTTATAAGAATGGTAGACAGTCTTATATGTGAGGAAGTCACTTGAAATACGAGATTTACGCCACTGACGTTCAAGTTTTCGTGTGAGTTTTTGTAGTTGTCTTGTTAATTTGGAGTGCCATGGTTGACATCTAGGCCTACGTGAAGTTTGATGGGTAGCTGGAGCCACTACATCAAGGGCTAGTTCTAAAGTCTCATTAAGGTGTGATACAGCCATCTCAGGAGAGGTGAATGCAGAAATAGGTGAAAGCAGTTGTTGGAGTGAAGTAGAAAGTTCTTGAAGATTAATTGTGTTAATATTTCTTCGGGTTTGAGGAAGATTGGAGGACTTCAGCAACACAGGGTTTGAATTAACGGAGGAGACCATGCAGGTGATAAGGTTGTGATCTGAGAGGGGGAAAGGAGTGTTAGTGAGTTCAGAGATGGAGCATAGTCTGGTGAATACTAGATCAAGGCAGTGGCCTTCCTGATGAGTAGAGGAGTCAGTCCATTGGGAGAGGCCAAGAGAGGAAGTTAGAGAGAGTAGTTTGGAGGCATGAGCAGCAGATTTTGGACAATCAATAGCAATATTGAAATCACCCATGATAATGGTGGAGATGTCAGAGGATAGGAAGTGAGGGGGCCAGGCAGAAAAATCTTCCAAAAATTGTTTTGGATGCCCAGGTGGGCGGTAGATAGCTGCAACACGCAGAGAGAAAGGAGAGTAAACCCTAATGGAATGTAATTCAAATGATGTAAATGTGAGTGATGGAACCTGTGGTAGAACAGTGTATGCAAAAGATTGGGAAAGTAAAAGTCCAACTCCTCCTCCTTTATGGTTTCTGGGTCTGGCGGTGTGTGTAAAGTGGAGTCCACCATGTGCCAGTGCTGCAGGGGAGGCTGTGTCAAATTTTGTGAGCCAGGTTTCTGTTATAGCCAGCAGATTGATGTTGTATGAAGAGGTCATGGATGGATGTTAAAATGTTACAAGCAGAGCGTGCATTCCATAAGTCACATTTTAGTGATCTGGAGAGTGATGGAAGACATGTGATGCTTATGAGGTTAGCTGGATTTCTATGTTGCTGTGAATCAGGTGAATGTGAGCGATGCAAGTGGCTGGGTCCTGGATTTGGTGAAATGTCACCAGCTATCAGAAGCAGAAGAGAGAGATAAATGGGAGTGTCAGAGGTTTGTGAAAGTTTTTTCATGGTGAGAGGTTGTAGATGTTATTGTCAATGAGTATAGGGAAGTGAAAAGCTCATGAGTGCTAATAAGAGGGGAGTGTAGAATTGATGGGGCAACATGTACAGAGGGCTGAGTTGCTGGGAGACTGAATGATGCAATGGTCTTTATGAATACTCCATGAAGAGCAATGCAGAAAATCAATTTGTGGAACATAGTTTGTTTGAGATTAAACCAGTGTTATCAGGGCTGAGAATGTATGGTTTCACTTGGTCAAGTTAAAAGTTCAGGTGCCTATTTACTGGTGTTGTTCCGCTGTATGTTAGCTGTGCATGATAGAGCAAAGTGACAAACAGGTATGTACAATCACATGTAAATCACAATGTAAATGGTTATATACAAAATTGGTTGCATTTTGTTCTTAGAGGTCATGAGGATTGTAGTTGGTAATTTATATACATACGCTGAAATGCACAGATGATTGGGAATGAAAGGAAGGGAGGATGGTTTTCTATTTTGTTGGTGGGATGTTTCCGTCTGTTTTCGTCCTGACAAACTAACACATATTTCAAATTTCTACAGGGTTTTAGCTGTATAAAGTCAATTTGTATTACTTGAAAAGGACCGTCTGTAGGAGGGATATGGGATGGCTCTGTTGGTACTGCCTTACCAATGTTCTTCATCAGGCAAGTAAGACATGACATGACTTTCCTGTTCACCTGAGAAGAGAATCCTGGTGCATTCCAGTAGGCTCTCACTAGTCTGCATATTCGTTCCTTGCCCAGGTGAGTCAGAATGTGTGCTGCTTCATCTAGGCTGGGGAGATATGCTTTGGCAGCCACTGGCTTACCTTGTCCATCTCTCCAGAGTCCGGATGACTCTTGACCATATACCTTCGCCTTCCAGACCACCTTTTCCTGTGGGGAACACAAATTTTGCATTTAAATTAATTTCTGGGTGTTCGAAGGCGGGTCCAGGTATACTGTACACCTCTATAGGAGAAGGCAAACGGATACTGGCTGTCAGGGTGAAGTGGGACAAAAAAGAAAACAGAACAGAGGTCAATTACAGTAAAGTTGGTAGAATGAGGAGGAATTTGCATTAGGATGACAGCTGGATTGGGCACTACTGGGAATTGGCTCTAAACTACTTTGTTTGATCCTCTTAAATCCTGCACTAGCCTGAAGCCCCTCCCCTCACTTTTCTTTACTGGAAAGATGAGACTATAGGCTGCACTGGCAGTTGGAGCAGTCTTTCAATTTCAGGATACACCCCTAATTCCACTTCAGGCTTCAGGGTGTACTGTGGTATTCTTGGAGCTGTCCTATCGTCTTTTAATTGTATTACTATGGGTGCTACATTCGCCATTAATCCAGCGTCCTGTCCATCTTTGGTCCAAAGGGAACCAGGTATTTGCGAGATAATTTCCTCTACCTGAGATGGATGTGAATCTTGAACATAACATATCTAGAACATAACAATGCAACATTAGTCTTTGGGGAGTGTCAAACATGTCCTGTACTTCTTGAGCGAAGTTTCCTGGGGTGTTAAAAAATACACCATCAGGGGTACAATAAATCACACATCCCATTTTACAAAGCAAATCTCCTCCCAGTAAGTTAGTAGGGGCCACTGCAACCAGAAGAAATGAGTGTTTGGTTGTCGTGGACCAATAGTAACCTCTGCTTGCTTAGTTAAAGGGTAATGTTGCACAGTTCCCATTACCCCCCATATCCAAAATAGTTTTCCCAGTCATTTCTTTGTACTTACATGTTCTAGTGCAGATTCCCTGAGGGCATCTACGGTTATCCCACGTCAGTTTGGTAAGGATGTCTGCACTCTTACTTGTAAACTTTCCTTTAGGCCATCCATAAGCACCGGGACAGCCACCTCCCTATGGTGCGCGTCATCTTTGATATCAGTCATTCTTGTGTATTTTGACATTGCTAGGAAACGTCTAGCAAAATAATCCACGGCCGCTTCATTGTCCTTTTGTTTTATGGAAAAAAATTTTTTTGCTCCAGTCCACTACTACTGGAAAGTATATTCCTAATTGGGTAGCTATGTGGGTCACATTTAATTGGTTGTCTGCATCCGATAAGGTCTTATCTTCCTCCAATTGACAATGTTTGATAAATTTCAAGCTATCAATGTAAGGAGGCAAACAGGACTTCAGTACTACCCGACAGTCTTTATTCGTGGGTACATGAGCATTGCCCAAGTCTCTGATGAATTTCTGACACCCGACTAAGGGGCAGATGTATTAACCTGGAGAAGGCATAAGGAATTGATAAACCAGTGATATGTGCAAGGTGATAAATGAACCAGCCAATCAGCTCCAATATGTAAATCAACAGTTCGGAGCTGATTGGCTGGTGCATTTATCACCTTGCACATATCACTGGTTTATCACTTCCTTATGCCTTCTCCAGGTTAATACATCTGCCCCTAAATCCTTTTTAGGATCTGGAAATTCAGTCATAATGGACCTTAATTCAGCTTTGGTCTATTGACAGTGCATGGCGATATTATTAATGGAATTACTCCTTCTCTGTTTGCTTTCATACTGGGGACAGCCAGAGTATGTATGAGGTACATTCCTGTCACTGCATTACTTACCGATTCGATTACAGGAAGTACTGTTTCAGTACTATAAACGGCCTCATACCATGTTCACTGATCTCAGCTGTCTCCTCATCCTTGGTGTTATACTTGCAGCATACCCCATTTCTCTCTGAGTTTCACCTTCATGCTGCCACAAATTTAAACAATTATTATGTCTTATCCTCAGTTTATGGGATTTTATAAGACATGTTCTATTTTTTTTACAGTATGTAATACCTCCGGGTCAAAACTACCAATAATAGGAAATTATGTTTCACCAATCTCATTCATACGTATTCATTCATTCATGAAAGCCAGTGTCTACCTACCATATTTCTGCATCATTATATATATCGCTGACCCTTTTGGCCTGATATCTCCAGCAAACCTGAACCTGAGTTGCAACAACGGCCATCCCACGTGAACCTTTAGTTCCCATTGCGACTTTCTGCAATCCTTAAAGGTTTCCCCGAGAAATGCCGGTGAGGGATTCCTGAGCTGCCCTCACACACTCCCTCCAACTGTAAACAACTAACAAGTAAGAAGTTAGTGTAACCAGCGGAGTAGCCTACGTCAGCCACTCGTTACTAGGATGCTGGAGATAGATTGTACGTTACAGTGTCTCACACCAGCGGAGCCTTTTGCACGACTGGTCTGATTCTTTTCACCTGCTTTCTTTACATAAATCACGTTTGTGTTCAACACGCAATGCGAATGACAGTGTCTCACACCAGCGGAGTGGTTTATATGACTGGTCTGGTTCTTTTGACCCAACACAATGCGGATTGACACACAGACGCGCGGTTCAGCTATAAAACACACAGGTACTTGTTATCTGTATGTCTTATGGCTATGGAGACGTTTGGTGAAGGTACGCCTCTCCTAACCCTGCCTATCAGTCCTTCGTATTGTCGCTAATCGTACCTGCTACGAATTGACCTCATCCATAGGCTATACACAAATCAATTTTAACATATGGTATAAAGTCTGTATGCCGCTGGGTCTTCTACCCTGGCGTCACCTCAGTATACGATTTTCCGGGGTCACTCCACACACACTTTACTTTCAACCCACACAAATTCACAATATTTTTCTGTACAGAAAAGAATAACTTCCCAAAACTGGTAATGTCCCAGAGGTTTTACTATACTCTAGCAAGATGTACACTAGTAATGGCCCCTTTCAGGTTGGATTGTTATATTGCACCCTATACACTTCGCACTTATATACTAATTTTCGCGTCCGGGTTCCGATTTCTCGCGACAATTTACACAATGCATTTCTTATACTTAACTCTATTACTACAACTACTTGCATACTTTTACTTAAACAACTTATATCTGTTAATACTCAATTTAAACCGTGTTTCCTATAGCGTGCTTCAGAGGCTTGAGCCGCAAAAGCGCTCCAAATATGACGTGACCACACAGTGTATTTTAGTACTAACCGAAGTGTACTTTAGCACTCGCCAAAGCGTACTTTAGCACTTGCCAAAGCATACCATAGCACTCGCCAAAGCATACTCTAGCGCTCACCAAAGCATACTTTAGCACTCACCAAGGATTACCTTAGTGCTTGCAAAAGCATACCTTAGCACTCACCAAGGACTACTTTAGCATTCAGCAAGGATTACCTTAGTGCTTGTAAAAGCATACCTTAGCGCTCCCTGCAGGCACCGAGGCCCTCATTCCGAGTTGATCGCAGCAGTTCATCGCATCGCAAAATGGCAAAAATCCGCCAACTGCGCATGCGCAAGAGCTAGACTGCGCGTGCGCAAAGGGAGCGATACGACGCTTGAGCAAAATTACTAACTGAAAACCTGCTCGTACTACACCACCGAAAACGGGGAGTGACGGAGGCGTGACAGAGGCACGGCTTCGCTATCTAACTAAATGGGCGTGAAAGTGAGCGGCTAGTGTGGGAGTATGCAACCAGCAGTAGGCGTGTTTTGAGCAGAAATGCGTATACGATGGTAAATGTACACAACAAATGTTTGCTATCCTGTTGCAGCCGAGGAGTAAGTCTGCAGTTACTCTGCACTTGCGAAGTACTGTTACAAGTGTGTCTGCCCTAATTAGCAATTATTATGCCAATGAATTCACCTGTTGTCCAATTACTGAGCAAACACTGCTCAGCCAAAATACTACAAACAGCAATTGTCTGGACACATAACATTTTTATTGTTAGCACCTACACATCTGACATGCTCCCAAATATTTTTTCCCCCCTAAATAAACATTGATGTTAAATGCATGTTGTAATTATTTAATAGTAGCAAATGCAATCACGTGTGAATAAACCAACTTATAAACTACATCAGCTAAATCTTATCGACATAGACATATTCCTTTGTACATACCAAATAACATGAATCACATAAAGCAGGCTACACTTAATGTTACTTAATAAAATGTATTTTAATTTTTTTGGGAATATGTGTCCATATCTAATATTAGGTAATGTTGCCCCTAGTAACCCCAGGTCCTATTTTAAAATTTTTAATTATATGCCCAGTTAAGTGTTGTGCAAGGCCTACCTGTTTACATTTTTAATATGCAATGTTTGTCTAAATATTCTGATTGTAACCCTTGTTCCACAAATGTCTATATGCCATGCATCTGTTTACATTACAAATGACACAACATATGATCATAAATGTCGAAAACTTTGTGACTTTGTGCAGCTGATTGTTATTGACAAATGTGGTGAGTACACAGATTGTAACAATTACTTTTCTATAAGTGTGTGTGTATGTGAGTGTGTGTGTGAGTGTGATCGTGAGTGTGTGATTTTGAGTGTGTTTGTGTGTGTGTATGTGAGTGTGTGTGAGTGTAATTGTGAGTGTATGTGTTGTTTTTCTTGTTCTTCCGCGGCTGCAAATTTCCACTATTGCGAACTGTACCCACTGTCCTTCACAGCAATGCACACATCAATAAAGTTTATTAGATAACACCATAAAATTACAACCAATCACATGCCACCACACACTATAAATATAAGCCCATATATGGAAAACGCCATTGGCACCATGAGCGCAGCTGCATTTAGCCACCGTGAGCTGCGCGTGTTGGTAGCGGTGATGGACCGCCGCGTAGGCCGCGCAGGCCCCTTTATCCCCAATAGGATAAAGCGCGAGGCCTACGCGGAGGTCCGCCGCATACTCCGCAGCCGCACCCGGACCACACGCTCCATTATCCAACTTGAAAGGCGCTGGAGCGACCTCCGCCATCGCACACCGGACCTGTTGGCAGAGCTCCGCCAACAAATCCCAACTAGACGTAGGCGCAGTAAGTTTCATATTACATTAAATAACACTGAGATTATTAGCAGAAACTTTTAATGCAAAACTTAAATATTTTTACTAAATTATATAGTGTGAAAATTGGCACACTGACAATGAACTATTGTAGAACAAACATGGCACAGTGTGTGTGGTTAGGGAAAGCAGTACTGACGGTGTAGCAAAGTGCTTCTGAAAAAGTGAATGTTGTACTGAGTTGCTACACAGGCTGTCAACTGAACCCAATAACTTGCTCTGTGGGGTAAATTTACTAAGGTGGGAGCTTTTTAGAACTGGTGATGTTGCCTATAGCAACCAATCAGATTAAATCTATTATCTTCTAGAAGCAGCTTAATAAATGTTACGTAGAATCTGATTGGTTGCTATGGGCAACATCACCAGTTCTAAAAAGCTCCCACCTGTGTCTTTAACATGGGACCGAACAGTGTAATAGAAAAATGCTGTTGTTATAATTTTTAAAGCCACAGCCTAAATATTACATATTCTAGGGCGAGCACAACAGCAAGCTGCTGCAGGAAGTCCGGACCAATCCCCTTCTCAGCCCCCCTCCCCTTCTGTCGCCCAATCCCCCTCTCCTTCCCAATCCCCTTCTCAGCCCCCCTCCCCTTCTGTCGCCCAATCCCCTTCTCCTTCCCAATCCCCTTCTCAGCCCCCCTCCCCTTCTGTTGCCCAATCCCCCTCTCCTTTCCAATCCCCTTCTCATCCCCCTCCCCTTCTGTCGCCCAATCCCCCTCTCCTTCCCAATCCCCTTCTCAGCCCCCCTCCCCTTCTGTCGCCCAATCCCCCTCTCCTTCCCAATCCCCTTCTCAGCCCCCTCCCCCTTCTGTCGCCCAATCCCCCTCTCCTTCCCAATCCCCTTCTCTGCCCCCCTCCCCCTCTCTTTACCAATACCCCTCTCTGTCCCCCTCCCCCTCTCTTTACCAATACCTCTCTCTGTCCCCCTCCCCCTCTGTAGGCCAAACCACCACTCCGCCCACCTCCCCCTCTTTTTCCCATTCCCCCTCTCTTGCCCCCTCCCCCTCTGTGGCCCAAACACCCTCTCTGCCCCCCTCCCCCTCTCTTTCCCATTCCCCCTCTCTGGCCCCCTCCCCCTCTGTGGCCCAAACACCCTCTCCGCCCCCCTCCCCCTCTCAATCAGACCCACCCTCTGTAAACAGCTCCCCATTCCATCCTCCTTCCCCAATCCCACCTCCTTCCCCATCCCTCCTCCTTCCCCAATCCATCCTCCTTCCCCAATCCACCCTCCTTCCCCCATCCACCCTCCTTCCCCCATCCACCCTCCTTCCCCCATCCACCCTCCTTCCCCACCCAGTGAATGGGCAGCAGAAGCCCCTGAGGATGTTGAGGGTGCTGTTCATGTGGCTGATGAGAGTAAGTTTTAACACATTTAAAATGTATTTGATACCTACTTAAACTTCAAAATCAAATACATGCAGTGTTGTACTGTGGCCAATCTTGGCCCAAGGAAAAATGTTTGTGTTCTTCATCATGGTATGGATGTGGCATTTACATTTGTGTGAGTATCATTAGATGTACAGTGTCTATGTCTGCAATGTTTAGGGTGTCCACTCTAGGTCGACACTCATTAGGTCGACAGGGTTGCCAGGACAATAGGGTTTATATGTGCTAGGTTGTCAGTGAAACAGTTAGACCTGAGTGGAGTTTAGTATGCTGTTGTTCTTTTACACTTGTGCCTGGGTATTCCTAATATTTGCACATTCAACTCGCATGCTTCAATTTGTTAGCCAGGCTAAGGACACAATGATTTGTGTTGTGAAAGTTACACTCAAAAAATTATTATTTTAATTAAAAAAAACATGTTTCACCTTATGTAGTAAGGCAGGCTTTCAGGGAGTGTGGGCATGCTAGGATATGTTTTCCTTCTGAAGATGTTGATATGCAGTGTGATGATGCAGGGCAAACACCAAAAAAGACAAGTCTGCTTCACTCCAGATGTGAATGAATCCCAGCATGGGGGTTACATTTACTAAGATGGGAGTTTTATTCAAGATGGGATGTTGCCCATAGCAAACAATCAGATTCAACTTCTCATTTATTTAGCACCTTCTAGAAGATATGTGGAATCTGATTGGTTGCTATGGGCAACGTCCCATCTTAAATAGAACCACCATCTTAGTAAATGTACATCATGGTGTGGTACACTTTTAAAATTTTAATTTAACAATAACAAACATTGCTGAGCATGCTTGTGTGTTGGTATGCTACTGTTTTAACATTCAAACATCCATGATGTAGTCCCTTTGCCATTAAAGTGTGCTTTGTGGCTTGCTTGTGAAATAGGTAATGTGAGTAAGTTTTTTATTTTTATTTTTGCTCTTCTTTTCAGATGGTGCAGTTGGAGATCCCACAAGCCTGCCTGGCATCCTTGCAAGCCTAAAGGCTAATTTGCAGGCCATGCTGGCCGATGTTGATCGGATGCAAAAAAAAAAAAAATTAATTTTTAATTTTCAAAATATTTGATATTTGATAAAAATAAACACAAACAAAAATATGTACAAAAATAAAAAATTGTTTATTACAGTTAAGCGGTTGTTGTGTTTTTTAATGCAATAAAGGAACAGCATACTGCCTAGCAGAAACTGGTTACCTTACAAAAAACACACATCAAACTTACGATTATTAATCTTATTATTTAAAAACAAACAAATTATGTCAGTTAGTAGCTTATTGTTTAGAAAAACATGTAAACACATATATTCACACACTACACCTCCACACAAAAATATGCTATTTAACATTAGGCCAGGCACAGTTTACACAGCTATTTCACTTATTTATAAACAAACATGGTAATGGCCAATTATGCCTACAAAGTGTTCTGTAGGTATTCTTTGAAGACTTAATTGGTCATGAACACAATCATTCATTACACTAATTAGATTCGTAATTGAGGAAGGCTTGTTGAGTTTGAATTGAAAGGTGTAATATAACTTGAAAAAAACCCCATTGCTGTGCGTTTTTCAGCAAAAGCGTGTGCAATTTTAAGAGGAATGTGTAAATCTACGAGAAGTTAGGATTTTTACGATGAGGTTTGTGAAATTGCGATGGGTTCGCATTAGTGCGATGTCATTTGGAATACGCCTACTTTGTGTAATACTGCGTACGAAATAGCAAAAATACATTGGGGCGGTTATTCGCTATTGTGCAACGTGTTCGCAAAATTGCGAATATGTTGTGCGAACGAAAAAAATAGCGAACAACTCGGATTCACCCCCCGAGTGTCTTATTGTGAAAACACTCGCTGTTTGCAGATGAACATCTGCTCAGCTGCGTGTTAACTGTGACCAAGTTTTTATTACAGGCTTATGATTTTACTATAGGAGAATATGCGCACGGTTTTAAATTTTTAGTAAACAAACAATCCAATTTGAATTAAGCCCTAAATGATTTGCATAAACCTGTGGCAACCATACAGCAACCCACCAAAGAGAGAAGACAATAGTAGATATTTAACACAGATAATACAGTAAAACTTATTAATTGCACCCAGTACAGATAAGGAAATAAATGTTCCTTATCGTCCCTGGATTCACTTTAGTACTTTGCAGACTTACACAAAACAACAGACATAGGTGGTCATTCCGAGTTGTTCGCTCGTTGCCGATTTTCGCTATGCTGCGATTTGTTGCAAAATGCGCATTCGCGCAAGGCACGCAGGGTGCATGCGCTTAGTTATTTAACTAAAAACTTAGTAGATTTGCTGTGGATCCTGCGGCGCTTTTCAGTCGCTCTGCTGATCGGTGAGCGATTGACATGAAAGGGGCGTTTCTGGGTGGTAACTGAGCGTTTTCCGGGAGTGTGCTAAAAAACGCAGGCGTGTCAGGAAAAAACGCGGGAGTATCTGGAGAAATGGGGGAGTGGCTGGCCGAACGCAGGGCGTGTTTGTGACGTAAAACCAGGAACTAAACGGACTGAGCTGATCGCAATCTGTGAGTAAGTCTGGAGCTACTCAGAAACTGCAAAGAATTATTTATTAGCAGTTCTGCTAATCTTTCGTTCGCTATTCTGCTAAGCTAAGATACACTCCCAGAGGGCGGCGGCCTAGCGTGTGCAATGCTGCTAAAAGCAGCTAGCGAGCGAACAACTCGGAATGAGGGCCCAGGTTTGTCAGCACTGGATGGAAAAAGAGAAAAAAAAAAACCATTTTGTTTACCATAAATGACACGTCCCCCACCCTTTGGTGACAAACCAAAGTCTTCCGCTGTTTCTGCGCAAAATCAGCAAAATATAAAGCCACGGACAGAGCCCCCAAACTGTAAAAGTTGACAATATTTAAAAACCAGCGCAATTGTTAATGTAACCATATGCAATTCTGATGAGTAGAAGTGCGCCACTATACCTTAAATGAACACGTTACAAGTGTACTGCGCTCCAACCCGCAAAACATTTAATAAAGAGAAAAGGGAAAAACAGGTACAGAATGCAGTAACGATTGATCAAACAATAAAAACAAATATGCAGAGAAATGCAAGTACAGTATAACACTAATAGGGCTTACAGGTAACAGACCAAATACATATGCTGTGCCACTGGATTCCAGGCCTCAGTCATCTAGCAAGATGACCTCTGAGAAAAGGTGACTGAAACCTGGGCCAGGTGCATGTCCTTTTATACAATGTTCCAAAAACAGTACAATGCAAGAGCTTCTTTCATTGGTCCAGGGCCGGGACATATTCAGTACATCGTGGGTCATTGGTCAGTTCGAACACTGGGCGATATCTAATCTTGGGATGTGGTTACAGCTGTTTACCTCTGGGCTCCTGTCTAAAGACCAGTTCAAACCGACCACAGTATAATACAAGAATATTCATGAATCCGGTATCGCTAATAACTTGTTGCCGCAATAAGTGACAATATCCTCGCAACCACCGGATTATTACATATGTGACCCTGAACAATTTGATCCCACACACGGTGTCCTTATGCAGTCCATTCTCTGATCCCGGCGGGGAGGGGCGGGTGCAGCAAGCCCCTTGCGGGCTCGGTGGCGACCTGCGGTCACCACGGGTTCTATTCCCACTCTATGGGTGTCGTGGACACCCACGAGTGGAAATAGTCCCTGTTGGTCGGCATGCAGACCATCGGGATAGTGACCCGTCGGGCTGGTGGAGGAGGTCATGTGACTGTCGGTCAGCTGACCGGCGGTTACACATGAACACCACCCCTGTACTACACGTATGGCTGGATATGTAATGAAACAACACATATATATATATATATATATATATTGTGACAAGAACACTGGGATAGTGTTTGAGGGCAGGTATATTTGTCCCAGGTTCTTGTCTTACATGTTTTAGAAAATGTTAACTTCTAGGAAAAATGCTTTTTGTTTTGTCTGAACCTTTTCAGTTTGCTGTAAAAGCTGGGTAAAGGCTCTGAGAGAGAGATAAGGCGAGTTCTAGACATTGGGCCCAGTTCGGGTCTTTGGCCTCACAGAGGGCTAATCAGGGTTTCAGCTGTGTAAGAGTGATATAGTGCTTCTAACCTGATTAGTATGGGCAGACTGCCTGGGAAGGCTGCAGGACCTGTGTGTGAGAGACACGCTTTCTGATGCAAGTAAGCTATACAGTATGTACTGAAGAACTCTGTGTTTTGTTTAGTGACAGTTAGGAACATCTTATGTTTAGTTAGTGCCGGACAGGCAAGGTATTTTTATTTTGGGGTTTGTTTTATTTTCTGTTTCAATAAAACTGGCCGGGGTCAGTTGTACCAGAAACTGGACTTGTGTTGTTCCTCAGCTGCTGCGTGCTGCCATATTCCCCAGGAAAAGGCACCTTGCACCCCTACAGTGTTACAACTTGGTGGAGAATGCGAGCAGGCCGTTCTGCGCATAAGTGAAAGCAGCAGCTTTGTGAGGCCTGCAGAAAACGGTGGTTTATGCAGATACAGCCCAGTGTGAAGTTACTGAGACTCACCCCTGAGGGTTTGATAAATGTCCTGGGTGAAAGCAGCTGCAAAGCCGCCTGAAAAATCTGTTGACATGGAGGATCTGCTTAAAGCCTTGCTGCAAGCTACAGCGGCTCAGCAGGAGGCCAACCGACAGCAGCAGGTGGCAATGGAGGAAAATTGGAGACTACAGCAGGAGGCCAACAGACAGCAGCAGGTGGCAATGGAGGAAAATAAGAGACAACAGCAGGCAGTTGTTGATGAACTTTACAGGCAACAGCGTCAGGATAGAGAGGCCTTAGCAGAAGTGGTGCAGAGACTTGCAGCTCGGGTTGGAGATGTGGCCGTCAGTGCTCCAACCAGCTCTAGTTCTATACGAGCCAGTCACTTCCTGCAGAAAATGACAGAGGCTGATGATGTGGAGGCCTATCTGACCACGTTTGAAAGGACTGCCGAGCGTGAGAACTGGCCGAAAGCACAGTGGGCCAGTCTGCTGGCACCTTTCCTGTCAGGTGAGCCCCAAAAAGCTTACTTTGATTTAAGCCCTGCTGAGGCTCGGGACTATGATAAACTAAAGACTGAGATCCTGACCCGCCTGGGAGTCACGCTGTCAGTACGAGCACAACGGGTGCACCGTTGGCTGTACGCCATGGAGAAGCCTCCGCGCTCCCAGATGCACGACCTTATTCAGCTAACAAAAAAATGGCTACAGCCAGAGACATTAACTGGTCCCCAGATGGTGGAAAGAGTCGTCATGGACCGCTACTTGAGATCTTTGCCCATGGTCCTGCGCAAGTGGGTGAGCCATGGAAACCCGGGTACTGCTGACCAATTAGTGGACATGGTAGAGAGGTATTTGGCAGCAGAGGAACTACTGATGACCACCCAGCAACCCATAGATCCTCGACAGCGCCCTTCAGTAAAGACTGGTAAGACTGTTCCGTGGGAAAACGTTGCTGGGCGGTTAAGAGAACGCAAGGCTGGAGAGACTGTAAACACTGGCCCTGGAAACAGGCCAATGGGGCTAGAACGGTCTATGCTGCCCAAATGGGTTGATAATCGTGTGGTTAAATGTTTTAGGTGTGGTATGCCAGGTCATGTTATTGCCAATTGCCCAGTCACGCAAGAACCCATGCAATGTGATGCTGCCTTTGAATGTCTCAGAATGTCTTTCTTTGCTAGGTTAGCCTGTACTGTGGTACCTTCACCTGAGCTGGAAAAACAAATGTGTGATGTGTTCTTAGAAGGTAACCGGGTAGAGGCCTTGCTAGATTCAGGAAGTTTAGTTACCCTCGTGAAAGCTGGGTTAGTGAACCCCTTAAAGGTCCAGCAAATACCTATTGGGGTAACTTGCATACATGGGGATACCCAACATTATGCCACTGCTGAGGTGAATATAGAAACTTGTTGTGGGTCAGCAATGGTTAAAGTGGGACTGGTCCCTACCTTGGTGCATGAGGCCATAATAGGGAGGGATTTTCCTCATTTTTGGAAACTGTGGGAATCATGGTTATCAACAGATGTGAGAAGTAAAAAGCCAGTTGATAATACCGGTGATTTTATGGATGTACGTGGGTCTTCGGAACTTTCTGGCCCTTTGCCTTTTGCTAGTTTGGCTGGGGAAGTGACAGATGGGGAGTCCAGTGAGGACCCTCTTGCCGGGAACAGAGACATAGTAGTTAGAACTGAAAGCGTGCCTGACCTGGAGGTAAAGAAGGATCTGTTTGCGTCTGAACAGTTAAAGGATCCTACCTTAATAAAGGCTAGAGAGAATGTTAAGATTGTTAATGGGGAACCTGTGGTACCAGGTGACAGGGTTACGTATCCCCACATGGCCATCTGTAATGAGCTCTTGTACCACATTGTCAAAAGGGGTGAGGATGTGGTGGAACAGCTGGTAGTTCCCCAGCCTTATCGGAGAACGGTACTAGATTTAGCTCATAGTCACGTTACCGCAGGACATTTAGGGGCAGAAAAAACCAATGAAAGAGTTTTACAAAGGTTCTTTTGGCCAGGGGTTTATAAAGAAGTGTCTGAATATTGTTCTTCCTGTCCTGAATGCCAGTATCATGCCCCTAGACCCCATTTCAGGAGCCCACTAGTTCCCATGCCTATTATAGAGGTCCCGTTTGACAGAATAGCCATGGATCTCGTGGGGCCCTTGTTAAAGTCTGCTCGGGGCCATCAGTATATCCTGGTAATTATGGACTATGCCACTCGATATCCTGAGGCTGTCCCTTTACGCACTATCACAACCAAGGCGATAGCTAGGGAGCTGGTGCAGGTATTTAGTAGAGTGGGAATACCAAAAGAAATTTTGACTGACCAAGGTACTCCATTTATGTCAAGGATCATGAAAGAATTGTGCAAGTTATTTAAGGTCACTCACCTCAGGACGTCCATCTACCATCCCCAAACTGACGGGTTGGTGGAAAGGTTTAATAAAACATTAAACAGTATGTTAAAAAAGGTTGTTGAGAGAGATGGGAAAAACTGGGATTGTTTGTTGCCCTACTTGTTAATGGCCATCAGAGAAGTTCCTCAGTCCTCTACGGGGTTTTCTCCATTTGATTTGTTGTATGGTAGACACCCCAGAGGGCTGTTGGATGTTGCCAAAGAGACGTGGGAAGGACAGCCCACTCCTTATAGAAGCGTTATTGAGCATGTAACACAAATGCAGGATAGGATTGCAGCCGTGGTACCTGTTGTTAGAGAGCACATGGAACAGGCCCAAAGTGCTCAACAGAGGGTCTATAACCGGAGTGCCAAGATACGGGAATTTGCTCCTGGAGATAGAGTTCTTGTTTTGGTACCCACTGTGGAAAGCAAATTCCTAGCTAAATGGCAGGGTCCATTTGAGATTAGGGAAAAAGTGAATGAGGTTAATTACAAAGTATACCAGCCGGGAAAGAGAAAACCCGAACAGACCTACCATGTTAACTTAATCAAACCCTGGAAAGATAGGTTGTCTCTGTCAGCGGAGCCTTGCCCTTCGGTGTCTTCACCCCGGTTGCTTCCCGCAGTGAAGGTGTCAGAGACATTATCAGCTGATCAGAACAATCAGGTTAAAGAATTTCTCATCCAAAATAGGGAGGTATTTTCAGAGCTGCCTGGCCGAACGACCATAATAAAACATGACATTGTCACAGAACCAGGGGTCAGGGTTCATTTAAAGCCATATAGGATTCCTGAAGCTCAGCGAGAAGCTATTTCTAAGGAAGTTAAAACCATGTTAGAACTTGGAGTCATAGAGGAGTCTAACAGTGAGTGGTCCAGTCCCATAGTGCTCATCCCGAAGCCCGACGGTAGCATACGCTTCTGTAATGACTTTCGTAAGTTAAATGAGGTGTCCAAGTTTGACGCATACCCCATGCCCCGTGTGGATGAGCTTGTAGAAAGGCTGGGAACAGCCAGGTTTCTCACCACATTGGACCTGACCAAAGGTTACTGGCAAATACCTTTATCTGATAGCGCCAAAGAAAAAACAGCCTTTTCGGTTCCGGAGGGGCTGTACCAGTATAAGATGTTACCCTTTGGGTTGCATGGGGCTCCAGCAACCTTTCAACGGGCGATGGATAAAATTTTGAGGCCCCATAGAAAATATGCAGCTGCCTATTTGGATGATGTGGTAATTCACAGTACAGACTGGGGGTCACATTTGGTTAAAGTACAAGCAGTACTGGACTCAATCAGAGAGGCAGGGTTAACTGCTAACCCAAAGAAGTGCTGCCTCGCAATGGAGGAGGTCAAATACTTGGGCTTCACCATAGGCAGAGGTCTGATTAGGCCCCAATTGAATAAAGTTGATGCTATTCAAAACTGGCCTCGTCCAGTGAATAAAAAACAGGTAAGGGCTTTTTTGGGAATTACTGGGTACTATAGACGGTTTATTCCTAATTTTGCGACCACAGCGGTGCCGTTGTCAGACCTTACCAAAGGGAAGCAGTCAAATGTGGTGAAATGGAACCCTGATGCAGAAAAGGCGTTCCAAGCGTTAAAAGTGGCTTTGTGTTCACAACCGGTGTTGATAACACCAGATTTTTCAAAAGAATTTGTGGTACAGACAGATGCCTCAGAGGTAGGGATAGGTGCTGTGCTGTCCCAAACCAGAGATGGGGACGAACACCCTATCATTTATTTGAGTAGGAAACTCAATGAGCATGAAAAAAGGTATGCCATTGTGGAAAAGGAGGCTTTGGCCATTAAGTGGGCACTAGATACCTTGAGATATTACCTCTTGGGTAGACAATTCAGACTAGTGACAGACCATGCCCCTTTAAAATGGATGTATGTAAATAGAGGCAGGAATGCTCGTGTAACTAGATGGTTTCTAGCGTTGCAGGACTTTAAGTTTACTGTCGAACATAGACCGGGAACACAATTGGCCAACGCAGATGCATTGTCTCGCATCTTCTGTTTGGGGGCTACAAGTGTTCCGGCCCCTAGGTCGAAACAGGGGAGGGGGATATGTGACAAGAACACTGGGATAGTGTTTGAGGGCAGGTATATTTGTCCCAGGTTCTTGTCTTACATGTTTTAGAAAATGTTAACTTCTAGGAAAAATGCTTTTTGTTTTGTCTGAACCTTTTCAGTTTGCTGTAAAAGCTGGGTAAAGGCTCTGAGAGAGAGATAAGGCGAGTTCTAGACATTGGGCCCAGTTCGGGTCTTTGGCCTCACAGAGGGCTAATCAGGGTTTCAGCTGTGTAAGAGTGATATAGTGCTTCTAACCTGATTAGTATGGGCAGACTGCCTGGGAAGGCTGCAGGATCTGTGTGTGAGAGACACGCTTTCTGATGCAAGTAAGCTATACAGTATGTACTGAAGAACTCTGTGTTTTGTTTAGTGACAGTTAGGAACATCTTATGTTTAGTTAGTGCCGGACAGGCAAGGTATTTTTATTTTGGGGTTTGTTTTATTTTCTGTTTCAATAAAACTGGCCGGGGTCAGTTGTACCAGAAACTGGACTTGTGTTGTTCCTCAGCTGCTGCGTGCTGCCATATTCCCCAGGAAAAGGCACCTTGCACCCCTACAGTGTTACAATATATATATATATATATAGTAGGTGGCCATGGGCTACATGCACCCCACCCTATGAGTGGTGACTGCAGACATTGCACCCCGCTTCCGGGGTGGTGAGTGCTGTGGTTTTATATTTGCTTGCAAACGCTTGTGCAGCCCTGCTATGCTAAAAAAGTTTCCTGCAAAACAAGACCAGCCCTGGACATACTTACCTTGTGCGACCGATCCAGCGATGATGGGCACGGCTTTGACGTCAGACATCCGCACTCTGTTCGCCTGGACACGCCTGCGTTTTCCTTACCAATCCACGAAAATGGCTCCAAACGGTGAGTTGCCGCCCTGGAACGCCTTCCTGCAGTCAATCTTCTTGCGGTCGCCACTCCGACCACTTTCTTCATAGTCAGCATCGTTGCCTGGTGATGGCCATTGCCGGGCAATGACGTGCGTGCGCATTACGTTCCCTGCGCATGCGCAGTAGTGACCCAGTCGCAGCTGTGCGAATGAAAGCACACTGCGATCGGGTCGGAATGACCCCCAATGACAGCACGGAATTAATGGGATCATCCCCAAGCCTCAATTGTTCATGGTAACAATTGAGGCAAACAATGGTATTTACACATTCAATCAGTCAAAGGTCTATCTTCCATGGACACAATGCCTGTTTGGACAAAACCATCTGATATGTTTAGGACACTATTTGATAAATATTGCTGGATGTAACACATTTGAGTGTATGTAACAAATATTTGCTATTGTGTTACAGTATGATATTTATTAACAAATGCGTATTCTACCATATCATAGATGCATCCATTAGTAAATGCCATAGTGTATTCTAAATATCGAAATATGCAATTAGACTTTGACAGTGACTATGTACTAAGTCTAGTGGGGGTAGTATCTGGAGTTGTATTGTATTAAGCAAACCTGCTGCTCTGTGATTCTATACTTTGTAGTGTCTTATGCACCCTACACACTTGCCATTGTGCGGCCGATATGAATGATCTCGTTCAGTAATGAACGAGAAATCATTCATATCGCTCAGTGGGCCTAATTCAGACCTGATCGTAGATGTGCTAAATTTAGCACATCTACGATCAGTTACTCAGACATGCGGGGGGATGCCCAGCACAAGGCTAGTCCGCCCCGCATGTCATGCCCAACCCCCCCTGCACAAATACAAAAGCATCGCACAGCGGCGATGCTTTTGCACTGGAAGAGTAGCTTCCAGCCAGCGCAGCTCCTGCATGCTTGCAGGAGCTACTCGTCGATGTGAGGGTTGCAGTGACTGCGTGTGACATCACGCAGCTGCAGCGGCCCACCATCCCCAACAGTCCAGGCATGCTTGTGTTGCCCGGACCGCGCCCCCTAAACAGCAGCCAAATGCCGCTGGCCCGCCCCCTCCCGCCCAGCAACCGCGTCTGCCTGTCAATCAGGCAGAGGCGATCGTAGGGCTAAGACAGCCGTCGGCTGTCTGGCATGTGCCGGCGCACTGTGGCGCCGGCGAAGTTCAAACCTGATCGCTGCTGTGTGAAAATGCACAGAATGCGATCAGGTTTGAATTAGCCCCAGTGTGTATGCACCAACTATGAACGATGCGGTCGTTCATCGTTGGTTTTCCGTCGTTTTTCAATACAAGCCAATTTGGACGATATCGAGATCGATCATCGTCCAAATTGCTGCCGTCACCCAGTGTGTAGGGTGTATCACACGTCACCCAGTGTGTAGGGTGTATTACACATAAACTGCAAAGTGAGATATGTGCAGACTGTGTGCAGTGTTTTGTATATGGACTGCAGACATCAATATTGCGGACCGGGTAGAAAGATTGTTGGGAGGGGCCGGGAACGACCCAGCGGTCTTGGTGCACATTGGCACCAACGACAAAGTTAGTGGTAGGTGGGATGTCCTTAAGAAAGATTGTAGGGACCTAGGACAAAAATTAAAGGCAAGGACATCTAAGGTAATATTCTCTGAAATATTACCTGTGCCACGCGATAGTCCAGGAAGGCAGAGAGAGATTAGGGAGGTAAATGTGTGGCTTAGAGACTGATGTAGGAAGGAGGGGTTTGTGTTTTTAGAACACTGGGCGGACTTCTCAGTCAGGTGCCATCTTTTTGGTCACAATGGCTTGCACCTGAATGAGGAGGGGGCAGCGGTGCTGGGGGGAAGGATGGTTAGAAGGTTGGAGGAGATTTTAAACTAGGTGCCTGGGGAGAGAGATTAGAAAGAATTAGTGGGACAACTATAGAGCGAAGAATAGTGGGATGGAGAAAGTATAATGGGGGTGGAGAGGAGGGAAAGAGAAAAATAGTCAGCAATGGTAATTTAAGGGAAACCCAGGTTCCCAAGGAAATGTTATGTATAACAAAACTTGCGGATCAGGGAATTAATAAACTTAAGTGTATGATTGCAAATGCGAGAAGCCTGTCAAGTAAAATGGGGGAATTAGAGGCAATTGCACTTATCGACCATTATGACATAATAGGCATTACTGAGACATGGTGGGACGATTCTCATGACTGGGCAGTAAATATTGAGGGATACTCTCTCTTCAGGAGAGATAGGACTAATAAAAAGGGAGGGGTGTTTGTTTCTATGTTTAACCTTTCTTAAAACCATATTTAAAGGAGGTCATTTATGAGGGGATTGGCGATAACGTAGAGTCATTATAGGTTGAGATTGAGTGGGGGTAAAGATACAAAAAAACTTTCAATAGGGACATGCTATAAACTGCCAGATATTAGTGTGGCTGATGAATTACAACTCTTGCAGCAAATTGAAAAAGCTGCAGGTATGGGGGACGTCATTATTGTTGGGGACTTTAATTATCCGGACATAAACTGCTACACCGAAACAGCAAATACAGCTAGGGGTCAGGTTCTTAAACATGCTAAAAGATCATTACTTGTCCCAGGTAATTGAGGAACCAACTAGGCAAGGGGCTATACTGGACCTAGTACTAAATAATAATGAGGAAATAATAACAAATACTAAAGTAGGGGAGACCCTAGGAAATAGCAATCACAATATGATCACATTCGATGTCCGCTTTCAAAAACAACAATATAAAGGTTTAACTAAGACTTAACTTTAGGAAAGCTAATTTCACATTGCTGAGACAAGCAATGAAGGAGATCAATTGGGAAATTGTATTTCATGGTAAGAATACTGCTGAAATGTAGGACGTTTTTACAACTGTGCTCAATAAGTACACTAATTTATATATTCCCAAAGTCAACAAAAACAGAAGTAGGAAGTTCAAACCGATGTGGCTTAATAAGAAGGTCAAGGAACAAATGGATAAAAAGAGGCATGCTTTCAAAGCATTTAAGTCTGACGGAACGGTGGAATCGTTCCAGTTCTACAAGGAATGTAACAAAAAATGCAAAAAAGCAATCAGAGCAGCTAAAATAGAAAACGAAAAACAAATCGCAAAGGATAGTAAAACAAATCCCAAAAAGTTCTTTAAGTATATAAACGGTGAAAGGTTGAAAAGGGAGAATAATGGGCCTTTAAAGGGCAAGTTGGATGTCTTGATTAATGATGATAGGGAAAAAGCGGATTTATTTAATAAATTCTTTTCATCAGTATTCACGAAAGAGTACAGGTTGACGAAAGTAGAGCATAACATAAACTATAATAACGAACTTCGTTAAACGAGGGAGTAGTCCGGGAGAGACTAAGTAAAATTAAGATAAATAAATCTCCTGGGCCGGATGGACTCCACCCCAGGGTTCTTCTGGAACTCAATGTAGAGATATCGAAACCTCTATATTTGATCTTCAGCGAGTCAGTTAGATCAGGAATGATACCAAAGGAATGGCGTATAGCAGAGGTAGTCCCAATATTTAAAAAGGGTATTAAAACACTCCCTGGGAACTATAGACCGGTAAGCTTGACATCTGTAGTGGGGAAAATACTAGAAGGTATATTAAGGGATAGCATACTAGAGTACTTGGATACCTCCAAGGTTATTACAAGGAATCAGCATGGATTTGTGAATGACCGGTCATCTCAGACTAACTTAATAAGCTTCTATGTGAAAGTGAGTGATAATATTGATCAGGGTCAAGCAGTGGATGTGATATTTTTGGACTTCGCAAAGGCCTTTGACAAAGTTCCACACAGGAGACTAATTCTCAAACTAAGAGAGCTTGGGGTAGGAAACACTATTTGTACTTGGGTGAGTAACTGGCTGTTTAATAGGGAACAGTGAGTGGGGATTAATGGGATGTACTCTGAATGGGCTTCAGTACTCAGTGGAATACCGCAGGGCTCAGTACTCTGCCCATTGCTGTTTAACATATTCATTAATGACCTAGGAGAGGGACTGGAAAGCACAGTGTGAATTTTCGCAGATGATACTAAACTATGTAGAATAATCAATTCAGACAAAGATGTTAAGTCTCTACAGAATTACTTATCTAGACTTGAGGTATGGGCGGATAAATGGAGAATGAGGTTCAATATAGACAAATGTAAAGTTATGCACTTTGGGACTAAGAACAATCAGGCAGCCTATAAACTAAATGGGGAAAATGTAGGGATAATGGTAGTTGAAAAAGATTTGGGAGTGCTCATCGATAATAAACTTGGTAGCAGTACGCAATGTCAAAATGCAGCAACAAAGGCTAATAAGGTGTTAGCATACATAAAACGGGGTATGGAGACAAGGGATGAGAGTGTAATCCTGCCTCTGTATAAATCATTGGTGCGGCCACACCTGGAATATTGTGTACAGTTTTGGGCACCATACTATTAAAAATATATCTTGGAACTCGAAAGGGTTCAGAGGCGAGCCACTAAACTGGTTAAGGGGTTAGAGACACTGGATTATGAGGAAAGACTTAAAAGGCTTGATATGTTCACACTGAAAAAGAGGCGACTGAGAGGGGACATCATTAATATTTATAAATACATTAAGGGACAATACAAGGATTTATCAAACGATTTGTTTACCAAAAAAACACTACATAGGACACCCCCTGAGGTTAGAAGAAAACAATTCCATATTCAACGGAGAAAAGGGTTCTTCACAGTAAGAGCAGTAAGGATTTGGAATTCTCTGCCAGAGAAGGTAATAATGGTGGACTCAATCAATAAGTTTAAAAATGGATTAGATAAATTCCTAGCAGAAAATATACCCAGGGATACAGCATTTAATTAATATATAAAAAAATAAATATTTTTTTTTTAATATAGGTTGAACTCGATTGACATTTGTCTTTTTTCAACCTCAACTAATTGCGATGTGAGTGTAGACTGTTGTATTTTGTATAAAGGGTTAATACACTTAATAGTCACTGCTTCTGCTACTATTAGACCAGTTTGGCAGTAGTTGCATTGTCCAAGCACTGATGGCTGATCGAGTTTCTTGTACTATGTAGTCAGAAGGTCGTTCTCAGTGATCACAGCTGCTGCTGCTGATAAGTTGGTGTCCCGTTTGGGTGCTGTGAAGTCTGAAGGTCAGGCTCGGAGCAGGCATCTCTCTGCAGGGCCTGACCGGAGGATATCTCTTTGAAATAACTGATTCTGCTGATAGTAAGCAGAAACTGTCCCGTTCTGACGAGGCTGGGAAGCTAACTTCAGCCTCGTCCCATTCTGTTGCTCTGCACACTGCATACTGTGCACAGTGCAGTGTGCAGTCAGGAGGTCAAGCTCAGAGCAAGCATCTCTCTCTGTGGCTTGGTCACATGGTTGCTGCAGCCCGGTTTTAATGCAACTGATACTTGGGGCCACTCTGAGCCATGGAGCCTGGTACAAGTGTCCCCTTTGACTCCCCTGCTGCCGGGCCTGCATACAATAAACTTTAGTACTGTAGCACAGCCCTTCCTCCAGTTTGCTGCAATGCTGCATGGGCAGCAGGCGGTGCCAGTGGGAGATGGGATATGGGAGAATGGGGGCCCTCCATCACCTTACTGCAGTGCACTGGCAGCGTGCAGCTGTAGGCGGGAAGATGGGGGGCCCACTTCACCATGTGGCATTAGCAGCTGCAGGCGGGTGGGTGGTATGAGAGGACAGGCCCTCCCCTCTCTGTCAGAGTGACCCGACCAGGGACAGTTGTAATGACTGTATCCCCTTGATGGCAGCCCTGGGTAGTGTAACGAGGGTATGGGGTAGATGGGCACCTCCAAACTCACAGCAGCTAGGAAAAAAGCACACCGGTCCTGGGTTTTTTCATGCAATCTAGATACTGTATGGCTAGTTTTATTGTCCAGTATAATACAAAACAGAGAAAAAAATCAGAGCCTATCTTGAAACTAACTGAACATAACAGATTCCCTCTCTTGGAGTGGTAGGATCTAATGCCTCTGACACATACAAAGTCATATGCACTAGAGATGAGCAGGTCCGGTTCTCAAAAAAATCGGACCCACCCAAACTTTGGAGTCCGGATCGGGACTTCCCGCCTTACTCAGAACCCAAAGCAAGGCCAAATGTCATCTTCCCGCTGCTGGATTCAGTACCATCTTCACTCTGGCTGTGGAGAGTATACTGGACAGAGGTGTCCATCTCATTACTGTGTTGTCTGGTGTGGGGCGGGTGCACTGTCTGTTGTATCAATCCACAGGTGCTCTGCTGTATCAGTCCAGGTGAGGTGCTCTGCTTTATCAGTCCAGACGGGGTGCTCTGTCAGCTATTACTAAAAGGGGTGCTCTGTCTGCTGTATCTGAAAAATGGGTGCTTTGTCTGAAAAAGGGATGCTGTGCTATATCATTTCAGGCAGGGGTGCTCTGTCTGCTGTATCTGAAAGGGGTGCTCTGTGTGCTGTAACTGAAAAAGGGGTGGTCTGCTATATCTGGAAAAGGGGTGCTTTGTCTGCTGTATCTTAAAGGGGTGTTCTGCTGTATCAGTCCAGGCAGGGGTGCTCTGTCTGCTGTATCTGAAAAAGGGGTGCTATGTCTGTTGTATCTGATTTTTCTTTTATTTTCATAAGTACTGTGACACTGCCGGTCAGACCACAGTATGTTAGTTCCTACTCATACATGTATTGTGCGATGCTGTTGGTGAAGCTAAACCGCAGTGTGTAATCATACATATTTCGGACTTATTTGTGCGACACTGTAGCCACAGTGTGTGATCTAAAAAATAATATATATATTTCTGACTCATTTGTGTGACACTGAAACCGCAGTGTGTGATATAAAAAATTATATATATATATATATATATATATATTTATTTCTGACTCAGTTGTGCGACACTGTAACTGCAGTGTGTGATATAAAAAATAATATATATATATTTTGATTTAAATTAATATTTTGTGCTGTGTCATCCCAGTATACATCCAGGGACTGCAGCTGCACCGTCCATCTAGGGGTGTTCTGTCAGTCCACCAAAAATAAAAGACATCTTTTTATTTTATATTTTGTGCTGTGTCCTCCCAGTATACATCCAGGTGTGCTCCATCCATTTTAGGGTGCTGTGTCTGTAGTTCATATTCTTATGTTATAACTTATTGTTAAATTAATATAACTAAACTCTCCACACTTGAATAGCGAACCTTCTCCATGTCGAATATATCTTTGAGGAACAGAAGAACTTAATCCTAATTTGAAAATATTTTTTAACGGATGATTAGCGAACCTTCTCTATGTCAAAGATATCTTTAAGGAACAGAAGAACTAGATCCTAATTTTAAAATAATTTTAACAGATGATTACAGCATTTAAAAATATATTGTTAAATGCCACATGTTTGCTGCCCACTGCTGTCGCTTAGTTTAGTTATCCAGCTACCTCAGTGCAACCTTTTGGCCTAAACTGGATAAAAAAAATATTGTGAATTGTGAGGTGTTCAGAATAGAATGAAAATGTTTGGAAATAAATGTTATTGAGGTTAATAATACTATAGGAAATTGTGTTATTTTAGCTGTTTTTATGATTTCTTTAAAACGTACAGACCCAAAAACAATAAAGAAAATAACCTGAGGTAGAATCAGGTGCTTATGGGTGTGTCGTTCTGCAGCTGCTCAATGTAGATTATAGTCAAACCTACTAATCACAACAGAATACACAAGAAAATAATAGCGCTGAATGAACCTAAAGATGGATGGATGAGTACACAACAATTAAAAATTGAATGATTTTAATAAAACATTTTTTAAATAAAAATATAAATATAAAAATACTGAAAAGCTGGCAGAAACACCCTCCCCTCCTTTGTCATATGAAGAAACATGCAACGCAGGGACTTTTTGGGCACAGTCTTAACCGGACAGTTAATACACACATTCACAGCTGGAGGTACATCCAAAGATAAGTGGTCGAACCTAAGCAAAGGTTCTGAAAGTCCTCACCAGTCACACGGTGCCTTTAAATGGAAGTGGTGGTCTTGTCCTGATGTGCAGTGTAACGTCCCAATGAAAGTCCTTGAAATAGCCTTAATCCAATTCAGAGGGGGGTGGAGTGGCAAAGGGTGATCCAAGTGAAGCAGCCAGTCACACCAATGCGTTTCGCTGCTCCTACACAGCTTTTTCAAGGTGACATGACATAGAAAATGGTGCCGTTTTTATACCCTTAATGAGGGTCAATTAGGCAGCACCTGTGCAACTCATCCATCCAATAAGCTTAAAAGTGCAGAAAACCTCTTAAATACATATTATCTATTTATGAGACTCAGAGGCAAACCTTATTGTCGATTTCTTATTATTAATCCATTCAGTAGAAAAAATAATTTAAAATGTTTTGAACAAACCAGAATCGTAATTTTTTCATAATTTCCGGTATTTGGAACGCATATGGAGCCACGTGACTTCCTGCATGTGGACCACATATGTCACTTCCTCCCGGAACCAGGAAATAAAGAAATACCAAAAGCTGAGTTGTTTTATATCTTATATTAGTCAGCTTGCAAGCTGCTGATCACATTCTAGCTTTAAGGGGATTAGGCACCCCGTGTCGCCAAACCACCACGACCGCACCGTTAATAAAGAGGAAAGGCGGGCGCACTTCATTTAGTGGTCACGTGACTTCCGGTCTGTGAACCGCAAGCTTTACTACTGCTACACTTCCCTGAAGCTATATCCGTGGACCACGGGGAAACATTTTCACCATGGACTACTAACTTCCGGAAATTGGAACGCAGCAGGCCAGCTTCTAATTGGAGTATCTTAAAAAAGAATGTGTCTATTAAACAAAAAAGTATCCAAAGTCTTTCTCTACTGAATGGATTGAATCATACATAATACATGCATCTTTAACAATATAGTTACTGATTATTGGGCACAGCCCACTCTCAGTTAAATAGACATAATAAAAACTATTCACTTCGGTAATGTACATCTTGACCAAATAAACACTTAAAACATTATTCCTCTCAATAGATTATGCACGATAAGACAATGATCGTTAGCTTAAACACATCCCTACAATATTTACTGTAAAAAGAAACATTTTGACAGTATCTAGTAATATAATAGTTATCAGCGGATTCATCATTGCAGGATTCTATATTTCTCAGCTCCATAAAATTATTAGCACCACCATCGTGTACTGCTTCATTGAATTACTACATTAAGCTTCACTGATTCATTCAAACCCTCCAGAAAGATGCTGTTAAGTTTAAACATCCACAAGATTTCTTGTTTACAAAGTGTCCGATACCGATCACCCCCTCTAGTAGTTTTCGGTAAAGACTCCAAACCCAGCACTTTCAGGCATCTTGGATCTCCATTATGCTGGTCACCATAGTGTCTAGACACACTGTGAGTAAGTACCTTGTTCACAATGTTCCTCCGATGTTCTAAAAACCTGACTTTCAGGAAACGGGTTGTCCTCCCCACATATTTTTTGTTACAACCACATGTTAGAAGATAGATTACATAGACAGAGTCACAATGAATAAAACTCTTGATTTCTAATGGTTGTTCAGCATCTCCCAGAGAGATAATTTTCATTCTATTTTGTATATAGCTGCATGTCAAGCATCTGATTTTGACGCATTTAAAGCATCCCCAGGGTCTCTGACTTTGTTGATCAAGCATATTTCTACCTCTCTTAGGCTCAGGGTCCTGGGCTCTAACATTCTTAATTGTACTTGGGGCTAAAATATTTTTTAATGACTTTTTTCTGCGGAAAATAAAATGTGGGGCTTGTGGGAGAGATGTAGAGAGAATTCTATCTTGCTTAAGTATGTTGTCCTTTTTTAACACAATATTCCTTATTTCAGAATGGCAGCTATTGTACGTGGAGATAAAAGCTACCTCTCTTTCCTCCTGTCTATAAATCTCAGTAGTATTACTATTTGGTGTTTTCGACTTTAAGAGTGATTCTCTATCTTTTATCTTAACCTCTTCATATGATTGCCGTACAATTTGTTCAGGATAGCCCCTCATGAGAAATGCATCCCTCATGTTCTCTGCCTGTGTTTCAACCGTTTGAAGCTCAGATCAATTCCTCCTCAAGCGAGTCAGTTGGCTTTTAGAGATGCTTTTCTTCCAAGGAAGATAGTGTGCGCTTTTAAAGTGCAGATACGCATCAGTACCAACTTCTTTTATGTAGTTGGAAGTGGTTACTCTATCTCCCTTTGCCTCTATGGAGATAAACAATACAGACCCAAAACCAAAACACAAAGCCCGAACAATGGCCCGGCGCACACCCCTAATATGCACAGTACCTACTGTCAGTAAATCAGAGTGTCTCACAACAAGCTTGCGGAATGTTTCCCCAGGTAAAGAGCTCTGAGCTAAGCCCTGACAGAGGTTATATCAGCCTCCTACAGGTGCAGGCTAGGGAGGCCAATCCCAGGCTATTTTTTTAATCCCAGGAATCGGGATTGAAAAATGCTCAATCCCTAGGATTCCTGGGATCCCAGGATTGAACTGTGCTTCAATTTACCTCCCACCTTGACTCCACCCATTTCAAGTTCAGAAAAAAAAGAACATACTCACTATGGAGTAAAGGGGTCCAGAGGCAGGCAGGAGCACAGTCTGGTGGTGTCCTCTTCCATTTAAAATGATGGCAGGTGGCCAGGGGGGCAGACGTGATGAAGAACAGATGCAGCAGGCCGGAGGGCAGGTATGGGTATATGCAGCGTGACCTCGTTGACGTCACGCCGCGCACAGCCGAGGGCCGGGCAGCGTCTGAGGCTGAACCAAGCGCTAGTGCTCAGTGGCGATGGCCAAACCAAAAACAAATTAAAATAATTTGCATGCGCAGTTTAATCCCATGAATCCTGGGATTGGAGGCTCCAATCCTGGGATTCAAATCCTGGCAATTTTGGCCTCAAATCCCGGGATTCTGCCAATCTCGATCCTGGGACTGGCCACCCTAGTGCAGGCCCTAATTAGCCTGCTCTTAGGTTGAAGGCCTAAAGACCCAAAATGGGCCTTGTGGATGGAGCCCTCTCTTCTCACATCCACACCCCAAGGACTCATATCTGTCTTTTACTAAAATCCCAAACTCTAATCAAGTCTCTTTAGCAAAACAGATATTTCCTGGGGGTTTAAAATACATAGGCCAGAAACCTAGGACAAACATATCTTATATTTATCACTTTACCAGTGCTTCAAAGTAGCAATAATAACACTCAGAGATCACTCAGCACTCAGCAAGGACACAATATCAATGCACCAAAAGGCACCTTTATTACACATTATTATTATTATTATTATTATTATTATTATTATTCTAATATAATGAATAACAAATTACATAAACAAATGAGCAAAACAGGAAAACAATGACTTGCAGTACAAGACAATGTAGGTCAAATACATGGTATATATACATTTCTGCATTAGTTGACAGGACACTGAAATAATCATTAGGATGGCAGAAACCGAGGGTTAGGTGCTGTTGTAGGAAGTATGGAGTAGAAAATAGTCTGAGAGGGAAAAGCACATGAGGGAAAAGGACCCTGCTCTTGAGAGCTTACATTCTGAAGGGGAGGGGCAGACAGGGTGGCACAGATGGGGTAGAAATGAGCATGTAGCATAGGGTTAGGATGAGAGATGCGGTAGAAGTGAGCATGTAACAGTCGTTCGGATGAGAGATGACTGGGTTTGATGAATAAGTGGGTCTTGAGAATTTGTGTAAAGTTTTGTAGAAAAGTGGAGAGTCTGGAAAGGTAGAAAATTCCAGAGGTAGGGAGCACTATGTGCAAAATCTTGGAGGCAGGAATGGGAGAGAGTAATCAGTTGGAAAGGCAGCATGTATTTTGGAGCGAAGAATGAGGGAGTATAAAGGGAGATAATGTCAGACATGTAAATGGGAGAGGAATGGGTGAGGCTTTGTAAGTGAGCGTGAAAAGCTTGAATTGGCACCTTTATTAAGGTGCATACACACGGTGAGATTTTGACTATGCGATATGGACTATGTGTGCTTGCGATATTGGCTATGTGCGATTTTGACTAAATGCCAATTTTGACTATACTTTAGTACTAGATAGTCAAAATTGACTTGCCTGCACAGTCCATCTAACCTTGTGATACCGACTTTGCGGGATCGGTCATCAGAATCGCATTGGTATCGCAAGGTGGCTAACACCTTGCGATTTGCACTAACTTTCCTTGCAATTTTGACTTTATAGTCAAAATCGCAAGGATAAATCGCACCGTGTGTATGCACCTTTACACACAATGTGTAGTATATACAGGTAGCAATAATAACACTTAGTTAAGACTAAGGTATAAATGTAATAATCTTCAGTTTTGCATTTGTTTCAAAACTGATGGAAATCAATGGATATAGAGGGCTTGTTTGTGTCTAAAAAGGAGATTTATGGTAAGGCTTACCATGGTTAAATCTCTTTCTGTGAGGTACACTGGATTCCACAAGGAATAACATTGGGGTGTAGAGTTGGATCTTGATCCGAAGTACCAACAGGCTAAAGCTTTGACTGTTCCCAAGATGCACTGCACCACCTCCTCTATATCCCCGCCTCCAGGCACTGGAGCTCAGTTTTGTTAACCAGTCCAATGCAGTAGCAGGTAAAAGAGGCGGTAGATGTTAGCCACATAGAACCACATTCTCACAACAGGAGAAGGTACCAGCGGGTAATGCCATACAAACCCAAAGATGCTAAGTGTGTCAGGGTGGGTGCGCTGTGGAATCCAGTGCACCTCGCAGAAAGAGATCTAACCATTGTAAGTCTTACCATAAATCTCCTTTCTGCAGCGGGGTACACTGGTATTCCACAGAGAATAACAACGGGGATGTCCTAAAGCAGTCCCTCATGGGAGGGGATGCACTGCAGCGGGAACAAGAACCCAGCGTCCAAAGGAGGCACCCTGGGAGGCGGAGGTATCAAAGGCATAGAACCTTATGAACGTGTTCACTGAGGACCACGCAGCCACCTTGCTCAATTGTTCTAGGGATGTGCTACAGCGGTCTGCCCAAGATGGTCCAACAGACCGAGTAGAATGGGCCTTGATAGCAGCAGGAGCTGGAAGTCCAGCCTGCACATAAGCTTGTGCAATCACCATTCTAATCTATCTGGCCAAAGTTTGCTTATTCGCAGGCCAGCCACGTTTGTGAAAACCAAAAAGGACAAAGAGAGAATCAGATCTCCTAAGGGAGGCGGTTCTCTTCACATAGATACGGAGAGCCCGTACCACATCCAAAGACCGCTCTCTGGAGGACAAACCAGGAGAGATAAAGGCCGGAACCACAATATCTTGGTTAAGGTGGAAAGATGACACCACCTTAGGTAGATAACCAGGGCGAGTTCTAAGAACCGCGCGGTCATAGTGAAAAATCAGAAAGGGTGACCGACATGATAAGGCACCCAAGTCTGAAACCCGTTGAGCAGAGGCAATAGCCAGCAAATATAAGACAGACCTTAAGCGTAAGCCATTTAAGGTCCACAGACTCAAGAGGCTCAAATGGAGACTTTGCAGGGCATTCAGATCAACAGACAAATCCATGGAGCCACAGGAGGGACATAGGGAGGTTGAATCCGTAAAACACCCTGAGTGAAAGTGTGAACGTCAGGAAGAGACGCAATCTTTCTCTGAAACCACACTGACAAGGCAGATATATGAACCTTGAGGGAGGACAGACGAAGGCCTAAGTCCAGGCCCTATCGCAGAAAAGCCAAAAGTTTGGCAGTACTGAACTTGTATACATCCTAATTCTTAGCTGCACACCAGGTGAAGTAAGCATTCCAGACCCTATAATAAATTCAAGCCGAAGCTGGTTTACGGGCTTTCAGAATAGTTTAAATGACCGCCTCAGAAAATCCTTTGGCCCTCAGGAGTGAAGCTTCAAGAGCCATGCCGTCAAAGCCAGTCGGGCCAGATCCTGGTAGGCACAAGGGCCCTGAATGAGGAGGTCTGGGCATTGAGGAAGTGGACACTCTATCGAGTGATCTAGTTGAGGATAGATGACACTCTATCGAGAGACCCTGCAGGTCTGAGAACCAATGCCGTCTGGGCCACGCTGGAGCGATTAGAAGTAGTATTCCTCCTTCTTGATTGAACTTCCTTATTACCCTGGGCAGGAGTGACACTGGAGGGAACACGTACGGCAGCCGAAAGTTCCATGGAATTGCCAGTGCATCCATGAACACTGCTTGAGGATCCCTTGTTCTTGCTCCGAAGACCGGAACCTTGTGATTGTGTCGAGACTCCATCAGGTCTACATCTGGTAGGCCCCACTTGTCCACTAGGAGTTGAAATACTTCTGGATAAAGGCTCCACTCTCCGGTGTGTACATCCTGACAATTGAGGAAGTCCGCTTCCCAGTTGAGGACCCCTGGAATGAACACTGGCAGATGGCGTTCCACCCAGTGAAGAATCTTTGGCACTTTCAACATCGCCACACCTTGATGATTTATGTATGCCACCATGGTGGCATTGTCCAACTGTACTTGAACAGGCCTGTTCTGTACCAGAGGCAGGGCAAGTTTCAGAGCATTGAACACTGCCCGCAACTCCAGAATATTTATCGGGAGGAGAGATTCTTCACTGGTCCACCGACCCTGAAGAGAGTGTTGCTCCAACACCGCACCCCAACCCTGTAGACTGGCATCCATCGTTAGGAGGACCCAGTTGGAGATCCAGAAGGGAGGATCCCTGCTCAATTGTTGGTCCTGTAGCCACCAGCTCAGTGACTAAAGAACCTCCGGAGTCAAGGAGATAATGTGAGGCAGGCCATCCCACCTGGCAAGGATTAGCTTCTGCAGAGGGCGAGAGTGAAATTGAGCGTACTCTACCATGTTTAAAGCCGACACCATGAGGCCTAGTACTTGCATCACCGAGTGTATTGACACTCGTGGGCAAGAGAGGAAGCATCTTATCCTGTCCTGAAGCTTCAGGACCTTTTCTGGAGACAAGAACAAATGTTGGTTGTGTGTATCCAGTAATGCCCCCAGGTGCACCATGCTCTGAGCAGGGACCAGTGAGGATTTCTTCCAATTGATGAGACACCCGTGTGCTTGTAGGAATTGGACTGTCAGTTCCAGATGACGTGTGTAAACCTCTGGGGAGTTTGCCAGGATCAGCAAGTCATCCAGATACGGCAGGATCCTGATACCTTGTTGACGGAGAATGGCCGTCATGACTGCCATGACCTTGGTGAAGATCCGAGGAGTTGTAGTCAGTCCAAAGGGCAAGGCTTGGAATTGATAATGTAGGTTTCCAATAGCTAACTGCAGATACTGCTGATGCGATACGGCAATAGGTATGTGTAGGTAAGCATCCTGTATGTCCAGAGATACCATATAATCCTTGGGCTCCAAAGCCAGAACAATAGAGTGAAGAGTTTCCATATGGAATTTGGATACCTTCACAAATTTGTTCAAAGATTTGAGATTGAGAATGGGCTGGGAGGATCCATTCGGCTTCGGGACTAGGAACAGCGTTGAATTGTACCCCCTGCTCTTCTTAGACAGAGGCAATGGCATTATCACTCCCGTGTCCAGAAGTGATTGCACCACCAAACATAAAGTTTTTGCCTTTAACGGATCCAAAGGGATAACCATTGAGAAAAACCTGTGAGGGGGACGTGTCTTGAAAGAGATGGCGTATCCGTGAGTGACGACTTCCCTCACACAGGCGTCCGAAGTGGTCTGTAACCATACCTGGGTGAACCGCAGAAGTCGGCCTTCCACCCTGGGATCCCCCAGGGGGAGGCCCGCCCCGTCATGTAGCGGGCTTGTCAGGTTTGAAAGCAGGCTGACGGGCAGCCCAAGAACGTTTAGATGGATATAGTGGGGATCCTGCATGGCCACAGTGTCCACGCCAGCGGCATGGTCCATCTCCTGGGACCGCGTCCGGATTGCGATGTCGATGGGTCCCACCTGGGAGACCCTCTTACCTCCTCCCTGTAAGTGCGGCCATGTGACCCAGGAGAGCAGCAGCGGTGATGTGTGCCTGATGAGACCGGAGCTCCTCCGCTGTAAGTACCCGGCAACCAGGACGCGGGAGTATACAGCGCCACTGGGGGAGGTGATGGAGTCGCAGCACGATATGTCAGTATGACAAATAGCGTCTAGTGCCTGTGCTGCGGCCCTTGAAGTCTTCTTTCTTCTTAGAAAAGGTCTTTTCAGGGCTGCCTAATGCAGCCCTCCCTGTTAGCTGCCTACACTGCAGGCACCAATTTACAAACTGAGCTCCAGTGCCTGGAGGCGGGGATATAGAGGAGGCGGTGCAGTGCATCTTGGGAACAATCAAAGCTTTAGCCTGTTGGTGCCTCGGATCAAGATCCAACTCTACACCTTGATGTTATTCGCTGTGGAATACCAGTTTACCCCGCTGCAGAAAATTTGGATTTACTATCTGTTCGTTTTTAAAGTCAATTAATAACTGACAGCAATGAAGGTCACTTTTGCCACTGGTGTTGATATTTCCAGTGGAAAATGATGCCAAAACTAACAGCAAAATCAACCAACTCTGACCAAAAATAGACCAATACTTGTTAGTGCATTTTTGTAGGCCAAAACATCTTCCATACAATTTCTACATCTCAAACAGACCAAGCATTAATACATGGGGGTATATTTACGAAGATTCGTATTTGTGTCGATTTGGTGGGAGATTTAATATTAATGACATCGAATGTGTGAATTTGCAACTTTTTGAATTTTGTACGCCTCATTTACTATGCTGTCGTATTCTGCATTTTCGTGTTTTCCGATGTCGATGTCATTCGTAATTTCAGCCAGTGTTTTACGGGAGTGATTAGTAAAACACTGCCGAAGTTAGCACAATGAATCTCGGGTGGATCTGTGAGATCCGTGCAGGGCTTCATTGTGTACCTTAAAAAAAGTCTTTAAAGTGTTAAAAATCCTGAAATCCTGAATCGCAAGGTGACATGTACCATGCGTTACTTCCGGTGACGTTACTGCGCCGATGCTGGAAACAACATAAACAGCGATGTCCATGGAAACCTAGGCATGCATTCCAAGGGATCAACTTTAACATCAATCCTGAACAACAAAAAGCTATTGAGGCATTGCAAGATAATCAAGAGATAGTAATTCACACAGCTGACAAGGGTGGTGGGGTAGTTGTGTTGGACTATCAGTACTACGGTGATGATGTAAGATCAGAGTTGGCTGATAGTCAAACATATGGGAATGTCCTACAACCCCATGTATGAAATTAAAATTAAGGTGGACACATTGCTGGCCATGGGTCTCTCATGTGGCTGGTTGGATGAAGATCTAGTAAAAACATTAATGGTTAACTACCCTGTTTGTCCTGTCTTATATTGTATTCCCAAGATCCACAAGTCACTTGAAAGACTGCCAGGTCGACCTATTGTGTCGGCTGAGAAATCAATATTACAGCCACTCGTGAAATATATAGACTTTTTACTACAACCTCTTGTTGTGCGTAGTAAAAGCTTTATTCGGGATACTGGAGATTTTCTCAACAAGATAAAAGAGATAGACATGTCAACCCAAGAGTACGTATTTGCCACGATGGACATCTCATCTCTCTACACTTTCATACCCCATGTAGCAGGGGTTGAGGCGGTGAGAGAGGCATTATTGGAATTTGAGTTTTGTAATCCACCTGTTGATTGTGTGATCATGAGTATACTTACATTGAACCATTTTCAATATGAAAAGTCGTTATATGTACAGAATGCTGGGACTGCCATGGGATCGAATTTGGCACCGGTGTACGCAAACATATTTATAACACAATATGAGACATGTTACATCTGTCCCAGGTTTGGTCCCAGTATTCTGCACTATTACAGATTCATAGATGATATTTTTATCAGCTGGGGGGACTCCAAAGAGAGTTTTTTTTAAAATGGTCAACACATTGAATAATTTGAACAGTCCCATTCGTTTTACGTGCAGTGTACTTACTATCCAACCAGATTTAATTCCTTGAAGTGTCAATTTTCAGGAATAAAAATACATTGGGGACAACATTGTTCCATAAAGCAACTGATAGGAACACTGTTTTGCACTCCATAAGCCATCACCCAAAGTCATTGAAGAATGTTCTCTCCATTTCCTAATATTTATGTGTACTTAGAAACAATACACAAAGTGAATCAGCTGATGTCCAGTTACTAGAAATAGCCACGAGACTTGAGGAGAGAGGATGTGCACTAGATATAATTCAAAGGGCCCTCAGTAGCGCAAGACATATTTTCATGCAAGGACAGAGGAAGAATGCATCCAAATTAGAGATGAGCGGGTTCGGTTCAACTCGGATTTACTCGGATTTACCCAAATCTCCTTATTGGCTCACGGACGTCACGTGTTTTGGTTAGCCAATAAGAAAAATCCAGAAAAAAAGAACTTGCGATAATTCATGCGTTAGGAAACGAGTAAATCCGAACCCGCTCATCTCTAATCCAAATGAACAAATAAGATGGTGATAACAACACAGTATGACATCAACGCCCCAGCATTTGCTCGTGCGGTTAAGAAAAATTGGCCGATTGTAAGACTTTCAGACAAGTTAGTAATAAGCCTCTGATTTAATTTTCTCGTGGGCTTAATCTAATCTAAGTAAATTATTGATGCAAAAAACTTAAAACAATCTTGGCTCAATCCTGGAAAGCTCGGATGTTACCTTTGCCTGGGATGCACGACTTGTAATGGTATGCTATTCGGGAAGATGTTTTCCCATATCCATACAGGAAAAAAGATCCAGATAAAGCACCATGTCTCATGTATGACTAGTAATTTAATCTACATCCTGATGTGCCCTTGTGGTCTATACTATGTGGGTAAGACCACCACCACATTTCATGAGAGAAAGGCTAACCATCGCCCGCCTGTCCATCAGACAAGCCCTTATTAGTAAACAGTGTGATAAACCCATGGCTAGACATTTATTGGAGCAAGGGCATCAAATTTCTTCAATTAAAAGTATGATTATAGACCATGTCCCGAAATTAAGTAGGGAATTTGATCGTGGTCGCGTACTTCTTCAGAAAGGGGCAAAGTGGATATATAGGTTGGATACAAAGGATCCTCGTGGCCTTAATGAAAATATAAACATTCTGTGTTTTCTATAAATTCTTTGCGGACTAGGAACTGGTTCCTCATTTCTGAGTACAATTAGCTTTCCTGTATCATACAGAGTTTTGCCTTATGCCATGACATGACATGATTATGGTCCATGACATGAGATATGTCTTAAGTGTTAAGAGTTTAGTATGTGTAGTTTTATGTGTTTGTGTATTATGTACATTTAAATTTGTGATTGCCCATGATACTTTGTAAATTGTGGCCATGACCTATCCACAGACAGCAGTTGGTGTTAGAAATACATGTTAAAAATATATTTTTATATAAATAACATTAGTATTTGATCATGGACTATAACATGTCCATTTATATACAGGTGGCTGGCTGCACTATGCAGGTGGCGGGTGGTTTGGTTCCCTCTGTGTGTCAGGATGTGCACATATAACAATCTGGCATTGCTATTTATATAATAATTAACAGCTCTAATCGTGATGTCCTGGCTGTGGAATGCAGGGTTGTGCAAAGAATAAATAATCACCTGCGCTCCTTGCTTAAAGTCTGGCTGCAGAAATTAAACGTGACTTACACCAATCACTAAAACACAATATAAACACAAAAAACAAAATTCCTGCGCACTGATCAAGGGTATAAGACACTCTCATTCACTGACATCTAACAGAGTGTCTTATACCCTTGATCAGTGCGCAGGAATTTTGTTTTTTGAATGCAGGGTTGTGCCTGTGGAACGCATGCCTAGGTTACCATGGACACCGCTGTTAATGTTTATATCTATATAGTAATAGCTCTAACCATGATGTCCTGGCTGTGGAACACAGGGTTGCGCCTGTGGAACGTAGAGCCATAACAACGTGTGTGCTAGGTGTGCCTGGCACACAACGCAGTCGCCCTGAGGTCACAATGGCCAGCGGCTTGTAATGAGTCAAAATGACTCATTACAAGCCGCTTGTGCTGTGTGCGCCGCGGCCGGAGGAGAACTGGAGAGGAGCAGCTCCGGGGGCAGGGCAGGGGAGGAGGAAGAGGGACTGGAGCAGCAGCAGCGCTATGTAGTTGGTAGCGGCACCGCTGCAGCTGTCCCTCTCCTTATGCATTGGCTGGCCGGCGCTGCTGTGAATGCTGGGTTGCGCTTCCCTGATCCCAGCATTCACAGCGGCGGTGGCGGCCAGCTAATGCGGAAGGAGAGGGACAGCTGCAGTGGCGCCGCTACCAATTACATAGCGCTGCTGCAGCTCCAGTCCCCTTCCCTTCTCCTCCTTCTCCCCTGCCCGGGATCTGCAGCATGAAGCCTGCACAGAGGAGCCTGACTGCCTGAGCAGGGATAGATGGTAAGTATCTACGGTATCTATCTATCTATCTATCTATCTATCTATCTATCTATCTATCTATCTATCTATCTATCTATCTATCTATCTCTATTCTGTCTTCCGTAATGTGTAAAAAGGGGGTCTGGCTGCCGTAATGTGTAAAAAGGGGACGCTGTCTGCCATTATGTGTAAAAAGGGGACGCTGTCTGCCGTAATGTGTAAAAAGGGGGACGCTGTCTGCCGTAATGTGTAAAAAGGGGGACGCTGTCCGCCGTAATGTGTAAAAAGGGCACGCTGTCTGCTGTAAAGTGTAAAAAGGGGACGCTGTCTGACGTAATGTGTAAAAAGGGGGAAGCTGTCTGCCGTAATGTGTAAAAAGGGCACGCTGTCTGTAATGTAACACTAGACGGCCAAAGCTAGATGCTGATGCCGCAAAAGTATCAAACTTGTAAAAGCGCACAAACGTGTGCACTGAAGACCATGTAGCCGCACGGCAAAGCTGTGTCCTAGAAGCTCCACGACCAGCTGCCCATGACGTTCCCACAGAACGTGTGGAATGAGCTGTTACTGATGTAGGCGGCTGTAACCTAGCATGAAGGTAAGCCTGACGTATGGCCAGTTTTATCCATCTGGATAAGGTCTGCTTAGAAGCTGGCCAACCCATCTTGGCCGCATCATAGAGGACAAACAATGTATCCGTCTTACGAACTGTAGACGTTCGGGATACATAAACGCGTAGTGCGCGTACCACATCCAAGGTTCCAGAATCTCCTGTTAACACAGGAACTACTATTGGTTGATTGATGTGAAAAGAGGACACTACTTTTGGTAGGGAGAAAAATTGTTTTCCAAGTGAGAAACTTAATATCTACTTGTTGTAAGGGTTCGAAATAAAAAGACTGTAAGAAATCTAAAACCAGATTCAAGTCCCATGGCGCAGTAGGTGGAGTGAATGGAGGCTGTACTCTGAGGACACCCTGCATAAAGGTGTGAACCGACGGCAATAGAGCCAATCTTTTTTGAAAATAAATTGACAATGCAGATATCTGCACTTTTAGTGTGGATAAACACAGACCTCCATCTAACCCCATCTGTAGAAATAACAAAAGACGGGATAACTTGAAAGATGATGTCGGAAACTTCCGAGCTTCACACCAACCTATATAGGCACACCAAATTCTGTAATAATGAGCTGCCGTAACCGGCTTCCTAGCTCGTAACATGGTTGGTATAACAGATTCTGGAATGCCCTCTCTTCTTAAGAGGGCTGTCTCAACAGCCACCCCGTCAAACGCAGCCACGCTAAATCGGGGTAAAGGAACGGACCCTGTTGTAACAGGTCCGGACATAGTGGGAGCGGACAAGGATCGTCTGCGAGTAGACCGCGGAGATCCGAGAACCAAGCTCTCCGAGGCCAAAGAGGCGCCACTAGTATGACTGTGACGGACTCTCTTTTGATCCGTTTTAGCAACAGAGGGAGCAGCGGAAACGGTGGAAACAGATACACGAGACTGTATGGCCACATGATTGTGAGAGCATCCACCACCACTGCCTTTGGATCTCTCGTTCTGGACACGTACTGGGGCGTTTGATGATTGTGGCGAGATGCCATCAGGTCCACTTGCGGGTAACCCCACTTCTGGACCAGCATGTGAAACACTTCTGGATTTAATGTCCATTCTCCTGGATGAAAATCCCGACGGCTGAGATAATCCGCCTCCCAGTTGTCCACTCCCGGAATGAATACTGCCGACAATAACACTTGGTGATACTCGGCCCAATTGAGGATTTGAGCTACTTCCCGCATTGCCATACGGCTTTTCGTTCCTCCTTGTTTGTTGATGTATGCGACCGCCGTCGCATTGTCTGACTGTACCTGAACAGCCTGAGCCTGCAGCATGTGCACTGCTTGTCGTAGCGCATTGTAAATTGCCCGAAGTTTCAGGACATTTATAGACAGCAATCTTTCGTGATCCGCCCAGAGACCCTGGAGCTGATAATTTTGAACTATAGCTCCCCAACCTCTGAGACTCGCGTCCGCCGTGAGAATTATCCAATTCCAGGCGCCGAACCATTTCCCTGCGGTTAGATTCTGTACTTTGAGCCACCAGAGTAGAGACACTCTGGCCCTTGGAGACAACCTATAATTGTGGACAAACTCCACAAGCCTTGTTGCTCTGTGAGCACCGAAAAAACACTGAGGTACTCTGAGATATGGAGGGGAGGAGTAGTCTCAAATTTTAATTTATTCAGTGCCTAGTTCCTGTGGAACCGTCCATATCCCAAGAGTACTCCAGTGACCCCTAGTGGATGAAAAAGAAAAGGGCAAACTGTCTGCCGTAATGTGTAAAAAGGGGGATGCTGTCTGCCGTAATGTGTAAAAAGGGGACGCTGTCTGCCGTAATGTGTTAAAAGCGGACGCTGTCTGCCGTAATGTGTAAAAAGTGGACGCTGTCTGCCGTAATGTGTAAAAAGGGGGACTGGCTGCCGTAATGTGTAAAAGGGGGCTCTACCTGGTGTAGTGGCGCTACTATGCAGCATAATTTGAATAATGGAGACTACTGTGCACCGTAGTATGAATTGGAATTATTTTGTGGCCACACCCCTTCCCCATGAAGCCATGCCCCTATATAATGTGTAAAAAGGGGACGCTGTCTACCGTAATGTGTAAAAAGCGGACGCTGTCTGCCGTAATGTGTAAAAAGGGGACGCTGTCTGCCGTAATGTGTAAAAAGGGGGGACTGGTACCGTAATGTGTAAAAGGGGGCTCTACCTGGTGTACTGGCGCTACTGTGTGGCGTAATTTGAATTATGGAGACTACTGTGCACTGTAGTATGAATTGGTATTATTTTGTGGCCACACCCCTTCCCCATGAAGCCATGCCCCTATATATTTTTTGCGCGCCTACGCCGCGCACTGCCCCTGTCTTGCATAGGGGGGCGCCAATGCCATTTCTTGCACACAGCGCTAAAATGCCTAGTTACGGCACTGGTGGAACGCATGTCTAGGTTTCCATGGACACTGCTGTTTATGTTGTTTCCAGCACCGTGCAGTGACGTCACCGGAAGAGACGCATGGTGTGTGTCACCCGACGAGTCATGTGACCGGTGGGAGCAAAAATTCCGTGGGCCGCTGCTGAGAAGATGCTGATGGAGACGGACTTTGAGACACATAGAACATTGAGCACGGCTGCTGTACATTGGTAACTGGTGGCGCATACGCACAGGGGTGGAGCGCACGCTGGAACGGCTGGTTGCTTGGCTAATCACCTGTATTAGTTTGATCAATTAAGGATTTGTGATATTATCAGCTAGTATTTGGCTGCTTGTTTGTGGAAGGCTGCGATGGTGATCTTTTCACATGTTGCAGAGGTCTTAAACGGTCATTACATGACCAAAGTCGACAGACAGATGAGTGATGATCTTTTTGTACATTGCATTTATTGGTCTTGATGGCGTATAGAGGCAAATATGTTGCTTATGGACTTACTGGTTGCATATTTGAACATGGGATCTGAGCCATCAATGTTTGGATTTTAAAGTGTTACACTGGTGGTGAAATAATAAATGAAGACTCATTTCTTATTAATTGATTGCCCTTTTCCTGCAAATATATACAGTCTGGACCGAGGAGGAACAGAGTAAATTTTATATATATATATATATATATATATATATACACACACACATATATATATATATATATATATATATATATATATATATATGACAAAAATGACAGCACTCTATGTCAATAACGATAAGCTCAGGTGCAGGGTCCTGGTAATTGATACAAACACTCACTTCTTCCAAAATAGAAAAAAGAATTAGACCAGCACTCACGTTTAGTAGGTGAAAAAAAGGGGTTTTATTCCTGACAAACCATCTGGAAATACCCACTATTGGGTGGGTATTTCCAGATGGTTTGTCAGGAATAAAACCCCTTTTTTTCCCCTACTAAACGTGAGTGCTGGTCTAATTCTTTTTTCTATTTTGGAAGAAGTGAGTGTTTGTTTGTATATATATATATATATATATATATACCCATTATAATGAATTTTTTTATTAAGTTGGTGGCACAGTGGAAATATAATTTGTGGGGCAGTGGGAGAAAATTCATTTGTGGGGCAGTGGGAGAAATTATGACGGAGACGCTGAGCGGCGTGCAGCTCCCGTCAGCGGCTAGAATGGGGTCGCTGCCGTGGAGGGAGCTACTGCCATGGAGGAGGAGCAATGTCACATCCTGAACATCGCTCATCGCAGCTCCGTATACACATGCCGTGATGAGCGATGTCACAAGTGACATTGCTCACATTGAGCATGCTGCACAGCCAACCGCTGACCTCCAATCAATGACCGCGGGTGCACGCAACGTTGATTGGTAGGGCCATACACACTAGATGATGTGAACTATATATCATTTACAATCATTATCGGCCATAGCCAGAATAGTCGTCTAATGTGTATGGTCCTTTACAGCAAATTCTGAAAGTCGTCTTGTCATTGTCTGTGTAGTTTAATTAATATGATTGTAAGTGGAGGTTATTTTGTCTGTCTTTGTGTTATTTGTTTTTTCTGTAGATGGAGGGGGACAGCACTATGAGGAGAGAGGAAGATAGAGAGGGTGAGCTTGAGGAGATTGCACTCGAGGTGGTGCAGAAGTCTGACTCTGAGGAGGAGAGGGAGTCAGGCAAAACAAAATCTGGATGTATAAAGTCAGATTTTGCTATGAGGGGAATGTGACCTGGGTGAACTCATTAGTGCCACATTATGAGGCCCTTTGTGTTAGGCTGGCTTCAAGCACTTCTAATAGATGTAAGAATCTGCAGTGGATGCAGTGAGTGCTGCTGGGAATTTGAAGAAAAGCAGTTTGCAGTGCGGCAAGCGCTTTTCTAACCATCACATGCAAAAGCAAGGCGAAGATTGCAGAGGAGTACAGGGCTACACATCAAACTGGTGGAGGTCCCCCAATGGTGGTTGGATACCTTGACTATGAGGATCCTGTGAGGCTGATAATCCCCAGAGAACTTGTCTCTGGCATCAACATTAATGACAATGATTCTCCCCTATGCCACAGATATCCCCACCAGAACAACATGATCAACAACAGTCTTCAGAAGTGACCTCTACTGCACCACCTGAAAGACATGTTGCTGTAGAAATACTGGAGGGTATATGTGCATTTGAGAGTACCCAGTTCTGCTTATAGTCATTCAAATGTAAAGGAACACATAATTACATAGGCAGTTGCATAGAATTAATTATACCCTATCTTATTTGAATACAAACTACATGAGGTTGGCAATAGCCGTAGAAGTCCAAACAACTGCACTATTAGATAGCAACAAGCTCAAATGGCACAATTTCTTTGACTACAAGAAGTACAATTATGTGCCACACACATAATGCAAGAAGCTTACACACATGCAG
Source organism: Pseudophryne corroboree (assembly GCF_028390025.1). Taxonomy (NCBI): domain Eukaryota; kingdom Metazoa; phylum Chordata; class Amphibia; order Anura; family Myobatrachidae; genus Pseudophryne; species Pseudophryne corroboree. The sequence goes on along the minus strand of NC_086448.1, from coordinate 358,714,148 downwards.
TGTGCAAATTTAGTCACAGTATTGCTTCCTCGCGGTAGTCCCCATGTGCTGACCAATCAGTGCATCACCACTTATTTCTATGGCGAGTGACTGGATATGGTTGTCATTAGTGTCAGGGCTCTGAAAAAAGCAAGATGAAATTATTTTTTGATTTGCCAAGACGTGTGGATGCTTACATGGAACAAAGAGAACGTCACCCCTGAATTTTGTAAGTAATAAATTGTTGAACAAGGACAGTGTGGGGTGTATTTATTTAATAAAGGGTTTAAACATTCAGGGGTAGATTTACTAAAAGTAAAGTTTTAGTCTAGTTTAAAATCAACCAAAACCAATTAGTGATGTGCACCGGAAATTTTTCGGGTTTTGTGTTTTGGTTTTGGATTCTGTTCCGAGGCCGTGTTTTGGATTCGGACGCGTTTTGGCAAAACTTCCCTGAAATTTTTTTGTCAGATTCGGGTGTGTTTTGTATTCGGGTATTCTTTTACAAAAAACCCTCAAAAACAGCTTAAATCATAGAATTTGGGGGTCATTTTGATCCCATAGTATTATTAACCTCAACAACCATAATTTCCATTCATTTTCAGTCTATTCTGAACACCTCACACCTCACAATATTATTTTTAGTCCTAAAATTTGCACCGAGGTCGCTGGATGACTAAGCTAAGCGACCCAAGTGGCCGACACAAACACCTGGCCCATCTAGGAGTGGCACTGCAGTGTCAGGCAGGATGGCACTTCAAAAAAATTGTCCCCAAACAGCACATGATGCAAAGAAAAAAAGAGGTGCACCAAGGTCGCTGGATGGCTAAGCTAAGCGACCCAAGTGGCCGACATAAACACCTGGCCCATCTAGGAGTGGCACTGCAGTGTCAGACAGGATGGCACTTCAAAAAAATAGTCCCCAAACAGCACATGATGCAAAGAAAAAAAGAGGAGCAATGAGGTAGCTGTGTGACTAAGCTAAGCGACCCAAGTGGCCGACACAAACACCTGGCCCATCTAGGAGTGGCACTGCAGTGTCAGGCAGGATGTCACTTAAAAAAATAGTCCCCAAACTACACATGATGCAAAGAAAAATGAAAGAAAAAAGAGGTGCAAGATGGAATTGTCCTTGGGCCCTCCCACCCACCCTTATGTTGTATAAACAGGACATGCACACTTTAACAAACCCATCATTTCAGTGACAGGGTCTGCCACACGACTGTGACTGAAATGACTGGTTGGTTTGGGCCCCCACCAAAAAAGAAGCAATCAATCTCTCCTTGCACAAACTAGCTCTACAGAGGCAAGATGTCCACCTCCTCCTCATCGTCCGATTCCTCACCCCTTTCACTGTGTACATCCCCCTCCTCACAGATTATTAATTCGTCCCCACTGGAATCCACCATCTCAGGTCCCTGTGTACTTTCTGGAGGCAATTGCTGGTGAATGTCTCCACGGAGGAATTGATTATAATTCATTTTGATGAACATCATCTTCTCCACATTTTCTGGAAGTAACCTCGTACGCCGATTGCTGACAAGGTGAGCGGCTGCACTAAACACTCTTTCGGAGTACACACTGGTAGGGGGGGGCAACCTAGGTAAAATAAAGCCAGTTTGAGCAAGGGCCTCCAAATTGCCTCTTTTTCCTGCCAGTATACGTACAGACTGTCTCACGTGCCTACTTGGATGCGGTCACTCATATAATCCTCCACCATTCTTTCAATGGTGACAGAATCATATGCAGTGACAGTAGACGACATGTCAGTAATTAAAGAAAATGAAACAATGACTTGCGCCCTAGCTGCAGCTTGAAACACGTCCCAAAGAACACCAATTCTTTTCTAGCTACAAAAACAATGATGGACGAACTCCAAGCGCTGCTATAAACCGGAACTCCTTGTGTCTGAAAACCCTCAAAGGAAACAGAATGCACAATATTCTTATGGAGACTTCAGCATACGGTTATTCACTTGAGATATCTTCAATGACTGACCTTTATTATAGGCCCTATGTTCACATAAAGGTTTCTTTATCTTCTATTTAATGCACCGCAATCACATCATCTATGGTATATCGCCTATTGAAATAAAGCTCACCTTTATGATGAGCCCTATGTACATCCAAAGGTATCTTTAACGAATCCGCCCTCACTGGGATCCTTCAATGGTCTTGTATGTATATCCACAGCCTCACGATAGATTAAAACTCCATCAGTCCGTTTTAGATAAAAAAACTTTGATTTTCTTTAATTTTTACAATAACATAAAAATCTTAAAATTCCATACAAAAAATGGAGGCACCCAATAAGCTAAACCGGCAGGACCACTTCCACTCACACCCCTAAGATGGAACTAGGGGAATGGGTACAAACCACCAAGGATCAGGATTTAAAGCCAATCCGGAGGATGTCCTAGTGAGCGGTCAGATACAGCCGGGGGTCCTCTACAGGTGTTTGCTGTAGAGGACCCCCGGCTGTATCTGACCGCTCACTAGGACATCCTCCGGATTGGCTTTAAATCCTGATCCTTGGTGGTTTGTACCCATTCCCCTAGTTCCATCTTAGGGGTGTGAGTGGAAGTGGTCCTGCCGGTTTAGCTTATTGGGTGCCTCCATTTTTTGTATGGAATTTTAAGATTTTTATGTTATTGTAAAAATTAAAGAAAATCAAAGTTTTTTTTTATCTAAAACGGACTGATGGAGTTTTAATCTATCGTGAGGCTGTGGATATACATACAAGACCATTGAAGGATCCCAGTGAGGGCGGATTCGTTAAAGATACCTTTGTATGTACATAGGGCTCATCATAAAGGTGAGCTTTATTTCAATAGGCGAAATACCATAGATGATGTGATTGCGGTGCATTAAATAGAAGATAAAGAAACCTTTATGTGAACATAGGGCCTATAATAAAGGTCAGTCATTGAAGATATCTCAAGTGAATAACCGTATGCTGAAGTCTCCATAAGAATATTGTGCATTCTGTTTCCTTTGAGGGTTTTCAGACACAAGGAGTTCCAGACATGTCAGTAATTGTTGGCAGGTCCTTCAGTCCGGACCAGATGTCAGCACTCGCTCCAGACTGCCCTGCATCACCGCCAGCGGGTGGGCTCGGAATTCTTAGCCTTTTCCTCGCACCCCCAGTTGCTGGAGAATGTGAAGGAGGAGCTGTTGACGGGTCACGTTCCGCTTGACTTCACAATTTTCTCACCAGCAGGTCTTTGAACCTCTGCAGACTTGTGTCTGCCAGAAAGAGAGATACAAGGTAGGTGTTAAATCTAGGATCGAGCACGGTGGCCAAAATGTAGTGCTCTGATTTCAACAGATTGACCACCCGTGAATCCTGGTTAAGCTAATTAAGGGCTCCATCCACAAGTCCCACATGCCTAGCGGTATCGCTCTGTTTTAGCTCCTCCTTCAATGTCTCCAGCTTCTTCTGCAAAAGCCTGATGAGGGGAATGACCTGACTCAGGCTGGCAGTGTCTGAACTGACTTCACGTGTGGCAAGTTCAAAGGGTTGCAGAACCTTGCACAACGTTGAAATCATTCTCCACTGCGCTTGAGTCAGGTGCATTCCCCCTCCTTTGCCTATATCGTGGGCAGATGTATAGGCTTGAATGGCCTTTTGCTGCTCCTCCATCCTCTGAAGCATATAGAGGGTTGAATTCCACCTCGTTACCACCTCTTGCTTCAGATGATGGCAGGGCAGGTTCAGGAATGTTTGCTGGTGCTCCAGTCTTTGGCACGCGGTGGCTGAATGCCGAAAGTGGCCCGCAATTCTTCGGGCCACCGACAGCATCTCTTGCATGCCCCTGTCATTTTTTAAATAATTCTGCACCACCAAATTCAATGTGTGTGCAAAACATGGGACGTGCTGGAATTTGCCCAGATGTAATGCACGCACAATATTGGTGGCGTTGTCCGATGTCACAAATCCCCAGGAGAGTCCAATTGGGGTAAGCCATTCTGCGATGATGTTCCTCAGTTTCCATAAGAGGTTGTCAGCTGTGTGCCTCTTATGGAAAGCGGTGATACAAAGCGTAGCCTGCCTACGAACGAGTTGGCGTTTGCGAGATGCTGCTACTGGTGCCACTGCTGCTGTTCTTGCTGCGGGAGGCAATACATCTACCCAGTGGGCTGTCACAGTCATATAGTCCTGAGTCTGCCCTGCTCCACTTGTCCACATGTCCGTGGTTAAGTGGACATTGGGTACAACTGCATTATTTAGGACACTGGTGACTCTTTTTCTGACGTCTGTGTACATTTTCAGTATCGCCTGCTTAGAGAAATGGAACCTAGATAGTATTTGGTACCGGGGACACAGTACCTCAATCAAGTCTCTAGTTCCCTGTGAATTAACGGTGGATACCGGAAACACGTTTCTCACCACCCAGGCTGCCAAGGCCTGAGTTATCCGCTTTGCAGCAGGATGACTGCTGTGATATTTCATCTTCCTCGCAAAGGACTGTTGGACAGTCAATTGCTTACTGGAAGTAGTACAAGTGGTCTTCCGAATTCCCCTCTGGGATGACGATCGACTCCCAGCAGCAACAACAGCAGCGCCAGCAGCAGTAGGCGTTACACTCAAGGATGCATCGGAGGAATCCCAGGCAGGAGAGGACTCGTCAGACTAGACTCGTGCCTGCGTGTGTCTAATATGTGATGTTTCAAAAAAACAAATGTATTAATATCTATACTGTTATGGCTGTTAGACTTAATCACTAGAGAGACTGCTGTTCATAAATAGATATTAACGTTTGGAGATAGGATACATAATATCAGAACTTGCTACAAATGTTTAAATACTACATCCTGACAGCAGCTGATATCTCCAACACTATATGTTTGAGGAAAGGATACCTAGTATCACAATTTGTAACGAATGTCCCAAATACTACACGCTGACAGCAGCTGATGGCTTACACATTATATACTGATAGCAGCTGACTCCTGTCGATAAGAAAACCTTACTGAACAGCAGAAAATTGTATATATATATATATATATATATATGATAAAAAGTTACCCTTATTAATACATGTTGGTGACTCTAATCATATTAATCTGAAGTAATTTAGGCCAATTGTTTTGGATACCAGCCGCATGGTGTGTGCCGTACTACTTTCATACTGAGTTGCTACAATGAGACATTCCCAGGAAATTAAGGGACAGTGATAGTAACAACATCAACATACTACATTGTAGCATTAATTTGGCAACACTTAGAACCAGATGACAGCTGCATGGTGCGATAGAACACTGAAACAGTGTGATATTACTACACTATATTGTAGCAAATAATTTGGTAACACTCAAAACCAGATGGTAGCTGCATGATTTGATAGACCACTGAAACAGCTATTCCTGGGAGAGTATATAAATTGTGGAGGTCACAAACTCTATTAAATGGGTATCAAATGAATGTATCTCTAAAATTACAATATATAATATTATAGTGGATAAGGTGCACTACTCTATATTGATACAATACAAAGGGATGTGAAATATGGGATTGATGTATACTTTTACTGGGAGTACCATCTCCCTGAATAATACATTTTTATACCTCTGAATGAAATAAACAAACAAATTGAGAGTGATTTTAAGTTGCTTGAATATATCAAAGTACATAAAACCTACTCAGATATATGTGGATTACTGGATATAAGAACTAGAGATGAGCGGGTTCGGTTCCTCGGAATCCGAACCCGCCCGAACTTCATGTTTTTTTACACGGGTCCGAGCGACTCGGATCTTCCCGCCTTGCTCGGTTAACCCGAGCGCGCCCGAACGTCATCATGACGCTGTCGGATTCTCGCGAGGCTCGGATTCTATCGCGAGACTCGGATTCTATATAAGGAGCCGCGCGTCGCCGCCATTTTCACACGTGCATTGAGATTGATAGGGAGAGGACGTGGCTGGCGTCCTCTCCATTTAGATTAGAAAAGAGAGAGTGAGATTGAGACAGAGACACTTGATTTACTGGAGCTTAGGAGTACTAGAGAGTGCAGAGTTTACTAGTGACTGACCACTGACCAGTGACCACCAGTGCAGTTTTATTTAATATAATCCGTTCTCTGCCTGAAAAAAACGATACACAGTGACTCAGTCACATACCATATCTGTGCTCAGCCCAGTGTGCTGCATCATCTATGTATAATATCTGACTGTGCTCACACAGCTTAATTGTGGGGGAGACTGGGGAGCAGTTATAGGTTATAGCAGGAGCCAGGAGTACATACATATTATTAAAATTAAACAGTGCACACTTTTGCTGCAGGCAGGAGTGCCACTGCCAGTGTGACTGACCAGTGACCTGACCACACTGACCACCAGTATAGTATACTATATTGTGATTGCCTGAAAAAGTTAAACACTCGTCGTGTGACTTGTGTGGTGTTTTTTTTTTTATTCTATAAAAAACTCATTCTGCTGACAGACAGTGTCCAGCAGGTCCGTCATTATATAATATATACCTGTCCGGCTGCAGTAGTGATATATATATATTTTTTATATCATTATTTATCATCCAGTCGCAGCAGACACAGTACGATAGTTCACGGCTGTAGCTACCTCTGTGTCGGCACTCGGCAGTCCATCCATAATTGTATACCACCTACCCGTGGTTTTTTTTTTCTTTCTTCTTTATACATACTACATCTCATTATCATCCAGTCTATATTAGCAGCAGACACAGTACAGTACGGTAGTCCACGGCTGTAGCTACCTCTGTGTCGGCACTCGGCAGTCCATCCATAATTGTATACCACCTACCCGTGGTTTTTTTTTTCTTTCTTCTTTATACATACTACATCTCATTATCATCCAGTCTATATTAGCAGCAGACACAGTACAGTACGGTAGTCCACGGCTGTAGCTACCTCTGTGTCGGCACTCGGCAGTCCGTCCATAATTGTATACCACCTACCCGTGGTTTTTTTTTCTTTCTTCTTTATACATACATACTACATCTCATTATCAACCAGTCTATATTAGCAGCAGACACAGTACAGTATGGTAGTCCACGGCTGTAGCTACCTCTGTGTCGGCACTCGGCAGTCCATCCATAATTGTATACCACCTACCCGTGGTTTTTTTTTCTTTCTTCTTTATACATACTACATCTCATTATCATCCAGTCTATATTAGCAGCAGACACAGTACAGTACGGTAGTCCACGGCTGTAGCTACCTCTGTGTCGGCACTCGGCAGTCCGTCCATAATTGTATACCACCTACCCGTGGTTTTTTTTTCTTTCTTCTTTATACATACATACTACATCTCATTATCATCCAGTCTATATTAGCAGCAGACACAGTACAGTACGGTAGTCCATGGCTGTAGCTACCTCTGTGTCGGCACTTGGCACTCCATCCATAATTGTATACCACCTACCCGTGGTTTTTTTTTCTTTCTTCTTTATACATACTACATCTCATTATCAACCAGTCTATATTAGCAGCAGACACAGTACAGTACGGTAGTCCACGGCTGTAGCTACCTCTGTGTCGGCACTCGGCAGTCCATCCATAATTGTATACCACCTACCCGTGGTTTTTTTTTCTTTCTTCTTTATACATACATACTACATCTCATTATCATCCAGTCTATATTAGCAGCAGACACAGTACAGTACGGTAGTCCACGGCTGTAGCTACCTCTGTGTCGGCACTTGGCAGTCCATCCATAATTGTATACCACCTACCCGTGGTTTTTTTTTCTTTCTTCTTTATACATACTACATCTCATTATCAACCAGTCTATATTAGCAGCAGACACAGTACAGTACGGTAGTCCACGGCTGTAGCTACCTCTGTGTCGGCACTCGGCAGTCCATCCATAATTGTATACCACCTACCCGTGTTTTTTTTTTCTTTCTTCTTTATACATACATACTACATCTCATTATCATCCAGTCTATATTAGCAGCAGACACAGTACAGTACGGTAGTCCACGGCTGTAGCTACCTCTGTGTCGGCACTTGGCAGTCCATCCATAATTGTATACCACCTACCCGTGGTTTTTTTTTCTTTCTTCTTTATACATACTACATCTCATTATCAACCAGTCTATATTAGCAGCAGACACAGTACAGTACGGTAGTACACGGCTGTAGCTACCTCTGTGTCGGCACTCGGCAGTCCATTCATAATTGTATACTAGTATCCATCCATCTCCATTGTTTACCTGAGGTGCCTTTTAGTTGTGCCTATTAAAATATGGAGAACAAAAATGTTGAGGTTCCAAAATTAGGGAAAGATCAAGATCCACTTCCACCTCGTGCTGAAGCTGCTGCCACTAGTCATGGCCGAGACGATGAAATGCCAGCAACGTCGTCTGCCAAGGCCGATGCCCAATGTCATAGTACAGAGCATGTCAAATCCAAAACACCAAATATCAGTAAAAAAAGGACTCCAAAACCTAAAATAAAATTGTCGGAGGAGAAGCGTAAACTTGCCAATATGCCATTTACCACACGGAGTGGCAAGGAACGGCTGAGGCCCTGGCCTATGTTCATGGCTAGTGGTTCAGCTTCACATGAGGATGGAAGCACTCAGCCTCTCGCTAGAAAACTGAAAAGACTCAAGCTGGCAAAAGCACCGCAAAGAACTGTGCGTTCTTCGAAATCCCAAATCCACAAGGAGAGTCCAATTGTGTCGGTTGCGATGCCTGACCTTCCCAACACTGGACGTGAAGAGCATGCGCCTTCCACCATTTGCACGCCCCCTGCAAGTGCTGGAAGGAGCACCCGCAGTCCAGTTCCTGATAGTCAGATTGAAGATGTCAGTGTTGAAGTACACCAGGATGAGGAGGATATGGGTGTTGCTGGCGCTGGGGAGGAAATTGACCAGGAGGATTCTGATGGTGAGGTGGTTTGTTTAAGTCAGGCACCCGGGGAGACACCTGTTGTCCGTGGGAGGAATATGGCCGTTGACATGCCTGGTGAAAATACCAAAAAAATCAGCTCTTCGGTGTGGAACTATTTCAACAGAAATGCGGACAACAGGTGTCAAGCCGTGTGTTCCCTTTGTCAAGCTGTAATAAGTAGGGGTAAGGACGTTATCCACCTCGGAACATCCTCCCTTATACGTCACCTGCAGCGCATTCATAATAAGTCAGTGACAAGTTCAAAAACTTTGGGTGACAGCGGAAGCAGTCCACTGACCAGTAAATCCCTTCCTCTTGTAACCAAGCTCACGCAAACCACCCCACCAACTCCCTCAGTGTCAATTTCCTCCTTCCCCAGGAATGCCAATAGTCCTGCAGGCCATGTCATTGGCAATTCTGACGAGTCCTCTCCTGCCTGGGATTCCTCCGATGCATCCTTGCGTGTAACGCCTACTGCTGCTGGCGCTGCTGTTGTTGCTGCTGGGAGTCGATGGTCATCCCAGAGGGGAAGTCGTAAGCCCACTTGTACTACTTCCAGTAAGCAATTGACTGTTCAACAGTCCTTTGCGAGGAAGATGAAATATCACAGCAGTCATCCTGCTGCAAAGCGGATAACTGAGGCCTTGACAACTATGTTGGTGTTAGACGTGCGTCCGGTATCCGCCGTTAGTTCACAGGGAACTAGACAATTTATTGAGGCAGTGTGCCCCCGTTACCAAATACCATCTAGGTTCCACTTCTCTAGGCAGGCGATACCGAAAATGTACACGGACCTCAGAAAAAGACTCACCAGTGTCCTAAAAAATGCAGCTGGACCCAATGTCCACTTAACCACGGACATGTGGACAAGTGGAGCAGGGCAGGGTCAGGACTATATGACTGTGACAGCCCACTGGGTAGATGTATGGACTCCCGCCGCAAGAACAGCAGCGGCGGCACCAGTAGCAGCATCTCGCAAACGCCAACTCTTTCCTAGGCAGGCTACGCTTTGTATCACCGCTTTCCAGAATACGCACACAGCTGAAAACCTCTTACGGCAACTGAGGAAGATCATCGCGGAATGGCTTACCCCAATTGGACTCTCCTGTGGATTTGTGGCATCGGACAACGCCAGCAATATTGTGTGTGCATTAAATATGGGCAAATTCCAGTACGTCCCATGTTTTGCACATACCTTGAATTTGGTGGTGCAGAATTTTTTAAAAAACGACAGGGGCGTGCAAGAGATGCTGTCGGTGGCCAGAAGAATTGCGGGACACTTTCGGCGTACAGGCACCACGTACAGAAGACTGGAGCACCACCAAAAACTACTGAACCTGCCCTGCCATCATCTGAAGCAAGAAGTGGTAACGAGGTGGAATTCAACCCTCTATATGCTTCAGAGGTTGGAGGAGCAGCAAAAGGCCATTCAAGCCTATACAATTGAGCACGATATAGGAGGTGGAATGCACCTGTCTCAAGCGCAGTGGAGAATGATTTCAACGTTGTGCAAGGTTCTGATGCCCTTTGAACTTGCCACACGTGAAGTCAGTTCAGACACTGCCAGCCTGAGTCAGGTCATTCCCCTCATCAGGCTTTTGCAGAAGAAGCTGGAGACATTGAAGGAGGAGCTAACACGGAGCGATTCCGCTAGGCATGTGGGACTTGTGGATGGAGCCCTTAATTCGCTTAACAAGGATTCACGGGTGGTCAATCTGTTGAAATCAGAGCACTACATTTTGGCCACCGTGCTCGATCCTAGATTTAAAGCCTACCTTGGATCTCTCTTTCCAGCAGACACAAGTCTGCTGGGGTTGAAAGACCTGCTGGTGAGAAAATTGTCAAGTCAAGCGGAACGCGACCTGTCAACATCTCCTCCTTCACATTCTCCCGCAACTGGGGGTGCGAGGAAAAGGCTCAGAATTCCGAGCCCACCCGCTGGCGGTGATGCAGGGCAGTCTGGAGCGACTGCTGATGCTGACATCTGGTCCGGACTGAAGGACCTGACAACGATTACGGACATGTCGTCTACTGTCACTGCATATGATTCTCTCAACATTGAAAGAATGGTGGAGGATTATATGAGTGACCGCATCCAAGTAGGCACGTCACACAGTCCGTACTTATACTGACAGGAAAAAGAGGCAATTTGGAGGCCCTTGCACAAACTGGCTTTATTCTACCTAAGTTGCCCTCCCACAAGTGTGTACTCCGAAAGAGTGTTTAGTGCCGCCGCTCACCTTGTCAGCAATCGGCGTACGAGGTTACATCCAGAAAATGTGGAGAAGATGATGTTCATTAAAATGAATTATAATCAATTCCTCCGCGGAGACATTGACCAGCAGCAATTGCCTCCACAAAGTACACAGGGAGCTGAGATGGTGGATTCCAGTGGGGACGAATTGATAATCTGTGAGGAGGGGGATGTACACGGTGATATATCGGAGGATGATGATGAGGTGGACATCTTGCCTCTGTAGAGCCAGTTTGTGCAAGGAGAGATTAATTGCTTCTTTTTTGGGGGGGGTCCAAACCAACCCGTCATATCAGTCACAGTCGTGTGGCAGACCCTGTCACTGAAATGATGGGTTGGTTAAAGTGTGCATGTCCTGTTTATACAACATAAGGGTGGGTGGGAGGGCCCAAGGACAATTCCATCTTGCACCTCTTTTTTCTTTTATTTTTCTTTGCGTCATGTGCTGTTTGGGGAGGGTTTTTTGGAAGGGCCATCCTGCGTGACACTGCAGTGCCACTCCTAGATGGGCCCGGTGTTTGTGTCGGCCACTAGGGTCGCTAATCTTACTCACACAGCTACCTCATTGCGCCTCTTTTTTTCTTTGCGTCATGTGCTGTTTGGGGAGGGTTTTTTGGAAGGGACATCCTGCGTGACACTGCAGTGCCACTCCTAGATGGGCCCGGTGTTTGTGTCGGCCACTAGGGTCGCTTATCTTACTCACACAGTCAGCTACCTCATTGCGCCTCTTTTTTTCTTTGCGTCATGTGCTGTTTGTGGAGGATTTTTTGGAAGGGACATCCTGCGTGACACTGCAGTGACACTCCTAGATGGGCCCGGTGTTTGTGTCGGCCACTAGGGTCGCTTATCTTACTCACACAGTCAGCTACCTCATTGCGCCTCTTTTTTTCTTTGCGTCATGTGCTGTTTGTGGAGGATTTTTTGGAAGGGACATCCTGCGTGACACTGCAGTGACACTCCTAGATGGGCCCGGTGTTTGTGTCGGCCACTAGGGTCGCTTATCTTACTCACACAGTCAGCTACCTCATTGCGCCTCTTTTTTTCTTTGCGTCATGTGCTGTTTGGGGAGGGTTTTTTGGAAGGGCCATCCTGCGTGACACTGCAGTGCCACTCCTAGATGGGCCCGGTGTTTGTGTCGGCCACTAGGGTCGCTAATCTTACTCACACAGCTACCTCATTGCGCCTCTTTTTTTCTTTGCGTCATGTGCTGTTTGGGGAGGGTTTTTTGGAAGGGACATCCTGCGTGACACTGCAGTGACACTCCTAGATGGGCCCGGTGTTTGTGTCGGCCACTAGGGTCGCTTATCTTACTCACACAGTCAGCTACCTCATTGCGCCTCTTTTTTTCTTTGCGTCATGTGCTGTTTGGGGAGGGTTTTTTGGAAGGGACATCCTGCGTGACACTGCAGTGACACTCCTAGATGGGCCCGGTGTTTGTGTCGGCCACTAGGGTCGCTAATCTTACTCACACAGCTACCTCATTGCGCCTCTTTTTTTCTTTGCGTCATGTGCTGTTTGGGGAGGGTTTTTTGGAAGGGCCATCCTGCGTGACACTGCAGTGCCACTCCTAGATGGGCCCGGTGTTTGTGTCGGCCACTAGGGTCGCTAATCTTACTCACACAGCTACCTCATTGCGCCTCTTTTTTTCTTTGCGTCATGTGCTGTTTGGGGAGGGTTTTTTGGAAGGGACATCCTGCGTGACACTGCAGTGACACTCCTAGATGGGCCCGGTGTTTGTGTCGGCCACTAGGGTCGCTTATCTTACTCACACAGTCAGCTACCTCATTGCGCCTCTTTTTTTCTTTGCGTCATGTGCTGTTTGGGGAGGGTTTTTTGGAAGGGACATCCTGCGTGACACTGCAGTGACACTCCTAGATGGGCCCGGTGTTTGTGTCGGCCACTAGGGTCGCTAATCTTACTCACACAGCTACCTCATTGCGCCTCTTTTTTTCTTTGCGTCATGTGCTGTTTGGGGAGGGTTTTTTGGAAGGGCCATCCTGCGTGACACTGCAGTGCCACTCCTAGATGGGCCCGGTGTTTGTGTCGGCCACTAGGGTCGCTAATCTTACTCACACAGCTACCTCATTGCGCCTCTTTTTTTCTTTGCGTCATGTGCTGTTTGAAGAGGGTTTTTTGGAAGGGACATCCTGCGTGACACTGCAGTGCCACTCCTAGATGGGCCCGGTGTTTGTGTCGGCCACTAGGGTCGCTTATCTTACTCACACAGTCAGCTACCTCATTGCGCCTCTTTTTTTCTTTGCGTCATGTGCTGTTTGGGGAGGGTTTTTTGGAAGGGCCATCCTGCGTGACACTGCAGTGCCACTCCTAGATGGGCCCGGTGTTTGTGTCGGCCACTAGGGTCGCTAATCTTACTCACACAGTCAGCTACCTCATTGCGCCTCTTTTTTTCTTTGCGTCATGTGCTGTTTGGGGAGGGTTTTTTGGAAGGGACATCCTGCGTGACACTGCAGTGCCACTCCAAGATGGGCCCGGTGTTTGTGTCGGCCACTAGGGTCGCTTATCTTACTCACACAGTCAGCTACCTCATTGCGCCTCTTTTTTTCTTTGCGTCATGTGCTGTTTGGGGAGGGTTTTTTGGAAGGGACATCCTGCGTGACACTGCAGTGACACTCCTAGATGGGCCCGGTGTTTGTGTCGGCCACTAGGGTCGCTTATCTTACTCACACAGTCAGCTACCTCATTGCGCCTCTTTTTTTCTTTGCGTCATGTGCTGTTTAGGGAGGGTTTTTTGGAAGGGACATCCTGCGTGACACTGCAGTGCCACTCCTAGATGGGCCCGGTGTTTGTGTCGGCCACTAGGGTCGCTTATCTTACTCACACAGTCAGCTACCTCATTGCGCCTCTTTTTTTCTTTGCGTCATGTGCTGTTTGGGGAGGGTTTTTTGGAAGGGCCATCCTGCGTGACACTGCAGTGTCACTCCTAGATGGGCCCGGTGTTTGTGTCGGCCACTAGGGTCGCTTATCTTACTCACACAGTCAGCTACCTCATTGCGCCTCTTTTTTTCTTTGCGTCATGTGCTGTTTGGGGAGGGTTTTTTGGAAGGGACATCCTGCGTGACACTGCAGTGACACTCCTAGATGGGCCCGGTGTTTGTGTCGGCCACTAGGGTCGCTTATCTTACTCACACAGTCAGCTACCTCATTGCGCCTCTTTTTTTCTTTGCGTCATGTGCTGTTTGTGGAGGATTTTTTGGAAGGGACATCCTGCGTGACACTGCAGTGACACTCCTAGATGGGCCCGGTGTTTGTGTCGGCCACTAGGGTCGCTTATCTTACTCACACAGTCAGCTACCTCATTGCGCCTCTTTTTTTCTTTGCGTCATGTGCTGTTTGGGGAGGGTTTTTTGGAAGGGCCATCCTGCGTGACACTGCAGTGCCACTCCTAGATGGGCCCGGTGTTTGTGTCGGCCACTAGGGTCGCTAATCTTACTCACACAGCTACCTCATTGCGCCTCTTTTTTTCTTTGCGTCATGTGCTGTTTGGGGAGGGTTTTTTGGAAGGGACATCCTGCGTGACACTGCAGTGACACTCCTAGATGGGCCCGGTGTTTGTGTCGGCCACTAGGGTCGCTTATCTTACTCACACAGTCAGCTACCTCATTGCGCCTCTTTTTTTCTTTGCGTCATGTGCTGTTTGGGGAGGGTTTTTTGGAAGGGACATCCTGCGTGACACTGCAGTGACACTCCTAGATGGGCCCGGTGTTTGTGTCGGCCACTAGGGTCGCTAATCTTACTCACACAGCTACCTCATTGCGCCTCTTTTTTTCTTTGCGTCATGTGCTGTTTGGGGAGGGTTTTTTGGAAGGGCCATCCTGCGTGACACTGCAGTGCCACTCCTAGATGGGCCCGGTGTTTGTGTCGGCCACTAGGGTCGCTAATCTTACTCACACAGCTACCTCATTGCGCCTCTTTTTTTCTTTGCGTCATGTGCTGTTTGGGGAGGGTTTTTTGGAAGGGACATCCTGCGTGACACTGCAGTGACACTCCTAGATGGGCCCGGTGTTTGTGTCGGCCACTAGGGTCGCTAATCTTACTCACACAGTCAGCTACCTCATTGCGCCTCTTTTTTTCTTTGCGTCATGTGCTGTTTGGGGAGGGTTTTTTGGAAGGGACATCCTGCGTGACACTGCAGTGCCACTCCAAGATGGGCCCGGTGTTTGTGTCGGCCACTAGGGTCGCTTATCTTACTCACACAGTCAGCTACCTCATTGCGCCTCTTTTTTTCTTTGCGTCATGTGCTGTTTGGGGAGGGTTTTTTGGAAGGGACATCCTGTGTGACACTGCAGTGACACTCCTAGATGGGCCCGGTGTTTGTGTCGGCCACTAGGGTCGCTTATCTTACTCACACAGTCAGCTACCTCATTGCGCCTCTTTTTTTCTTTGCGTCATGTGCTGTTTAGGGAGGGTTTTTTGGAAGGGACATCCTGCGTGACACTGCAGTGCCACTCCTAGATGGGCCCGGTGTTTGTGTCGGCCACTAGGGTCGCTTATCTTACTCACACAGTCAGCTACCTCATTGCGCCTCTTTTTTTCTTTGCGTCATGTGCTGTTTGGGGAGGGTTTTTTGGAAGGGCCATCCTGCGTGACACTGCAGTGCCACTCCTAGATGGGCCCGGTGTTTGTGTCGGCCACTAGGGTCGCTTATCTTACTCACACAGTCAGCTACCTCATTGCGCCTCTTTTTTTCTTTGCGTCATGTGCTGTTTGGGGAGGGTTTTTTGGAAGGGACATCCTGCGTGACACTGCAGTGACACTCCTAGATGGGCCCGGTGTTTGTGTCGGCCACTAGGGTCGCTTATCTTACTCACACAGTCAGCTACCTCATTGCGCCTCTTTTTTTCTTTGCGTCATGTGCTGTTTGTGGAGGATTTTTTGGAAGGGACATCCTGCGTGACACTGCAGTGACACTCCTAGATGGGCCCGGTGTTTGTGTCGGCCACTAGGGTCGCTTATCTTACTCACACAGTCAGCTACCTCATTGCGCCTCTTTTTTTCTTTGCGTCATGTGCTGTTTGGGGAGGGTTTTTTGGAAGGGCCATCCTGCGTGACACTGCAGTGCCACTCCTAGATGGGCCCGGTGTTTGTGTCGGCCACTAGGGTCGCTAATCTTACTCACACAGCTACCTCATTGCGCCTCTTTTTTTCTTTGCGTCATGTGCTGTTTGGGGAGGGTTTTTTGGAAGGGACATCCTGCGTGACACTGCAGTGACACTCCTAGATGGGCCCGGTGTTTGTGTCGGCCACTAGGGTCGCTTATCTTACTCACACAGTCAGCTACCTCATTGCGCCTCTTTTTTTCTTTGCGTCATGTGCTGTTTGGGGAGGTTTTTTTTGGAAGGGACATCCTGCGTGACACTGCAGTGACACTCCTAGATGGGCCCGGTGTTTGTGTCGGCCACTAGGGTCGCTAATCTTACTCACACAGCTACCTCATTGCGCCTCTTTTTTTCTTTGCGTCATGTGCTGTTTGGGGAGGGTTTTTTGGAAGGGCCATCCTGCGTGACACTGCAGTGCCACTCCTAGATGGGCCCGGTGTTTGTGTCGGCCACTAGGGTCGCTAATCTTACTCACACAGCTACCTCATTGCGCCTCTTTTTTTCTTTGCGTCATGTGCTGTTTGGGGAGGGTTTTTTGGAAGGGACATCCTGCGTGACACTGCAGTGACACTCCTAGATGGGCCCGGTGTTTGTGTCGGCCACTAGGGTCGCTTATCTTACTCACACAGTCAGCTACCTCATTGCGCCTCTTTTTTTCTTTGCGTCATGTGCTGTTTGGGGAGGGTTTTTTGGAAGGGACATCCTGCGTGACACTGCAGTGACACTCCTAGATGGGCCCGGTGTTTGTGTCGGCCACTAGGGTCGCTAATCTTACTCACACAGCTACCTCATTGCGCCTCTTTTTTTCTTTGCGTCATGTGCTGTTTGGGGAGGGTTTTTTGGAAGGGACATCCTGCGTGACACTGCAGTGCCACTCCTAGATGGGCCCGGTGTTTGTGTCAGCCACTAGGGTCGCTAATCTTACTCACACAGCTACCTCATTGCGCCTCTTTTTTTCTTTGCGTCATGTGCTGTTTGAAGAGGGTTTTTTGGAAGGGACATCCTGCGTGACACTGCAGTGCCACTCCTAGATGGGCCCGGTGTTTGTGTCGGCCACTAGGGTCGCTTATCTTACTCACACAGTCAGCTACCTCATTGCGCCTCTTTTTTTCTTTGCGTCATGTGCTGTTTGGGGAGGGTTTTTTGGAAGGGCCATCCTGCGTGACACTGCAGTGCCACTCCTAGATGGGCCCGGTGTTTGTGTCGGCCACTAGGGTCGCTAATCTTACTCACACAGTCAGCTACCTCATTGCGCCTCTTTTTTTCTTTGCGTCATGTGCTGTTTGGGGAGGGTTTTTTGGAAGGGACATCCTGCGTGACACTGCAGTGCCACTCCAAGATGGGCCCGGTGTTTGTGTCGGCCACTAGGGTCGCTTATCTTACTCACACAGTCAGCTACCTCATTGCGCCTCTTTTTTTCTTTGCGTCATGTGCTGTTTGGGGAGGGTTTTTTGGAAGGGACATCCTGCGTGACACTGCAGTGACACTCCTAGATGGGCCCGGTGTTTGTGTCGGCCACTAGGGTCGCTTATCTTACTCACACAGTCAGCTACCTCATTGCGCCTCTTTTTTTCTTTGCGTCATGTGCTGTTTAGGGAGGGTTTTTTGGAAGGGACATCCTGCGTGACACTGCAGTGCCACTCCTAGATGGGCCCGGTGTTTGTGTCGGCCACTAGGGTCGCTAATCTTACTCACACAGCTACCTCATTGCGCCTCTTTTTTTCTTTGCGTCATGTGCTGTTTGGGGAGGGTTTTTTGGAAGGGACATCCTGCGTGACACTGCAGTGCCACTCCTAGATGGGCCCGGTGTTTGTGTCGGCCACTAGGGTCGCTTATCTTACTCACACAGCGACCTCGGTGCAAATTTTAGGACTAAAAATAATATTGTGAGGTGTGAGGTATTCAGAATAGACTGAAAATTAGTGGAAATTATGATTTTTGAGGTTAATAATACTTTGGGATCAAAATGACCCCCAAATTCTATGATTTAAGCTGTTTTTTAGGGTTTTTTGAAAAAAACACCCGAATCCAAAACACACCCGAATCCGACAAAAAAAATTCGGTGAGGTTTTGCCAAAACGCGGTCGAACCCAAAACACGGCCGCGGAACCGAACCCAAAACCAAAACACAAAACCCGAAAAATTTCAGGCGCTCATCTCTAATAAGAACTGGGATTGCTATACCCCTTAAAGACCCACAATAAATTTGGGACTGCCATATCCCCTAAGCAACCTTTCCCCATACACATGCCCAATTATTGAGTGTGCAAGAATACAGATAGAGAATGCGAGACAATATCTCCATATGCTAGAAATATTTTGGAGACATAGATACCCGTCGTTTGGCTGACCTTTGTCTAGAAATTTATTACATATAGGTATAGCGGCGACTATTGGCAACACAAACTACTCAGCCAACTCTCTAGTGAAGTTAATTCATATACTTATATCTATTATCTACTGAGTCTCACAGTCTCCATATTGGGATAATTTACCAGGGGATATTTCTGTTGAGTGAATAGATATACATTAGCGATGAGCGGGTTCGATTTCTCGGAAACCGAACCCCCCCGAACTTCACCCTTTTTACACGGGTCCGAGGCATACTCGGATTCTCCCGTATGGCTCGGTTAACCCGAGCGCGCCCGAACATCATCATCCCGCTGTCCGATTCTCGCGAGATTCGGATTCTAAATAAGCAGCCGCGCGTCGCCGCCATTTTACTCGTGCATTGGAACTGTTAGGGAGAGGACGTGGCTGGCGGCCTCTCCGTTATTGTTGAACTTGATTGTGCACTATTGCTTAATTGTGGGGAGGGCTGGGGAGCAGCTGTATACTATAGGAGGAGTACAGTGCAGAGTTTTGCTGATCAGTGACCACCAGTTATCCGTTCTCTGCATGAAAAAAACGCTCCATATCTGTGCTCAGTGTGCTGCATATATCTGTGCTCACACTGCTTAATTGTGGGGACTGGGGAGCAGCTGTATTATATAGCAGGAGTACAGTGCAGAGTTTTGCTGACAGTGACCACCAGTATACGTTGTCTGCCTGAAAAACACTCCATATCTGTGCTCAGTGTGCTGCTTTATTGTGGGGACTGGGGACCACCAGTATAATATTATATAGGAGGAGTACAGTGCAGAGTTTTGCTGACCAGTGACCACCACTATATAATATATAGCATTACGGTACAGTAGGCCACTGCTGTACCTACCTCTGTGTCGTCATTAAGTATACTATCCATCTACATTCTATACCTGTGGTGCATTTCAGTTGTGCAGTTTGCTGACACAGTGACCACCAGTATATATAGCAGTACGGTACGGAAGGCCACTGCTGTACCTACCTCTGTGTCGTCATTAAGTATACTATCCATCTACATTCTATACCTGTGGTGCATTTTAGTTTTGCAGTTTGCTGACACAGTGACCACCAGTATACTATATATAGCAGTACGGTACGGAAGGCCACTGCTGTACCTACCTCTGTGTCGTCATTAAGTATACTATCCATCTACATTCTATACCTGTGGTGCATTTTAGTTTTGCAGTTTGGTGACACAGTGACCACCAGTATACTATATATAGCAGTACGGTACGGAAGGCCACTGCTGTACCTACCTCTGTGTTGTCATTAAGTATACTATCCATCTACATTCTATACCTGTGGTGCATTTTAGTTTTGCAGTTTGCTGACACAGTGACCACCAGTATGCTATATATAGCAGTACGGTATGGAAGGCCACTGCTGTACCTACCTCTGTGTCGTCATTAAGTATACTATCCATCTACATTCTATACCTGTGGTGCATTTTAGTTTTGCAGTTTGCTGACATAGTGACCACCAGTATACTATATATAGCAGTACGGTACGGAAGGCCACTGCTGTACCTACCTCTGTGTCGTCAATAAGTATACTATCCATCTACATTCTATACCTGTGGTGCATTTTAGTTTTGCAGTTTGCTGACACAGTGACCACCAGTATACTATATATAGCAGTACGGTACGGAAGGCCACTGCTGTACCTACCTCTGTGTCGTCATTAAGTATACTATCCATCTACATTCTATACCTGTGGTGCATTTTAGTTTTGCAGTTTGCTGACACAGTGACCACCAGTATACTATATATAGCAGTACGGTACGGAAGGCCACTGCTGTACCAACCTCTGTGTCGTCATTAAGTATACTATCCATCTACATTCTATACCTGTGGTGCATTTTAGTTTTGCAGTTTGCTGACACAGTGACCACCAGTATACTATATATAGCAGTACGGTACGGAAGGCCACTGCTGTACCTACCTCTGTGTCGTCATTAAGTATACAATCCATCTACATTCTATACCTGTGGTGCATTTTAGTTTTGCAGTTTGCTGACACAGTGACCACCAGTATACTATATATAGCAGTACGGTACGGAAGGCCACTGCTGTACCTACCTCTGTGTCGTCATTAAGTATACTATCCATCTACATTCTATACCTGTGGTGCATTTTAGTTTTGCAGATTGCTGACAGTGACCACCAGTATATATAGCAGTAAGGTACGGAAGGCCACTGCTCTACCTACCTCTGTGTCGTCAATTATACTATCCATCCATACCTGTGGTGCATTTCAGTTGTGCGCATTATATTTAGTAGTAGGCCATTGCTATTGATAGTTACTGGCATATAATTCCACACATTAAAAAATGAGAACCAAAATGTGGAGGTTAAAATAGGGAAAGATCAAGATCCACTTCCACCTCGTGCTGAAGCTGCTGCCACTAGTCATGGCCGAGATGATGAAATGCCATCAACGTCGTCTGCCAAGGCCGATGCCCAATGTCATAGTAGAGAGCATGTAAAATCCAAAACACAAAAGTTCAGTAAAATGACCCAAAAATCAAAATTAAAAGCGCCTGAGGAGAAGCGTAGACTTGCCAATATGCCATTTACGACACGGAGTGGCAAGGAACGGCTGAGGCCCTGGCCTATGTTCATGGCTAGTGGTTCAGCTTCACATGAGGATGGAAGCACTCATCCTCTCGCTAGAAAAATGAAAAGACTTAAGCTGGCAAAAGCACAGCAAAGAACTGTGCGTTCTTCTAAATCACAAATACCCAAGGAGAGTCCAATTGTGTCGGTTGCGATGCCTGACCTTCCCAACACTGGACGGGAAGAGCTTGCACCTTCCACCATTTGCACGCCCCCTGCAAGTGCTGGAAGGAGCACCCGCAGTCCAGTTCCTGATAGTCAAATTGAAGATGTCACTGTTGAAGTACACAAGGATGAGGATATGGGTGTTGCTGGCGCTGGGGGGGAAATTGACAAGGAGGATTCTGATGGGGAGGTGGTTTGTTTAAGTCAGGCACCCGGGGAGACACCTGTTGTCCGTGGGACGAACATGGCCATTAACATGCCTGGTCAAAATACAAAAAAAATCAACTCTTCGGTGTGGAATTATTTCAACACAAATGCGGACAACTGGTGTCAAGCCGTGTGTTGCCTTTGTCAAGCTGTAATAAGTAGGGGTAAGGACGTTAACCACCTCGGAACATCCTCCCTTATACGTCACCTGCAGCGCATTCATCATAAGTCAGTGACAAGTTCAAAAACTTTGGGTGACAGCGGAAGCAGTCCACTGACCACTAAATCCCTTCCTCTTGTAACCAAGCTCCTACAAACCACACCACCAACTCCCTCAGTGTCAATTTCCTCCTAAACCAGGAAAGCCAATAGTCCTGCAGGCCATGTCACTGGCAAGTCTGACGAGTCCTCTCCTGCCTGGGATTCCTCCGATGCATCCTTGAGTGTAACGCCTACTGCTGCTGGCGCTGCTGTTGTAGCTGCTGGGAGTCGATCGTCATCCCAGAGGGGAAGTCGGAAGACCACTTGTACTACTTCCAGTAAGCAATTGACTGTCCAACAGTCCTTTGCGAGGAAGATGAAATATCACAGCAGTCATCCTGCTGCAAAGCAGATAACTCAGGCCTTGGCAGCCTGGGCGGTGAGAAACGTGGTTCCGGTATCCACCGTTAATTCAGAGGCAACTAGAGACTTGATTGAGGTACTGTGTCCCCGGTACCAAATACCATCTAGGTTCCATTTCTCTAGGCAGGCGATACCGAAAATGTACACAGATCTCAGAAAAAGACTCACCAGTGTCCTAAAAAATGCAGTTGTAACCAATGTCCACTTAACCACGGACATGTGGACAAGTGGAGCAGGGCAGACTCAGGACTATATGACTGTGACAGCCCACTGGGTAGATGTATTGCCTCCCGCAGCAAGAACAGCAGCGGCGGCACCAGTAGCAGCATCTCGCAAACGCCAACTCGTTCCTAGGCAGGCTACGCTTTGTATCACCGCTTTCCATAAGAGGCACACAGCTGACAACCTCTTACGGAAACTGAGGAAGATCATCGCAGAATGGCTTACCCCAATTGGACTCTCCTGGGGATTTGTGACATCGGACAACACCAGCAATATTGTGCGTGCATTACATCTGGGCATATTCCAGCACCTCCCATGTTTTGCACATACATTGAATTTGGTGGTCCAGAATTATTTAAAAACGACAGGGGCGTGCAAGAGATGCTGTCGGTGGCCCGAAGAATTGCGGGCCACTTTCGGCATTCAGCCACCGCGTACAGAAGACCGGAGCACCACCAAACATTCCTGAACCTGCCCTGCCATCATCTGAAGCAAGAGGTGGTAACGAGGTGGAATTCAACCCTCTATATGCTTCAGAGGATGGAGGAGCACCAAAAGGCCATTCAAGCCTATACATCTGCCCACGATATAGGCAAAGGAGGGGGAATGCACCTGACTCAAGCGCAGTGGAGAATGATTTCAACGTTGTGCAAGGTTCTGCAACCCTTTAAACTTGCCACACGTGAAGTCAGTTCAGACACTGCCAGCCTGAGTCAGGTCATTCCCCTCATCAGGCTTTTGCAGAAGAAGCTGGAGACATTGAAGGAGGAGCTAAAACAGAGCGATTCCGCTAGGCATGTGGGACTTGTGGATGGAGCCCTTAATTCGCTTAACCAGGATTCACGGGTGGTCAATCTGTTGAAATCAGAGCACTACATTTTGGCCACCGTGCTCGATCCTAGATTTAAAACCTACGTTGGATCTCTCTTTCCGGCAGACACAAGTCTGCAGAGGTTCAAAGACCTGCTGGTGAGAAAATTGTCAAGTCAAGCGGAACGTGACCCGTCAACATCTCCTCCTTCACATTCTCCCGCAACTGGGAGGAAAAGACTAAGAATTCCGAGCCCACCCGCTGGCGGTGATGCAGGGCAGTCTGGAGCGAGTGCTGACATCTGGTCCGGACTGAAGGACCTGCCAACGATTACTGACATGTTGTCTACTGTCACTTCATATGATTCTCTCACCATTGAAAGAACGGTGGAGTATTATATGAGTGACCGCATCCAAGTAGGCACGTCAGACAGTCCGTACGTATACTGGCAGGAAAAAGAGGCAATTTGGAGGCCCTTGCAGAAACTGGCTTTATTCTACCTAAGTTGCCCTCCCTCCAGTGTGTACTCCGAAAGAGTGTTTAGTGCAGCCGCTCACCTTGTCAGCAATCGGCGTACGAGGTTACTTCCAGAAAATGTGGAGAAGATGATGTTCATTAAAATTAATTATAATCAATTCCTCCGTGGAGACATTCACCAGCAGCAATTGCCTCCACAAAGTACACAGGGACCTGAGATGGTGGATTCCAGTGGGGACGAATTAATAATCTGTGAGGAGGGGGATGTACACAGTGAAAGGGGTGAGGAAACGGAGGATGATGATAAGGTGGACATCTTGCCTCTGTAGAGCCAGTTTGTGCAAGGAGAGATTGATTGCTTCTTTTTTTGGTGGGGGCCCAAACCAACCAGTCATTTCAGTCACAGTCATGTGGCAGACCCTGTCGCTGAAATGATGGGTTCGTTAAAGTGTGCATGTCCTGTTTATACAACATAAGGGTGGGTTGCACCTCTTTTTTCTTTAATTTTTCTTTGCATCATGTTCTCTTTGGGGACAATTTTTTTGAAGTGCCATCCTGCCTGACACTGCAGTGCCACTCCTAGATGGGCCAGGTGTTTGTGTCGTCCACTTGTGTTGCTTAGCTTAGTCACACAGCGACCTTGGTGCGCCTATTTTTTTCTTTGCATCATGTGCTGTTTGGGGACTATTTTTTTGAAGTGCCATCCTGCCTGACACTGCAGTGCCACTCCTAGATGGGCCAGGTGTTTGTGTCGTCCACTTGTGTTGCTTAGCTTAGTCACACAGCGACCTTGGTGCGCCTATTTTTTTCTTTGCATCATGTGCTGTTTGGGGACTATTTTTTTGAAGTGCCATCCTGCCTGACACTGCAGTGCCACTCCTAGATGGGCCAGGTGTTTGTGTCGGCCACTTGTGTCGCTTAGCTTAGCCATCCAGCGACCTTGGTGCAAATTTTAGGACTAAAAATAATATTGTGAGGTGTGAGGTGTTCAGAATAGACTGGAAATGAGTGGAAATTATGGTTATTGAGGTTAATAAAACTATGGGATCAAAATGACCCCCAAATTCTATGATTTAAGCTGTTTTTTAGGGTTTTTTGTAATTAACACCCGAATCCAATACACACCCGAATCCGACAAAAAATTTTCGGTGAGATTTTGCCAAATCGCGTCCGAATCCAAAACACGGCGACGGAACCGAATCCAAAACCAAAACACAAAACCCGAAAAATGTCCGGTGCACATCACTAATATACATGAGATAGAACTGACTCTCTGGAATTATCAACCGGGAGAGGGACAACTATCATTAATTGTTGCAACAGCCATCAGACAAATACAACTATATTTATAATGGACCAAATATTGGTAATATTTGAATAGATATAGTAATCTTACAAGTAGATACATATAGAACACACGCAGGACACGCTTTTTAATTTCTTTATTCACCATTTACTATTTTTTAGGTTTTCACATATATGTTAGTCTGTTTGATTTTAACTCTTATGTTTCACTGTAGTCTGGGTACAAAATAAAAAGTTAATATTTTAATACATATTCAATAAAGGTTATATTTTATAACAAATTTTCTTTCTTAGTGCGTCAACTGTACAGTTTCTTCTCACTTCTCCTCCCAAGCTTATTGTATACATACTGTAATTGACGGCACCCCCTTGCTATACCAAGCATTGTCTAAGATAGGGGAAAGGGGTTCAGACCAGTGACTGTATGGTGATGAGTCACATACACTCACATTATTAGAAGTACATATATTGAGTGTGCAGATACCCAATCCCTGTGTTGACAGTGACATGGCCTGCAGGACTATTGGCTTTCCTGTCTAAGGAGGAAATTGACACTGAGGGAGTTGGTGGTGTGGTTTGCAGGAGCTTGGTTACAAGAGGAAGGGATTTAGTTGGCAGTGGACTGCTTCCGCTGTCATCCAAAGTGTTTGAACTTGTCACTGACTTCTGATGAATGTGGTCCAGGTGATGTATAAGGGAGGATGTTCCTAGGTGGTTTACGTCCTTACCCCTACTTATTACAGCTTGACAAAGGCAACACACGGCTTGACACCAGTTGTCCGCATTTCTGTTGAAATAATTCCACACCGAAGAGCTAATTTTTTTTGTATTTTGACCAGGCATGTCAATGGCCATATTCGTCCCACGGACAACAGATGTCTCCCTGGGTGCCTGACTTAAACAAACCACCTCACCATCAGAATCCTCCTTGTCAATTTCCTCCCCAGCGCCAGCAACACCCATATCCTCATCCTGGTGTACTTCAACAGTGACATCTTCAATTTGACTATCCGGAACTGGACTGCGGGTGCTCCTTCCAGCACTTGCAGGGGGCGTGCAAATGGTGGAAGGCGCAACCTCTTCCCGTCCAGTGTTGGGAAGGTCAGACATCGCAACCGACACAATTGGACTCTCCTTGGGGATTTGTGATTTAGAAGAACACACAGTTCTTTGCTGTGCTTTTGCCATCTTAACTCTTTTAAGTTTTCTAGCAGGAGGATGAGTGCTTCCATCCTCATGTGAAGCTGAACCACTAGCCATGAACATAGGCCAGGCCCTCAGCCGTTCCTTGCCACTCCGTGTCGTAAATGGCACATTGGCAAGTTTACGCTTCTCCTTAGATGATTTTGATTTAGATTTTTGGGTCATTTTATTGAGCTTCATTTTTTTTTATTTTACATGCTCTCTACTATGACATTGGGCATCGGCCTTGGCAGACGACGTTGATGGCATTTCATCGTCTCGGCCATGACTAGTGGCAGCAGCTTCAGCACGAGGTGGAAGTGGATCTTGATCTTTCCCTATTTTACCCTCCACATTTTTGTTCTCCATTTTTTAATGTGTGGAATTATATGCCAGTAATATATCAATAGCAATGGCCTACTACTATATATACTGCGCACAACTGAAATGCACCACAGGTATGGATGGATAGTATACTTGACGACACAGAGGTAGGTAGAGCAGTGGCCTACTGTACCGTACTGCTATATATTATATATACTGGTGGTCAGCAAACTGTGCAAAACTGAAATGCACCACAGGTATGGATGGATAGTATACTTGACGACACAGAGGTAGGTAGAGCAGTGGCCTACTGTACCTTACTGCTATATATTATATATACTTGTGGTCAGCAAACTGTGCAAAACTGAAATGCACCACAGGTATGGATGGATAGTATACTTGACGACACAGAGGTAGGTAGAGCAATAGCCTACTGTACCGTACTGCTATATATTATATATACTGGTGGTCAGCAAACTGTGCAAAACTGAAATGCACCACAGGTATGGATGGATAGTATACTTGACGACACAGAGGTAGGTAGAGCAGTAGCCTACTGTACCGTACTGCTATATATTATATATACTGGTGGTCAGCAAACTGTGCAAAACTGAAATTCACCACAGGTATGGATGGGATAGTATACTTGACGACACAGAGGTAGAGCAGTGGACTACTGTACCGTACTGCTAAATATATATAGTTATACTGGTGGTCAGCAAAATTCTGTACTGTCCTTCTACTATATACTACAATGCAGCACAGATATGGAGCGTTTTTCAGGCAGAGAACGTATAATACTGGTGGTCACTGGTCAGCAAAACTCTGCACTGTCCTCCTACTATATAATACTGCTGGTCCCCAGTCCCCACAATAAAGCAATTAGCACACTGAGCACAGATATTTGCAGCACACTGAGCACAGATATGGAGCGTTTTTCAGGCAGAGAACGTATAATACTGGTGGTCACTGGTCAGCAAAACTCTGCACTGTCCTCTACTATATAATACTGCTGGTCCCCAGTCCCCACAATAAAGCAATTAGCACACTGAGCACAGATATGGAGCGTTTTTCAGGCAGAGAACGTATAATACTGGTGGTCACTGGTCAGCAAAACTCTGCACTGTCCTCCTACTATATAATACTGCTGGTCCCCAGTCCCCACAATAAAGCAATTAGCACACTAAGCACAGATATTTGCAGCACACTGAGCACAGATATGGAGCGTTTTTCAGGCAGAGTATGTAGATATTTGCACTTGCAGCACACTGAGCACAGATATTTGCAGCACACTGAGCACAGATATTTGCAGCACACTGAGCACAGATATTTGCAGCCCACTGAACATAGAAACTGAGAGGACGCCAGCCACGTCCTCTCACGATCATCTCCAATGCACAAGTGAAAAATGGCGGCGACGCGCGGCTCCTTATATAGAATACGAATCTCGCAAGAATCCGACCGCGGGATGATGACTTTCGGGCGCGCTCGGGTTAACCGAGCAAGGCGGGAGGATCCGAGTCTGCCTCGGACCCGTGTAAAAAGGGTGAAGTTCGGGGGGGGGGTTCGGATCCCGACGAACCGAACCCGCTCATCACTAAAACCAATGTCTCCACAAAATCAACCACAGTGTTTCTACTCAAAATTGATAATTTACTAAGATTACATTTTTGGTTCCATTCTCATGTTGATGGTGATGGTACATTGGTTTCTATTTGAAGTTCTAAATGTGTTCTATTCACCCTCAATAGAACCAAAAATCTACACAAAATCTATACAAAACTGACAAAAAATCAACAAAATTATACAAAACCTTTCCTATGGAAAACATGTCACATGCACTGTATTACCTACAAACACCTTCATTCCAGTCATAATTTAGTGCTTCATTCCAGTGCTGGTTGCCATTATGGCAAGGGGACCCCAGGCAGTGTGTCAATCCCACAGGTGGTTCAGCCTGGTGCTAGTAATCTGAAAATAGGGGGAAATCCACACTAATTTTTCCCTTATTTTCGAATACCAGTCTAGGATAAGAGGCCTGGGATTGGTTATAGTTTGGGAAACAGGTGGAGCCCAGACATTTTTTTTTTCAATTTAAACCTTTTATTTCACATTTTAAACTAACAAAGCAAGCACAGATCATAGTGATTCATCGGAATTTACCTACAACAGGGAACAAAGGGTCCCCCCCAACTACTAAATAGTCAATATGTACCTTAGAGACTTGGAGCTGAAGCCCAGATATCTTCTCTGCTATATAATAGCCAGATACTCCTTCTTGATGGTTGCATGTGAACTCTCACTCCATAAGCGTTCAAGAAAGGTAAACTGTGGGGAGATGTACAGGATTGTGTTTCATTTACAGCTAAACAGGATCTAGTTGGGTAGGTTTGGTTGGTCAGTCATTCCTGTATTTACTGAACTGAGAAACAGTGGATGGCTGTGCATACTGGGCGCCATGTTCCCGGAGATCTGCACATGCACAATAGACTCTGGCATAAAGCTACTTCCTGGCAGAGAGGAGAGGGCCCACACGTTGCCTGCATGTGGGCCCTCTCCTCTCTTGAAACACACTGATCCAGTGGCGTCACTGCCCCTGATGACACCCGGTGTGGGCGGCTATGAAACGGGGGCATGGCCTCACTTGAGGGGACGTGGTTTGGAAGAAGGGCATAGCCTCATATCCCAAACCCCCATTTTTGGCATTCCGGGGGTTTGGGAGATACGGGCTGCCCCGGGGAATGCTATGGCTGCAGTGCTGGCTCCTACACGGTGACAGGAGCAAGGTGCTAGACGTAATGTCAAAGTGCAGCACCCAGCTCCTGTCACTGTGCAGGAGCTGGCAGTTTTGTGACACCCAGGGGAAAAAGTAGGATTTAGTGAGGGGGTTTTCCGGGGCGTGTGTGTGTGTGTGTGTGTGTGTGTGTGTGTGTGTGTGTGTGTGTGTATGTATGTATATATATATAAATATATATATATTTATACATACAGTACGTACGTACACACACACACACTAGCTGTTCTACCCGTTCTTTGCACGGGAGTTTTTGATTTTCATGGTTGTAAATATAAATTTTGTAAATTTGAGATGTCTTAATATAAGTAAATATTAATCCATGGTTCTTGGCGTTACCCGAGGAGCACCCATAGCAGACACGTTAAAAAGTGACAGGACCATTTTTTTAAATGTATTAAATTCTACACACTGGAGGTGCAATCCAAATTGTGAACAGATTGTCCGTTTGGGCATTATCGTTCAAGCAACGCAAGCCACGCATCGGTAATGACATCATTATGTCAATCCCCTTTTTCATATACATATGTGAAGATTGTGGAAGTACAGCGCCACGTGTGGGCATAGTATTATTTTTTTTTTTAAACACTCCCTATTGCAATAAGGATGTCAGCTGGCCCCTAAATATTCAGCATGGGTTAAATGCCGTAAAAAAGTACTATAGAAAAAGGGGGAATAGCAACCAATGGTGTTATCACTTTAGTAAAATATGAGAATAATATATACAATTCTTAAAAAGGGATCATATAGTCCAATAAAAAATTAACATACTGTAGGTAGTTTATTATAGACAGGAAACAGCAGTCCTGAGTGAATCTAAGTCATTTGGAGTGCTGCACCCACTGGCTATTGTATGTATGAGACTTTGTGTGGGCACCCGATGCACTTTTTGGCATTAATAGGGAGAGCAAAACCACTGCTTTTATATATATATATATATATATATATATATATATATTTTTTTTTTTTTTTAATATATATATATATATATATATATATATATATATATATACTTATTGTAGAGGACGGCACATTAAGGACACTCTGGTGCATAACGATATCTCCAACATGAGGTCACCTACCCCGACACATTTCTTGTCACGAAAGGCGGTTAATTATAAGTGTCTAGGCTGCACAACATGCAGTTGTCTGGAGACTGGAGAATTTTTTTATCACCCAAGATAGGGCAAATAATTTAATATAGCATACCCCTTTACTTGTTCATGTCGATATGTTGTATATTATATCAAATGCCCTGTGGTCTCCTCAATATAGGTAAAACTATTTGGCAATTTAAAGAGAGGATCACTGTCCACCGTTCTAGTATACGAGCGGCACTGGAAGGCCGTGGATCTGACCAACCGGTGGCTCGCCATTTCAAGGTACTAAAGCATAGCTTGGTGTCAATCTGATATAAAATTATTGATGGAGTCCCTGAAAATGTCAGGGGTGGCAACTGTTCATTTTGGGAGTGCCGGACCAGGTTGTTTTACATATATATATATATATATATATATATATATATATATATAGTACGGTATATCTCCACACTTCCGTGGAGAAAGATAGCACTCTCCAGACTTGGGTTTTTCAGCAAAGAAAGTCATTTAATTGCAAACTTGGTTCCATAATTCAGGTACAAGCAAAATGCACATAAACCAAAACAAGGGGCTCACCAACGTTTCGGTCCTATTGTTAGGACCTTTCTCAAGGTGTCTGCCAAACAGTCAATCCATCCAATGGAGGTAACAATAGTAGACAAATCAGGGAGGAACCTGATTTGTCTACTATTGTTACCTCCATTGGATGGATTGACTGTTTGGCAGACACCTTGAGAAAGGTCCAAACAATAGGACCGAAACGTTGGTGAGCCCCTTGTTTTGGTTTATGTGCATTTTGCTTGTACCTGAATTATGGAACCAAGTTTGCAATTAAATGACTTTCTTTGCTGAAAAACCCAAGTCTGGAGAGTGCTATCTTTCTCCACGGAAGTGTGGAGATATACCGTACTGTACCAATGAGTCTGATCCTATGATTGGATTAGACTTTGATTTGGCACCCCAGCCGCCGCCTGTGCTGAGTGAGAGTGTGGGACCCTCTGTTTGTATATATATATATATATATATGTTGTAGTTAATGTCCCAGCGGTCAGGATCCCGGCAGTCACAATACCGCTGGGATCCCGACCACCGAGAATGCCGACAGCTGTGCCAGGGCTATTCCCGCTTGTCGATGTCCATAGAGTAGGAATAGAACCTTTGGTGAGTGCAGAGAGCCACCAAGCCCGCAGCTGGGATTCCATACCCACCCCCTGATGAAGTCCGTGTAGCGAAACACGTTGGTGTGGTTCAGTGACGCTGGACGTATCAATGCTATACTCTGCTCACTTGTATGTGATTGGTCCCAAGCCAGGATCTGTGGACGACCTGTGGATGGCGTGTCCTCTGTTGGAGCTTTCCAGAGGCGCCGCTTTCGATTCACGAGGCTTTTAACTCTTTACTAAGAAGTATGTATGCATATAGTTCTATTAATAGTTTTAAAAATACATCTTGCTTATACCGTGCGCCCCACATCTTTTATATATATATATATATATATATATATATACACTCCACAACAATGGCACACAAGGGATGATCAATAATTCACTTTCCACAGCAGTTTAAGCCAACGTTTCAAAGTTTATCCTTTTTCGTCAGGGCTACAAATGCATAATAAAACAGTCTTACCTTTTATTGAAAAAACACCCCGTGCACCTTCCCGCCGCACATCCACGGCGCTGTAATGCTGACGTCATTCCGCCGGAGACACCAGATCACCAGGCTCCTTTGGATGACGTCTGTGAACGTACCCATCACCTAGCAACAATGTAAACATTAAAATTACACGTAACTGTACAATCGCCACAATGCTTCTTAGCTCACAACACCCACATTTCCAGCAGGGCTAATCAATAAAAAACTCATTTAATTAAAACAATTCAAGTTCAGCATTTCATTTAACCCTTTCGGGGCTAGCGTGTTTAAACGCATTATCCAGCGGGCCTCGCATTGTAAAAGTTTTTTACCCCGATCACCTCCCCTGATCGATCTAGGGACGTGATCGATCATTCTGTATCTTAATGATGACAAATTATGGTGAGCATCTAAAAAATGTCTAGCAACAGGTTGATCACTCAAACCTGTGCTAATGGCTTTTCTAATAGAAGACCTGTGTGCAGCCATTCTCTCCTTGAAAGTGCACTCCGTTTTCCCGATATAGGAATATCCACACTGGCAGATAATTTGGTACACAACAAAGGACGAGTTACAGGTCAGATGATACCTAATTGTGTACGTCTTTCCTGACTGTGGATGCTGGAAAGTGTCACCTTTCAATAAGAATCCACAAGTTGTACAACCGCAGCTAAAGCAGCCATTCTTCCTTTGCAAAAAATGTGTAGATTTTTTAGAAACTAAATCTGTCACATCTGTCTTTACAATAAAGTCTCTAATGTTCCTACCTCGCTTATAACAGGGCATCAGATGTGTATTACTCAACCCTAACTCCGGGTCAGATCTAACTGTTGACCATTGGTTCCTCGACTGTTTTTTAATGGTATTACTACCTACTGTGTAACTAGTAACCCAAGGTAAGGTTTCCCTATCATTACCTTTATTCTTACCACCTATCGACAGACGATCATTGTGGTTCGTGGCCAAGATTTTCTGTTTGGCCTTCTCCAGCACATCTAAAGGGTAGCCCCGTACCTGAAATCTAATTATCATCTCATCCATCTGTTTTATAGCAACCTCACGGTCACTATTTACTCTCCATACCCGCAACAATTGGGAATAGGGCAAACCAGTTTTTAATGGAGTAGGGTGAAAACTCCCATAATGTAACATGCTATTCCGATCGGTGGATTTCCTAAATAATGACGTCACCAACTTCCCCTCCTCTACTTTGATATTCACATCGAGGAAATTAACCTCCTCCTGACTGACCGAATATGTAAATTTTATGGGACCCTCACCATGATTATATTTGTCTATCACATCAATGAAACCCTGCTTGGTTCCTTTCCATAAAATTAACAAATCATCAATAAATCTTGTATAAAAGAAAATATTCGATCTTACATCAGCATTAGAAAAGAATACATCATGTTCCACCGAAAACATGAACATATTTGCATAGGCGGGTGCGACCGGAAACGGTGGCTTAAACTGCTGTGGAAAGTGAATTATTGATCATCCCTTGTGTGCCATTGTTGTGGAGTGTATATTATGGATCTTGCCGTGGATCTTATATGAGCACCGGGATAAGCAAAGTTGGTATTGGAGTGCCGGCCTGAAAAGCTATATATATATATATATATATATATATAGTGAACCCTTTGGAATTTCCTGAAATGAAAATAGACAAACACAGTCTGCTGAAACTAATAACACACAAACGATTATATGTTCTCATATTTGTATTGAACACACCATGTAAACATTCACAGTGCAGAGTGGACAAAGTATGTGAACCCCTAGCCTAATGACATCTCCAAGAGCTAATTTGTGTCAGGAGTCAGCCAACCTGGGGCAATATTTGCTAATATTCGTGTTTGATTCGGTTTGTGTAGTGTTTAAACTCATTTTGTATCGGGTGCATTTTCATGCAACTTTTTGAATCCATATACGCAAAGTTACGAAGCAGTCGACTTTATGGTTTTCGTGTTTTCTGATGTCGATGCCAGTCGTTTTTTTCTGGCACATTTACGGCCATCATTGTCGTTTGCGTACGTGTTTTTGTTGTATTTGCTGTTTTTTTTCCTAAGTTAAATGCGGCAGGGTTTTTTTTTTCCGCGGCCGCATTTTCACTTTCAGTTTCGATTTTCATCCCCGATCGTGATTGGTTGTGTTTCAGATGGTAGGAGTGTCTGTGCGCAACCATATAAATTACGCAACAAACCGTCCGCACCTCGTGGGTTTAGTTAGTGGTGAGGAGGAGGGAAGTTGTGCTGTGGAGGTAGGTGAATTTGTGGTTTGGTGAGGAGTGTTGGTAGCGATTTCTGAGTGTGGTATTGTGTTTGAAAGTCGTCTTGTCATTCTTGTAGTCTTGTATTTTGTGGTTTTGTTTCATTTTTAGTCCAAGTTATTTTTCTTTATAGTCCCTTGTCAGTGTTTGTGTGTGTGTGTGTGTGTGTGTGTG
The DNA here is from genome assembly GCF_028390025.1 of Pseudophryne corroboree. NCBI lineage: Eukaryota > Metazoa > Chordata > Amphibia > Anura > Myobatrachidae > Pseudophryne > Pseudophryne corroboree. The sequence continues at coordinate 358,679,656 of NC_086448.1, read as the reverse complement.
TGTGTGGGGGGGGGGGGGGGGGGGGGTGAGTTGTGTAGTGGTAGTGGAGGAGTGTGTTGTTGTTTTTTAATTCTGTGTTAACTATTTAGACACACAATTATGTGTGACTCAGAGGTGGGTGAGGTGGAGGGTGTGAGTGAGGGGGAGGAGGTTGGTCAGGTGGAGGAGGTGAGTGTTAGTGAGGTTAGTGAGGTGGAGGAGGTGGGTGAGGTTGCTGCAGCAGCCTGTGATAGTGACAGTCAGAGTGCTCCGCAGCCACGCACCACTACTAAGACTGGGTGGAATGTAAAGTTTAGTTTTGCAGAAAATGTGGCATTGGTGCGTGAGCTGATGAAGTATCAGAGGCAGCTATTTGGCCCTGAGTCCGCCAAGGTGCCAACACGGAGGAAGACGCTGTTGTGGGGGAAAGTTGTTGCTGCTGTCAATAGTGAGGGGGTGGTCAAGCGGACGGAGGACACGTGCCGCAAACGGTACTATGACATAAAGCGACGTGTCAAGTCCAAAATGGACAAGGATGCGAAGTCGGCTCGAAAAACCGGTGGTGGGCAGCCCTATATTGCAAGATATCTGGAGTATGAGGAGCCCATGCGGAGTGTAATACCTCCGGAAGTTGTCTCTGCAACCCATATCAGGGATTCAGATAGGCCCAGGAAGAATGGTGAGCATGTGTATTTGCATTTACATTCTATGACCTTTTTTTTTTTTTTTTAATGTGTGTCATGTGACGTTGCATATTACTCCCATCTTCAAGTGTGTGTCAGCAAATACATTGTTTTGGTTAATGTTTTATACAAAAGCCAATATAACATCTTACTTTATTGTAGTGATGTGCACCGGAAATTTTTCGGGTTTTGTGTTTTGGTTTTGGGTTCGGTTCCGCGGCCGTGTTTTGGATTCGGACGCGTTTTGGCAAAACCTTACCGAAAATTTTTTGTCGGATTCGGGTGTGTTTTGGATTCGGGTGTTTTTTTCAAAAAACCCTCAAAAACAGCTTAAATCAGCATCATCAATTTGGGGGTCATTTTGATCCCATAGTATTATTAACCTCAATAACCATAATTTCCACTCATTTTCAGTCTATTCTGAACACCTCACACCTCACAATATTATTTTTAGTCCTAAAATTTGCACCGAGGTCGCTGGATGGCTAAGCTAAGCGACCCAAGTGGCCGACACAAACACCTGGCCCATCTAGGAGTGGCACTGCGGTGTCAGACAGGATGGCACTTCAAAAAAATAGTCCCCAAACAGCACATGATGCAAAGAAAAAAAGAGGCGCAATGAGGTAGCTGTGTGACTAAGCTAAGCGACACAAGTGGCCGACACAAACACCTGGCCCATCTAGGAGTGGCACTGGAGTGTCAATCAAGACAGGATGGCCCTTCCAAAAAATTGTCCCCAAACAGCACATGATGCAAAGAAAAAAAGAGGCGCACCAAGGTCGCTGTGTGACTAAGCTAAGCGACACAAGTGGCCGACACAAACACCTGGCCCATCTAGGAGTGGCACTGCAGTGTCAGGCAGGATGGCCCTTCAAAAAAATTGTCCCCAAACAGCACATGATGCAAAGAAAAATGAAAGAAAAAAGAGGTGCAAGATGGAATTGTCCTTGGGCCCTCCCACCCACCCTTATGTTGTATAAACAGGACATGCACACTTTAACGAACCCATCATTTCAGCGACAGGGTCTGCCACATGACTGTGACTGAAATGACTGGTTGGTTTGGGCCCCCACCAAAAAAGAAGCAATCAATCTCTCCTTGCACAAACTGGCTCTACAGAGGCAAGATGTCCACCTCATCATCATCCTCCGATTCCTCACCCCTTTCACTCTGTACATCCCCCTCCTCACAGATTATTAATTCGTCCCCACTGGAATCCACCATCTCAGGTCCCCGTGTACTTTCTGGAGGCAATTGCTGCTGGTGAATGTCTCCACGGAGGAATTGATTATAATTCATTTTAATGAACATCACCCATCCACATTTTCTGGAAGTAACCTCGTACGCCGATTGCTGACAAGGTGAGCGGCTGCACTAAACACTCTTTCGGAGTACACACTGGAGGGAGGGCAACTTAGGTAGAATAAAGCCAGTTTCTGCAAGGGCCTCCAAATTGCCTCTTTTTCCTGCCAGTATACGTACGGACTGTCTGACGTGCCTACTTGGATGCGGTCACTCATATAATCCTCCACCATTCTTTCAATGGTGAGAGAATCATATGCAGTGACAGTAGACGACATGTCAGTAATCGTTGCCAGGTCCTTCAGTCCGGACCAGATGTCAGCACTCGCTCCAGACTGCCCTGCATCACCGCCAGCGGGTGGGCTCGGAATTCTTAGCCTTTTCCTCGCACCCCCAGTTGCGGGAGAATGTGAAGGAGGAGATGGTGACGGGACACGTTCCGCTTGACTTGACAATTTTCTCACCAGCAGGTCTTTGAACCTCTGCAGACTTGTGTCTGCCGGAAAGAGAGATACAACGTAGGTTTTAAATCTAGGATCGAGCACGGTGGCCAAAATGTAGTGCTCTGATTTCAACAGATTGACCACCCGTGAATCCTGGTTAAGCGAATTAAGGGCTCCATCCACAAGTCCCACATGCCTAGCGGAATCGCTCTGTTTTAGCTCCTCCTTCAATGTCTCCAGCTTCTTCTGCAAAAGCCTGATGAGGGGAATGACCTGACTCAGGCTGGCAGTGTCTGAACTGACTTCACGTGTGGCAAGTTCAAAGGGTTGCAGAACCTTGCACAACGTTGAAATCATTCTCCACTGCGCTTGAGTCAGGTGCATTCCACCTCCTTTGCCTATATCGTGGCCAGATGTATAGGCTTGAATGGCCTTTTGCTGCTCCTCCATCCTCTGAAGCATATAGAGGGTTGAATTCCACCTCGTTACCACCTCTTGCTTCAGATGATGGCAGGGCAGGTTCAGGAATGTTTGGTGGTGCTCCAGTCTTCGGTACGCGGTGCCTGAACGCCGAAAGTGGCCCGCAATTCTTCGGGCCACCGACAGCATCTCTTGCACGCCCCTGTCGTTTTTTAAATAATTCTGCACCACCAAATTCAAGGTATGTGCAAAACATGGGACGTGATGGAATTTGCCCAGATGTAATGCACGCACAATATTGCTGGCGTTGTCCGATGTCACAAATCCCGAGGAGAGTCCAATTGGGGTAAGCCATTCTGCGATGATCTTCCTCAGTTGCCGTAAGAGGTTTTCAGCTGTGTGGCTATTCTGGAAAGCGGTGATACAAAGCGTAGCCTGCCTAGGAACGAGTTGGCGTTTGCGAGATGCTGCTACTGGTGCCGCCGCTGCTGTTCTTGCTGCGGGAGGCAATACATCTACCCAGTGGGCTGTCACAGTCATATAGTCCTGAGTCTGCCCTGCTCCACTTGTCCACATGTCCGTGGTTAAGTGGACATTGGGTACAACTGCATTTTTTAGGACACTGGTGAGTCTTTTTCTGAGGTCTGTGTACATTTTCGGCATCGCCTGCCTAGATAAATGGAACCTAGATGGTATTTGGTACCGGGGACACAGTACCTCAATCAAGTCTCTAGTTGGCTCTGAATTAACGATGGATACCAGAACCACGTTTCTCACTGCCCAGGCTGCCAAGGCCTCAGTTATCCGCTTTGCAGCAGGATGACTGCTGTGATATTTCATCTTCCTCGCAAAGGACTGTTGGACAGTCAATTGCTTACTGGAAGTAGTACAAGTGGTCTTCCGACTTCCCCTCTGGGATGACGATCGACTCCCAGCAGCAACAACAGCAGCGCCAGCAGCAGTAGGCGTTACACTCAAGGATGCATCGGAGGAATCCCAGGCAGGAGAGGACTCGTCAGACTTGCCAGTGACATGGCCTGCAGGACTATTGGCTTTCCTGGGTAAGGAGGAAATTGACACTGAGGGAGTTGGTGGTGTGGTTTGCAGGAGCTTGGTTACAAGAGGAAGGGATTTAGTTGGCAGTGGACTGCTTCCGCTGTCACCCAAAGTTTTTGAACTTGTCACTGACTTATGATGAATGCGCTGCAGGTGACGTATAATGGAGGATGTTCCGAGGTGGTTAACGTCCTTACCTCTACTTATTACAGCTTGACAAAGGCAACACACGGCTTGACACCTGTTGTCCGCATTTGTGTTGAAATAATTCCACACCGAAGAGCTGATTTTTTTAGTATTTTGACCAGGCATGTCAATGGCCATATTCCTCCTACGGACAACAGGTGTCTCCCCGGGTGCCTGACTTAAACAAACCACCTCACCATCAGAATCCTCCTTGTCAATTTCCTCCCCAGCGCCAGCAACACCCATATCCTCATCCTGGTGTACTTCAACAGTGACATCTTCAATTTGACTATCAGGAACTGGACTGTGGGTGCTCCTTCCAGCACTTGCAGGGGGCGTGCAAATGGTGGAAGGCGCAACCTCTTCCCGTCCAGTGTTGGGAAGGTCAGGCATCGCAACCGATACAATTGGACTCTTCTTGGGGATTTGTGATTTTGAAGAAAGCACAGTTCTTTGCTGTGCTTTTGCCAGCTTAAGTCTTTTCTTTTTTCTAGCGAGAGGATGAGTGCTTCCATCCTCATTTGAAGCTGAACCACTAGCCATGAACATAGGCCAGGGCCTCAGCCGTTCCTTGCCACTCCGTGTCGTAAATGGCATATTGGCAAGTTTACGCTTCTCCTCAGACGCTTTTAATTTTGATTTTTGGGTCATTTTACTGAACTTTTGTGTTTTGGATTTTACATGCTCTCTACTATGACATTGGGCATCGGCCTTGGCAGACGACGTTGATGGCATTTCATCGTCTCGGCCATGACTAGTGGCAGCAGCTTCAAGACGAGGTGGAAGTGGATCTTGATCTTTCCCTTTAACCTCCACATTTTTGTTCTCCATTTTTTAATGTGTGGAATTATATGCCAGTATCAATAGCAATGGCCTACTACTATATTTACTGCGCACAACTAAAATGCACCACAGGTATAGAATGTAGATGGATAGTATCCTAAATGGATGACTAGTGACGACACAGGGGTAGGTACACAGCAGTGGCCTACCGTACTGCTTTATATAGTATACTGGTGGACACTGTCAGCAAACTGCTAAACTAGTTCTAAAATGCACCACAGGTATAGAATGTAGATGGATAGTATACTTAATGGATGACGAGTGATGACACAGAGGTAGGTACACAGCAGTGGCCTACCGTACTGCTATATATAGTATACTGGTGGACACTGTCAGCAAACTGCTAAACTAGTCTAAAAAAAAGGCACCACAGGTATACAATGTAGATGGATGGATAGTATACTTAATGGATGACGAGTGACGACACAGAGGTAGGTACAGCAGTGGCCTACCGTACTGCTATATACAGTATACTGGACCTGGTGGACACTGTCAGCAAACTGCTAAACTAGTCTAAAAAAAAGGCACCACAGGTATACAATGTAGATGGATGGATAGTATACTTAATGGATGACGAGTGACGACACAGAGGTAGGTACAGCAGTGGCCTACCGGTCTGCATATATACAGTATACTGGACCTGGTGGACACTGTCAGCAAACTGCTAAACTAGTCTAAAAAAAAGGCACCACAGGTATACAATGTAGATGGATGGATAGTATACTTAATGGATGATGAGTGACGACACAGATGTAGGTACAGCAGTGGCCTACTGTACTGCTATATACAGTATACTGGACCTGGTGGACACTGTCAGCAAACTGCTAAACTAGTCTAAAAAAAAGGCACCACAGGTATACAATGTAGATGGATGGATAGTATACTTAATGGATGACGAGGGACGACACAGAGGTAGGTACAGCAGTGGCCTACCGGTCTGCTATATACAGTATACTGGACCTGGTGGACACTGTCAGCAAACTGCTAAACTAGTCTAAAAAAAAAAGGCACCACAGGTATACAATGTAGATGGATGGATAGTATACTTAATGGATGACGAGTGACGACACAGAGGTAGGTACAGCAGTAGCCTACCGTACTGCTATATACAGTATACTGGACCTGGTGGACACTGTCAGCAAACTGCTAAACTAGTCTAAAAAAAAGGCACCACAGGTATACAATGTAGATGGATGGATAGTATACTTAATGGATGACGAGTGACGACACAGAGGTAGGTACAGCAGTGGCCTACCGTACTGCTATATACAGTATACTGGACCTGGTGGACACTGTCAGCAAACTGCTAAACTAGTCTAAAAAAAAGGCACCACAGGTATACAATGTAGATGGATGGATAGTATACTTAATGGATGACGAGTGACGACACAGAGGTAGGTACAGCAGTGGCCTACCGTACTGCTATATACAGTATACTGGACCTGGTGGACACTGTCAGCAAACTGCTAAACTAGTCTAAAAAAAGGCACCACAGGTATACAATGTAGATGGATGGATAGTATACTTAATGGATGACGAGTGACGACACAGAGGTAGGTACAGCAGTGGCCTACCGTACTGCTATATACAGTATACTGGACCTGGTGGACACTGTCAGCAAACTGCTAAACTAGTCTAAAAAAAAGGCACCACAGGTATACAATGTAGATGGATGGATAGTATACTTAATGGATGACGAGTGACGACACAGATGTAGGTACACAGCAGTGGCCTACCGTACTGCTATATACAGTATACTGGACCTGGTGGACACTGTCAGCAAACAGCTAAACTAGTCTAAAAAAAAGGCACCACAGGTATACAATGTAGATGGATGGATAGTATACTTAATGGATGATGTGTGACAACACAGAGGTAGGTACAGCAGTGGCCTACCGTACTGCTATATACAGTATACTGGACCTGGTGGACACTGTCAGCAAACTGCTAAACTAGTATAAAAAAAAGCCACCACAGGTATATAATGTAGATGGATGGATAGTATACTTAATGGATGACGAGTGACGACACAGAGGTAGGTACAGCAGTGGCCTACCGGTCTGCTATATACAGTATACTGGACCTGGTGGACACTGTCAGCAAACTGCTAAACTAGTCTAAAAAAAAGGCACCACAGGTATACAATGTAGATGGATGAATAGTATACTTAATGGATGACGAGTGATGACACAGATGTAGGTACAGCAGTGGCCTACTGTACTGCTATATACAGTATACTGGACCTGGTGGACACTGTCAGCAAACTGCTAAACTAGTCTAAAAAAAAGGCACCACAGGTATACAATGTAGATGGATGGATAGTATACTTAATGGATGACGAGTGACGACACAGAGGAAGGTACAGCAGTGGCCTACCGGTCTGCTATATACAGTATACTGGACCTGGTGGACACTGTCAGCAAACTGCTAAACTAGTCTAAAAAAAAGGCACCACAGGTATACAATGTAGATGGATGGATAGTATACTTAATGGATGACGAGTGACGACACAGAGGTAGGTACAGCAGTGGCCTACCGTACTGCTATATACAGTATACTGGACCTGGTGGACACTGTCAGCAAACTGCTAAACTAGTCTAAAAAAAAGGCACCACAGGTATACAATGTAGATGGATGGATAGTATACTTAATGGATGACGAGTGACGACACAGAGGTAGGTACAGCAGTGGCCTACCGTACTGCTATATACAGTATACTGGACCTGGTGGACACTGTCAGCAAACTGCTAAACTAGTCTTAAAAAAAGGCACCACAGGTATACAATGTAGATGGATGGATAGTATACTTAATGGATGACGAGTGACGACACAGAGGTAGGTAGAAGCAGTGGCCTACCGTACTGCTATATACAGTATACTGGACCTGGTGGACACTGTCAGCAAACTGCTAAACTAGTCTAAAAAAAAGGCACCACAGGTATACAATGTAGATGGATGGATAGTATACTTAATGGATGACGAGTGACGACACAGAGGTAGGTACAGCAGTGGCCTACCGTACTGCTATATACAGTATACTGGTCCTGGTGGACACTGTCAGCAAACTGCTAAACTAGTCTAAAAAAAAGGCACCACAGGTATACAATGTAGATGGATGGATAGTATACTTAATGGATGACGAGTGACGACACAGATGTAGGTACACAGCAGTGGCCTACCGTACTGCTATATACAGTATACTGGACCTGGTGGACACTGTCAGCAAACTGCTAAACTAGTCTAAAAAAAAGGCACCACAGGTATACAATGTAGATGGATGGATAGTATACTTAATGGATGACGAGTGACGACACAGAGGTAGGTACAGCAGTGGCCTACCGTACTGCTATATACAGTATACTGGACCTGGTGGACACTGTCAGCAAACTGCTAAACTAGTCTAAAAAAAGGCACCACAGGTATACAATGTAGATGGATGGATAGTATACTTAATGGATGACGAGTGACGACACAGAGGTAGGTACAGCAGTGGCCTACCGTACTGCTATATACAGTATACTGGACCTGGTGGACACTGTCAGCAAACGGCTAAACTAGTCTAAAAAAAAGGCACCACAGGTATGCAATGTAGATGGATGGATAGTATACTTAATGGATGACGAGTGACGACACAGAGGTAGGTACAGAAGTGGCCTACCGTACTGCTATATACAGTATACTGGACCTGGTGGACACTGTAAGCAAACTGCTAAACTAGTCTAAAAAAAAAGGCACCACAGGTATACAATGTAGATGGATGGATAGTATACTTAATGGATGACGAGTGACGACACAGAGGTAGGTACAGCAGTGGCCTACCGGTCTGCTATATACAGTATACTGGACCTGGTGGACACTGTCAGCAAACTGCTAAACTAGTCTAAAAAAAAGGCACCACAGGTATACAATGTAGATGGATGGATAGTATACTTAATGGATGACGAGTGACGACACAGAGGTAGGTACAGCAGTGGCCTACCGTACTGCTATATATAGTATACTGGACCTGGTGGACACTGTCAGCAAACTGCTAAACTAAAATGCACCACAGGTATAGGAATGTAGATGGATAGTATGCTTTATGGATCACGACACAGAGGTAGGTACATCAGTGCACTCTGCACTGTACTCCTCCTATATAATATTAATTGTACTGGTGGTCCCCAGTCCCCACAATAAAGCAGCACACTGTGAGCACAGATATGGAGTGTTTTTCAGGCAGACAAACGTATACTGGTGGTCACTGTCAGCAAAACTCTGCACTGTACCCCTGCTATAGCTGTTCCCCAGTCCCCACAATTAAGCAGTGTGAGCACTCAGCACAGATATATCATGCAGCACACTGAGCACAGATATGGTATGGAGCGTTTTTTTCAGGCAGAGAACGGATAAAAACTAAACTCTGCACTGTACTCCTCCTAACAGCTGCTCCCCAATCCTCCCCACAATTATAGTAATAAACAAGCAATGAAATCAACTGTCTTCTACTAAACGGAGAGGACGCCAGCCACGTCCTCTCCCTATCATCTCAAATGCACGTGTGAAAATGGCGGCGACGCGCGGCTGCTTATAGAATCCGAATCTCGCGAGAATCCGACAGCGGGATGATGACGTTCGGGCGCGCTCGGGTTAACCAAACCATACGGGAGAATCCGAGTAAAAAAGGTAAAGCTCGGAAAACTCGGAAACCGAACCCGCTCATCACTACTTTATTGTATGTCATGTGTTTTTATGAAAGATATTTTGCATGTGTAGTTTGGACTTGGTGTGTCTCTGAATTGTCCTGCAATAATGTTTTCCTTTTGGGCCTTTTTTTTTAAATAATTGTGACTATGGCCCTCATTCCGAGTTGATCGGTCGCAAGGCGAATTTAGCAGAGTTACACACGCTTAGTCTACGCCTACTGGGAGTGAATCTTAGCTTCTTAAAATTGCGACCGATGTATTCGCAATATTGCGATTACTAACTACTTAGCAGTTTCAGAGTAGCTCCAGACTTACTCTGCCTGTGCGATCAGTTCAGTGCTTGTCGTTCCTGGTTGACGTCACAAACACACCCAGCGTTCGCCCAGGCACTCCCACTGTTTCTCCGGCCACTCCTGCGTTTTTTCCGGAAACGGTAGCGTTTTCAGCAACATGCCCCTGAAACGCAGTGTTTCCGCCCAGTAACACCCATTTCCTGTCAATCACATTACGATCGCCGGAGCGAAGAAAAAGCCGTGAGTAAAATTACTTTCTTCATAGTAAAGTTACTTGGCGCAGTCGCAGTGCGAACTTTGCGCATGCGTACTAAGCGGATTTTCACTGCGATGCGATGAAAAAGAACGAGCGAACAACTCGGAATGAGGGCCTATGTTTTATATTTATGTGATCCATGTGCAATGTGTAAAAAACAATGGTTGTCATGTTAGAGGCTGGAGTAGTGGAAAGTGGTTTGGAATCCACTTACATGTGTAATGTCATTATTAGATAATGTAATATTTAAAAACAAAATAACACTATTTCTTTGATAATTTTTAGCTTGTATTTGTACCGTGACACCACACTGCAGTGTAATTTTCAAAATATTTATAAATTTTGGTTTGGCTCATATAGTGGTAATGTGTGTTTGGAGTGCCACATCACAGAGCAATTTATATATTGCATCTGTAATATTTTTCCTTTCAATACAAAATGAAGATGTGTGTGTTTTTGGTTGGTAATGTTTTTTTTTTTTTTTTACTTGTGGCCTATGTCAGTGTTCTGTACATGTTTTCCTGTGTTGATTTTTCCATAGTGCATATGTCTATTGGACAATGTTTATTGTTTTATGTATTGTTTTTTTTGTTTCCGGTCCTTATGTTTTTAAAAAAAATAAAGCAAGCATTTCTTAAAGAATAAATGTTTATAAGCATAATGGGTGGATGTATCAACAATAGCATGAATATTTTTTTTTTTTTTATACAGTGTTTGAAAAAAGCAGTACTACTCGTCGGCCAGTAACTCCTATCACATCTGATGATGATGACGCTGCGGAAGCAGGTAAAGTGTCCATTGTAGTATAGGGTATGTTTGTAAAGGAATGGCCATAACAAAATTGCACTTTCATTAAAAGGACCATCAAAAGAAGTATGGAGCAGCAGAAGTGGGACTTCTGTAAGACATCACCACAAAAAACCTGTGGCCGAAAAGAAAGCAAGGTCGTATGTCCCGGGTCAGCCACAGCAGGCTACCCCGCCACGAAGATTATCGTCCGTATGTTCTGTCCACCCACTCCAAATTTTGGACATACCTCCAAGACGTCATCCACACTCCCTCTTGATTGTGAGTATCAAACTGAAATAAATGTTTCAAATTTCAGAACGTAATCAAAATTATTCTTAACCGCATTAAGTCAAAACACATCAAAAACTTAGATACTTACCGCAGTAAGTAAAACCTGAAATGGAATCCAAGCTAAATGGCCTTGTCCACATCCAGTAAAGATATGTATGTCCACTTGAGCCATACAGTATGACATTGTGTGTAAGATGCTGCAACAAAAAAGCATGTTTTTTTTATTGAAAAAAGTTAGGTTGTTTTTCCAGATTTCACATGTGTGTTTGAGGTAACATTGCAAAATACATATAAAAACATTACTATGTTTGTTTGATCAAAGCTATAAGGTAACACATTATGGATTCCAATGTGTTTTTATGGTGGAGTATGTGTGAGCTACAATAAAACTAAAGTGTTTGCTTTCACAATTAAGTAACCAGACACATTTGCCACAAACAGGCATATGTATGTATTTAAGTTATGAGTGATGATGTTGCTAGGCAGAATAGTTGAAAGCAACAGTGAATGACATGTGTTCCATGTGTAGTGATTTGTTTACATTTCTCAAACATATGGATAGCTAACGGAGATTTGTTTAACATTTCAGCTTCTAGTCCTGGGAACAGCATCCCTACGCAACAACAGCAACACAGTGACATGGAGGAGACAAACATCTTAGAAATGCAGCCATTAAGGCAAGGAATGAGCCCCCCAGCACCTGTGAGTACACCACCACAGCAAAGCACACCACCACCACAACACAGCCCAACAACACCAGTAACACAAGGCCTTGATCAGGTGTTTTGGACCATTTGGGCTATACAGCAGGCCACTAATGAAGATTGCCTGCGTAGGCAGACACAAATGTTTGCAAGCCTACCATCTCACCTCAGAAGAATATCAAGAAATCTGAGTAGACAAAATGAACAAACAACCAGAATTGGCAATACCATGGAACTCATGCGTACAGACATTACACAGATCATGGGCAACTTACAGCGCATAATGGAAGAACAGCACAGACTAATGGAAGAACAGCACAGACAACAGCAAAGTTATATGAACATTTTTCAAAACAATCAAAAGATTAATGAAAGTTTATTCCGAATTGTAGACAATCAAAATGCTGCTACACGTGAACTCAATGCCACCCTCACTAACCTGAATGAAACACTCAGATGCATGCACCAACAGCAAACAAGCAGCAGTTCTGGTACGACTACTCCAAATATCACGCCAGTCTCATCACCACCAAGACGCTGCACCAGTGCACGACAACATGACAGTGCTAAAGGCAAAGGGCAGGACAAGCAGCCACCAAAAAAAACGTGAAAAAAATACAAGTTAGACATTTGTGATAAGTAACTCAAAATAGTTAGTAAGTGTATGTTTGGCAAAAAATATATAACACTTAGCTCCTTTACAATTCTTACAACATCATTAATTATAAGTGGTACAAACAACAACTTAAAATTTGTACGCACATTTATTCTTTACCATTTTTTTTTTGTATTGGAGGAGGGAAATGTTGATGGAGCCGCACATACATGTTAGCAGGAAGTAAACAGACCACTTGATTTTTTTCTAATCATTACTCTTTCTAGATTCCAATCATTCTCATTTCCTGCAGACACAATAATTGGCAGCCAGGCAGAATGTCTTTAGCAGGAAGTAAACAGACCACTTGATTTTTTTCTGATCATTACTCTTGCTAGATTCTTTCTAGAATCCATTAATTCTTATTTCCTGCAGACACAATAATTGGCAGCCAGGCAGAATGTCTTTAGCAGGAAGTAAACAGACCATTTGATTTTTTTCTAATCATTACTCTTTCTAGATTCCAATCATTCTCATTTCCTGCAGACAATCCAAATTACAATGTTATTGATAACTATTTTACCTTTCTTCTCTATACAACATTACAAGAAGAACACAATTGAGTTGCGTAAAAAGCTTTTAATATGTTGGCATTGAATTTTTAAAAAAACATTGACAAAATGAATGTCAGTATTGTTGGGGCATGTTTGTGTGTGTTAAAAAATAGTAAGAATGTTATTACACATGATGCAGAAACCAACAAATAAGAACTTTTTAACCAAAAAACAAAGAATGTGTATAATAATGTATATATGTGGCAAACTGTGTATTTACTTACACATCAGCAAGTTTACTGCATCAAACATTAGGAAATAAATTATTTATGATTACATTAAGTTTGTGTCCCTTAAATATGATGGAGCATCACACATGTATTCCTCAAGGCTAACATATATGTTGAGGAGTGATTTTTGGGAACACAGGTTCTCAAACTCGGCCCTCAGGACCCCACACAGTGCATGTTTTGCAGGTCTACTCACAGAATCACAAGTGACATAATTAGCTCCACCTGTGAACCTTTTAACATATGTCTGTGAGTAATTCATACACCTGTGCTTCTACAGGGTTACGTGAAAAACATGCACTGTGTGTGGTCCTGAGGGCCGAGTTTGTGAACCTGTGCATTAGGACGTTACACACAATGATAAAGTAAAATACTAAATGGGTTATGTGTGCTTGTAATAAATTAGCACTGCATGTTTACGATCACTTATCCAGACTTAATGCATGCCACTCATAATCTGTTGTTTTGAGTTTTAAAATACACACAATACACATGCGACATTTGTTTTGCATAAAGCGAGGGTATGTTTGTATGTGTCAAGGAGACAGACACATTCTGAGTAATGGTTTTGCCAATAAAAATGGCAAAACATCTATTTATGATTACACAACAAATGAAATAAGCAAACCAAACTTACCTTAGAAATAGCGAGTGATGAGCTCTTGCCTAACCTGCCTCCCTACATCTGTACTCCAAGTATCACCAGATGTCTCTAATTCCTCTGCTTGCTGGCTGCTTTCTTCCTCCTCTTCCTCCTCCTCAACATGTGGCAGATGTTGTTGCAAACACATGTTATGAAGAAAGCAGCAGCAGAACACAATTTGAGTCACCTTGGAGGGACTATACAACAAAAGGCCACCAGACTTATCCAGACACCGAAACCTAGATTTCAGCACACCAAAACATCTTTCTATCACATTCCGCATGGACTTATGTGCATGATTGTAATTGTGTTCAGCAGGGGTATCAGGTCGGGACAATGGAGTTAGAAGCCAAGAGAAACAGCCAGATCCTACATCACCTAAAAGACAGATATAGTAACGTGATTCATGTTAAGATACAGCAACACATAAGTAACACACTGTGAGGCAGATGTATTAACCTGTACAAGGCATAAGGAAGTGATAAACCAGTGATATGTGCAAGGTAATAAAGGCAGCAGACAATCTGTTCCTAAATATTCATTTACATATTGGAGCTGATTGGCTGGTGCCTTTATCACCTTGCACATATCACTGGTTTCTCACTTCCTTATGCCTTCTACAGGTTAATACATCTGCACCTGTATTTGGACAAAGTATACGCAGGCCTACACATATCAAATTACATACCCAGCAGCCATCCATCTGGCATTTGTCCGTCCTCAAACTTATCAAAGAGGGATGACTGACTGAGGATGAAGGAGTCATGGCAGCCCCCAGGGTAACCAGCAACAACACTCATTATTTTGAGATTTGCATCACAAACCACCTGCACATTTGTGGAGTGTTCGAAATGGCGATTAGTATATATGTGCTGCCTGCCCCTAGGTGGTCTCAGCTGAATGTGTGTGCAATCTATGGCTCCAAACACATTGGGCATGCCAGCCAGCTCATAGAAATATACCCTGATGGCATGCCACTGAGACTCCTGGGTACGGAAGCAGATTGAGGCCTCGATGTGGGGCTGCAAAACAGCCAACACCTGTGTGTATATTTTAAAGAACAATAAACATGAGATTTTAGGACAGAACTGGCCACCGAGAATTTAAAACAAACAAAAAACAGAAGAGATAGTTAGGTATATATCACCTGTGTTAAGATTCTGGAAAATGAGGGCTGTGAGATTCCTATGACATCCCCAGACACAGCCTGAAAGCTGCCAGTAGACAGAAAGTGCAACACAGCCAGGAGTTTGTGCAGGCCTGAGACAGAGCGAGAGCGTGCTGTCTCAGGGTCTAGGCCCAGTTTGACAAGGTCATACAGACGGAAAATGTTGTTACGATTTAGACGGAACATCTGTATGACCTTATCATTGGACAATGCGTTCAAGTTTAAACGCCCCCTAAAAAAAACAGGTCTGCGCAGCCTCCGCGGAACCTGTACAACCTGCTGACCATGTTCAGTTTCTTGGCCCTGGGTACTTACAGGCTGATGTCTGAGTCTGAGGAATCCCACAGCACACAAAAGATCACTGGCCCACAGTCCTGCTGCCATTTCTGAGTGTAGGTGTATTGAAATGGGCCTAACATCCTTTTATAGGCATCCTAATTCAGGTGTGATTGATTTTTGAGTGGCAACACATGTAAACACGATTGAAAAAAGCAGGTCTATTTTTTGCAGCTTTTTTTACCGATTCGCAAAAAAATACGACCGCAATTGAGCACTCAGAAACTAACACCCAAATACGAATGAATAGTAAATTCCCGTATTGTATGAAATAACAGCCGCGTTTGACCGATGGTCTATTCATTCGTATTTCGGAACTTTGCAAATCAAACCATTACGAATAGTCCAAACACTGCCGAGATTGGTGCTTAGTGAATTCCCAGATTGAGACTTAGAAAAAAAAAACACAAAACGGACAAACTCGAATTCTTAGTAAATATTGGCCCTGGAGTCCAATCAATGAGACGAGATTGGAGGTGTTGATTAAAGCTGCCCTGCCCTATAAAAAACACACACCAGTTTTGAGTTCGCAATTCTCAAGACGCATTGCCTGATGTGAACCATGCCTCGCAGAAAAGAGCTCTCAGAAGACCTACGATTAAGAATTGTTGACTTGAATAAAGCTGGAATGGGTTACAGAAGTATCTCTAAAAGCCTTGATGTTCATCAGTCCACGGTAAGACAAATTGTCTATAAATGGAGAAAGTTCAGCACTGTTGCTACTCTCCCTAGGATTGGGCATCCTGTAAAGATGACTGCAAGAGCACAGCGCAGAATGCTCAATGAGGTGAAGAAGAATCCTAGAGTGTCAGCTAAAGACTTACAGAAATCTCTGGCACATGCTAACATCTCTGTTGACGAATCTTCCATTTCGTAAAACACTGAACAAGAATGGAGTTCATGGGAGGATACCATGGAGGAAGCCACTGCTGTACAAAAAAAACATTGCTGCACGTTTGAAGTTTGCAAAAGAGCACCTGAATGTTCCACAGCACTACTGGCAAAATATTCTGTGGACAGATGAAACCAAAGTTGAGTTGTTTGTGAGGAACACACAACACTATGTGTGGAGAAAAAAAGGCACAGCACACCAACATCAAAACCTCATCCCAACTAAGAAATATGGTGGAGGGGGCATCATGGTTTGGGGCTGCTTTGCTGCCTCAGGGCCTGGACAGATTGCTATCATTGACAGAAAAATTAATTTCCAAGTTTATCAAGACATTTTGCAGGAGAACTTAAGGCCATCTGTCCACCAATTGAAGCTCAACAGAAGATGGGTGATGCAACAGGACAACGACCCAAAGCACAGAAGTAGATCAACAACAGAATGGCTTCAACAGCAAAAAATATGCCTTCTGGAGTGGCCCAGTCAGAGGCCTGACCTCAACCCGATTGAGATACTGTGGCATGACCTCAAGAGAGTGATTCACACCAGACAACTCAAGAATATTGCTGAACTGAAACAGTTTTGTAAAGAGGAATGGTCCAAAATTTCCCCTGACCGTTGTACAGGTCTGATATTCAACTATAGGAAACGTTTGGTTGAGGTTATTGCTGCCAAAGGAGGGTCAACCAGTTATTAAATTCAAGGGGTCACATACTTTGTCCACCCTGCACTGTGAATGTTTATATGGTGTGTTCAATAAAAACATGAGAACATATAATTGTTTGTGTGGTACTAGTTTCAGCAGATTGTGTTTGTCTATTGTTGTGACTTAGATGAAGATCAGAACACATTTTATGACCAATTTATGCACAAATCCAGGAAATTCCAAAGGGTTCACATACTTTTTCTTGCAACTGTATACACACACACATACATACACACACACACACACACACACGTATATATATATATATAAATATATACACACACACACAAACACACACATATAGCCATACATGCATATATATATATACAGGTTGAGTATCCCATATCCAAATATTCCGAAATACGGAATATTCCGAAATACGGACTTTTTTGAGTGAGAGTGAGATAGTGAAACCTTTGTTTTTTGATGGCTCTATGTACACAAACTTTGTTTAATACACAAAGTTATTATACATATTGTATTAAATGACCTTCAGGCTGTGTGTATAAGGTGTATATGAAACATAAATGAATTGTGTGAATGTACACACACTTTGTTTAATGCACAAAGTTATAAAAAATATTGGCTACAATGACCTTCAGGCTGTGTGTATAAGGTGTATATGTAACATAAATGCATTCTATGCTTAGATTTAGGTCCCATCACCATGATATCTCATTATGCTATGCAATTATTCCAAAATACGGAAAAATCCGATATCCAAAATACCTCTGGTCCCAAGCATTTTGGATAAGGGATACTCAACCTGTATATATATATAAACTTATATATACAACTATACATATATCTGCATATATATATACACACATACATAGCACACTCATTCATACATACATACACAAATACACATACATACACAAGCACATGTACATGCTTACAAATACATACCCTGTACATACAGGCACACACACTTCATGTACAGTATACATACTGTATATGATGGTAAACATACCACCAAGGGTTGGGAGTCAGGAGCAGACTGTCGGTTCTGTGAGGATGGAGGGAGCTGCTGTGGCTGAGCATGCGCAGCCAGCAGCTCCCCCCGGACTTTCTCTATGCAGAGAGCTACGTAGCTCTCTGCTGCTGCTGCTGCAGCTGCAGCTCCGCGATCACGGCTTTTGCTGAGATGGAGACACTGCTCTTCAGGGAGGGTTTCCAGGTACTCGGATCCTCCCCCTACGTGCGCTACTGTCCCCCCTCAGTGGGTGACACCCGGGTGAGGCCCGCACTATCCTTATGATGCCACTGCGCTGATCTAAGCCATTTCATTTAGTGAAGGTAAGACAAAATTGATTTAAGTTAAGGGTTTTTAATGTGGTAATTAACAATAAACAAATGGAGAGCTTATACAATATGTAGATTATGAGCAAATACTCGCAGATATCGGGGAAAATGGCGCAGCTGCCATTTTCCCAGCAATGTCTTTACTGTGCATGCACAAAATGCCATGAAAATGGCCTCTGCGCCATTTTCACGGTTATTGCAACTGCACTGCTGCATCAGCGTAGGACTCTGTAGAGGTAAGTATTCAGGAAATGGGTGCGGTGTGGGCCCCCCTGGACCTGGGGTCCGCATGCAGCGCACACATTATAAATACGCTAATGCATAGAAGGGTCTTTCTATTTCCAATATATGCATTGAAAATGAAATCATTAGGACTAAGTATAGAAATGGCTCATATTATAACCAACCATCCCTGTTCTAGCCACATAACACCCATCCTCTACTCCCTTCACTGGCTGCCTGTAAAATGGAGAATCATCTTCAAGATTGGCTTACTGAGTTTCAAAGCACTACATGACCAGGGCCCAAGGTACCTGAAACAGCTTCTGATTCCATACTGCCCCACTCGATTACTGCGATCTGTAGATGAAGGACTTTTAGCAATACCTAGCATCTCCCTTAATTCATCTGGGGGACGAGCTTTTAGTCATGCGGCTCCGACTCTATGGAACTCGCTTTCTCGCACAGTGCGAGAGGCCCCAACTATAGAATCCTTTAAAAATAGACTCAGGACTTTCCTGTTTACTCAAGCATTTCCATAATGTCCCTTAGTATCTACATGCTTCTGTATTTTATGAAAAGCTGTTCTGTACTTCATTGTTTCTGTACTATGGGGGTCATTCCGAGTTGATCGCAGCCAGCAACTTTTTGCTGCTGGTGCGATCAACTAATCTCCGCCTATGGGGGAGTGTATTCTAGCTTAGCAGGGCTGCGTTTGCTTGTGCAGCACTGCTTAGCTAAAAAAGTTTTGTGCAGTTGAAGAGTAACCCTGGACCTGCTTACCCTGTGCGACGGATCCAGTGACGTTCCTCCCGGCTTTGACGTCAGACCTCCGCCTTCCATTTGCCTGGACACGCCTGCGTTCGGACGACTCCTCCTCGAAAACTGCATCCAACGGTGAGTATCCGCCCTGGAACGCCTCTCCGCTGTCAATCTTCTTGCGATCGGTGCTGCATCTTCTTTTTTCACTGTGCGCGTCGTTGCCCGGCGAGATGCACGTGCGAAATGTGCTCGCCACGCTCGCGAAGAACCACTGCATGCGAACGGGTCAGAATAACCCCCTATATTATGCTATGTATCTGCTAAGTGCCTTGAGTCCTATTGGAGAAAGAGCGCTATATAAATAAAATAATACTAATACTGTAATAATAATTATTATTATTATATTATTCTCTACTAGAGTGAACTATCATGTCAAGGGCATATATGTGACCTGGATTACTTATCAAGTACAATATAATGATTTTTTTTATGCAACTTATAATATTGTATATTTGTATTTTGTATTAAATCTGTATATTACTTTTTACTGGCATGTTTTGACCATCTTTTATTCTGCCATACCAGAATGTAATATTTTTCTATATGGATATTTTGTATTGATTACAATTTACAAGAGTTTCACCTGTTTATGTTAGTTCTAAGTAAAGATGTGCGCTGACCCCTGTGTTTTGGTTTTAGCTCTGTATTAACTTTGTGTTTTGATTTAGCAAAAACGGCCCCACATGTTCTAGTTTTGGATCCATATTTTTTTTTATTTTCCAAAAAATTATAAAAACAGCTAAAATCACATACAGTTATTTTGGCCTTATTTGTTCCTACAGTATAATTAATCTCATTAACATTAATTTCCAGTCATTTTCGGTCCATTTTGAGCACGTCACAGCTCACAATATTGTTCACCAATAAAGGCTAAGCAAAAGTGCAGCGGCAAAAACGCACAGCAGTTACAGTATTTCTGTTTAAAAATGTTTTGCAAATTAGTAATTTTATTAGCAATAGCCAATCGAACCAACTCCCAAGTACTTTCAATAGAGAGCAATACAACACAAAAGAATTGTGTATGTAATAAAAGTAGTAGTAGTTAACAAACAGCAAAGCAAAAAACCCTAAAGAAGTGAATGCCCCCTACACAAGTGCACATGCCCCCAGCACATGCCTATTCTTAGTGCCCAGTGTGTACCTCCCTCCTGGGGGCCCTGTGCCACTGATGACTGGCACTCTATGTCCTTGCAAAGCCCCGATCAATCAGCCTATTTGTTAATCAGTCCCCCTAAATTTCCTCAACCATAAAAACAGATTTCTGACTGTACCTGCAGGATACAGTGCACGTTACAGTGTGGATCGGATACAGTGTGGGCCGGATACAGTATCGGTTGAATACAGTTCAGTGCAGGAAGAATACAGTACTGGTCGGATACAGTGTGGGTTGGATACAGTGCAGGTCAGATACAGTGTGGGTTGCATACAGTGCAGGTCTGATACCGTGCAGGTCGGATACAGTGCAGGTTACAGTGTGGGTTGGATACAGAGCAGGTCAGATACAGTGCGGGTTGGATACAGTGTGGGTCAGATGGTATCCGGTTGATAGATAGACAGTGTCTAGTTAGACAGTCAATAGATAGACACCATAGGTTAGACACACATTAGGTCGACATGATCAAAAGGTCGACA
This sequence comes from Pseudophryne corroboree, assembly GCF_028390025.1. NCBI lineage: Eukaryota > Metazoa > Chordata > Amphibia > Anura > Myobatrachidae > Pseudophryne > Pseudophryne corroboree. Next base: position 358,658,567 of record NC_086448.1, on the reverse strand, counting down.
TGAAAAAGGAAGACAGTACAAAAGGTTGACAGGGTCAAAAGCTCGACATGAAAATGGGTGACGTAAAAAAGATAGACAAATGTTTTTTTTTTAAACTTAACGTGTTTTTGGACTATTTCATACCTTCTCTATCCATGTCGGCACAGAGTTGGTTATAAACCTTGTGGCGAGCGCAGCGGGCCACCGTGCCAGAAGCGTGGCGAGCGAAGCGAGTCCCGCTAGGGTATGCCTTTCTACAATTGGGGGTCCCAGATGACAAAACTATCCACACAAACCACAAAAATGCAAAAAACATGGTGTCTAACTGGTTTATGTCGACCATTTTCATGTCGACATTTTGACCCTTAGACCCTGTCGACATTTTGGCCCTGTCGACCTAATGTCTGTCTAACATATGGTGTATATCTATTGACTGTCTATCTAGACACTATCTATCTTTTATACCACACCCGGGTCAGATACAGTGCAGATTGGAAACACCAATAGTGCACTTACTGTGACAGCAGGCGGCACCCTGATAAATGCCCCCAGTAGTGTCTGTAAGGATGATGATGGTCCAAGCGCTGCAGCGCACACAGCTCTCCCTCAGTGCCTGCAATGATGGCTTGTGTGTGGACTGTGGCTACAGCAGGAGAATGCAGGGAGCCTATTGGCTCATAGCCATGAGAATGTCTCTCTTAGTCAATTGGCAGTCAGTGCATTAATTTCAATGGGACTTCCAAATTTGGCACCCGAATCCAAAACCTGCGAGATCCGACAGTGGGAAGATTACTTTTTGCCTTGTTTTAGAATCTGAGGCAGGTGGGGAGCTCCGAGTGCTTTTTTGGATCCACTTGTATCCCAGAGTTTGGATAGGCTCAGTTCTCTGAGAACTGAGCCCACTCATCTCTAGTCCGAGATCCGAGTCCTGGCTCGGAGTCGGATCCACGCGTATGCCGGAAGTTTGGATGGGCTTCACTTATCTCTAGTTCTAAGACTGTAATCCTCAGACCTCTCGCACAAGCCGCTGTAGATTGTTACACACTGTACACGAGGAACCAGGTGCAGTTAAGAAGAAGGCTACTAGATTATTGTGTACTGGTGGCTCAAACATCAACCTTACTCTACATCACGGCTCTGGAGAGTTTGCAATTGAAAGCTGCTATTTCTGAAACATTGCAGTAATTTATTGAGCATATAAATCGATGGCTCTATGAATACTTAATCTCCTGTATGAAATGTATCCATCTGCATTCAGTGATTAAATATCTTTGTTAAACTCCAGAAGGTACATATTACTAACTATTGGTGAAACAATTACAGCCCTACAATTGTTTTATATTAACTTTGGTTATTCGGATTGTAAGTTGTATAACTAAGGTGGCTTGTTGCAATGGTATTATTATTAATATTAATAGTATTATATGTACACACACCTATAGCTTTTTCTGACCTTCCAGATAGCATTCCCCAGGTAAGTCAAGAACCTGTGTATATTTGGCCCATGTGATTACATCAAGGCAAATTGGGAGCTTAGACTGGGAGTAGCTCCCTCTAAAGTAGGAAACTGGAAGAGATGGCATTTGTCTCCTAGGCAGAGGGTTGACATGATCAAAGTGTATTTTATTCTGGAATTTTTGTAGGTCAGCTACGTATTTATGCCTTTTTCCACAATCTTTGTGGTCTAAGGTGAATGCAGGGGTGTAGTATGGTATGCCGGCGGCCGGGCTCCCAGCGACCAGCATACCGGCGCCGGGAGCCCGACCGCCGGCATACCGACAGTGTGGCGAGCGCAAAGGAGCCCCTTGCGGGCTCGCTGCGCTCGCCACGCTGCGGTCACGGTGGCGCGCTACGCGCACCACGGTATTTATTCTCCCTCCAGGGGGGTCGTGGACCCCCACGAGGGAGAATAGCTGTCGGTATGCCGGGTGTCGGGATCAAGGCGCCGGTATACTGTGCACCGGGATCCCGACATTCGGCATACTGAAGACTACCCGAATGCAGTATTCTTCCAGATGCACTGAGGAAAAGGCTAAACCTAATCAGTGCGTGGCCTAGTCTGGGTATGGTGAATCCAGTCATTTTCTTTATGCTTACATTTTAAAAGATCATCTCACTAGTATCCTTTTGGAGACTCTTCCTTGGTGGGTAGAGGTTTTTTGAGTCTGAGTTCATCTCGGCAGTTGACAATCCCCGGAAGCCAACAGCCAAAATCCTGACAAATTTTGGTGAGTATTGTAACCCTAAACCACCACTCCCACAACCTAACCCTAATAATCCCCTTTTGTCAGCCTAATCATAATCATCCCCTTTTGCAGCCTAACCCTGCCCCTAGTGCCTAACCCTAAACCTAACCCTAATACTCACCATCAGATTTTGACCATCAGGATGCCGCTGCCAGGATTGTGATCATTGTGATGGTGACTGCCGGGATCCGGACTACATCCCCTCTGAATTATACAGTGGAGGTTTACATAAGGATGGCAGTGTTTTGGTTATATTGCAGTGCTAATAGCGAGGGTAGACTGGAGGCCATGCTTTCTTTGTACTTGGCCTCACTATTTCTGTTGGTAGGCCTGGCTGGGCCAAATTTATGGATGCTCCACACCTACAATACAACAGCTTTAAGTAAACTGTCATACCCCTTTCACACGCTGGGCGGGATTTACTAAAGGGAAAATGTGGTACTAACTCCCGACCGCCGCGTTTTCGCCCCATAGGGTATCGCCATCTTTTTATGGCGATACCCTATAGAAGCCTATGGGATTCTTACCGCCGCTGCCGGATCCTGCAGCATCCCGCCGCTGCCCCGCGCCGCTCACGACGACCCCCCCTTCCCCCCGGCATGCCTGAGCTGCTGCTGGTGCGGCCCCCCTTCTCCTTCTCCCCCGCATCACAGCCTTGTCTCCTTCCGGCTGCAGGGGGGAGGAGGAGGAGCCCGGGGACTCTCTGCACACGTCACCTCCTGAGTCTGGGAGGTGACAGAGACCCCCGCTGACCCCCGCCGACCCCCGCAGACCCCGGCAGACATCATCGCGGAGGGGTCTCCTATACCGCATTGCGATACTAATTGCACATGTTAGTACATATGCGATTAGTATAGCTGCGGTAGGCGGTGAGGGGCGGCGATGTCTTATAGTACATCCCGCCCAGAATGGGAAATTACCGGGTGAAGAAGTTCCACCTGGTAATTTGACGATTAACACGGGTCCTTTTTCTGTGTGAAAGTGTCAACTCCGGTTGAAATTCCCAGGACTTCGACCCTGGAATTTCAACCCGGGTTGACCCTTTCACACAGACAAAATACTCGCGTTGATCCGCAAATTACAGGGTGTAAATTCTTGATCTGGTAATTTGCTTGTCTGTGTGAAAGGGGTGTCAGGCCGGGACTGGCAAAATGACCTGGAATTGAAATGTCTGTAAAAGCCGGGACTTTCAGACATTTCTTTCTGAAAGTGGTATTAGACAGATTTTTCCTCTTCATAATAGTGCCTTCTAATATGTAGACAACTTCACAGGACAGGTCATGAATTGTCGTCTGCCCATATAATTGTCCAGCATCACAATATAGATAAATCAGAGCTCATGTACTGTATATGACTTTGCCCACAGTATTTAAATGATAAAGTCATACTGTACATGCTCTGAACTCTCCTTTTACACTACAAACTGAATTCTGTTTGAATACAAGAAAAGCTAGTTTCAAAAATTGCAATATACTGTATATCAAGCTTGTCAAGTGCACCAAAGTCTTCAATTCTGCAAGTAATATCCCAATTGTAAATTGTAACATAATATGCAGGCAATATATAAATGGTTGTTAACAAATAAAATGAATATATACATATGTGTACATGTAAAACATACATAGAAATAATGCACATGTATGATACGGAATGTGGTCAGGATCCAGGTGGTTAAAATCCCAATGGTCAAAATCCTAAAAGATCTCAAAGGTCAGAATTTGAGTTAGGGTTAGGTTTAGGCACTAGGAAAGGGTTAGGAATAGGCAATTTTTGTTGGGGGGGAGGGCATCATGATTAGGCTGTGGGAGGGGTGAGTTAGGATTAGGGTTAGAATACATCAGGATCCATCAGGATTTTGAATGTTGGGATGCCACTGTCTGCATTCTTACCATTGACATTTCAACAGCCAGGATATCGATACCATCAAGTATGATACAATTCAATGTTCGCAGACCTTACTCAGCTTACTCAGACTGGCCGTAGGATCTGGACACCTGGGTCCAGGAACTCTGCATCCAATGGCGCAGGCTCTGGGCCCAGCGCGCTTACTAAAAATGAATGGTGGCGCCTGACACCTCACTCCACCCCCAACGGCTGTAGCATGTCAATCATGCTGAAGCTACAGTAAGGGAGGGCTGCAAGTGATATCACAAGACCCATGGGTCTTGCATCTACACAGACCCACAAACATTGGATTTGTATGTAAACCATCAGGCCCACAGTAACTTTCCCAATAGCACATACTATATAATGAAATGATATTTGTGAATGAAGACTGCACTCACTACAATTGGGTGGTGGTGGTGGTGGTGGGGGGGGGGGGGGTTGTGCAGTGTAACCTGGAGGTGACCTACCTCCTTGGTTTAGTATATAAGGCGGAGTGGTCAGCGCACACAGGTGGGGAAGGTTTTCTTACGGGTGGAAGGGGAAAGGGGTTATGGGATGGAACTTTGTGTTTCAGTATTCACAACATCGTATGTGTGATGTGTGTTGCTAATAATTGTTATAACAACATTATTAGCGAAAAAGATGTCAGTCTTTTATTTAATTTAATAAAAAAGTACACCTGACATTTTCCCTCACTAAGGGACACTTGAATCACAGGTATACCAAAATAGGAAAGTATACAGCAAAAGGGTAACCTGCAGGACATACTTGATGATATGATCTCTACTTTTTTGCCAGCACCCAGGCAGCAAATCAATACTTTTTTCTAGAGATGAGCGGGTTCAGATTTACTCAGTTCTTAACGCTAGAATTATCGCAAAATCAGATTTTCCGGATTTTTCTTATTGGCTAACCCAGTGGTTTCTAAACTTTTTTGAATCACGGCGCCCTAAAATATCAGAATTTTTTTCATGGCACCCCTAGGCCAAACATTTCTTATTGAGAAATTTAGAAAATAAATATTACATTAAGTAGATCGCTTTTATATGTCATCCTTAGGGTCAGTTGTGTGGTGAGGGACAAGATTTGCTTCTGTTTGGCCACATATTTTATGACTGGCAGCCACCAGCACTGGTTTTGCCTATTATATTGATCATGAATATTTTGAATTGGTCCTGGACCACCAACCCAGGGCACCCCTGCAAGTGTCCCGAGGCACCCCAGGGAGCCACGGCACACAGTTTGGGAACCTCTGGGCTAAACAAAACACGTGACATGTGAGAGCCAATAAGGAGATTCGAGTAAATCCAAGTAAAATCGAACCCGCTCATCTCTACTTTTTTCACCCTTTTTAAATTAAATAAAAAAGACTGACATCTTTTTCACCAATAATGTTGTCATAACAATTATTAGCAACACACATCACACATACGAGGTTGTGAATACCGAAACATAAAGTTCCATCCCATAACCCCTTTCCCCCTCCACCCATAAGAAAACTTTCCACACCTGTGTGCGCTGACCACTCCGCCTTATATATAATGAAATTGCAACGTTTATATCGCCAGACTAGCAAAACTCCAGTCAGTCATTTACTTTCAGTTAAACAAACAGTTATTTTATTGGAGTACTCCCTTGTAAGGTGGTCACAGTCCTTTTACATGCATGTGCTTGTAATCCACAAAAGGGAATCCATGAGAAATAAAGTTAGCATATAATGCTGATCATTTTTGATTTAAAGAAAACAATGGCTTTAGCTCTTCCATGGAAGCCTATGGATGTTGTAGTGCTGGAGGAAACAATTGGTGGAGCTATAGAGCACAAGGAGAGACATGTTGGTAAACGGGAAAATACTTTGTTGTTGGAAATGTGCAGTTGCACTTGACAAATGTCAAGAAGTGGAGATGGATAGTGGGGTAAAATTCTGCAGATCTGTGTGAGAAGATTGGGTAAACAATGACACTACAGTGTGGCTGATGCTGAGTGCCAGGGCTACTGAGTGTCATGCTAAATACAGTGCTGAGGGCGGTGCCCAAGTTCCTGCAGAGTGTGAAGATTTGTGTAAACAGCATGGCAGTGCTGAGGACTACAGTCGATTTGTGGAGGCTAACAGTGAGTTTAGCTGAGCAAGAGAAGTATTACTAAGGGGGTCATTCCGAGTTGATCGCACGTAGCAACTTTTTGCTGCTCGTGCGATCAACTTGACGCCGCCTATGGGGGAGTTTATTTTAGCATAGCAGAGCTGCGATCGCTTGTGCAGCCCTGCTATGCTAAAAAAGTTTCCTGCAAAACAAGACCAGGGTCAGACCTACTTACCCTGTGCGACGGATCCAGCAACAAAGGTCCCGGGATTGACGTCAGACATCCGCCCTCCAAACGCCTGGACACGCCTGCGTTCACCTCACCACACCTGGAAAACGGTGAGAAGACGCCCCACAATGCCTCCCCGCCGTCAAACTTCTAGCGATCACCGCTGCAATCACTTTCTGCGCTGGCAGCGTCGCTGCCCGATGACAACCGTTGCTGCCCGGCGACATCCGTCGACAGGCAACGACGCGTGTTTGCATTGCGGGCGCCGCTGTAGTCCCGATCCCTTCACACCGCAGCAAAGAACTGCTGCATGCAAACGGGTCTGAATGACCCCCAAAGTGCACAAGATAATTGTGCTGTTTAAGATCGAGCAATATTTAATGTGCATTATCACTGAAGAGCTGAAGTCAGTAGAAGAACTGAAGAAGAAGAGCTGAAACTCAGGACTCAAATCTTGCAGATGTACGCAGGAAACATTTATCTCATACAGACACCTCCTGCTGCATTTCCATTTTATTTCTATGGAATTGCACAGCCATTTTCCTGCTTCAATACAAATTAGAATAAGGCTCAGTGTGCATTCAGAATGTAATATGTTGAACTACAGTAATTGAGAAACTATATTTTCTATTAGTCAAAGCCAAAGAGTTGGTGCAGCAGTTAGAATATGGAAGTGTTTTTAATTGCCTTTTGATTACCCAGTGGTAAATTTACTAAAGTTTCCAAGGGGTATATTCAATAAGTGTCGGAAGCTGCCGTGTTGTCGGAAAGACGGCAGCTTCCAACAGATTTAGGTCGGTAGGGGTTCTAATCTATTCATTAGAGGCTGTTTTTTTCCGACCAGTTGGGAATTCCCGACTTGTTGTAAAACACGTGGATTGGCGCAATAGCCGTGGATACAAATGCTTTTGTTGGACACAAGGCCAAATCCGACAGGATTTGGCCCCATTTCCGCCAACCTCAATCGTTCTTTTCAAAAAGTCGGATTGAGGTGAGGAGACGGGGGAGCGGGGCGAGGGAGGGAGAGAAAGTGCTTACCGGCAGGGACAGCAGGAGCCGCGGAGGCTGGAAGACACGGCTCCTCTCTGACGTTCCCCCGGCCGCGCTCTCTCCCGGCAGCGCTCCCTTTCCAGCACTGAAGGCGGCTGTGTGGCTGTCTCCAGCAGCTCCCTATGATCTCACACACGGGGAGTTGTTGACAGCAGCAGTACAGACGGGAGGGAACGACAGTCGGATTTGGCCACCCTATTGAATAGGGCTTTTCGGATCCATTCCGACAAATGCATGTCGGAATGGATCTGACTCTTATTGAATATACCCCAAGAACAGTGAATTGGTGATGTTGCCAATAGCAACCGATCAGATGCTGTCTATCATTTTCTAAAGGCAATAGACAAATGATAGACAGCATCTGATTGGTTGCTATGAGCAACATCACCAATTCTGTTTTAGAAGCTTTAGTAAATGTACCCCCCAGAGTTGCTAACAGTTGTTACATATCAGTATTATTTTATTTGTGTTGAATTAAATGTAATTTGTATACTGTTCACAATTTTCTGCATACCCTTTTCCTGGACCCATATCTGCTTACTCTCCTTTTATAAGATTGGTAGATTATTCTTTTTATCAAGGTTGTCACTTTAAGACATTTTTTTATTGCGTGTATGAGCTTAGCCTCTCTGCTGCAGCCAGAGGACAAGCCAGTGGAGTCATTGCTATAGAGAAAAAGGGAAGATTCACTGAAGCTGTCATCTTTACTGTAAGGTACCATCTTCAGTCGACCTACTGTAAACTTATCTGTGCCCACACCATCATTTGGGGTACCACACATGTATACAGATATTCAGTAGATAGCTCTAAATGTAGTCTAATTATTGCACTGCACACAGCTGCCTTGGTTCACTCCATACTAAGAAAAAATATAATAATAGTAGCTAACAGGACTTGAAGTATGTGATTAAAAGTTCTGTGAGGGCTTAATATTATGCAAATGCAGTTATCATGGTACAATGCTCTTAGAAACCTGTCACATGACTTCAATGAATTAAATGAATCTCAAGCAGATACTGAGCACAGTGGTGAATGTACTGTAACCACTGCATTTCAAATGACTATCCGAAGTGAACAGTGTATAACTAACCTCGTTGAACAAAAACTGAATGAAGTGCTGAACTAGTTAATGATTAATATGTCATAATAGCTATAGACATGATGGCAGTATAGCTTACTGTAATTGAAGGAAAGTTAAAGCTTGGGTAAGTCTAGCAGCATGCAACATACTAGGGATGGGCATCAGTGAGATAACCATCGATGGTAAACATTGTTGGCATGAAACCATTGACAAGAGCCATTGATAATTTCACCCACTGATGGCCATTTTTGCTTTATTACTCACCTTGCAGTGGCCCAATTAGAAGCTGGGACAGTAGGGGTGTAGCTAAGCACCATCTCCCAATGTCAGAGAAAAATACAAAAAACATTGCTGGGTTCTGTGTCATTGATGGCAGAGAACCATTAGATCTCCACCAATGATGGCTAAACTATCGATTGTCGATACAATCCCTAAAATGTACCAAGGTGGCATATATGGGTGGTATAAGCAATAAGCAAACCTATATTCTGTGTACAAAAGTTACTGAATAGAAGTCTGACCACAGGGAACCCTTTTTTAAAACAAATCAATTGCACATACTGTACAGCATTGAAAGTGGGTACACCACAAAGATGTCTACAACTCCACATACGGGAAATATACTGTATGCAATGTGATCAGCCTGGTGCATGCCCTTTTAGAGATATGCAACATAATCTAGCAACACTAAAATACAAAATTACTGACCATGTTCCACCTAGAATAGGAGGTGAAAGCAGTTTTAATTTTGATTTTTGTTTTTCAATTTAGTTTTAGTCTTAATCACTAATTTAAAATTATAGATGGTTTCAAGTCACATTTTAGTCATCTTTTTTTGCCTATGTCAGTGGATTTCAGTTTTCATTTTAATCTAAGTTTAATCAATGTTTTAGTTATAACTTTTGAAGTTTAATGATACTGTTAATGGATTTTTCTGAAGAACATTTCTCTGAAATTCCCATGAAAAGTGTGCATACCTTTATCTATGTGTCTAGTAATCTAGGCTCAGTAGGCTGACTTACCATAGTACAGTACCTATATCATATACAAAGTATGGTTTAAGGGACCCATTTCTCATTGTATATTTGTGCCTCAAATATAAGGTATGCCTGAAATGTATGTAGGAGACACCACAGTAGATGTCTCCGATACCGAGTGCGATCCCTCCATTCCAGCCGGCAGCCGCATCCCACATCTACGGTGGATGCGATGCTGCCAGGTGTATCAATATCCATAATGAAAAGCATTCCTGAATATTGACTCCCTCAGCTACATTGTAGATTATGGGCTACAATTTGCATTTGTAGCCGGTGGAGGATTCCCCCAGAACCCTCACCAGTGTTATCGAACATTTGTAGCAGCCCCGGCACCACACTTGGCACATTGCATGGACGGGCTCCTGTCCCTGCAGATGCAAATTGAGACCCACCAATTTAATCACATTCTGCAATGCTTATATTGCCGCCTGATCACATTGCAAATGCGATTAATGATACATGGGCCCCTAATGTTTATTAGAAAACACAAGTGTAATACACAATCATATTTCCATCACAGCAGGTCCTATTTATTTTCTGCTAAATTTTAAACCATACTTCCAGTGTTAATTCTGACAAGGATTTTAAATTTAGTTTTAGTCTTAGTTGCTTTTTTTTTTGCTTTGTTTTAGTTAAGATTTAATCAGTGGATCTCAGTTTTCATTGTAGTCTAATTTTAATCCTTAACTAAACTCTAGTCGACAAATAAGTTTATTAAAAATTTTCGTTGACAAAATTAACACTGGATGATGGTGAATGTGACTGGTTGCAATTAAAGGCTCTATGGATTTTTAAATGACAGTAACTACAGTGCATCCCAATGGGATGGAGACTATTTGTGTATATGATGCAATGCATACTTCCTAACTTCTGCTGACTTGAGAGGGGGCACCTGCATGCACCTTGGGCATGACCTTTTGGCTAGGTGGCATGGCTTCACGGCAAGTGCCATAATCGCGAGTCACATCCCCTGTTTTTGTCATTGTGGGGGGCATTCTTAGTGCTCTGTGATCTGCTGTCCCTATCTCCCATGAATATATGCTGTGCGCATGCACACAGCGTCTATTAGCAGGTTGTCACGATCCGGGTATCTGGACGCCATTTCTTACCCATCAGATGCCTCCTAAGGCTGGCTCAGCGCTCCAGGACCGGATCCCATCTGTTATCCTGATGTGTACATTCCTGTATCCTCTCCTGTCACTCTGGGACGCTGTCACAGTAAACGCCATATTACACCTGGCATGGCGTCTCCCGCGGCCTCCGCCGCCGTCCCTGAACTTCTGCATGCAGAGTGTCTGAGTGGCGATTACGTCAGCCGCGGCCTCCGCTGTGTCCACGTGGTTGGATGTGCATCTGTCAGCCTGGCGCCTCCTGTCTCCGGTGGCCAGCGCCGCCATTACTGTTTTCATTACCACATGGATTACAAACCAAACTTCCCTCCAAGTGTCTGCATGGGCGCAGCCATCTTGGATTCTGTCAGCTGATCATTTCCACCAATCTGTTCTCAGTATTGATAATCTGCATAATTGCCTAGCCAATCCCTTCCTTGCTGCAGGTATAAATACACTGTGCCTGAGCAAGGAAGGCGTCAGTGCTTTGGTTGTCAAACCTAGTTCCTGTTTGTCTCTCTCCTGTGATTGTCTTCCAGGTTCCAGCTCCTGTCTCAAGACTTCCACCATAGAGACCCGCACCAGCATTCCACCTGCGGTGTAGCCTGACTCTCCAATCCATTGTGGATTCATCTGTTTCCAGCTACAACATTACCTGCTTCCAGCTCAGCTTCCAGCAGAGTACAGCTTCCCTTAAAGGGCCGGTGTCCTTTCTACACTTTACCACTCTCCACCGGTATTATTATTTCTCCGCTCTCAAGTTCTACATTTCAGTTCATATTTCATCGCTCCCAAGTTCATTTATTATTTAACTGGTTCCAGCCAGTATCCACTCCGTGCTAACAACAGTCTGGTTCCAGCCAGTATCCACAGCAGCTGTTTTATCTTCAGCAACCCAGCTTTTCCTGGAACACCAGCTGGCACAATCCTGGGTTATCTCCATTGCTACAGTCGGGCCTGGTAAGGACTTTCCATCTAGAAGATCATAAGAACTATCTCACACTACCAGTGCCCTGTGGCTCCTGCCATCCTGTAGTACCCAGGAACTGTATTTATTCTTTGCTGACTTTTACGTTTTCTTTTACTGCTGCTGTGTTGCGGAGTTGTCATAATAAACATCATTGACTTTTATCCAAGTTGTCGTGGTCACGCCTTCGGGCAGTTATTATTCATGTTACTTACATGTCCAGGGGTCTGATACAACCTCCCAGGTTCCGGTACATCTCAGCCCCTACAACTGAGGCTGCCTCCCGTCAGCTCAGGCCCTCAGTTGTGACACAGGTGCTCTGCTCAGCGCTGACCCCCCATCTTCCAACTGCCCACACACCACTGGACACTGCGACCCGCAGGTGGGAAAGCGGGACAGTGCCTGAAAATGGGACTGACCTGCCATAATAAGAACAAGAACATACACTACCAGCCCTTCCACCTCCCCCTAGCTCTAGGGACTTACACTACACACCATGCCACCCCTTTTCCCTGGCTCCAAGAACATATACTGTCTATCCTACCTAGTGTTCATTCTAGCACCCTGCACCCAATCAGTGATGAGGGCATATTTTAATTTTGAAGGACTGCAGCAATTAAAAATGAAAATATGTCCTCCTCCCTGATTAGGTGTAGGGTGCTAGAATAAACACTACTACCCCCCCCTCCCATTCCAGCACTGGGGACATACACTATCCATCTCCCCTCAACACAGACCCCACCTCCATTAGGGTTGCTTTAATTCTGAATATTTCCCCAGCTGGTTTTCCATCCCAACTTGTTCTATGGCATGTCATGTCCAAATGAAGCTCCATTCTCATTGGATGCATGGATCACTATGTATTTAGTTAGTGATTTACATTGTGAATGCTGATTATTTTATAGGACCAAAAGCAATACCTTATTTCACCAAAGTTCAAGCCGCTGCAGCCGCTGTAATTAATCCTTAACCTCTGTACTGTTTACACACCTTACGTATACAAGATCGTACCGTGTGCGCACTCTGCGTACCTACGCCGAACGGATGTAGTAAGTACACAGTTTGCGTACACAGGCATATACACAGATAGCACAATGCAGCAGCCCGAGTGGCTGTAAATACACTTTAAACCTTAGCAGGACAAGGGACACGACACCAAATTGTATTTAAAAGTATGTTGGGGACCAACCCACCAACGGTTATTTACTAGCAGGGGGTTACAACAATAATACAATACAATAAGAGAAAAGGCTACAGTCAATGGTACATACGTTTGTTCGCCTGCGCTACCCGGTCCGGTCCTCAGTCGATCTAGGTAGATGACCTTCAGAGAATGTGTATGACCGGGCCTGCAGCTTGCCTTTTATACATTTGTCCAAAACCTACTACAATGGAAACTGTAATCTCTTCACCTATAGGTCACTGGGATGGTCATTTACAGTACAGGAGAGGTCATAGGTCGGTTTGAATAGGTGGGCGATGTCTGGTCCAGGTGCACTTGCAGTTGGTCTCCACTGGGTTCCCGCCGAATATCAAGAGTACAGTAAATACAGTTGATATTAATATTCTGCTCCTGCGCATATCTATACACAGGAGCGTGCGATCTTCCGCAAACTGATACCGGAATATTGCTCTTAAAATACCTTACAGCTGGATACCAAACACCACCTTCTAACCTAATTCTTTCCCCTCATATCCTGTAAAGGTGAATCCCTTTGTTATTATACCCTTTAAGCAAGTGTAACTCGCTGGTGTGGTGCATTTAGACTATGTGTAAATTGTGCGCTATGTGTATTAAATATGAAATGTGTCCTTGTGACTTTTCCGTGCGATTACAAATGCTACCGTAATTACTCATACCACACGCTAATACGCACTACCGCGTGAGCGGCTATACGCAGCTTGCGAGCATGCACACGCACGGCAGCACAAGCACGCGCACGGAGGCCATTTTTGTGGAGTTTGTCCGTGATGTGTATGGCTGAAATATTTTCAACTTCGACAGTCCACCCTTTGGCAGTCATAAATAACTGCCACACTTGACTACTACACAGAAAATATTATGTATACAATATATACAAGTTTGGATGATCGGTGGAGAGTTGTAGGTGGGAAATGTATAGCCTAGTGGGATAGTAAAAAGTATGTTTGTATGAATCAATGTCTGAGAGGCATGTATCATCATGCCGTATATTTTCTAAATAAGCTTCGAGGTATTGCGAAGTATACATTAAATCCTTCTTATCCCATATTAAGGGTCTGTACTTGGACAAACAAACACTACCAACAAATGGGGAGCACGTTTAGTTGATGATACATGAAGGGGAAACATATGTGAGTGCTAGTATATGTGGATAACACCTGTCGACTATGTGTCGACTATGTGTGCCATTAACTGGAGGTTAATGAAGATAAGACACGTATATAAAAATACATTCACATAAGCATTGGGTAGGGCTAACGTCTTTTCTGGTTGGATGTTTTCTGGGTAAAAGGGGGAAACAGAAAAATGGTGAAAGAAACAGGCCATGACATTTATTTGCAATCCTTATCATAACACTGTCTCTATGGATGGATTATAAACCAAATCTGCTGCTGTAACAACGCCCTCGCTCCTTAGACTCATCAAATTTGTGTTGTGCTTGCGCCGCGTCAGAATTCGAACACACCTAAATATCAGACCAATAATTATGACGATACCTAGGATACACAGGAGAAACTTTCCTACACTTGCAATTACATTCTGCACCCACTCTCCCGGTCAATTCATTACCCACAGCTGTCAGGGTAAGATTGTGTCTCCTCCGGAACTCCCACTTCAACTGTAAGATCTCATCCATCTCTTGATCGATGATCTCCGTGGGGTCGTCAGTGCTATTCGTAATATACGTACAGCACTTCACGCCATATTGATTTGCCAAAGTGACACAATACCCACCCGTCACGGCCGTAACATAATTCAGGACCATCCTGTGCTGGACCAGCTCTGTCTTGTAAGCTTGTAACTACCTGCCCGTATACCTAAAGGTGTCATCATACATCTCAGTGATATTATCTATCAAGTTCGCAAGCGCATGGATGTACCTAAAATTTATAATTCCTCTGGCTGTACGGGTGATGTCTAGTGCGAGAAGAATTTGAATCCTGGTGGATTCATGGATCAAATCAGAGGCTGCGTGCTCTGCCCTATCTATGATGTGTCTCTTGATAATGTGTTCATAGTGGGTATGAGTATAAGGAGTCTGAGCGCTGCGGTGAATGTCTTTCATTTTATCGTGCTCTAAGGTCATGACCTCTGGTAGTACCCTTCCAATATAACACAATCCCTCAGAGCTCGGAGTGAGCCACTTGTACGCTTTCCTTCCACATATGAAGTAGGCATCATCTGGGAGAACATAGGGGAGAAAATGTAACAACACCATATTGCAAATCTTCTAGGTAAAGAAACCAATCCCTAGTTCTCTCATCTGCTCAGTACACATATCAGGCTGGATGATGTGGGCACAATACCCCGGTGACACTTTTCCATCCCACATGGTCTTGCTCCAATGTGTATACCTATACCTAAAATACCTCCCACTGTTGGCTATCTTGCGTACAAGTTCAGAGTCAATAGGAATCCTATCAGCTATGTGTGAAAAGGTCATTGTCTCGTTATTCCAGGTTACTTCCCAATTTCCGGTTTTTGGAAATTGGAGACATTAAAGCATATTAGTGATCTATCTACATGATACTGGTGGAGCTTCAAGCTAGGGGGCCTAGATATATTGAATTTCTTGTCCACCGGTCTCCCAACCCGTAATTCGAGTACCTCATCTAACGTTAAAGGATATGGCACTAATCCCGACTTACTCTGTCCTTGAGGTACTTTTGAGCACACCCAGCATTCTGTCTGGTTTAAGACCTTACCCACTAATGAGTGGTAATCACTCAACGGATGTCAGTCCATATCGATATTACTGTTGGACTGACATCTCTGGATGCACCCATCTTCGACTATGTTCTCGCAATATCTACAAATACAATATTCATCAGACAATAACCCCTCACATTGCCTCCGAGCTCCATGACTACCAGAGCGCTTACTGATACCAACCTTTACTCGAGTGATGTGCTGCTCCTGGGATACTACAAATCCGTACTTGCCATTAGAGCCCATTCCAGATCCTTGCTCGACTCCTCTGGGACCCTCACCAAAACAAATTGTCCTGAGCAAATACAGAATTACTAGCAGAACCCGAAACGCAGTCTCTTGTGATAGATCCATTTCATTAGGGGAAAGAAGGAAAATAAGGAGGAGAAAAAAAAGGAAAATGCAGTGGGGGTTGAAAAAAGAAAATGGTGCGACAACCGTCCTTGATCTTGTTGCTCTCCGTGCTCAGGTGCCGTTTCAACAGTCCTGCCTCTCAACTTTCCCGGAATAGACTCTCTAGTGATACGAGGTTCTCTTCACCTTGCTCTTTGTCACGAGTTTTCTCCGGGTCAGCGACCTTCTTGCAGTGGGACGAGTGGACCCAAGTCTCTCTTTCGGAGACCTTTAGTGCTGTTGTGCTGGTTAACAAGACTTGGTACAGTCCTTCCCACCTGTCCATGAGACAACCTGAGCGTAAGAAATTTCGAATCATCACATAATCCCCAGGCTCAATGTCATGACAATTACTGTTCGGTAGGTCAGGAATCACCAGCTTTAGATTTCTTTGTTGACTTCTCAGCTGCTGGCTCATCCTAACCAAATATTTCACAGTTATTTCATTATTGCACTTCAAATCATCCTGGGGGTCTATCATTACATGTGGTTGTCGACCAAAAAGAACTTCAAAGGGTGATAAGTTAAGCAGTGACCTGGGAGTGGTTCTGATGCTATACAACACTAGTGGCAAAGCTTCTGGCCACAGCAATCCAGTTTCAGCCATCACTTTGCTCAGCTTGTTCTTAATAGTGCTGTTCATTCTCTCCACCTTTGCACTCACCTGTGGCCGGTACGGAGTATGCAGCTTGCTATTAATTCCCATCAGTTTGCACATGACCTGAAAGACATCACCTGTAAAATGGGTACCTCTATCACTTTCAATCATTCTAGGGATACCATATCTGCACACAAATTCCTGCATGATTTTCTTTGCAGTGAACACAGCAGTATTTGTGGCAGCGGGAAATGCTTCTACCCAGTTGGAAAACACATCAGTACACATATTTCAAATTCCTGCAGGGTGGTAACTGTATGAAGTCAATTTGTATTACCTGAAAAGGTCTGTCTGTAGGTGGGATATGGGATGGCTCCGTTGGTATTGCCTTACCAATATCCTTCCTCAAGCAAGTAAGACATGTCACTGCTATCTTACCTTCATGAGAAGAGAATCCTGGCGCACTCCAGTAGCCTCTTATCAGCTTGCACATACCTTCTTTACCCAGATGAGTCAGACCGTGTGCCGCCTCAGCTAGGCTTGGGAGATATGCTCTGGGGGCCACTGGCTTACCGTGTCCATCTGTCCAAAGTCCTGAGGACTCCTGACCATATCCCTTCGCCTTCCAGATCGCCTTTTCCTGTAGGGAACACAAATTTTGCATTTCAATTTACTGTTGTGTGTTGACCGTGTTAAATGTCATCAGTGGTGTGATACTCGTTTGTATGGTTGTGCTTGCTGCTGATTTAGAAGCTTTGTCTGCCTGGCTGTTACCAAGTGAGACTGGGTCTTGGTTGTAAGTGTGTGCTTTACACTTGATAACAGCCACTCTGTCTGGTTCCTGTATTGCTGTCAGAAGCCTTTTGATGTGGGACGCATGCGCTACAGGTGTGCCAGCTGCCGTCATGAAATTTCTGAGGCGCCACAGGGCCCCAAAATCATGCACCACTCCAAAGGCATACCTAGAATCCGTGTATATATTAGCTGACTTACCTTTGGCCAACTCACATGCTCTGGTCAGTGTGACCAGCTCAGCGACTTGTGCTGAGTGTGGTGGGCCAAGGGGTTCAGCTTCTATGATACCTTTGTCATCTACAACTGCATATCCGGTGCACAGGTCTCCCGATTCCATCTGTCTGTGGCAACTACCATCAGAATAGAAGGTAAAGTCTACTCCTTCCTGTGGGTTGTCACTGATGTCAGGTCTCGCTGTAAAAGTGTGGTTCAGATATTCCATACAATCATGCGTATCAGTATCTGCACTAAATCCTCCTTCACCATCATTCTCATCCTTTACCCTTTGTGCATGACCAGGCACACTTGGCAAGTAAGTTGCAGGATTTAGTGAGCTGCATCTCCTAATGGTGATGTTTACAGGGGCCATCAGTGATAATTCCCACGTTGTAAACCGAGCAGATGAGACATGTCTGGTTTGGGCAGAGTTCAGCAAGGCTGATACTGCATGAGGTGTATGGATGGTCAAGTCGTGTCCTAACACTATGTCCTTGGTTTTACTTACCAGCAAAGCTATTGCTGCAACACTTCGCAAGCAAGTGGGGAAGACCGCGCTACGGTGTCCAACTGTGCACTGTAGTAGGCTACCAGTCTGCTGGCATCACCATGTCTCTGTGTTAAGACTCCTGCCGCACACCCAGCACTTTCAGTACCGTACAATTCAAAGGGCTTCTCATAATCTGGCATACCCAACGCAGGTGCTTGTGATAAACACTGTTTTAGTGTCTCAGATGCCAGTTCGGACTCATCTGTGTGAGAGATCCATTCCGGTTTGTTTGAAGAGACCATTTCTTGCAAAGGTAATGCCAGTATGGAGAACCCTGGAATCCAGTTCCGACAGTCCCCACACATTCCGAGGAAAGTGCGGATCTGTGTCACAAATTGCCTGTATTCTATCAGCGGTGAGGTGCCTAAGTCCTTGCGTCAAGCAGTGTCCCAAGTATTTATCTCTGGTCTGACACAACTGCAACTTATCCTTTGAAACCTTGTGTCCTGTCTGGGAAAGATGAAACAGAAGCTGTTTAGTATCTTTCAAGGATGACTCGAGTGAGTCAGAAAACAACAATAAGTCATCAACATATTGTATTAGCACTGATCTACTCTCAGGTTGAAAGGATTGTAAACAGTCATGGAAGGCCTTGGAGAAAATACTTGGGCTGTCAATGAAACCTTGGGGAAGTGAGTCCAGGTGTACTGTACTCTCCTGTACGTGAAGGCAAAGAGGTATTGGCTGTCAGGGTGAAGAGGGACAGAAAAGAAAGCAGAGCAGAGATCAATGACAGTGAAGAATTTTGCGGTAGGGGGAATTTGCATGAGGATGACAGCTGGATTGGGCACTACGGGGAATTGGCTCTCAACTATTTTGTTTATCCCTCTTAAATCCTGCACTAACCTGTAATCCTTCCCCCCACTCTTTTTCACATGGAAGATGGGGCTATTGGCTGTGCTGGACGTCCTGACTAGGATGCCCTGCTGTAGCAGCGCCTCTATGACAGGGTACACTCCTAACTCTACCTCTGGCTTCAGAGGATATTGAGGGATTTTTGGAGCTATCCTGCCATCTTTTACTTGTACTGCTACTGGAGCTACATTCGCCATCAATCCAGTGTCCTGTCCATCTTTGGTCCAAAGGGAACCCGGTATTTGTGAGATCATTTCCTCTACCTTTGATGGACACGTGTCTATAACAGTAGAATGCGACATTAGCCTTTGAGGGGTGTCTAGTATATCTTGAACTTCTTGTGCGTGGTTCTCAGGTATATCCAAGAAGATACCCTCAGGAGTACAATATATGACACACCTCATTTTACACAATAAGTCTCTGCCGAGTAGATTAGTTGGAGCCGATGCAGCCAACAGGAAAGAATGTTTGGTTTGCAAAGGCCCTATCATAATCTCTGCAGGTCTACTCAAAGGGTATTGTTGCACCGTTCCTGTTACTCCCATTGCCAAAATCATTTTTCCTGTGGTTTTCACACCTTTTGTGGAATTCAACACTGACCTGGCCGCCCCTGTATCTACAAGAAAAGGTAATGGTACACCAGCTATATCAACCATGACCTCAGGTTCCTTTCCAAGGCTAGCAATCAACTTCACTGGCTGTAGACTACAGGTGTGGCCTGACCTCTATTGTGTAGTGGGACCTTCACGCAGCACATTGGCAGCTACGATATGTGAGGGGGATAACTGAGAGTTTTCGGAGGTCTGCCAGTCACTCCTAGTTGGGTACCTCCATGTTTCCCCTCTATGTGGTCCCTGTTCCCAACTATGTGTGTTATAGTGTGGTTCGTATCCAGGTCTAGGAGGTCTGTATACATTATGTGTCCCTTTACTCCTACATTCCCTTGTGTAACGCCCTTCCTTCTGGCAATTGTAGCTTACTATTACCCGTGACTTATGTTGAATTCTCTTGGTTAACTAAATTAACCATCTTGTTGCTGTTTGGGTTGTTAGGTAAAATTAATGAATTGAAAAGGTTGTATAAAAATCAATTATTATTTATTCAACGGGCCACGCCCGTATACAGGGAAGAGAGACATCCTCTCTTCCTGTGTCAAATCATTTTAACAACGACATACACGTATCAACAATGAGTTTTATATAATACAATGTAACGCCCCTTTTTGGATATTCCACCCATATGATTTCATACTTCTGGAATACAAAATAGTATTATGCAATATTTGGACAATTGTCAAGAATACTAACAAGATACTCGTGAGCTTCTAGAAAGTGCGTAGTTGGAAACAATACTCAGCCAACAAAGTTGTTTTTCTCTCAGGGTGTGTATAAAGTTCAAGATGAATTTGCTATATCATCTTAGCTAAAATCAAAATGGATTCTGTTATGCTTTCATATTATACTAGTGAATATGAGAACCCTTTGCTTATTAAATGTATACATAATATACGTACTATCCCGTAGTGCACACACATAACTGTTAGGCCTTCAGCAGGTTGCCTCAGTCCCAGTATTCGACAGTTCCACCCTTTGATCAGGGACATTATCCATGTGCCCTGTCATCTCAGGAGAATTTCTGGGAACGTATAGTTCACTAATAATCATTTCATGTAGTATTGCTATTCTGCATTTGACAGTAGCCTTCTACATACAACATAGGCCGCACCTGTATGCGGTGAACATCAAATGAATGTCTATAATCACATTGGGGTCGCCAAAGAATAAACCTCATCACAGAATACATCATCACATACAATCACATACAATATATTAAAAAAAAACATTTTCCTAATCCTGAAATTGAATACTAGGATTTAAACATTTATCTTTTCCAGTCCATATCATAATGCCTTGGTTAAAGTTCTTTTTTTATCATGGACCTCCTTTATCTACTTGGCATTACACGTATCAGGATCCGTAATGTCTTTGGTCAAATAAGCACAGCATTAAGCTCAAAGTGCTGTTTCCGGAAATCAACAATATCCTCCAATTTGTGGTATTAAAAAATGTAGAACAATATGGTATCGTAATAGTTCATGTCCAATGTCCTGGAATCATCACAAAAGTCCACAGTTCTGGAATATCCTATCATAAAGTTCAATCATGTTATCAATAATTTAATTGAAATAAAACGTCAACTTCCAGTTGATTAATCATACGACTTCATTAGCCATAGGAGAACTTATTAGCCACCTTTACCACTTCGAGGTTTTATTGATACTCTGGTGGCTGGAACATGTTTCCTGATTACTGAGTCAATTACTCTTTTTAGGAATAGTTCATCCTGCAAGAAAACTTTTCTCAAGTTAATATATGTTTTTGTATAAAATTGCTAAATCAATCTTCTTAAATACCAAACATTTTTAGAATAGGTAAACAATTATATATCATATCCTAAAGACAACTACCATTCCACGTTGTGTATGATATCTTCTTTTAACCTTTGAATCTACTACTGGTAAAATACATATTACATCATAAACCTTAATGAACATCATATGTAACCATTACTATATATATACCTAACTCATTATATCTAGCACATCTAGAAACCTTAGGTTAGTATATTGTAACAATCCTTTCACATTCCCTTAAATCAACCTTTTCTATCTACATAAGATAATTTTTTTTTTTTTTATTATTGACCTATTTTATTTCCACTAACTGAAATACACCCGATATGTGTAGCTAATATTATCACCAGTGGTGGTTCTTCCTTGAGATACTGTTGTATCTATACACATGTACCGTGTTTCACTATTATCACGACTCTATAAAGTTTTGGTAATCACATCAAATGTAACTTGCATAGAGAACTTTGGCCTGCTAGTGTCTATGTATACATATCTAATAATTATAATAGTCTTAAATAATGATTAGCAATACACTTTATATAGCTGCAGTACTTAAAATCTTTCCAACAATTAATGGTATTGCTGGACTGGATACTCCTCAGAATAATATCCTAAATTATTTAAATTATCCATGCATTAATCTATACATTTGTCTTCAAGTGGAGTATAATACTCACAACCACGTTTTTCAAAGTGTGTGTTCGTTACACCGGTCATAAATCCCTCTGGATTTCCTGCTTAGAAAAGAAAAGAGGAAGGAAGGGTCTTATTGAAATAATTCCCATCCACAATAATGGATGAGTACTCATACCTACACCACACGTTTGCTCGCTCTCTCTTCAAAGAAAAATAAATAAATTAAGTCTTAATGCTGTTATAAATAACGTCGCTCCCGTATACTTTCAAAAATATTAAACGTTCTGTAGGATACTAGCTTATAAACACATAGTCTATTATCAATGATCATAATCATCTCTATCTTGATTGAAGGGTTCATTCAAATACAACTCTGTGGTAGTAACAGTAGTAACAGTCTCTGTATTGTATCTCCATACAATTGTTCTTATTGTTAGGTTCCTTTAAGCTCTGGTCTCTGACCTTTTCATTTTATTGCAAGCTCATGGATCTAGGTGTCCTTCTTCTGCAGCCTTTGCAACGGCTGTATCAGTAGTCAGCGGTACTTGCCAAGGACCATCCTATGCGATCTGTAATGGAACCAAAACATAAGCAACTTCTCACCATAACACCGTCTTCACTCTCTTAGTGATTGTCCTGTGCCGGACTGTGTGTTTTCGTGTTGGTTAAATATCTTTCCAAGGTTCTTGCAGCTTTTGATATTCTTGTAACTGTTTAAATAATTTGGGTGACACATTTGAATCGTCAAATCATTTTGTAGTTTTGAATCAGTCTCTGGATAATATATCTTTGCGGGATAACATATCTTTGCTGGATTCCAAAAAGAATAACAAAAAATGATATAGAAGAGAGACAAAGCAGAGGCTTAGGTGTAATTCTACCACTATTGAACCAACGATTGGACCATGCCATGATTCAAATTCTGCCTTTCCTGTCTCTTTTGTAGATTAATAATGCTTAATTCTTTAACTTTCCTTGTCACATTATGACTTTTTATTCTCAACATTACACATATTAAACACAAAATATTTTTTCAAACTCCTATAAACTCTTTCTATCAGTAAAGAAACTTTACTGTCTTTTGAAACAATAGCTCACACCTCTGGCCTTATTATTCATTTTTCAAATAACCTCTTAACACCTGTTACACCTACTATAGTTCCTTTTTAGCATTAAACTATGTTGTATTAAAACAATGTTGTTTTTAATCAACCCAACCATCTGCAGTAAACATGCTATAGCTTTCTTTATCACCATCACGATCCCTCTTATTATCACATAAATTATTTTGGTCCCATGCCAAAACACAATGTACACTTCTTCATTAAACTTCATCCCACTATAGAAAGCTTGTGAATCTATTTCATGTTAATTACCCTTAGATTTGCATAACTCATGAAAATTTCCCCTTAATGAAAATTGGCAACAACACTTTATTATTAATAATACTAATTCACCAATTCACCATCCCATTATCCCCTATGGATGCTCGAGAAATTATTCTCCTGTTAATCAGTTTTTTTTCAATTCCTTTAAATGCAATGTAAAATGCGATGTAATCATTATAATTGTCTTACTCATCCACATTATATTCCTTATACTCCCCACTTTTGGGGGTGAGGAAGACAAGTATGCAGCTGTATCTAAGTTGTGGTGGATACTGTGCCACCAGAGGAAACCCTACCAGGATAGGTTCTTGGACAGGGGAATCGGGTGACGAGGATCAGTGAAGCAAGTAAAAGGACTGATACGCTGAATAAACCATCTGCGGTGGTGCCTAGGCTATTTTCAGCCTCGGACCCATGTTGCTTCTTTATGCTAGCCCACCGCAATCCCATTATATGGTGAGAGATTTACATCTATCACACGGTCACTTTAACTGGTCCAGATTCACCCATGCACTTTATGTATGTAGTATGTCAGTGAGTTTATGTGTCCTAATAAACACATTTTTCATGGAACAAATCATTTGTTACAATTTCCCTGTTGGTTCATATATCCCCTATTGAGTGAAGGGATATATCTTTAAATCTGAAATCTCTCCGTAAGCTACACTATTTCATTTTTTATCTAAGTTGTATACTGTCAGAGGTAAAATGTACACATCATATACTATCTATTGCTTAACCTCAGTATTAAACCTATATACTCAGTATTAAACATATATGTTCTTGCTTATGCATAAGTGGATGGTTTGGCTCTGACTGTGTATTCATAATGTTTTATTTATGATAAAGTGTAATATTGTATTACCTTCTATAATTTCTTTGGTTATGAACTTAAATGTATGCATATAGCATTTCCCAAAAAAAAAAAATTACTGTATCTAGAGATTTATCATCTGGTCATACATATCTATCTATCCATAAATGTATACCAAGGCTCCACCCTCTAAGGGTTTTAACTATCTTTGGCCTAGCGCCAAATAATGTCTAGGTAGTTAACTATGTCAGCACACCGTTGACTTTTGTCTTGCGCCACCTTGTGGTCTTTTCTGTAAAAAAAAAAACACAACTGTTTAGTATCTGACACCAATACTTCAAATAATTTATAGCACAAAGGTATATCATCCACATACTGGTTACATTTCTCAACATATCATTCAGACTGGCCAGTCCACACAAACTGTACGTTTCTCGTGCACACCCATCACTTCCTGTGCTTCCAAGCAAACTTTTCTTGGACTGTGTCCATCCCATGGATGTTTTGGCACATATACATATTCACTGAAAAATCACTTACAAACTGAACAACGCTCCTGCTCACATTTCTATCTGTATTTTTGTATACGATATATCCCCACACTTCCTGGCTACGGAACCTGGTTCATCACTGCATATTGTGCAGTCCACTAAGAACTTTTGCAATGTATTATATCGATGCCTATACAATGAGATGGATTTTAGCAAGCATATTTTTTTTTTTTTTTTTCCTCACGAACCCAGGGTAAGTGATATATAGATATGCTATGCATCCAACTCAATCTGTTCCTACTTTATTCTTCCTGGAATCTTTAGAAATACCCAGGGTAACTTTTACATTAGGATTCTTCCAAATAACTTTGAAGATTTGTCTAAAAGTATGTTAATACTGGAATCGTAGTAATTAATTGCTTGTCGCAATGTTTTAGCTGCTGCTTTGAAAACTTTAGCTCACCAGAGTTAGGGCGTTGTCTTCTTGACTGTCTGCCAGATGCAGATCTGTCAGCGATAACGCTGTTAGCGCTGACATCTCTAGCCCATATCTGTTGCTGGGATTTTTTTGTTCTTATATTTTCTGATTACAGTTATGCTGTAGAAAGAAATTGGCAGCATTTTCTACAGGTTATCTGGTAAAGATATTAGTTCTTATATTAAACTGGAGTAAATAGTTTGTATAACATATGCAGAGGTTCCCAAACTGTGTGCCGTAGCTACCTGGGGTGCCTAGGACACTTGTAGGGGTGCCCTGGGTTGATGGTCTAGTACCAATTCAAATTATTCAGTGCTGGTGGCTGCCAGTCATAAAATATGTGGCCAAACAGAAGCAAATATCCCTCACCACACAACTGACTCTAAGGATGACATATAAACGCCATCTACTCCTTTTTTTTTTTTACATTTCTTCCTAGGGGTGTTGTGAAAAAAAATTCTGATATTCTAGGGCTACATGATTAAAAAAAAAATTGGGAACCACTGACTTATGCTTATTATGATCCATCTTGTTAGATGAAAAAATTAAAGCTCACTGAACACTTTTTTTTCTTTACTGCGTCATGGCTTACACTGCTGCTGGAAAGGTGGGGGCACGTTTCTGCGTTTTTACAATTCTCCCTAGCTTTCCCTGCTACACAGCATTGGAAACTGAAGGGGTTTTCTTCTCTTTCTGCTGGCAGACCTTCTCACAATATATTGCATTAAAGAATATTTGCGTATTAAACAATACCATATGGAAACTTCGCTTCATAGTTAGATAGTAACATTAAATAAACACATATTTTTAACTACAGATCTGCCAAAAGCCATTTGAACACGGACATCAACTTTTTGTTTCCTCCGTTCACAAATATATATATATATATATATATATAAACTTTATTTCAAAACTTGTAACCATGCCAATCACAGACATAAGGTTTCTATTAGACACAGATCTGAGAATATACTTAACTGAACATTATGTTCCACATACACAAAACCATAACACAAAAAATTTAAATATAGTTTGCAAACTTCAATTTCTTGTAGATTTCAACAGTTTTGCCGATTTCAAAATACGCTTAGTATTGGTTGATCAGGCCAATATTATACAGCATGATTGAAATGCAAAACATATACTGTACCCTTTGTCACAGTACTATACAAAAGTTGTGCATCTATGGAATATTTCTTCCATACATGATATGCACACTTAGGGTTAATCCTCCCTGCCCTTCCCATACGCTGGAAAAATTTGCAATCCCTGCAATTTTTCACACACGCGACACGTCTGTCACTGGGAAGCTGCAGTAGATCCTCTTATCACAACTACAATCACAAAGCAACATGCTTAGGTTATGCTTAAAACAACCCGCAGCTCTTAGCAGCTCAGTATTGCAATATATACTTACACTCAGTTACATATAATCCCTATAACCTCGGGTTGTTCACTCTATTTATTTAAAGTACTCTTCTTATACATGTGTAGCTGACTAACAAGGGGAGGTGATCTATGTGCTTTTTACTTTATTTGGCTCTTGGTCCAAAGCACTTATTCACGCAATCATTCATAGAGTGAAAAACACAGGTTCTTTGCTCAAATCTTTGAATTAATTTTGGTATTCTTATTTACATGCAACAGCATCTGTCAATCATCATTTCCGAGTTACTTGGTCCTTCGACCGATTTGGACATAATTTTGGTATTAATTTTACAAACAAACAACAACAACAAACAGGTCCCTGAGTTATTGTACTAGTTTGTCAATCTCTCCACTTATAATTCTCATATTATAAAAAATACAATCACACAGACAGCTGGCAGGTATAGAAACAGCATGTACTGGAATATAGCACATACCATGGTATTCTATACTTACCAGTGCTGTAATGACTTTGGATGTTCCTTCCATCATCAGCTGCTGGCTGGCACACCCCTTTGAGAATTTGATGAAGAGATTGAGATCTATAGTTCCCGGACGAGCCCCCATCTGTTGAATTCTCTTGGTTAACTAAATTAACCATCTTGTTGCTGTTTGGGTTGTTAGGTAAAATTAATGAATTGAAAAGGTTGTATAAAAATCAATTATTATTTATTCAACGGGCCACGCCCGTATACAGGGAAGAGAGACATCCTCTCTTCCTGTGTCAAATCATTTTAACAACGACATACACGTATCAACAATGAGTTTTATATAATACAATGTAACGCCCCTTTTTGGATATTCCTCCCATATGATTTCATACTTCTGGAATACAAAATAGTATTATGCAATATTTGGACAATTGTCAAGAATACTAACAAGATACTCGTGAGCTTCTAGAAAGTGCGTAGTTGGAAACAATACTCAGCCAACAAAGTTGTTTTTCTCTCAGGGTGTGTATAAAGTTCAAGATGAATTTGCTATATCATCTTAGCTAAAATCAAAATGGATTCTGTTATGCTTTCATATTATACTAGTGAATTTGAGAACCCTTTGCTTATTAAATGTATACATAATATACGTACTATCCCGTAGTGCACACACATAACTGTTAGGCCTTCAGCAGGTTGCCTCAGTCCCAGTATTCGACACTTACCATCAGGGGTCTGGGGTTTTGGCTGATGGGACTTTCCTGTAAGTGCCTGTATCTTACCATCATCAGCTTATCCCCTTGCGACTCCCTGTGTTTAGTGATATTCCGATCATGCTCGATAGCAGACTCCCTCAATGCAGCCACCGAGATACCTCTCCAGTTAGGTAGAGAGGTTTGCACCCTTGTCCTCAGTGTTTCCTTTAAACCATCCATTAACACCGAGACAGCTACCTCCCTGTGATGTGCATTATCCTTAATATCCTTGATCCCAGTGTATTTAGCTATTTCCTGCAGTGCTCTATGGAAATATTCGGATGCCGTTTCACCTTCCTTTTGTCTTATGGAGAAGATTTTATTCCATTTAACAACAGTAGGGAAATACACTCCTAATTGCAGATTGATTTGCTTTACATTCTCCTGATTGTACTCA
Source organism: Pseudophryne corroboree (assembly GCF_028390025.1). NCBI lineage: Eukaryota > Metazoa > Chordata > Amphibia > Anura > Myobatrachidae > Pseudophryne > Pseudophryne corroboree. Next base: position 358,630,350 of record NC_086448.1, on the reverse strand, counting down.
TCAGTGAGAGGTACTTCTGCATCTAACTTACAATCCGTTATGAATTTTGTGATGTCAATATTTGAGGGTAAACACACCCGTAGTGTTATGAGCCACGGCAGTGGCACATTCCTGTTTTGCATTTTGGTTATGTATTTTATGTTATACTTCTGTTTCTGTTCCCTGTGGGTGTCATGGGGTGTCCGGATCCCACCCTTAAGGAGAGGGTACTGTTATGAACCACAAGTAGTGGTTCATTCCTTTTTTCCGTTTATGTATTTTATGTTATAGTTCTCTTGCAGGCCAGGATTTCCTTTGCTCTGGTTGGCCGCCGGCGGTGAGTCTGTGTAATTGCAGCCTGTTTCCATGTGTTGGTAGCCTCACCTGTCTGTTAATTACACCTGTCAGTTTGGAGTCGTGCAACAGGGCAGCTGTACAACATAATTAATCAGGGTCCCTCCTGTGATTGGAAGAAATCCTTGTTATATTCTGTCTCAGTGCATTACACAGATGCCGGTGATAGCTTCTGTCTAGCTGCTTTCTGCTTTGAAGCATTCCTGTCCAGGAGGCCTGTGTCTGATCCAGTGTCTGATCCAGTGTCTGATCCAGTGTCTGATCCAGTGTCTCGCCTTGAAGAGTTCCAGTCCTAAAATCCAGTAGCTTTGTCTGTTCCTGATCCTGATCCCGTATCCTGTTCCTTGGTGTCCACTGCTCAGTCGTTGGAACTCTGCCTGTCCTCCGGTCCTGAGAGCCTGTGTCAGCTACATTGGGGGTTCCTGTCCATTTGCCAGTATTTGTACCGGTTTCGTGAGTAGCGGCTTTGCCACGTCCATCGGTTAAGGCCGCTGTATTCTTTAGTTATACTAGTTACTGATGTTTTGCAGAGGGTTCTGCATATGCTGTCACCGCCGGTACACAACAGTATTGTGTCGGCGTGTGGACAGCATTTCCTTTGTTGTTGTTTATCCTTGCTGCTGTGCCGCATATACGTTTAGTTTTAGGTCTCTTTGTAGCCCCTAGCTCTCAGTTTGGTTTAGTTAGAGATCCCCTTGTTATCATCCCGTCTCGGTTTACGCCTTGTCTCACATTAAGACCTGGGGCATCGGAGTTGGGCAGACCTAATCCGCCCTTCAAATGTGGCTGCCGTAGGCCCAAGAAACCACAGTCTCGCAGGCGTAAACTGACCACGCGGGTGAAGCAACGGAGGTAGGCTGCTAGGGGCTATTACTACACCTTGCCTGTATTTCAGCATCACGTTCTGGTGCTTTGGACTCATTACGCAACACCTCTTTCGTTCTGAGCACCAAGAACGTAACATTATCACCGGCCATACAATAAAAAAGAAACAAAGCTATATAGTATTTTTTTTTTTTTGCCCAGTCCAGTCCTGTCTAGAATCCAGTCCTGTCTTGAATCCAGTCCTGTCTAGAATCCAGTGTGCAGAACCCAGTCCTGTGTGCAGAACCCAGTCCAGTGTTAAAAATCCAGTCCAGTCTTGTCTTGTCTAGTTTAAAAATCCGGTCCAGTCTTGTCTTGTCTAGTTTAAAAATCCAGTACAGTCATGCCTTGTCTAGACTAGTCTTGTCTTGTCTAGTTTGAAATCCTCCTATGCCTACTATGCAAGCCCTGCAGGCGTCTCTCTCAGCCCTGAACTCTGCTTTCAGTGCTTTTATACCTGAACGGCTGGAAGTTTTGCAGCAATCCTTAAAGCAACTGCAAAACCATCTGACCAAGATTATGCTTATCTTGCTAGAAGTCGTTGAGAGTTCATCTATCTCTAAAGAGACTCTTGCTCACAATATGGTGACAAGAGAATCCTCAGGATTAATTGGAGAGAAAAGGTTTAAAAGTTTTCTGCGGGCCAGGCTCTCAGAAGAGGAGCGTCTGCGTTGCAGAAACTTAAGTTTATGCCTATATTGTGGGGGTTTAGGCCACTATCTGCAGACCTGTGAGTCGTGCAAGTCAAAGTGTAGCGAAAAGTCCTACCCTCTAGCCAAGTTGAGTCAGGGTTTAAGACCTACTCCTGTCTCCACTGTGGCAGAGGTACTTGTCACAAAACCCACACTAAAAAGCACTCTGTCCTATAATTGGGGTCCTTGAGCTAGGGAGCCCCATTATAGATTCAGGAACCAAAGGAGAATGTTTCTCTCCTCTCTTGACTTTCCTGTTGAATCAGAGTTGCAAACCCTGCTAGTGGAAGTCCAGAGTCCTGGAGCGGTACCTGATGCCCAGAGTCCTGGAGCAGCACCTGATGCCCAGAGTCCTGGAGTGGTACCTGATGCCCAGAGTCCTGCAGCGGTACCCGATGCCCAGAGTCCTGGAGCAGTACCCGATGCCCAGAGTCCTGGAGTGGTACCCGATGCCCAGAGTCCTGGAGCGGTACCCGATGCCCAGAGTCCTGGAGCGGTACCTGATGCCCAGAGTCCTGGAGCAGTACCCGATGCCCAGAGTCCTGGAGCGGTACCCGATGCCCAGAGTCCTTGAGCGGTACCCGATGCCCAGAGTCCTGGAGCGGTACCCGATGCCCAGAGTCCTGGAGCCGTACCCAATGCCCAGAGTCCTGGAGTGGTACCCTATGCCTAGAGTCCTGGAGCAGTACCCAATGCCCAGAGTCATAGAGGGACATCGGATATTATAGCTCAGGTGTCAATACCAGAAGGGGTCTCAGAAGCTGTTACCCCAGGTAGGGACTTGAAAAGCGCAACCCCAGAAAGGGTATCTAAAACCATAGTTCTAGAAGGGAACTCGAGAAGCAAAACACCAGAAGGGATCTTTGAAGTAATATCCCCAAGTGGGGTCTCGAGAGACACAGCCCCAGAGAAGGGTCTAGAGGTCGCTTCCCCAGGAAAGGACTCAAGAGGCATAGCTTTAGGGGATGTTCTGAAGGTCATAGCTTCAGCAAAAGTCCCGGAGATCATAATCCCGGGAGAAGTCTCGATAATTATCGACTCAGAGAGGGAGGCTGATGGTCCGGTCCCAGAGAGGGAGGCCGACGGTCCGGACCCAGAGAGGGAGGCCGACGGTCCGGACCCAGAGAGGGAGGCCAATGGTCCGGTCCCAGAGAGGGAGGCCAACGGTCCGGTCCCAGTGGCTTTGTCTGTTCCTGATCCTGATCCCGTATTCTGTTCCTTGGTGTCCACTGCTCAGTCGTTGGAACTCTGCCTGTCCTCCGGTCCTGAGCCTGTGTCAGCTACATTGGGGGTTCCTGTCCATTTGCCAGTATTTGTAACAGTTTCGTGAGTAGCGGCTTTGCCGCGTCCGTCGGCCAAGGCCGCTGTATTCTTTAGTTATACTAGTTACTGGTGTTTTGCAGAGGGTTCTGCATATGCTGTCACCGCCGGTACACAACAGTATTGTGTCGGCGTGTGGACAGCATTTCCTTTGTTGTTGTTTATCCTGGCGGCTGTGCCGCATATACGTTTAGTTTTAGGTCTCTTTGTAGCCCCTAGCTCTCAGTTTGGTTTAGTTAGAGGTCCCCTTGTTATCATCCCGTCTCGGTTTACGCCTTGTCTCACATTAAGACCTAGGGGCATCGGAGTTGGGCAGACCTAATCCGCCCTTCAAACGCGGCTGCCGTAGGCCCAAGAAACCACAGTCTTGCAGGCGTAAACTGACCACGCGGGTGAAGCAACGGAGGTAGGCTGCTAGGGGCTATTACTACACCTTGCCTGTATTTCAGCATCACGTTCTGGTGCTTTGGACTCATTACGCAACACCTCTTTCATTCTGAGCACCAAGAACGTAACACGTAGCAATGTTCGCCAATCTTTGGTCGTGGGTTCATGGGCGTTACCTAACTCTTTAACAAATTTCTTGCATATGCCTAGATCTTTTCTGGGATCGGGGAATTCTGACAAAATTGATCTTAACTCTGCTCGGGACCAAGGACAATGCATGGCAATGTTCCTGATGGGAGTTACTCCTTGATTGTCAGTTCACCCTGACATGATTTAATTCAACTACATCATTTTGGCTTGACTCTATAATGCGGGGAGTTATCGTCTCTGCATAGTGTATGGTGCCGTACTTACCTGTGGACACAACCTCACTCACCCCTCCACTGGGGGGCATCACTACAACTCTTGGTGGTTGGGCCGTGTCCACCTGAGTATTCTGTATGGTGGCTGCTAGAGAGAGTGCCAATATCGTGCTGGACTCATCTTCCTGCTCACAGTCCTGGGGAAAATTTTAAACGGGATACAGCTGGCAAGGGTTAGGGTTAGCACATTGATCAATTACTTTCCTATTCTTTACCAATGCACCATTGCTTGTAGCCAATTTCTCCCCATCAACATATGGTGGTGGTGGTGCGGTCGCCATCGCTTTTCCACTAGGTTTGGAACCTGCTGTGCGAGCCAATTCCCTCTGCACATCCCCCTCTTGCTGCCACAAGTTTAAACAATCTGTATGTCTGATCCTTTGTTTTCTAGATTTTATCAGACATATCCTAATCGTTATGTTCTGTAATACCTCTGGCTCAAAGCTGCCCATCCTAGGGAATGATGCCCTATCTTCAGCAGTCATACGTACCCATTCAGAACAAAAAGTCTCTGCGTGTGGACCATATTTCCCACACATAATAAACCTCGCTGACCCCCTGGGTCGCGGCTCTTCAGCCTGAACCCTGGCTACCAAACGCCCACCACTTGTGCAATTGGATCCCATCGCAGACTTTTTTATTTTACACAATCCCCAATGCACGACACGAATACACCCACTCCTTCTCCGCTGATGTATCACGACTCACTCCAATAGTGACCACTGCGTACCCAGTGAGGACCCTACCTGGCTTCTATTCACTGGAAGTGTTAGGAGTGACTTATCTTTTCCAGTGAATATCTACCGTTGGAGATTTTCCTGAGAGAGACCAGCGAAAACTCCCTATACACTTACACACAAATCACGTTTGCGTATGCTCTACACGGCGCTAATGATACAGCGGTTTTGCGCAAAAAAGTTCGCACAAGGGTATCAAGTTGCGCCACGTATTGCACCCACAAACGCGCAGTCCAATCGCACAGCGTATAGGTACTTGTTACCTATCCGTTCTACGACCACTGGAGTCGAATATACAAGCTGCGCTCCTCAGCCAGAGCGTAACAAAAAAAACTTTACTTTAGTCCACAATTCTTTACTACACAATGCACAATTCCCTATTATGCTCCTCTGCAAATCTCCTCATGATTTGTGTATTTCACTATCTGTATTAACTTGAGTCAGCCGCCTCATGCCGCCAAGCCACCACTTACTTGGTGTCACTGACGGGATCCCGAATTCCCAGGGTTCAATACACTCACTCCGACTTTCAGCTCACACAAATACACAGTGTTTTTCTGTACAGAAAAAAAATCCACTCTTTCTGATTGGCAGCTTTACCCCAGAGGCAGTACAGTTTAGACAAAAGTCTTACACTAATCTGCTTTTGAAATCGGATGGTTATGAGCTATTTGTATTAAAAGTGTATTATCCCACCTTATTTGAACAACTATCGTGTGATTCTTTTATGCGCACGCAACACTGCGCAAGCTTGCGTAATCACACAACCGTGTGTACCTCTATGCCACATGTGCGACCCTGCGCCACGTGCACGTTTTTGTACGCTGTCCTCACATTCCGTACCACGTGTAGCAGCATGCGTACATAATAAAAACCACACAACTTCTATAAATGTGAGCAATAAAACTACTATCGCCCACTAAACACAACCCACACTGGTTCTGTGTAAACCATAATGACTAGGCCAGAACTGTGTTTTGTGTTTTACAATTACGCCCTTAATATACTATATCAAATTTATCTATATAGCAAACCACTGTATCCGATTTCACACAGATCTAAAATGACCTAATAATCTATACCTGTGGCAACAATCTGTGAGAGGGTATGCAAAGTATCGGTATGCCCTGTGTACGCTTTTTTTGCGCCAAAAATTACACTGAGATAAGAAACAGCTTTCTTCCTGTCTCCGGGTTTCACACCAGCATCTCTTAAGACTGCAGTTACAGACGTGATCTAACAACAAAAAATAATAGGGTTTAAGAACACCCAAGCAACCAGAAAAAGGTTTATCTTAAGATGCGTCTCCACCCTTTGTTGATAGATCAAAGTCTGTTCTATTAGCTGCAAATCTGTGAGTATGTAGTGAACCGGAGGAGCCCCCAATTGTGAATGCTGATTATTTTATAGGACAAAAAGCAATACCTTACTTCACCAAAGTTCAAGCCGCTGCGGCCGCTTTATTTAATCCTTAACCTCTGTACTGTTTACACACCTTACGTACACAAGATCGTACCGTGTGCGCACTCTGCGTACCTACGCCGAATGGACGTAGTAAGTACACAGTTTGCGTACACAGGCCTATACACAGATAGCACAATGCAGCAGCCCGAGTGGCTGTAAATACACTTTAAACCTTAGCAGGAAAAGGGACACGACACCAAATTGTATTTAAAAGTATGTTGGGGTCCAACCCACCAATGGTTATTTACTAGCAGGGGGTTACAACAATAATACAATACAATAAGAGAAAAGGCTACAGTCAATGGTACATACGTTTGTTCGCCTGCGCTACCCGGTCCGGTCCTCAGTTGATCTAGGTAGATGACCTTCAGAGAATGTGTAGCCTGCAGCTTGCCTTTTATACATTTGTCCAAAACCTAATACAATGGAAACTGTAATCTCTTCACCTATAGGTCACTGGGATGGTCATTTACAGTACAGGAGAGGTCATAGGTCGGTTTGAATAGGTGGGCGATGTCTGGTCCATTTGCACTTGCAGTTGGTCTCCACTGGGTTCCCGCCTAATGTCAGGAGTACAGTAAATACAGTTGATATTAATATTCTGCTCCTGCGCATATCTATTCGCAGGAGCGTGCGATCTTCTGCAAACTGATACCGGAATATTGCTCTTAAAATACCTTACAGCTGGATACCAAACACCACCTCTTAACCTAATTCTGTCCCCTCATATCCTGTAAAGGTGAATCCCTTTGTTATTATACCCTTTAAGCAAGTGTAACTCGCTGGTGTGGTGCATTTAGACTATGTGTAAATTGTGCGCTATGTGTATTAAATATGAAATGTGTCCTTGTGGCTTTTCCATGCAATTACAAATGCTACCATAATTACTCATACCACGCGCTAATACGCACTACCGCGTGAGCGGCTATACGCAGCTTGCGAGCATGCGCACGCACGGCAGCACAAGCACACGCATGGAGGCCATCTGTGTGGAGTTTGTCCGTGATGTGTATGGCTGAAATATTTTTGACTTCGACAACATACTACTGTCACGCCTGAGGTCTGACTCTGACCAGTGGAGATCTCAGGCATAGGGGCCAACTGGAATGTGAATCTGGGAACTTTGATAAAGTTCTTATACATTAACCAGGATATGGTAAACTTGAGCGTAGGCCCGAAGGCGTGACCAGAATGGAGGAGAATATGAATTAAAACAAGTCTTTTATTCAGCGATAGCGGCAGATGGTATTAAACGCAATAATCAGTATCACAGATAATGCAGTAACATTGGCACAGGAACAAGGGTAATGCTGTAGCAGATGTAACATCGATGGCAAGATGCAAGAGGCAGTGTGAACCACTGATGATGTCCCAATATAATGAGCACACAACAGCAGACGCAGTCCTTGAAAAAGGGCTCAGCTGTGCAATGAAATTGGAAACATGAACAAAAGCTGACGTATGCTGAGATATATTATAAAAAAAATTAATATGACAATAAAAAAATTTTCATACAACAAACCATATAATCTGGACTTAAACCTTATAGGGAAATAGTCAAATGCCCTGTACTGGATATCAGATAAAACAAGCACTTATGATGTGAGCGGTAACAATATGCAACATTTGTATCCAACAAATAGAAACAGTATCGTATCCTGGGTATGAATGAAATGTTATAATGTAGAGTAGTCCATAGATTTTAGAAAGGTAACTGCAGTCCCATGAATGTTATAATATGGCTCCGCTTTGTAGAAATGCTCCGATGTCAGATAAAGTCAAAACTACTTCTCCCGTGGGCTGGTTTCTAACCGAGCATCCTCGGTTAGATTATCCTGCGTTGCCTACCACATAGCTGTCACTGGAAGGGAGAGTGCAGGGCGGAGTCCTACACGGAGACGCTGCTGGAAGTTTAAAGGAGCCGCTATGGAGACTATGTTGCCAATGCCGCTCGGTGGGCCTCGATGTCAGCTGCGGCGTACAAAGAATGATGAGCCGCTGCAGGGCCTGTAAGACCAATATTGGTCTAGTAATATAAATGAAAGTGCTAATCGTGCAAAATGCTTGTTAGGCAGAGTGTAAAAGTCCAGTAGGTAAAAAGGAATTGAGGAGTCCTGACCGGTTTCATCACGCTCCACGTGACTTTCTCAAAGGCGTTACCAGAATGGAGGAGAATATGAAATAAAACAAGTCTTTTATTCAGCGATAGCGGCAGATGGTATTAGACTCAATAATCAGTATCACAGATAATGCAGTAACATTGGCACAGGAACAAGGGTAATGCTGTAGCAGATGTAACATCGATGGCAAGATGTAATATGAGAGGCAGTGTGAACCACTGATGAAGTCCCAATATAATGAGCATACAACAGCAGATGCAGTTGCAGTGTAAACCACTGATGAAGTCCCAATATAAAAGGAATACACAATGTTACTGACCACTGGAGAAAAGATACCAATGTTAGTGGATATTGATTGCAGAGCACCAATGTATCTAGAGATCGATGGCGGAACACCGATGGAGCTTGAGATCGATGGCAGAACACCGATGAAGATTGAGATCAATGGCGGAACACCAATGTAGCAGGAGATCAATGGCAAACCACCAATGTAGCAGGAGATCAATGGCGAGACACCGATGGAGCTTAAGATTGATGGCGGAACACCAGTGGAGCTTGAGATCAATGGCGGAACACCAATGGAGCTTGAGATCGATGGCGGAGCACCAATGGAACTTGAGATCGATGGCGGAACACCGATGGAGTCAAGCAGAGCTGCAACCTGCAAGCAGGATGGAACTCAGGTGTCACGGCAGAATGGAATCTCCTGGAGCAAGGTAACCTGCAGCTGAGAACAAACATCCATACAGGGTATGACAATCATAGCACTGGCGATCAGGCAGTCCTTACCCAGCATTCTTATAGGAGCCAGTGTGCAGGGATTGGCTGGGATGATCAGGTGGTGCAGGGAAGCTCAGACAGTCACATAATTGGCTGTGCTGCAGTCAGGTGATCAGGACTTGTCACAGCAGTACCCCAGGCTTAGGCTCTGATGTGGATTGAGGCCTAGTAGGCCCAAACACTAGAAAGCAGATATTGGCCCTCATTCCGAGTTGATCGCTAGTTGCCGTTGTTCGCAGCGCAGAGATCAGGCTAAAAATTGGCACTTCTGTGCATGCGTATGGTGCGCACTGCGCACGTGCGACGTACTTTCACAAAAGCCGATGCAGTTTTACACAAGGTCTAGCGACGCTTTTCAGTTGCACTGCTGATAGTTGAGTGATTGACAGGAACTGGGTGTTTCTGGGTGGTATAAGAGGTCGCGCTATAGAGCCAATTAAATATTCCACACCAGTCTCAACTTTAAAAATATTTATTAAAAAACCATAAGCATATATAAAAATAAGGTACGTGATATTTAAGACCTGGTGTAATCACAACACCCTCTAATATATCAATAAATATCCAATACTAAATTATAAATTTTTGCTCACATATATTAAGTGTACTGAGTTGTAAAATGTCCAGACTGACAGGAGTTGAGCCAAAAGTTTAATGAGGACTGAATTCCTCTATACTGAATTGCACCCGGCTGATTGAATCCAAGAGTCACCAGTAATTATATCCAGATAACTGTATAAATCGGGATCAAACGGTCACAGGTAAAATTCCGCCTATGGAAGAAGTAACTGGATGTTACGAAACGCGTCTAGGACTCCCAAACTGAGTGACAGCTGAACCGAGTTGACCCTTGTCCGGCATCTCGAAAACACCCGGCACACGCTAGCCGCTGATCGTGAAGGCGTAGTAACCTTTTTACCAGCGCCGCAGTGGACAGTGCTTCGGAGGCTGGAGCGGCTTTGCACCTGGTTGCTTCTAACGGGAGCAGAAGGAGTGACAACCCGCCCGTTGAAGTTGCCTGGTGGCTTACACGGAAGTTTTCAACCAGCGTATTTACATTCAGCCGCATAGACAGAAGCCGCCAGCCGTTCTCAGGATACCGATCTCGTCTGCAGGTAATTTACCATCAGCCAAACAGATTGTACAAACCCGGGGACGCTCGGGCTGCACAAAACTCCTCATACCTGCAAATAGGTCCCACATTACAAGCACAAGGGACAGAGTGAGTAATTTTACCTGTGACCGTTTGATCCCGATTTATACAGTTATCTGGATATAATTACTGGTGACTCTTGGATTCAATCAGCCGGGTGCAATTCAGTATAGAGGAATTCAGTCCTCATTAAACTTTTGGCTCAACTCCTGTCAGTCTGGACTTTTTACAACTCAGTACACTTAAAATATGTGAGCAAAAATGTATAATTTAGTATTGGATATTTATTGATATATTAGACCAGGCCTGGCCAACCTGTGGCTCTCCAGCTGTTGTAAAACTACAAGTCCCATCATGCTTTGCCACAGTTTTGCTATGAGGGAATGCTAAAACTGTGGCAGGGCATGCTGGGATGTGTAGTTTCACAACATCTGGAGAGCCACAGGTTGGCCAGGCCTGTATTAGATGGTGTTGTGATTACACCAGGTCTTAAATATCACGTACCATTATTTTTATATATGCTTATGGTTATTTTAATAAATATTTTTAAAGTTGAGACTGGTGTGGAATATTTAATTGGCTCTATAGCGCGACCTCTTATACTATCATAATCCTATTCTGTTAATTTGAAGCCAATACAGACAGGCTTCTGAGGTCTGACGAAATAGAACCATTTACATTTGGTCACGAGGTGACAGATTTTAGATAAATATCAACTATATGTTTATATGATTTTTGCGCCATCAGGTATCTATTCTTTTTAAGTTTCTGGGTGGTAACTGACCATTTTCAGGGAGTGTGTGTAAAAACGCAGGCGTGCCAGATAAAAATGCAGGAGTGGCTGGGGAAACGCAGGCGTGGCTGGCCGAACGCAGGGCGTGTTTGTGACGTCAAAACAGGAACTAAATAGTCTGAAGTGATCGCAAGGTAGGAGTAGGTCTGCAGCTACTCTGAAACCGCACAATTTTTTTTTGTAGCAGCGCTGTGATCCTTTCGTTCGCACTTCTGCTAAGCTAAGATATACTCCCAGAGGGTGGAGGCTTAGCGTTTGCACTGCTGCTAAAAGCAGCTAGCGAGCGAACAACTCGGAATGAGGGCCATTATGCTGAGAGAGCTATGCAGGAATAGCATGTAAAGACTTTACTGCAAGCTGGGTGTGATGAACAGAGAGCGTGGTTGCTGAACACTGGATCTTGGCAATTACTCACACAGTGGAATTCCTGCTCAGGTGCTAACCAGCAAGTAATCAAGACTGCAGTTTGTATGTGAAGCAGATGCCTGTTTGCAGAATAAGCAGAGGTAATTCACAGAACATAAGCAATACAGTAAGGATCGTGACAACTACCATTCATAAACTCTCCACGGCAGATAGCCTCCATACATCATTCATACCCTCTTAATACTAAAATAATGACACAGACAACTGAAAATGCGGTAAAAAGGGTCAGCTTATTTATTTTGTGAGGAAAGCCTATTTGAATCTTAACTGAAAAAAAAAAATCCCTCCTCTAACTATGGTGGCGGGGAGAAGAACGGTTGCATAAAACATTGAAATATAAAGCAAAATATGTAAAAAAAATGTAAAAATTCAAATTAAGAATTTCTTCAGGGCCTCCTGCTCTTAAACACTGGGATGAGCCTACTGCCTACATCCCCAACTCCATCTGCAACTCGTAAGTGCCGAGCTGTTCGCCCTGCACTTACGGGGATCACCAAACAAAACTTGGACCAACTGTCCTTCTTATTCAACTTAAGGGACAGCTCAACTGAAGTGTACTTTACCTAGGGACCCACCTGGTCTGGTGAAGTCCCCAGAGGTAAAAACTAACACAGACTCTAACCACTTTCTTAAAATGAGCTGTCCCTCAGAGAAAAATTCACTAAACCAACCAGATGATATTAACTGACCATTCTGAACCCGGCCAACTGCCAGGTTCCCTAAGAACCAGCAACGCCACCATAACTCAAACCCTAACAAACTGCAGGAGAATAAACTATCAGCAAAAATCTCACTGGAAATACAGACCTTCCATCAAATCCTCCAGAAAGATGGTCCCGCCGGCCTCTGACAGATGTACTCCATCAGCACTGTACCTCCAGCCTTCCCGATAGGAGATTGCCGCATGGTGAATGATTAAATGGAGAAGAGGAATGTTGTACAAGTCTTCTGTTATTTTGAATTGACCCCCTTAGGTATTTTCTGTTTTATTCATAGAAATAGTCTTTACTGGGGGGTGCTACCACAGGCAAGGTAGGATAATATGTATACAGAAAGAAAACAAGATTGCCATATAGTGGTGCACATTATTACTCATAATAAAATGTAACTTTTAATTCATATTATTAAATATATATATAAATAAAATTTAATAATATGAATTAAATAACGTGCACCACTATATGGCAATCTTGTATTCTTTCTGTATACGCATGGTGAATGACAAAGCCTCCTTGATTCAGGACAGCTCTGCCCACCACCACGTTAACCCTCTGGTGGACCAGGTCAATCGCACCGGGTCTGATGGCATCACTCCATGTTTGCCGCTGTACGATGTCCGACCAGAATATGACACAAAACGGCCAGTCTTGCATCAACTGTAGCACATGCCGGAGGACTGCGCACCTTAAATCCAGAGAGGATCTAGCAGTCAGGTCATTCCCGCCTAAATGCACAATAATGAAAAGAGAGTAACCAAAAGAAGCTGCAGCCCGAACCACCACCTCTCTGAAATTCTCCCAACGGAGACCCCTACGACCAATCCATCTAACCAACGTCAAGTAAGGGTACCTAATGTAATCTGCAACTAATGGGGACCTGGAGAGCCAAAAAATGTATGAGTGCCCAACGACCCATATACATTGCAGATCTAACTGCAAACCTGGAATGGAAATTGGTAGAAAAACATAATTAAAGTTTTGTATTGAAGCAAATAACCCCCCCAAAAAAATATAAGTTAACCTGATGGGTGAGGGGCTGGGATTTTGGTCACCCAGCTTGACTTGTTGACTTGAGGCAAAAAACAAAACTTCCGTCAGCTGGTAAAAACCATAATTAAAACTGACGGTAACACAAAAAATTCCTCAAGGCCCACGATATGCGGCAAGCGGCTAAATCCTCAAAAGGGCGCACCAAGAGCTGAAAGTCTGATGCAACATTTATACGCACCAGACCACCACCTACCCAGTGCCCGGATGTCATCCATGGACCACCCCGCCACAGCGACAGCTGTAGCAGCGCCAATACGGAACAAATGAGTGCCATAGTCATCCGGAGAAAGACCCAAATACAGAATGCATCATTTCAAAAGCCAACTAAACTAGTAATGAGTGACTGGCGACCCATCCATGTGAATCAACCAGCCACCAGACAAACAAGGATGCAGCTCCCGATAGGCCATCACTGAGACCACCGGACAAATGCGGTGACCAGAGCAACAACCCAGCAGGACCCACCGTCCCCTGCCCACCATGTCGGTCTTGGACCACGGCACTCTGCACCACACGCCGTCGGTATAAATGACAACATGGGAGGCCAGCATCAGTGAAACAGTGGTCCTAGAAGCAGCCACCAGCTCGCCAACCCTGAACGTCCCATGATAAGCCATGAGAAAGGCCATGGTAAACAATACGCACTGGTATGTAGACGAGTATATGTGTTGTAAACCTGTCAATGATTTCCGTAACAAAAGACCATCAATAAGACGTCTCATGTCAGGAACGGTAGGGTAAACTCTAGCCCAACCTTTGAGCATGAATGACAAGCATGACACGCATACGAAAAAAGTAAGACAAACCTGCAAGCATCTTTACGACGTAGGCCCGCGACTTACCCGACACATAGCAACGCCACACAAAGGCAAGGAGTAAATGAGACCTACTCTTACCTCTATTCTGCTGCTCTAGCAAAAACTGACTCCAGTGATCCCATGCAGCCATGTAAGCAGTGTTAGCTAAACCCTCCGAGTCGGCCGGATAACCTGCCAGACATAAGAGGGGCACTTGTAACCAGCTGCGTTGGCGCAAAGCGCTTCCCGACGAAAATGTGGCCAAACAAGAAAGTGCGTCAGCTATCTCACTGTCAACCCCTGGTACGTGTTCTGACCTTAGAGAAATATAACTTTCTAGACACTGCAATACAATCTGTGCTAGCAATCTAAGAACATGGAGGAAGGTGGACTTTTGATGATTTAAGGCGAAAACCACGCCCAAATTGTCACACCAGAAAACAACATCACAGTTTCGCATCAATCCACATCATAATTCAAAAGCAACCATAATGGATAAAAAGCTCCAGCAGAAGCAAATTCCTAGTCAACCCTTCTTCAAATCAGACTAAAGGCCATGGGGCGAAGCACCGTTTTCCTGCGAAATAGGCACCAAAACCGGATGCCCCAGCAAAACCACCGATGAGGTTGCTACCTCCCTCCAAATGCAAACGCTGGTAAATTGGGAGAGAAATTCATCCCAAATTAACAAATCCCTGCGAATTTCTGCAGACAATCGTAAATAATGATGAGAGCGCCGCAGGCCCACGGTCGCTTTCTCTAGTTTTCTACAGAAAACCTTACACATCGGGATAACACGACAGGGAAAATTAAACAAACCTAACAGACTGCACCTGCTTCAGCGTCATCTTACCGGCTGCTAGCGCCAGCCAGATACCATCCTGCAACCTAGCGACCTTGTCCATCAGCAGTCTACATATCCCTGCTACTGTGTCTATCTCGATACCTAGATAAACCAAAATAGTTACAGGACCCTCTGTCTTATAATGCACAATGAGGACGCCAAACTCTAAATAGCTGTAGGGCTAGGGCAAGCAAGCGGGCGCAACGTTGAGAATCTGCAGGGCCTACAAGCAAAAAATCATCTAATGCACAATTCCCTGCTCCCCAGAAAACTGTTCCAGGCACCAGTGCAAAAAGGAGCTGAAACGCTCGAAATACCTGAATGACATTGCACATCCCATAGGTAATGTAATAACCATCCGTCAATTTGAAACCCAGAAAACGAAAAACTTCTAGATACAAGGGAAGCAATATAAATGCACATAAGGGCCCCGACACCAAATGAGTGAACCACAGCCAGGGCAGCATCAAAGGATTGATATTCCACACGACAATGACTTTCACTGATAGCATCGTTAACAGAGGTCCCCTCAGGACTAGACATATGTTGACTCAAACTAAACTTGTCTACCACTTTCTTGGGTACCAAACCTACAGATGACAGCACCAAACTGGGAAGAGGAAGCTCCAAAAAAGGACCAATCATCCTTTCCAAGTTAACCTGCACCATTATTTTCTCCTTAAGTGCTATTGGGAATTCACTGGTGGAATGTAAATCCTGCACCTGCCCGTGCTGCACTATCCCTGTAATCAGCAAAGAAAAACCGACTGCAAAATCCCTTCTCAAAATTGCGGCATCAGTCTTTAGCAGACAATTATCCAGCCAAGATAACAATGTCTCAAGTTTGATCAGAAAAGGGGCCTTAACTAACCACGGGTGCTGCGGGACTGCCACCCCCAACCCCTGCTGACTTTACGCACTCCCTGATAGGGTGCAAACTGCCACATCTAATGCAGGAGTGTTTAAATTACACCTGGGATCCAAGGTACACAGCCCATTGTTAAAACGAAAGCATTTACTATGACCCAGATTGGTGAACAAGGAGCGATCAGCTCCTTTTTGAGAAGGCGTACCACCTCTCCCGACAGGCTTAGATGAGTCAGTTTCAACAACCGGACCACTGGCTTTGGTAACCTCGATGTAAAGCTCAACGTCTTTACAACCGAAATCCATAACGTCTCTGCCATGTCGTTTACAACTAAACTCTTCATCGTAAGTACGCCATGCGAAACCTTTGTATGATGTGAACAAATTATGAATGAGGTACTGGTACCGTACCACATTCATATGTTCATCACGGAGCGATTCTAGATAACATCCTGCGAAAACCAGCATGCCTCGTATCCACGCATGATAGGACCTATAATTATCCTCAGCGGCAGCCCCCTTCTTCCTTTGTAACATACAACACCTTTTTTGCAGTGCTGGTTAGCGCAAAGATGTTAATGTACCATCCCCTCCGTATCCTATCTTGCACCCTGGGATGTAGGCCACGCTTCACAGCCGTATTCCCACAACGAACTGTGTCAGATTCCACCGACACAACACATGAGTCTGAACCAGGAGATTTCCAGCTATGCTTGCCCTTTCTATGAGATCTTTGCTCCTCTTCTTGCGAGGAAGATGACGTGGACCCTAACGAACTATGCGCTGACCTACGCCTGCGTTTACCCCTTTTATGGCCTCCCGACCTCCTTTTGGAAGTCCGAGTAGTATCTGTTGACCTAGGTCAGCTCTCCCCTGACACAGATGTAGTGTTCCCTTGTGTATCAGACCAATCCGGATCTGACGAGGACTCACCGGCATTGCTGGAAGGCTCTCCGCCCCCTGACGCACCACTCCTGGATCCCCTGCAACGATGGCGACGGTCCGTAGTGACTGGATTCTCTGCTAACTGTGATAGATGAGAAGACACATCTCCCACAACAGCAGCAATTACATTGTCTCCTGAACCTATAGCCCCAGACTGTCTAGTCCCTAAACCAGCTGACAAGGCTGGAATAAGCGCCTGTGAAATTGACGCAGCTAATGCACCTACGTCCACCGTAGTGCCAGCTGCCCGTCCCCTCGCGCCGGGCCTGGTGGTAAATAAGGGAACTACAGCGGACACCACCACTGCACACACCGATGTTAATGAACTAACGTCAAATTGCGATGATGTAGGCACTCCACGCACCATGTCCGCATAGGACGGCCGTTGTAACGGGCGGCCTCCAGACTTCCATGTATGCCCACCTTGAAAAGAGCTATGTGCCGATGATGATGTCGCACTTCCACCACTATCAGGAGCCATCCCATCAGAAAAGTGAGGCACCTCCACTGCTGCAAAATGACTGCGCTGCCTGGTCCTCTCACATTGAAGACTACAGCCCCCAGCTACCCATCAGCAGGCAGATCCCCACCTGCTGTGTTGCTCTTGCCGCCATTCACCCTGTGCCTAGCGGTAACCCAGTGGGAGCCCCGCAATAATCACCCACCCGCCGAGTAACTACCCATGTGGCGGTATCATAAACCACACCCTAGCTCGCGTAGCCCGCCACCATGCCGCGTGGGTGCTGACTGCTCCGTCTTCCCCCTGCTGGGAGCTGAGCGAGCATTTTGGCCTACGACCCAGTACCACAAGGTGTCACGCGCTGCGGATGGCCCCCGGATCCACAGCATCTCCCGCACTCGGAGGGGAACCAGAGGGTGCCCGTGCAACAGCGCGAACCAGAACGCGACTTCTGCCTCGGCCCACTGGAGTTGCTGCAGCAGCCGCTAAGCCCGTGCTGCCTGTGACAGGCAGCCGCTGCGACGGGCGCCCCCGTTAATCCAGTGGATCTGGAGGTCTCCTCCTGTGGTGCCAGCAGACCGGAGCTCTCTGCATACCGCACAAAAGGAAACCCCCCCGCAGCACGCCTGGGCCATGACATAGCGGAGCCTAACCAAAGATATCGAAGGGAAAGGAAAGTAAGAAAGGAAGGAGAAATAAGTTAAAGGAAATAGAAATATAAGGAATAGAGAAGAAAGAAATTATTATACAATTGATTAGCAAAAGCTTCTTGGCGAAGAGGCTGAAGTTAATACAACATCCCCTCATATGTTCCCTATGTCTCCTTCAACCCTAAATCCACCAATCGACAACCAACTGCAGTCATGATGCAATTCCTCCCAAACTAAAAAGTTAATCCCTCAGTTGCCAGACTATTAAAATGCTGTATTTCTGCCACAACCAGGAGGTTTATGTCGCTTCGGTGACATGTAAGTGCCCTCAGCATTCTTTCTTGCAGAAATGATTGTGTTCATACTGTATGAACTATGAAGTGAGAAAAATTAAAAGTTGACACAGTTTGTTTAATTAGTTTATTAAAAAAAATAATGAGTGTAGGTACAGTATAATGGCAAACTCCAATTGGAACTTTGAATTAAGGGCACTAATTTTACTAGATAACTGGGGACTGGCTTTTACAATATCTGGATTAGCAACATTGTTGTGGTAGGATGCAGTCAAGATGCTGGAATCCTGTTAAGTTTAGGCACCACATGAGGGGGTTAAGGTTAGGCTGCGGGAGGGGTTGGGGGCTTGGGGTTAGGCTGCGAGGAGGGGGGTTAGAAATCATGGGGGGGTTAAGTTTAGGCACTAAGGGGGGAGGGTAACGGTTAGGCTGCAGGGAAGAAGGGTTAGATTTAGGCACCAACGGAGACAGTGGCGCATGCAAGTGGGGTTTCTGAGCTGCTGTGTGCTCATGTTTCCACCTCCCAGAGTTACAGTACTCTCTCCCCCCTTCTCTCAGAGCCACTGCTTGTAAGGGATGTATTTAATTCGTACAGTTTCAATCTTTAATTTTAATATATATATATATATACACACACACACACACACACACACACACACACACACACACACACACACGTATGTGTATAGGTATATACTGCATATATTTAGTGTACTTATATACACATGTTTAAAGGACCAGGTATATACTGGTTCACCTGAGTCTCAACCCCCATGCTTGGCTCCACCCTTCTCTGGAATCCCCATTGCAAATCCTGCGTTTGATCACGGGAGGGGGAGGGTTAGGATCAGGCACTAAGGGGGAGGTTGGTGTTAGGAGGTAGAGGAGAGGGGGGAACACTTTTACCTCTCCTCTGACACTACACTACACTATCGGGATGCCAGCATGGGTATTATGACTACCGGCATATCGTATTGAGTCCCTGTTTCAGTAGCAGTTGTTAACTGCTGCAATTGCAGGCGCCCATGTTCTGGCCATCTATATGGACCTTCACAGTGCAATTGCATCCCAACAGCGGTGGACGGGCGGATAGCGACACGTTTTGGGGGGAGTGGTCCGAACAATGGAGGCATGTCTTCACCGTTTTCAGGGGGGCTGCATGATTTCACACACGGCTGCTGCGACCAGAGAAATGGTGGTGGTCCGACTGCATACGCAGCCTATTTGCATATACAAGGGGTCAATCCATTGATTTGCGATCACATCTCTGGCTGCTGATCAGTCTTGTCTTGTTATGGTCAGCTCCCCAGCATGCGATAGCAGTAGCAGAATCTGCTACTGAACCTGAATAAGATCCTGAATCCATTGTGGTTAGTTGCACTAGATAAATCCAAGACTTTGCGCAATTTGGCTACCATTAAGCATTGCGGCTCTAATCATCCTGTGTATTAGCTGGATGAGCATCTAATCAATTTTAAACTAATTCAAATTTATATCTAATTTGTTCCATTTAAAGTGAGGTTGTAATGCTTGCTTCCATTCTCTGGAGCATTTCAATTCAAATGCAGGAATTTAGCTCATGGGCAAAATGCCTGGGAGCCAGTAGCGGATCTTGCCACGGGCAAGCAGGACTTTTGCCCGGGGCGCCGCCTTCCGGAGGGGGCAGGGCGCCATCCGGAGAGCGCCGCACCAAAGCAAGATCCGCTGCTGCTGTGTGCCCCCCGCTGCCCCCCTGCTGCCGCTGGGCAATGCCCCCCCCGCTGCCGCTGGGAAGGGAAACTAGACGCATACGCGTCTAGTTTCCCTTCGTGGAGAGGACCTTTGCTGTGCGGTGCGCGATGACGTCATCGCGCACCGCACATCATTTCAGTCTGTACAGGGGGCGTAAATGACCATGCCCCCTGTACGAAGCCACGCCCCCTAATGCCGCCTGGGGCGACAGAAGCCCCGGAACCGGCCCTGCTGGGAGCTATTCAATTCCATGGCGACCCCCATTTCCCACGATAATGCCTGGGGATAGCTGAAATCTGATAAGTGCATATACAGTACAAAAGGGAAAACCAGTGAATCTGGTCATTTTAAACACCTGTATCAGGGGCAATGCACAATAGTGGGCTTTATACTTTCATTTTCATGTGACTAAACAGTGCTGAAAACTAGAGAAGTGCGTGGACCTGTGTGTTTTGGTTTTGCCCAGACCACTCTGTGTTGTGTTTTTGTTTTTCGGTTTTGCCAAAACCACCCTCGAGGTTTTGGATCTAGATTTGTTTTTAAATTGATAAAAGCAGCTAAAATCATGTAGTTTGGGACTATCTTTGTCCCTTCGGTATTATTAACCTCAATAATCTTAATTTACAGTCATTTACAGTCAATTTTGACAACCTCACAATATTGTTTAGCAATATTGGCCAAAGGCTGGATGGCTAAACTCGGCAACACAGCATCGAACACAAATCAGTTTATAAGAATATAGCACATTTATGAAACATTGCAACACAGCAGTGGCAGACAAGATGGCAGTTTAATAAACTATATGACTCCATGGGAAGACGGTTTTCATTAATCAAAATCTACATTAGAGGTCTGTGGGCAGTACAGGGAAATGGATGTATGAAGAAGGATTGAGTGATCGATCAATTGGTTAATTGATTGAATAAGGAAACTGCATTTTTTATGTGGCCATGCGAGAGTCAGAAAACTCTTTTGCAGCAACTTAGAAGATAAAGGATCATTAAATAATACAATGTTAATAGCCAAGGATTCCTGACAAGGGGTAAAAGAGAGACCAAGAAAATTAATAGTTGCACTGCAGGGCTACAAACTCCAAATCAGTCTTTCTTGCAGTAACAAATATTAGGAGGCTGGATGGCAGGTTTCATACTTGTTCCTCTTGCAAAGAATTGTTTCACAATCAATTGTTGTTTGAAATTATTACTCTTCTTGGCACCCTTCTGGGATGAAGATTCACCCCCCAGCAACAGTAGTAGCCCTAGTGTGCAAGGGTGCTTTTGGGGATTCCTGCATAGGGAGGAGTCAGTCTTTGTAAATAGGATACAGGAGGATTACCTCCGATCATTAATGAGGAGATTGATGATGAATGTGTTACCAGTGGAGATTGCATGTGCTGAGAGCTCGGAGCCAGCTGATGCTGGACTGCTTGATATTATATTACCAGATTTTTCAGATGCCAAATACTTTGCATGAACTCGCTGCAATGACATAACAGGGAGGAGCTTCCTAGATGGTCAACATTCCTGACTTCTACTTACTTTGTGTCAGGGTTGGCTGATTTGTGTTCCCAGACTGGTGTGGGGGATTGGAGGTGAAAACACAGCTGTCTGCAGAAAGCATGGAGGCTTGTAGTTTCTTTGCATGTACAGTACAGTCAATTAGGGATAGGTAGGGTTATGCAGAATCTGGGTAAAGGGTTGGACTGAGATTGCTGGGGAAGTGATAGCAATAAAGTCAATCTGGAAGACTAGACTGGGATGTTAGCTGGACAGCAGACTGCAACGCCAGCTGGAACTGATGGAACTTTAACTGGACACAGGCGAACTGGTGGGACTTTGGCTGAACACTAGACTGGAACTGGTGGGTGACCTAGACTTGGATCACTGAGGTCTTAGCTGAACACTAGGCAGATACTGGTGAGGTCTTGGCTTTACACTGAGCTGGTACTGGTGAGGTCTTGGCTGTACACCGGGCTGGAACCAGTGAGGTCTTGGCTTTACACACTGGGCTTTTACCGGTAAGGTCTTGGCTCTACATGGGGCTAATACTGGTGAGGTCTTAGATGGCAATATTACTCAGGAGACTGATACATGTAGCAGGTTCTGAGGATACAGTGTGGATGCACTGTGGAACACAGGGACAGAGCTCATGCTGAGAGCTGCAAGTTTTTATGCACTGGTGATTTGATGGCTGCCCTAAGAGTCCCTTTATAAGAACTGACTGCTGCTGATTGGTTGAGATAGCAGGGAGACCAGGAACTACTCTACCATTGATAGCTCCATAGTCAGCTGACATCCCGGACCAGGTCTGAATGCACAGGCAGCATGCTGCAGCCAGGGTGTAAGTGAGCAAGTCACTGAGATCCAGAAGGTGAAGATCCTGCACCTACCATAGGAACCCCAGAGACCAGTTGCCCACAGATTCCATATTCACTGTGGAGAAGACCAACAGTGCCTGGACAGATAAGCACCGGGGTATCCTATTACAGCCATAACACTTCGGTTTTACAAATGGTATAGATGTCTTGACAAATGTCATGATTTTGGTAAAATAATTTCAATCAAAAGAGGTAGCTTTTTTGACCCTGTTCCTAAGCATGATAGTGGCCTTCTTTTATCACATTCAAGAACTGCTTCCACTGGTGGATGACTTACTTTTGCACAAAAAAACATCCTCATTAGCATCAGATACACAAATATCTCCGTCATACTGTTGCACTTCCACATTAGCATCCTCAATTTCTATGTCAGCATCTTTACTTGTGCTCCTCATCCATGCATTTGCAGAGGGTGTAGAAATGGTGGAAGGAGGCTTCTCTATGAGTATAGTGTCAGAAGGGTCATACTCACACAAAGCACTCATAGACACCTTAGGGGGTAGATTTACAAAGATTTGTGTTTTGCCTGAGATTTCATAATCGTGTTTTTCAATAGCATATGAAATCATGTTTTTCAGATGTGTTTTTATTCGAGAATGGCCAAACTCTCCCATAAATTGATGAGTTTAGTTTGGTCTGTGCTTGCAAACAAAAGTGTAGTTCAGTCTTTATCTGCAAAATATTGGTGAATACTGAAGCCACACGCAATCGTTTTTCCATAGGTAGAAAATATCACATGTGCCAGTGACATGCCAGAAACAGATAAATACACCCCAAACCATCTGTCTTCATCGGTTTAGTTAGAGAAGTTGAGAAGAGAGTGGAGGCAAGTTGGTGTGTTGGTTGGAGTTTCTAGTTTCAATTTCTGAATGGTATTACATGGTCGAGTCACATTATTATGATCACCAGCTTATAGCCAGAGTAACTGCAATGTGCAGCACAGACAGCAGCTAGACGGGCTGAAGTGTCATTTTAGACATCTGTCCTGTGACCCCCAAGGTTAATTTTGATGGGGAGTTGCTCCACTGTAGAGTGTAATTCGGAACTCACTCACTTTGTAGCCGACGTTCACCTCTTACATCAGTGACACGTGGTGCTCTGCAGTTTCCACATCATTCATTTGCAATGGTGCCATTTGTCCAGTCACAATACACTTTCACCACAGCAGCATGCAAACAGTTCACAAATTGCGCTGTTTCAGAAATACTGCCACCCCTGGCCTGAAAGCCGATAATCTTCCCTTTTTGCAACTCAGATAAATCGCCCCTTTTACCCATGACAGCAAATATGTGTGCAGATGGCCTGTCACATACCTTATATACCCACCGAGTGAAAGCATGACATGTGAAGTGCTTCATGGGCTATGCATCGCCAACATTAAATGTAGGAGGTGGTAATAATAATGTGACTCGACTGTGTGTTTGAGTGTAAGTCTTCTTGTGAACCAGGGATGTGAGGTGAGATAAATTTTTCAGGAGGCACTGGTTAGTACCAGCGCCAGATTTACACACAATAAATGAGCCAAAGGGTACATGTAGGCATTATGCAAAGGTGCAGCAGTATAGACTCCTGGAAATTTGGAGGGTTTTGATCAGAGATGTGTAGAAAAGATAAGCTGCCATAGACTTTTTGCTGCCAGAGATTTAATTATAAAAAGGATTACAATAATAAAAAGAAGATTTTTTTTTACATATTCTTAGTATTTTTCGTATACTTCATACAGTCAAAATTCTGGCACAAACATTAGTATGACAGGAAAGGCTCTGCCTCACCCCACCGCACGTCACTGTTGTGAACTTTGTTATCTTGTTTATTGATAGTCTTAGTTTTCTTTCATTGTAATTTTTTGTCTTTTGTCATAGTTTGTGTATGTGTCTCAGGGGCGTGTGCTGTTATCTGTCTTTATTTTTCTGTTTTTAGTTGGAGGTTAGCAGGATGACAGGGGCAGAGGTTAGTTAGGTGGAGAGTGGGGTGGAGGAGGTGGCACATCAGGATTGCCAGGTCAGTGATGGGGACAGAGAGGAGCAGCCCAGCCAATGCACCAGTATGAGGATATACGATACAAATACACAATACGAAATTGACATTTGAGTAAAATGTGGCCCTCATGCAAGAAGTGATGAAGCACCACCATCAGCTGTTTGGCCATGAAGCTGCCAGCATCATCACACTGTGCAAGAACATTATCTGGGTGGCTACTGCAAATTCAGAAGGGTTTGTCCACAGGAATGAAGAGACCTGCAAGAAGAGTCTGTTGGACATCAAGTGTCGGGTGAAGAGTAAGATGGCGAAGGAGGCGTTGGCAGCCCTTCAGACAGTCTCTGGCTCCCTGTACCAGGTGGTCTTTCTGCAATATGAGGAGCCGCTGAAGATCCTCATCCCTCTGGAGGTGATTCAGCATGCTCATGTCCAAGACACAGATGAGCCTAGATGGCCTGGTAAGTCAAATTTATTTTTAATCAGACTTTTAAATAACAACTGAAAACGTATTTATTTATTTCTTGGTTATTCATAATGTGTCTGCTGCCTGTCATTTTAGTTTTACTTTTGTAATTGTCATTTAGGCAACATATGGATGGCTTTTCATTGCAGTGCCATACTTGGTTTTTGTTCTCTAAACATGTATGTGTCTAAGGGAAGTATCTAGCAAAGCTGTGAGAGATAAAATACCAGACAATCAGCACCTAACTGTCATTTTTCAAAACAGCCAGTAAAATATAAGACTAGTGATGAGCGGGTTCGGATCCTTGGGATCCGAACCCCCCCGAACTTCACCCATTTTACACGGGTCCGAGGCAGACTCGGATCCTCCCACCTTGCTCAGTTAACCCGAGCGCGCCCGAACGTCATCATCCCGCGGTCGGATTCTCGCGAGATTCGTATTCTATATAAGGAGCCGCGCGTCGCCGCCATTTTTCACTCATGCATTGGAGATGATCGTGAGAGGACGTGGCTGGCGTCCTCTCAGTTTCTATGTTCAGTGGGCTGCAAATATCTGTGGTCAGTGTGCTGCAAATATCTGTGCTCAGTGTGCTGCAAGTGCAAATATCTACGTTCTTTGCCTGAAAAACGCTCCATATCTGACTGTGCTCAGTGTGCTGCAAATATCTGTGCTCAGTGTGCTAATTGCTTTATTGTGGGGACTGGGGACCATCAGTATTATATAGTAGGAGGACAGTGCAGAGTTTTGCTGACCAGTGACCACCAGTATTATACGTTCTCTGCCTGAAAAACGCTCCATATCTGTGCTGCATTGTAGTATATAGTAGGAGGACAGTGCAGAATTTTGCTGACCACCAGTATAACAATATATATATATATATATATATATATATATAGCAGTACGGTACAGTAGTCCACTGCTCTACCTACCTCTGTGTCGTCAAGTATACTATCCATCCATACCTGTGGTGCATTTCAGTTTTGCACAGTTTGCTGTCCACCAGTATATAATATATAGCAGTACGGTACAGTAGGCCACTGCTCTACCTACCTCTGTATCGTCAAGTATACTAGTATCCATCCATACCTGTGGTGCATTTCAGTTTTGCACAGTTTGCTGACCACCAATATATACTATATAGCAGTACGGTACAGAAGGCCACTGCTCTACCTACCTCTGTGTCGTCAAGTATACTATCCATCCATACCTGTGGTGCATTTCAGTTTTGCACAGTTTGCTGTCCACCAGTATATAATATATAGCAGTACGGTACAGTAGGCCACTGCTCTACCTACCTCTGTATCGTCAAGTATACTAGTATCCATCCATACCTGTGGTGCATTTCAGTTTTGCACAGTTTGCTGTCCACCAGTATATAATATATAGCAGTACGGTACAGTAGGCCACTGCTCTACCTACCTCTGTGTCGTCAAGTATACTAGTATCCATCCATACCTGTGGTGCATTTCAGTTTTGCACAGTTTGCTGTCCACCAGTATATAATATATAGCAGTACGGTACAGTAGGCCACTGCTCTACCTACCTCTGTGTCGTCAAGTATACTATCCATTCATACCTGTGGTGCATTTCAGTTTTGCACAGTTTGCTTACCACCAGTATATAATATATAGCAGTACGGTACAGAAGGCCACTGCTCTACCTACCTCTGTGTCGTCAAGTATACTAGTATCCATCCATACCTGTGGTGCATTTCAGTTTTGCACAGTTTGCTGTCCACCAGTATATAATATATAGCAGTACGGTACAGTAGGCCACTGCTCTACCTACCTCTGTGTCGTCAAGTATACTAGTATCCATCCATACCTGTGGTGCATTTCAGTTTTGCACAGTTTGCTGTCCACCAGTATATAATATATAGCAGTACGGTACAGTAGGCCACTGCTCTACCTACCTCTGTGTCGTCAAGTATACTATCCATTCATACCTGTGGTGCATTTCAGTTTTGCACAGTTTGCTGACCACCAGTATATAGAGCCAGTTTGTGCAAGGAGAGATTGATTGCTTCTTTTTTGGTGGGGGCCCAAACCAACCAGTCATTTCAGTCACAGTCGTGTGGCAGACCCTGTCGCTGAAATGATGGGTTCGTTAAAGTGTGCATGTCCTGTTTATACAACATAAGGGTGGGTGGGAGGGCCCAAGGACAATTCCATCTTGCACCTCTTTTTTCTTTCATTTTTCTTTGCATCATGTGCTGTTTGGGGACTATTTTTTAAATCTGCCATCCTGTCTGATACTGCAGTGCCACTCCTAGATGGGCCAGGTGTTTGTGTCGGCCACTTGTGTCGCTTAGCTTAGCCATCCAGCAACCTTGGTGCACCTCTTTTTTTTCTTTGCATCATGTGCTGTTTGGGGACTATTTTTTAAATCTGCCATCCTGTCTGATACTGCAGTGCCACTCCTAGATGGGCCAGGTGTTTGTGTCGGCCACTTGGGTCGCTTAGCTTAGTCACACAGCTACCTCATTGCACCTCTCTTTTTCTTTGCATCATGTGCTGTTTGGGGACTATTTTTTAAATCTGCCATCCTGACACTGCAGTGCCACTCCTAGATGGGCCAGGTGTTTGTGTCGGCCACTTGGGTCGCTTAGCTTAGTCATCCAGCGACCTCGGTGCAAATTTTAGGACTAAAAATAATATTGTGAGGTGTTCAGAATAGACTGAAAATGAGTGGAAATTATGGTTATTGAGGTTAATAATACTATGGGATCAAAATGACCCCCAAATTCTATGATTTAAGCTGTTTTTTAGGGTTTTTGTAAAAAAAACACCCGAATCCGACAAAAAAATTTCAGGGAGGTTTTGCCAAAACATGGCCTCGGAACCGAATCGAAAACCAAAACACAAAACCCGAAAAAAGAAGACTGGCTGGTACTTTATCTCTCTTAATGTTATGTCTTCCAAGCTTTTATAATTACCCCCCTAAATATCGTAGTCTTCACATTTAATAAAAAAATACGTGTGTAATTAATGTATTTTTCATAATTTTATAATGTACCTAAACAAAATTTTAAAAGAAATCATTGTAAGTGTACTTTTTTCAACATTTATGTAATATACAGTATAAACACTTTATAAACAACAGTCCTTTTGCTGCTGAACATAAGTGTTATTTTAAGTATAAGCCATATTGTGATCCCCATAAACAAGTTATTTATTGCAATTTAATTGATGTTTTTTAAACAAGGTAATTTAAAATAAACTTGTAGGCACAATGGGCCTGATTCATGATTGCAAGTAATAACTTTGTGTCTGGAACAAACCATTTTTCATGCAAAGGTAAAAAATGTGCAGGGTATATAATGACTGCTTTTACATGTAGCCTAGACATGTTAGACAGCTTTATTTTCACAATTTAGAATTCAGTGTGAACACACTCCACCCAAATCTGAATCTCTCTGCACATGTTACATCTGCCACTCCTGCAGTGCAACATGGTTTTGCCCAGTCACCTTCTTTTTTTGATACCTCCCAACATGACCCCTTCCAGGAGGGACAAAAGGCTATGTTCTTGGGACTCCCTCTTAATGCATGATTGTCATTACTTGTGTTAAAACACTTTTCTTAACAATTTACCTGTTCAAAACAGGCAACTGCAATGATAAGTTAAGAGGGAAGCCCAGGAGCAGAGCATTTTGTCCCACCTGGAGTGGGTCATGTTGGGAGGTCCGTTTTTTGCTTTACTTTCAAACATGAATCAGGCCCAGTAGGTAACGTTTAGACAACAATAATATCCCAGTTACTTCTTCTTAATAAAGAACATGTTTGCATTTTTTCATATAATATGCTTTTTATCTCAACACACATTTTCTAATTTTACAGTTCAGAAAAAGTCTGCGCACAGCTCAGCACCCACACAGTGTGATGGCGATGATGCTGCAGAAGCTTGTAATTACATTTTTTATGTTTTTTCTTTAGAACACTTTACAACTTTTGTGGTTAACAGTATTTTTCCCCCTATCTTAATGTCCTTTTTCTGTGAACTGTCAAAACATCCCAGGCTGTCTGTCGATGGTGTCCTCTTGGCAGGGCCGTAACTAGGTGTGTGCCGATGGTGCCTTGCCCACAGCGCACATGCACTGAAGGCGCACCATCGACAGCACCACCACCACCCCCCGCGCACGGCCACAGCCACTGTCAGTACTCACTCACAGTACTCCAGCGCTGCTGCCGCCTGTCTCCCGCCGGCCGCTGGAGCCCGCCTGTCTCACGCTCTGTAAGCGCTGCATTCACCCCCTTCCTCACTGCATAGTTCTCCTCCGATCATAGGTCTCCTCCGAGTCCTGCCAGTAGTGCCTTTCTCCCGCTGCTGGCGGCGACTGCCTGCCATTGCCGTCTCTGCAGGGGACTCAGTCTGGAGCGCCACTGCCGTGGATGCCGGATTGCAGGTCACAGATGAAGGTGAGTATCTCTCTCTCTCTCTCTCCCCCTCCCATAAAAGGGGGGCTGCCTGCCATAATGTATAAGAAAAGGGGACTGCCTGCCATAATGTGTAAAATAGGGGATGCTGCCTGCTGTTTCAGATGTATTAACTGAAGACAAACACTGCATGCTAGTTCCAAGTAGTCATGTTGAACAAGGGAAGTTGAACAGGAAGCCACACCCCCATCACAAGCAGCAACATCTATATAACTCACATGGCACCACTAGTTTAGATTAACATTGCACAAACATCTCCCTTTTTTTTTTGTATGCTGCAGGTATAACATAACTAACAATGCTAACAATGTCCTCCATTACTTTGTTTATTTTGAAACTATATATCAAATCTGTCAGGTGGCCGTGAATGACGGCCACTACGAGTAAAAACAGGACATTGAGTCGGAGATGAATTTCGTTGGGCAGGAGTCTGTATAACTCTAGCGGGTGATAATGATGGACTGCCATCCGGAATGTCTGCATGTTCCATGTTCTCATTTTCTCCATATTCAGGTATAACAATCTGTGGCCTTTCAAATTCCTGATTCACCATTGCCGCAGCCGGCTCCATAATCAGGCCAGGAATGGAATGCCCAACATTCTCATGTAGTATTGTCCCTTCAGCTACTCGCAAATCCACACGATTGCGTCTGTACAAATTACCTTCCACATCCACAAGATATGAGCGTGGTTCAACCTTGCGCACACAGGTACCAAGTCTCCAATGGCCTGTGCGATCTCCAGGAAGGGGCTTCATGCGAATTGGCTCACCAGTAGCAAGTTCAGGCAACTCCTTAGAAGATTTATCATACCCCAGCTTAGAAATCTGCTTCCTCTGCTGTAGCAATTTAGGCACACCTTGGACTACACTCGGATAGAGTAAAGTGCTGGCTACTGGTAAAGATGTCTTAAGTCTCCTTGACATCAGACGCTGTGCAGGACTAGTCCCCATGCCCTCGGTGGGTGTATTTCTCCAATGTAATATGGCCTTCCATTGGTCTGTATTATCACTGCTAGCTTTTTTGCACAAATTCTTTACTATCTTAACGGCAGACTCAGCTTTACCATTCGATTTTGGATAACGTGGGGATGAAGTAACATGCTCAAACTCCCATTCAGAGGCAAATCATCTATATTGTTCACATGCAAACTGCGGTCCATTGTCCGAGATCACTCTTTCAGGCTGGCCATAACGTGAAAATTGTGCCTTGCAGTGCTTTATTGTAGTCTCAGATGATAAGTCTGGGAGAAGCTCAATTTCCCAAAAATCAGAATAATGGTCCACTATTAACAGAAAGTCTTTGCCTGCATAAGTAAATAAATCCATGCTGACAATCTGCCACGGACGCACTGGTATCTCATGTGACATCATAGGTTCTTTCTGTTGTGCATGAGCATATTCATTGCACGCCGAGCAGTTACCAACATAGTTCTTAATCTCACTTTGCATGTTAGGCCAGTACAATGTATCTCTTGCTTGTCTGTAGCATGCATCACCTCCAAGATGGCTGGAATATATGCGTGCCAGCATCTCGGATCTCAAAGATTTTGGTATGATGACTCTTGGCCCCTTGTACAAAATGCCATTCTGTACGCTGATCTCATCTCTAAATGACCAATAGTCCTCACTATCATTGGTGTCTCTTCTTTTGAGTCCGGCCATCCAGCCAATACAATAGACTTCAAAATCTGCAGGCTCTCATCAGTCATGGTGTGCTTCTGAACCTGCTGCAGTCGCTGATCAGTGACATTCAGATAATCTGCCTGGTTAATCTTTGCAAAGTCAGTCATTACTGGATGCATGGTGCACACTGTGTGATAACTCTGAGCTGCTCCAGAACCCCCATCCATAGCTATTGCTCTACTAAGAGTGTCACTGATATACATCTCAGGGCCTGGCTTGTAGGTGACACAGAGATTGTAATGCTGTAATGTTAACATCATACTCTGAAGTCTTTTAGGTGCACACAGAAGAGGCTTTTTAAAGATGGCAATTAGCGGTTTATGATCAGTCTCCACTGTGATCACGTCCCGGCCGTATAGAAAATAATGAAAACGGGAACAAGCAAAGACAATGCTCAAGCACTCCTTTTCAATTTGTGCATAATTCTGCTCAGTTGGAGTCAATGCTCTTGAAGCAAATGCAACTGGTTTTCCTTCTTGCATCAAGCAACATCCCAGTCCGGTTTTACTCGAATCACTTTGTACAGTGACTGGCTTGGTAACATCATAATACTTCAGCACAGGTGTAACTGTGACCAAATGCTTTATTTCCTCCACAGCCTTATCATGCTTTGGAAGCCAGTGCCATATTGAATCTCTGTCCAGAAGCCTGAGCAGGGGTTCACATACCTCTGAGAGGCGAGGCATAAATTTGGCCAATATGTCACAAACCCAATCAAACGTTGCACGAACTGTACATCAGTGGGCTTTGGCATTTCCAAGTCAGCTCTAACTTTTTCAGGGTCAACTTTCAAACCTTCAGAGGACAGGATATGACCATGAAAATGAACCTCTTTCAACTTAAATTGCAGTTTCTTCACACTAAGTCTTAATTTCACTTGTCTGCAATGATCCAATAGTGCTAGCAACTTGCGGTCATGATCAGCCTCCGCTTCCTTTACTGTCTCGCCACAGCCAACCACAAGAATATCATCTGCTATCAGCTCAATGCCGCTAAGTCCAATCAGCAATTCGTGTTGTTTTCGCTGGTAAACCTCAGGTGCTACGGAAACTTCAAAAGGAAGTTGAAGCCATCTTTTCCTACCCCAAGGGGTCCAAAAGGTTGTCATATAGCTGCTTTTTTCATCCAGCTTACATTGCAGAAATGCATCACGTGCATCAACCAGTGTAAAGACTTTTGCTTTGGGCAGCTTATATAAAACAACCTCCAATGTCGGCATAATATAATGAGATCTTCGCAGTGCTTGATTTAAAAATTTAGGATCAATACAGATTCTTAACTTGTCAGGCTTTGCCACAATGACCATATATTACTAATCCAGTCAGTTGATTCAGTCACAGGTGCAATATGCCCATCTGGAATGGCGGAACACTTGGATCAAGTTCAAAATGTACTTCCCCAGGAACAGACTTCACTGGTCACTTGAACACATCATCATAGGCCTCTATTATTTGCTCTTTCCTCAATGGTCCAGACAACTCATGTTCCATCTTATGTAGCTCAAAAGGAATAGTAAATTGCATCAACCCCAAACGCTCACATGTGGAACCTGACAATAATGGTTTCTGGTGGGCCTCTACAATTTCAAAAGTAAGCATGTGGGTATGTCCACTAACAACGCATTCTGTTCTAAACCGTCCCAATGATTTCATCAGCTCTCCAGAATACAGCTTCAGTTTAGTGTCACTTGGCAGTAATGGAACTCTAGGAGCCAATTTCATCTTATCTTCCAGACTCATAACATCACATGTTGCCCCTGAGTCTAATTGACATGGTTGCCTCTTATTATTCAAAGTCAGATGTGCAAACCACTTTTGGCCTTCTGATTTTATAGTACCAATACATTCTGTTGAATAAATCACCTCAGCGCTATTGGTATCAGCTCCAGGTGTTTCATTTACTATGTGTACTTTCCCTGCTTTATTCCAGCTCTTGTTTGATAAGCACATTTTAGCAAAGTGATTGGTAATACCACATGATCTACAGGTTTTCCCAAATGCTGGGCACTGCTCTTTCCCTAGCCTGTGCCTATTACCACAGTATTTACAGGCCATATATTTGGCTGCTGGTGAGTTCTGCTGCTGATTTGTACACTTTGGGCTATCCAGCAAACCACCCCTGCTGTGCTGTTGTCTGTCTGTAACATTGACATTATCAATCTGTCTATCTATTGCTCTGATTCTCTGGTCAGTGAGCTCTGCTGTGCGACACATTTCAATAGCTGCTGACAGATCTAAATTCCGCTCTCTTAGGAGACGGCAGCGTGTGTTTTCACAATTTATGCCCAATACTAATTTATCTTGTGTAAGTTCATCTTTCAATGTGCCATACTCACAGGTTGCTGCCTTTTCTCTCAGCCGGGTAACAAATTTATCAATGGATTCACCTTCCTCTTGTTTACTGCAGCCAAAAATATACCTTTCATAAATGACGTTTTTTGCAGGCTTAAAGTATGCCTTCAATGCATCCAGGATTGCTTTTACATCTGTTTGTTGCTGCGCAGAAAGACTCAGGCTGTGCTTATAAACATGACGACATTCACTGCCCATCACTCTCCTCAGTGTGGCTGCTTGCACCTCAGCTGATTTATCATTCAGGCCTGTAGCTAAAGAAAAATCTTCAAACTCAGTTCTAAAGTTCTCCCAGTTGATGCACAAATTGCCACTCATCTGCATCCCATCAGGTGGAGAAATATTGGCCCTCATTCCGAGTTGTTCGCTGGCAAGCTGCTTTTAGCAGCTTTGCACACGCAAAGCCGCCGCCTACTGGGAGTGATTCTTAGCTTATCAAAATTGCGAACGAAAGATTCGCAATGTTGCGAAAAAACTTCTCTGTGCAGTTTCTGAGTAGCTCGAGACTTACTCTGCCAGTGTGATCAGTTCAGTGCTTGTCGTTCCTGGTTTGACGTCACAAACACACCCAGCGTTCGCCCAGACACTCCTCCGTTTCTCCAGCCACTCCCGCATTTTTCCCAGAAACTGTAGCGTTTTTTCACACACTCCCATAAAACGCCCAGTTTCCGCCCAGAAACACCCACTTCCTGTCAATCACATTACGATCACCAGAACGAAGAAAAACCTCGTAATGCCGTGAGTAAAATACCAATCTCCATAGCAAATTTACTTGGCGCAGTCGCAGTGCGAACATTGCGCATGCGCAATAAGCGGAAAATCGCTGCGATGCGAAGAAAATTACCGAGCGAACAACTCGGAATGACCACCATTGTTTCTAGTTGCCATGTTGGTGCACTCCCACTCCATAGAAGGCAGACAAGTTTAACACAATGGTGATTCAATCCCCTTGATATCTATGCAATCCTTATCCTTTTCTTGTCACTGCAGGTCTTCTCATAAGCTTGAGCTGCTGCTCTGCCAATAATCAGCATAATTTGTGGGCTCAGGAACTTCTGACACCATGTTTCAGATGTATTAAATGAAGACAAACACTGCATGCTAGTTCCAAGTAGTCATGTTGAACAAGGGAAGTTGAACAGGAAGCCACACCCCCATCACAAGCAGCTACATCTATATAACTCATATGGCACCACTAGGTTAGATTAACATTGCACAAACACCTGCCTAATGTGTAAAATAGGGGACGCTGCCTGCCTAATGTGTAAAAAGGGGGAGTGCCTACCATATTGTGTGAAAAAGGGGGACTGCATGTGTAAAAAAAAAGGGGGACTGCCATAATGTGTAAGAAATGGGGACTGCCTGCCATAATGTGTAAAATAGGGGACACTGCTTGCCTAATGTGTAAAAAAAGGGGGAGTGTCTGCCATATTGTGTGAAAAAGGGGGAGTGTCTGCCATATTGTGTGAAAAAGGGGGACTGCCTGCCATATTGTGTAAAAAAGTGGGACTGCATGTGTTAAAAAGGGGGGATGCCTGCCATAATGTGTAAGAAATGGGGACTGCCTGCCATAATGTGTGAAAAGGGGGGAGTGTCTGCCATATTGTGTGAAAAAGGGGGACTGCCTGCCATATTGTGTAAAAAAGTGGGACTGCATGTGTTAAAAAAGGGGGATGCCTGCCATAATGTGTAAGAAATGGGGACTGCCTGCCATAATGTGTAAGAAATGGGGACTGCCTGCCATAATGTGTGAAAAAGGGGGACTGCCTGCCATAATGTGTGAAAAAGGGGGACTGCCTGCCATAATGTGTAAAAAAAGGGGACTGCATGCCATAATGTGTAGATAAGGGGGACTGCCTGCCACAATGTGTAAAATAGAAAACTCTGCCTGTCTAATGTGTAAAAATGGGGGAATCTGCCTGCCGTAATGTGTAAAATGGGGAACTCTACCTGCTGTGCTGTGTAAAAGTGAGCTCTGCCTGCCATAATGTATAAAAGTGAGCTCTGCCTGCCGTAATGTATAAAAGGGAGCTATGCCTGCCGTAATTTGTAAACGGAAGAATGGAAGCTCTACCTGCCTAATGTGTAAAAGGGAGCTCTGTGGTCACGCCCCTTCCCTATGTAGCCATGCCCCTATATTTTTGGCGTGCGGCTGTGGTGCGCACTGGCTCTTCTTTGTATATTGGGGGGGGCGCCAATGCTGTTTTTTGCACACAGCGCTAAAATGTCTAGTTACAGCACTGCCTCTTGGGCCAAGTTCCATCCTGGCACTGAGGAGACGAGGTCCCATTCTCTACATCTCCATTGCACACACTTTTAGAACTACATAATCACAGTAGTGAGTGGTTTTGCACAAAATTTCCAAATCATTAAATGTACACCCTTTATTTTAAAAAAAATATTTGTAAAAATGCAATTTGGCATTCTTGTGCAAAATACATTCTTTTAAGTTATATTCTGGAGCCAACTTGTCCAAACTTTTAAACAAACTACAAGAACAATGTTAATTTACAAACGTTTACATTAATATTTTATAAGGCCCGAACACACTCGGCGATTCACTCCAGGAGCCATATTGACTAGTGTTCCCCTTCCCAGGCTGGCC
Organism: Pseudophryne corroboree; assembly: GCF_028390025.1. Lineage (NCBI taxonomy): Eukaryota > Metazoa > Chordata > Amphibia > Anura > Myobatrachidae > Pseudophryne > Pseudophryne corroboree. The sequence continues at coordinate 358,594,607 of NC_086448.1, read as the reverse complement.
TGTGACAGTGTGCATACAGTACACACTGAGCGATATCGCACAGTGACGTCATGCTGCGGCCAGCCCAAACATGCAGCATCTGACGATATCGTCGGATTGAGCTGCATGTATAGACAACAGAGGGGGTTACAGACCTGGGCGTCGACTCGTCAGCAGCATACACACTGGGCGATATTGTAAACTATATTGCTCAGAAGGGTAAAACAACGATATCACTTATAAATTGCCTAGTGTGTACGGACCTACAGAAGTAGTGCTGTGCTCCCTAACAAACAAACAAACAAACAAACAAACAAACAAACAAACACACACATTATGTATGTTTGTATTTCAATTTAAAAGTATAAGCTAATTAAAATGGGTATATTTGAAACTTCCAATAAATACTGCTAGTTGCATATACACGGTCGAATCACATTATTATGACAACCAACTAATAGCCAGAGTAACCGCCATGTGCAGCACGGACAGCAGCTAGACGGGCTGAACTGTCATTTTAGATACATGTCTGGTAGCCCCCAGGTTCATTTTCATGGTAAGCTGCTCCAATGTAGCGTGTCTGTCGGCTCTCACGCACCTTCGTAGCCGACGTTCACCTCTCACATCAATGGCATGTGGTGCTCCGCAGTTTCCACATCCATTATTTGCAATGATGCCATTTGTCCAGTCATGATACACCTTCACCACAGCAGCATGCGAACAGTTCACAAACTGCGCTGTTTCAGAATTACTGCCACCCTTGTTCCAAAACCGATAATCATCCCTTTTTGCAACTTGGATAAAATGCCCCTTTTACCAGTAACAGCAACTATTGATATGTGTGCAGATGGCCTATCACACACTTTATACCCACCATGCCAGCGCACGACAAGTGACATACTTCATGAGCTACCTGTTGCCAACGTCAAATTTAGGAGGTGGTCATAATAATGTGTCTCGACCATTTACTTACACACTTAAAACAGTAAAAAAAGTATGCTGTAGTACTCCAGTTCACATGCGTAAAAGCAGTCTAACTCCACACAGTGTGAGCCAGGCTGCCAGTTTAAAAAATACAAATTGTTGTACACTATAGTACCGTAGTTTGCATGCAGAAAAGTGGTATATCTCCACACAGTGTGATCTGAGCTGCCATTTAAAAAAAAAGAAAGAAAAAAAATATGTTGCATTATTTGTTTTTACTGTTCTCTGCACCCCAGTACGCTGTACCCCACTGTGGCCAATATTCACTAATATTCGTGTTTGAGTTGGTTTGTGTAGTGTTTAAACTCATTTTGTATCGGGTGCATTTTCATGCAACTTTTTGAATCCATATACGCAAAGTTACGAAGCAGTCGACTTTATTGTTTTCGTGTTTTCCGATGTCGATGCCAGTCGCTTTTTTTGGTACATTTACGGCTGTCATTGTCGTTTGCGTACGTGTTTTTGATGTATTTGCTGTTTTTTTCCTAAGTTAAACGCGGCAGGGTTTTTTTTTCGTCGCGGCCGCATTTTCACTTTCAGTTTCGATTTTTATCCCCGTTCGTGATTGGTTGTGTTTCAGATGGTAGGAGTGTCTGTGCGCAACCATATAAATACGCCCCAAACCGTCCGCACCTCGTGGGTTTAGTTAGTGGTGAGGAGGAGGGAGGTTGTGCTGTGGAGGTAGGTGAATTTGTGGTTTGAAGAGGAGTGGTGGTAGCGATTTCTGAGTGTGGTATTGTGTTTGAAAGTCGTCTTGTCATTCTTGTTGTCTTGTATTTTGTGGTTTTGTCTCATTTTTAGTCCAAGTTCTTTTTCTTTATAGTCCCTTGTCAGTGTGTGTGTGTGTGTGTGTGTGTGTGTGTGTGTGTGTGTGTGTGTGTGAGAGTTGTGTAGTGGTAGTGGAGGAGTGTGTTGTTTGTCTTTTTTTTTCCCTGTGTTAACTGTTTACACACACAATTATGTGTGACTCAGAGGTGGAGGGTGTGAGTGAGGGGGAGGAGGTTGGTCAGGTGGAGGAGGTGAGTGTTAGTGAGGTTAGTGAGGTGGAGGAGGTGGGTGAGGTTGCTGCAGCAGCCTCAAGTGATAGTGACAGTCAGAGTGCTCTGCAGCCACGCACCACTACTAAGACTGGGCGGAATGTTAAGTTTAGTTTTGCTGAAAATGTGGCATTGGTGCGTAAGCTGATGAAGTATCAGAGGCAGCTATTTGGCCCGGAGTCCGCCAAGGTGCCAACACGGAGGAAGACGGTGTTGTGGGCGAAAGTAGTTGCTGCTGTCAATAGTGAGGGGGTGGTCAAGCGGACTGAGGACACGTGCCGCAAACGGTACTATGACATAAAGCGACGTGTCAAGTCCAAAATGGCCAAGGTGGCCAAGTCGGCTCGGAAAACCGGTGGTGGGCTGCCCTATATTGCAAGTTATCTGGAGTATGAGGAGACCATGCGGAGTGTAATCCCTCCAGAAGTTGTCTCTGCAACCCATGTCCGGGATTCAGATAGGCCCTGGAAGAATGGTGAGCATGTGTATTTGTTTTGTTTTTTTTTATTATTATTTGTTTTTTGTTTTAATGTGTGTCATGTGACGTTGCATATTACTCCCATCTTCAAGTGTGTGTCAGCAAATACATTGTTTTGGTTAATGTTTTATATAAAAGTCAATGTAATAACATCTTACTTTATTGTATGTCGTGTTTTTCAGACAGTTTTTTTGCATGTGTAGTTTGGACTTGGTGTGTCTCTGAATTGTCCTGCAATAATGTTTTCCTGTTGTTTTTTTTGTATTTAAAATTGTGACTATGTTTTATATTTAAGTGATCCATGTGGTTTTGTTTAAAAAAAGTGGTTGTGATGTTAGAGGCTGGAGTACTGGAAAGTGGTTTGGGAACCACTTACACGTGTAATGTCATCTTTAGATAATGTTATGTTTTTATTTTTTAATATTTTTTTACAATTTTTGTTTTTTGCTTGTATTTGTACCGTGACACCACACTGCAGTGTTTTTTTTTAACAAATTGCTGCATTTTGTTTTTGCTCATATAGTGGTAATGTGTCTTTGGAGTGCCACATCACAGAGCAAATTAGATATTGCATCTGTAATATTTTTCCTACCAATACAAAATGAAGTTGTGTTTTTTTTGAATTTTTAAAAACCTTTCCTTGAACTTGTGGCCTATGTCAGTGTCCTGTACATGTTTTCCTGTGTTGATGTTGCCATAGTGCGTATGTGTTTTGGTCATTGTTGTTTTTATTTTATTTTTTCTGGTCCTTATTTTTTTATAAAATAAAAACCAAGCATTTCTAAAAGAATAAATGTTTATAAGCATAATGGGTGGATGTATACACGATAGCATGATTTTTTATTATAATTCATTTTATACAGTGTCTGAAAAAGCAGCACTCCTCGTCGGCCAGTAACTCCTATCACATCTGATGATGATGACTCTGCGGAAGCAGGTAAAGTGTCCATTGTAGTATAGGGTATGCTTGTAAAGGAATGGCCATAACCAAATTGCACTTTCATTAAAAGGTCCATCAAAAGAAGTATGGAGCAGCAGAAGTGGCACTTCTGAAAGACATCACCACAAAAAACCTGTGGCCGAAAAGAAAGCAAGGTCGTATGTCCCGGCCCAAACACAGCAGGCTACCCCGCCACGAAGATTATCGTCCGTATGTTCTGTCCCCCCACTCCAAATTTTGGACACACCTCCAAGGCGTCATCCACACTCCCCTCATCTTGATTGTGAGTATCAAACTGAAAAAAATGTGTAAAAATTCAGTACATAATCTAAATATTTCATAACCGCATTAAGTCAAAACACATCAAAAAAGTAAATACTTACCGCAGTAAGTAAAAGCTGAAATGTAATACAATCTAAATGTCCTTGTCCACATCCAGTAAAGATATGTATGTCCACTTGAGCCATACAGTATGACATTGTGTGTAAGATGCTGCAACAAAAAAGCATGTTTGTTTTTTTGAAAAAGCAAAGTTTTATTTCAACATTTCACATGTGTGTTTGAGGTAACACTGCAAAATACATATAAAAACATTACTATGTTTGTTTGAACAAAGCTATAAGGTAAGACATTATGTATTCCAATGTGTTTTTATGGTGGAGTATGTGTGAGCTACAAAAAAACTAAAGTGTTTGCTTTCACAATTAAGTAACCAGACACATTTGCCACAAACAGGCATATGTATGTATTTAAGCTATGAGTGATGATGTTGCTAGCCAGAATAGTTGAAAGCAACAGTGAATCACATGTGTTCCATATGGTAAATTTACTAAGATGGGCATTCTATTGAAGATGGGATGTTGCCCATAGCAACCAATCAGATTCCAGGTATTATCTTCTAGAAGGTGCTAGATAAATGAAAAGTAGAAGCTGATTGTTTGCTATGGGCAACATCCCATCTTAAATAGAACTCCCATCTTAGTAAATTGCCCCCCATGTGTAGTGATTTGTTTACATTTCTCAAACATATGGATAGCTAACGGAGATTTAATTAACATTTCAGCTTCTAGTCCTGGGAACAGCATCCCTCCGCAACAACAGCAACACAGTGACATGGAGGAGACAAACATCTTAGATATGCAGCCATTAATGCAAGTAATGAGCCCCCCAGCACCTGTGAGTACACCACCACAGCAAAGCACACCACCACCACCACCACCACCACAACACAGCCCAACAACACCAGGAACACAAGGCCCTGATCAGGTGTTTTGGACCATTTGGGCTAGACAGCAGGCCACTAATGAAGATTGCCTACGTAAGCAGACACAAATGTTTGCAAGCCTACCATCTCACCTCAGAAGAATATCAAGAAATCTGAGTAAACAAAATGAGCAAACAACCAGAATAGACAATACCATGGAACTCATGCGTACAGACATTACGCAGGTCATGGGCAACTTACAGTGCATAATGGAAGAACAGCAGAGATAGCAGCAAAGTTATATGAGCATTTTCAAAACAATCAAAAGATTAATGAAACTTTATTCCGAATAGTAGACAATCAAAATGCTGCTACACGTGAACTCAATGCCACCCTCACTAACCTGAATGAAACACTCAGATGCATGCACCAACCGCAAACAAGCAGCAGTTCTGGTACGACTACTCCAAATGTTACGCCAGTCTCATCACCACCAAGACGCTCCACCAGAGCACGACAACATGACAGTGCTAAAGGCAAAGGGCAGGACAAGCAGCCACCAAAAAAAATGTGGAAAAAAAACAAGTTAGACATTTGTGATAAGTAACTCAAAAAAGTTAGCAAGTGTTTTTGTTGCTAAAATAATATAACACTTAGGTACCTTGACCCTTTTTTCAACATCATTAATTATAAGTGGCCCAAAAATTATTAAAAATTTAGGACGCACATTTATTCAAAACCATTTTTATTTGGTATTGGAGGTGGGAAATGTTGATGGAGCCACACATACATGTTAGCAGTAAGTAAACTGACCCCTTGATTTTTTTCTAATCATTACTCTTTCTAGATTCCAATCATTCTCTTTGCCTGCAGATACAATAATTGCCAGCCAAGCAGAATGTCTTTAGCAGGAAGTAAACTGACCACTTGATTTTTTACTAATCATTACTCTTTCTAGATTCCAATCATTCTCTTTGCCTGCAGACAATCCAAAATACAATGTTAGTGATACATATCTTAGCTATCTTATCTATACAACATTACAAGAAGAACACAATTGAGTTGCGTAAAAAGCTTGTAATATGTTGCCTTTGTTTTGTTTGAAAAACATTGTCCAAATGAATGTCAGTATTGTTGGGACATGTTTGTGTGTGTTTAAAATTATTAAGAATGTTTTGACACGTGATGCAGAAACAAACAAATATGTAATTTTACAACAAAAAGCACAAACTGTGTATAATAATGTATATGTGTAGCAAACTGTGTATTTACTTACACATCATCAAGTTTACAGCATCAAACATTAGGAAATAAAATATTCCTGATTACAGTAAGTTTGTGAGTCTTAAATATGATGGTGCATCACACATAGGGACACATGTATTCCTCAAGGCTAACATATTATATGTTGAGGAGTGTTTTTTGGGAACACAGGTTCGCAAACTCGGCCCTCAGGAACCCACACAGTGCATGTTTTGCAGGTCTCCTCACAGAATCACAAGTGACATAATTAGCTCCACCTGTGAACCTTTTAACATATGTCTGTGAGTAATTCATACACCTGTGCTTCTACTGGGTTTCGTGAAAAACATGCACTGTGTGTGGTCCTGAGGGCCAAGTTTGTGAACCTGTGCATTAGGACGTTACACACAATGATAAAGTGAAATACTAAATGGATGATGTGGGCTTGTAAGAAATTAGCACTGCAAGTTTACGATCACTTATCCAGACTTAATGCATGCCACTCATAATCTGTTGTTTTGAGATTTAAAATACACACAATACACATGCGACATTTGTTTTTCATGTAGCGAGGGTATGTTTGTATGTGTCAAGGAGAAAGACACATTCTGAGTAATGGTTTTGGAGAAAAAAAACAAAACATCTATTTATGATTACACAAAAAATTAAATAAGCAAACCAAGCTTACCTTAGAAATAGCGATTGATGATCTGTTGCCTAACCTGCCTCCCTACATCAGTACTCCAAGTATCACCAGATGTCTCTAATTCCTCTGCTTGCTGGCTGCTTTCTTCCTCCTCCTCCTCCTCCTCCTCCTCCTCAACATGTGGCAGATGTTGTTGCAAACACATGTTATGAAGAAAGCAGCAGCAAAAAACAATTTGAGTCACCTTTGAGGGACTATACAACAAAAGGCCACCAGACTTATCCAGACACTGAAACCTAGATTTCAGCACACCAAAACATCTTTCTATCACATTCCGCGTGGACTTATGTGCATGATTGTAATTGTGTTCAGCAGGGGTATCAGGTCGGGACAATGGAGTTAGAAGCCAAGAGAAACAGCCATAACCTCCATCACCTAAAAGACAGATATAGTAACGTTATTCATGTTAAGATACAGCAACACACAAGTAACACACTGTGGGGCAGATGTATTAACCTGAAGAAGGCATAAGGAAGTGAAAAACAAGTGATATGTGCAAGGTAATAAAGGCAGCACACAATCTGTTCCTAAATGTTAATTTACATATTGGAGGTGATTGGCTGGTGCCTTTATCACCTTGCACAGATCACTGGTTTCACACTTCCTTATGCCTAGGTTAATACATCTGCACCTGTATTTGGACAAAGTATACGCAGGCCTACGCATATCAAATTACATACCCAGCAGCCATCCATCTGGCATTTGTCCGTCCTCAAACTTGTCAAAGAGGGATGACTGACTAAGGATGAAGGAGTCATGGCTGCCCCCAGGGTAACCAGCAACAACACTCATTATTCTGAGATTTGCATCACAAACCACCTGCACATTTGTGGAGTGTTCGAAATGGCGGTTTGTATATATGTGCTGCCTGCCCCTAGGTGGTCTCAGCTGAATGTGTGTGCAATCTATGGCTCCAAGCACATTGGGCATGCCAGCCAGCTCATAGAAATCTACCCTGACGGCATGCCACTGAGACTCCTGGGTAGGGAAGCAGATTGAGGCCTCGATGTGGGGCTGCAAAACAGCCAACACCTGTGTGTACATTTTAAAGAACAATAAACATGAGATTTTAGGACAGAACTGGCCACCGAGAAATTAAAACAAACACAAAACAGAAGAGGTCGTTAGGTATACATCACCTGGATTAAGATTCTGGAAAATGAGGGCTGTGAAATTCCTATGATATCCCCAGACACAGCCTGAAAGCTGCCAGTAGCCAGAAAGTGCAACACAGCCAGGAGTTTGTGCAGGCCTGAGATAGGGCGAGAGCGTGCTGTCTCAGGGTCTAGGCCCAGTTTGACAAGGTCATACAGACGGAAAATGTTGTTACGATTTAGACGGAACATCTGTATGACCTTATCATCGGACAATGCGTTCAAGTTTAAACGCCCCCTAAAAAAACGAGGCCTGCGCAGCCTCTGCGGAACCTGTACAACCTGCTGACCATGTTCAGTTTCTTGGCCCTGATTACTTATAGGCTGATGTCTGAGTCTGAGGAATCCCACAGCACACAAAAGATCACTGGCCCACAGTCCTGCTGCCATTTCTTGAGTGTAGGCGTATTGAAATGGGCCTAACATCCTTTTATAGGCATCCTAATTCAGGTGTGAGTGATTTTTTATTTGTAACACATGTAAACACGACTGAAAAAAGCAGGTCTATTTTTTTGCCGCTTTTTTTAACGAATCGCAAAAAAATACGACCGCATTGGAGCACTCAGAGACTAACACCCAAATACGAATGAATAGTGAATTCCCGTATTCTATGAAATAACAGCCGCGTTTGACCGATAGTCTATTCATTCGTATTTCGGAACGTTGTCATTGAAACCATTACGAATAGACCAGACACTGCCGAGATTGGTGCTTAGTGAATTCCCGGATTGGGACTTAGAAAAAAACACACAAATCGGCCAAACTCGGAATTTTAGTAAATACTGGCTTGTGTGTCCATAAAAGTGGTCTGAATCTACACAGTGTGAACTGAGCTGCTAGTTAAATAACAAAAATCTAAAAATATATTGTTGCATAATTTGTTTGTACGGTTCTGTGCACTGCACCCTAGTATGGTGTACCGCAGTGCGCATGCGGAAAAGCAGTCTGACGCCACACAATGGGCCTTATTCAGCTTGAGTTGTAAATTTGCAAAACTGCAGATCGATTAATAAATGTCCAATTCTGCATTTGCTGCAAACGCATTGCACATGCACGACCCACAATTTGCAATTCCTCTGCAATCGCATCTTTCGAGGATGCGTACGCAGGTTCATGGACAGGTAGTGACTATTCGTGGTGTAGGCATACACATGGCATTTAAAGGCAAGTTACTGATGTCATCTGTGGACGCTGCAATCAGGGACATGGCGCAGCTGCAACTAATGCTGTGGCTGGCTTGCATATGCATGGGTCAACTGGTATGGCTGATGGTACTCAATTTTTGAGATGCATTTGCAATTGTGCGGTTGCATTTGCAGAATCGTGAACGCATGGGTGGGCAGCTTGTTCTATGCTGGGTAGACTTTTTTCATGCTGAGCAGCTCTTGCTGTGTGATTTTCAGCAGTTGCAGTTCGGCTACATTAGCAGAGCTGCATTTGAAGCTGAATGAGATCCTGTGTGAGCTGAGCTGCCAGTTAAAAAATGGATAATAATCAGTTTAGAGAAGAGCAGGAGCAGCACCCAAATACTATTGCTGCAGCTGCTGCAACCAGTCAAGATGACAATATTAGTCTTTCAACATCATCTAAAGCCAATGCTCAAGGGCATAGAGAAGTCAAGATGCCGGTGGTTGGGATCTTGGCAGTTGAAATACCAGTTCCAGAATCCCGACACTACTTGGAATGCCGATGCCGGAATCCTGACATTGATCACTATGCATACTTTATTTTCATTCCATATACCGTACTTTGATCTATAAGGCCGGCTAACCTGGCTAACATAAGTGGTGGATCTATACATCACCTTGATACTGCCACAAGATAGATATATATATATATATAAATATATATACGTAATTAGAATGTTAATAAACCTCCTATATGGGGATGAAAATAGGGTTGATATAATACATCATTACCGATGCGTGGCTTGTGTTGTGTGACTGATTACGCACAAATGGACAATCGGATCAAAATTTGGATTGCACTTTCAGTGTGTAGCATTTAATAACTACAAAAATGTGAAGGCCCTCACTCACTCATTCACTGACTCATCACTAATTCTCTGACTTCCCGCTATGTTAGGAAGCTGAAATTTAACAAAGGTATTCTTCAGGTGGGAAATACTAGATTAGAATTTGAATAAATCCCTAAGGGGATGAAAAGGGGCTTGACATAATGATATCATTACTGATGCATGGCTTGAATTGCGTGAACGATAACAACCAAACAAACAATCAGGAAAAAATTTATATACGATGTAGCCAAAGGGCCTGAACGACAAAATTAATTGGAATGGCAGCATGTGAGTTTTACTTTGAGTATAATTCTGTGCTTTTTTGTCTTTAATGGTGATAATCCTGATCTGTATGTTTTATTAAAGCTATATGATCTAATGTCTAGTATTATGATATTGTGATGCAATGATCTGTGCACTAATCATAGTTTCCCTATTTGATCTTATTCTATTTACCATATGTATGTATTTGTGGTTTTCTATATGTTTCCAATTTTGGTGTACTTTGCAATATGTTGATTCATGCTCTGTTTACCTGCTCCCTCCCCCGGCAATGCGTGTGTCATCTGGATGGTTCCTTCCGCCTTCCATGGAACGCATACCACTGAGTTGCCTTGGTAACCAGCATGTGATGTGACCTGGAAGTGCGATGACTTCCGGTGAACGGCGGTGGGTATGATTGACGCGGCAAAGAGCGTGAACTCAGTTTGTAGGTATTTGAGAGGGTGTTTCTATGTTTGTTTGTTCAGGTGTGTCTTTAGCAGGGCAGTCGAGAGCCGGGCTGGGCCCAGGTACTTTTCAAGGGGTGTGGCCTAATCACAGGAGGTGTGGTCATGTAACCTTAGAAAAAAATACTGGAAAAAAAATAGTATTTTAAGCACCTCTATGGCCAAACTGCAACCCAGTACACAGCAGCATGTACTGGGCTGAGGAGAAGACCTGCAGCTGCTGCTGCCAGGTAAGGGGGAGGTGGCCAGGGCCCATACTGGACCCTTACTGGGTGCCTCCATCAGACCTGGGCCTGGTTTGTATCCCTCCCCCCTCTCTTGGCACCACTGGTCTTGAGAAAGGGGTGCAACCCCCAAAAAGTTGACAACATGACCAGTTATTTCATCTGCTAAAACCACCTCTCGAGTGCCTCCATTCATCCTCTTTTGGTGATATATACACACACACACCCATACACACACACACACACACACACACACACACACACACACACACTGTTGCCGGAAACGGAAGTGGGGGTGCAGGAGTAGCGGGAGACTGTGCTCCGTGTCTGTGACTCCGGTGTGAGAGGGGTGTGAGAGGGGTAGTAGAGTGATGGTTCGGAGCGGGCAGCAGGAGTGTGAAATGCCGCCCCGTGTGTAAAGTAGTGTGCCTGTACGGGAGCGCAGTGGGTTGTGGGAGACTGATCTGCCGCCCCGGGTCTGGGTCCGTGTGTGAGAGGGGGGTTACAAGTGAGGGGGGTTACAAGTGAGAGATCGGAGCGGGCAGCGGGAGTGTGAGCTGCCACTCAGTGTGTTAGGGAGTGTGCCTATGAGGGTGCAGAGAGTGAGCTCACCCTGTGAGAGAGGAAGTGAAACACAGAGCAGTCAGTGGGAGTGAGCGCTTCTGCTGCTGCACAGGGGGTGACCTGTGAGAGGCGGTGACAGGAGCAGAGACAGGTAGCAGTTTATCAGCCTGAGGAGACACAGCAGGAGACGGAGGTGCTGACTGAGCAGGACAGCAGGGGTGCCGCAGGAGCGGGCCTCCACAGATAAGTATCAGATTACTAACTTTATAATACTGTTTTGTATTTATTGTGTAATGGATAGTACACAAGTGTTTTTATTCTTTTCTCTCTCCCTCTATCCTTGATTTGAATTACCAATTACTGTCTGTAATTGTTATTGTACTGTAGTGCTTCACAGCTAGGCTGTAGTACTGTATTGTGTAATATTGTCTAGTTAAAGGTAACAGGGCGTTAGAGTTTAATTAAAAAAATGGGAGGGGCCGTGATTGAGGATCTCACTCAGTGCATGTCGGGCAAAATGTATGCGCACCTGGAGATACGAGGTGTGTGCGAACGGTTGCTCTGGAAGCCCAGGTAACTGATCTAGAGCAAACCGTCACACGTCTGAGGGATATTCACAGTCTCGAGCAAGGCTTAGATAGAATGGTGGAGGAGTTGTGGGAGGGGTCACCGGTAGATGAGGATGACCAGGTAGCCAGCTGGTTCACAGTGAGGAGGAAGTAAAAGAGGGGGAGGCATGACATCTCTGAACTACCAAACCCCAACAAGTTCACCCGATTGGACGTAGATTCGAAGGATGGTAGTGAGGAAATGACGCTGCAGGAGGAGTCTGTTCTCTCCAGCAACCAGAGGAGCGGTTCCTCTGGCGCAGTTGGGATAAAAGATAGTGAGGTACCGAGACAGATTGTGGTGGTAGAGGACTCTATCATCAGGAAGACAGATAGGGAAATCTGCTACCAGGACCATGATCGCCTGACAGTCTGTTGTCTCCTGGGTGCTTGGGTACGGCACATCACGGACCGGGTAGATAGATTGTTGGGGAGGGGCTGGGAATTACCCTGCAGTCTTGGTGCATGTTGGCACCAACAACAAAGTTAGTGGTCGGTGAGATGTCCTTAAGAAAGATTATAGGGACTTAGGCAAGAAACTTAAGGCAAGGACATCTAAGGTAATATTCTCTGAAATATTACCCATGCCACGTGCTAGCCCAGGAAGGCAGAGGGAGATTAGGGAGGTAAATGTGTGGCTTAGAGACTGGTGTAGGAAAGAGGGGTTTGTGTTCCTGGAACACTGGGCGGACTTCTCAGTCAGGCGCCATCTTTTTTGTCGGGATGCATTGCACCTGAATGAGGAGGGGGCAGCTGGGCTGGGGGGGGGGGGGGGGTGAAGGATGGTTAGAAGGTTGGAGGAGTTTTTAAACTAGGTGCCTGGGGGAGGGTTTAGGTAGAAACTACTGGTCATGCAGTGAGAAAAGTAAAGATGGTGGTAGTGAACCAAATGTAGGTGGAGAAGGGGGGAGGGAAAGTGCAGACTCTACAGACATTACTATGGGTACTAAAAAGGGTATTGCCAAGGATATTGCCAAATCACTGACTAATGACGTCTATGGATTACCGTTACTGCATACAGAAAATGTTATCCCTAGCACAAGGAGAAATACTTATCTCAATTGTATGTATGTAAACGCTAGAAGCCTAACAGGTAAAAGGGGAATTAGAAATCCTTGCTGCAAGTAATTAGTATAATATTATAGGCATTACTGTAACCTGATGGGACGAATCTCATGACTGGTCAGTTAATATGGAGGGTTACACGCTGTTCAGGAGAGACAGTTCAAACAAATGGGGTGGAGAGGTTTGTCTTTACATTAAGCTGTTTTTAAACCCTGTTGTACGGGAAGATATTCATGATGAAACTGTAAACACTGTTGAGACGTTATGGGTTGAAATTACATGCGGGGGAAAGGTAAAGAAAAAGATAGTAGTGGGGCTATGCTACAAGCCACCTGGCATTAATATATCTGATGACGAAGTGTTGCTGAAGCAAATTGAAAAAGCGTCAGGAGCAGGCGACGTAATAGTGATGGGAGATTTTAACTATCGGGAGATAGATTGGACAAACGATTCATGCGATACTGCTAGGGGTAATATGTTTTTAAACACACTAAATGATAACTATTTAATTCAACTAATCAAGGAACCAACTAGATACAATGCAATCTTAGACCTGTTGTTGAATGGGAAAATTTGTTTCAAGGAAAGAACACTACGGAAAAATGGGAGGCATTAAAATCACTGCTCGATAAGATTACTCGTAAATTAATTCCCATGGGCAGCAAACAAAGGACTAATAACTCCAAACCAATGTGGCTTAATAAAAATATTAAAGAATCAATGGGCAGAAAAAGGCGAGCATTCAAAAAATACAAATCAGACGGAAAGGAGGAGTCATTCGAGTACTATAAGATTTGCAACAAGATATGCAAAAAAGAAATAAGAATGGCTAAAGTAGAAACTGAAAAGCTAGTAGCAAAGGAAAGGAAATCAAACCCTAAAAGATTCTTTAACTATATCAACAGCAAAAGATTAAAGAAGGAGAGTATAGGCCCCGTAAAGGACAAACTGGGAGTCTTATTAAAAAATGATAACGACATAGCAGATACACTAAATAAATTTTTCTCATCTGTATTTACAATTGAGGACCAGTTACACGAACTAACACCCAACTCCATTAAGGATAATGTCCCACTACTTAGAGTTTATTTAAGTAAGGAGGAAGTCCATGACCGATTGAAAAAAAAATAAATTAATAAGTCACTTGGTCCAGACGGTATTCATCAAAGGGTTCTCATGGAGCTACACTCCGAATTAGCAAGACCTCTATTTATAATCTTCAATGACTCACTTACTTCAGGCATCGTTCCCAAAGACTGGCGTATAGCGGAAGTAGTGCCAATCTTCAAAAAGGGAAGTAAAGCTGAACCAGGCAATTATAGACCAGTTAGTCTTGCATCTATAGTGGGGAAAGTCCTAGAAAGCATTCTGAGGGATAGTGTACAGAAGATCATCAAAGCCAATAAGATAATTATTAGGAACCAACACAGATTCGTGAAGGATAGATCATGTCAAACAAACTTACTAGGCTTTTATGAAACAGTGCGAACCTTGATCAGGTAAAGGCGGTGGATGTAATCTTTTTAGACTTTGCTAAAGCTTTTGACACAGTGCCACACTTATTTATAAGTTTCATGAACTAGGGCTAGGGAGCACAATATGCACTTGGGTTAATAACTGGTTAGACAAAAGGGAGCAGCGAGTTGTGGTAAATGGAACTTTTTCAGATTGGACTAAAGTTCTAAGTGGGGTGCCACAAGGGTCTGTTCTCGGACCGCTAATGTTCAACATTTTCATTAACGATCTAGCGGAAGGTCTAGAGAGCATGGTGTCAATTTTTGCAGATGATACCAAACTATGTAAGGTTATAAATTTGGAGGGTGACGCTGAGTCTCTCCAGAATGACCTATTTAAACTGGAATCATGGGCAGCAAAATGGAGAATGATGTTTAATACAAACAAGTGTGAGGTAATGCACCTGGGTAGCAAGAACAAAAATTACACCTATATACTTAATGGGGTGATTTTAGGGGACTCTGTACTGGAAAAAGATTTAGGTGTTCATATAGATAACCAACTTAGCAGCAGAACCCAGTGCAGGATAGCGGCAAAAAAGGCAAACAAAGTACAAGCATGTATAAAGAGGGGTATTGATGCAAGGGATGAGAGTGTTATACTCCCATTATATAACGCCTTAGTGAGGCCCCAACTGGAGTACTGCACACAATTTTGGGCACCTTACAACAAAAGGGATATCCTGGTACTAGAAAAGGTTCAGAGGCGGGCAACCAAACTAATTAGGGGGAAAGAGACGCTGGAATACCAGGAAAGACTTGCAAGGCTTGACATGTTCACACTAGAAAAGAGGAGATTGAGAGGGGACATGATCAACATCTATAAATATTTAAGGGAACAATACACAGAGCTTTTGGGGATCTGTTTTTGTTAAGACCAGCACAGAAAACACATGGACACCCACTTAGGTTAGAGGAGAGGAGATGCCGCACACAGAGGCGGAAGGGTTTTTTCACAGTGAGGACAGTACGAGTTTGAAATTCCCTGCCTGAGAAAGTAGTAATGGCAGACTCGGTCTATACTTTTAAGAATGGCCTAGATAAATTCCTAATGGATAAGGATATACAGGATTATGGTGGATAGATTACGTACCATAGTTATAATAAAATGAGGGAATACAACACAACGGCTGACTTTATCAACAGATAAAATTAATCCTGATAATATCACAGAGTAAGAAAACACAAATAGGTTGAACTCGATGGACGGATCTCTTTTTTAAAACTCACAAACTATGTAACTATGTATATATACACACACACACAAACACACATACTGTATATGTGCTTACCGTTTTCTTAAGGACCGTACACACGGGGAGATGTGTGCTGAGCAATCTAGCACATACTGCTCAGCACACATCTCTCCCCGCACTCAGCACACAGTGCCATGTGTACTGAGTGACGGGGGGGGGGGGGGGGCTGATGGATTCTAATAATATGGCATAATATGGCTGTGCTTCGCATGTGCATTGGAATTTTATTTATTTATTTAAAATATACATTTATTTTATATATTCTCACCACAACTCCGGCACTCTGGTAGTTTCCACGGGCTAACTTGCTCCGGTGGCCTCCACTCGGGTACGGCAACCCCAATACATTCAGCAAAAACGAGGCGGCACTGAAGGGGAGCGTATCCCCAAACCATAGAAAACATAGATATGCGATGCAGTGAATTTATTACACCTGATCTTTAGTGCCGCCTCGTTTTTGCTGGATAATATATATATATATATATATATATATATATATATATATAAAATTATTTTTATTTTTTTCAGTGATGGGTGGGCTGCCTATTTTGTCAGTCCCAGGCCCCACAGTTTCTGATGGCAGCCCTGACTGGGAAGATGACGTTTTACCTCATTTTGGGATCCAAAAACAGCGTGAAAAACAGCTCTACTGAGAACTAAAGTGTAATAGGATTAAAGAAGAGGAATAGAAACCATGGGGGAGATCTATTCCTGCTTGAAATGCTAAAAGTTAAGAAAAAGTCTTGTGAGTATAATACCTAGGAGACCTATTCTTAGATATGAACATAAGGGGGCTAATTGTAGTAGGCTGCGAGTTTCCTGATTGGTTTTGCCTTGTAAATGATTGTTGCATTTAAAAAAAAAAAAAAAACAGGCAGACTTGTACAAAGGGGGTAATTCAGAGTTGATTGTAGATGTGCTAAATTTAGCACATCTACGATCAGTTACTCTGACATGCGGGGGGACGCCCAGCACAGGGCTAGTCTGCCTCGCATGTCAGTCCCTGCCCTCCCTCGCCCCCTGCACAGGTACAAAAGCATCACAAGGCGGCAATGCTTTTGTACCTGACGAGTAGCTCCCTGCCAGTGCAGCTCTTGCGCTCTGGCAGGGAGCTACCCGCTGCATCCCGGGTCGCAGTGGCAGTCTGTGATGCCACGCAGCCACCGCGGCCCGCCCACCCAATGGTCTGGACACACCTCCATTGTCTGGACCACAACCCGCTCACAGCATTCTAACACTGTTGGCTTGCCCCCTCCCGCCCCGCAACCAACTCTGCCTGTCAATCAGGTAGAGGCGATCGCAGCACAGCGATGCTCATAGCATCTCATTGGGCTTCCGTGGTGCTCATGCGCAGAGAAGCCGCTGCGCATGCACACTCCATAAAAAGATTCAGACTGCGATCGCTGAAGCTGAAGCGATCCAGTCTGAATTAGCCCCAAAGTCCCACACCTCCGGCTACTCACAGGCTCTTCTATTTAGCCCATGATGTATGAACTCTACTGAATATATCCAGAAAGTGTTTTGAAAGGATTACTATTCTGATAGTAACTGAATACTTGCAAAAAAAAAAAAAAAAAAAAAAGGATCCTATTTGCTCAATTGACACTTTGAATAATAACACTGTTGCCATTTGTTTGTTTACTGTATGTTGCAGTTGCAAAAGTGTTGCTTGTTATATACTTATTGTATGCACTGGATTTTACAACCTGACGCATCATAATAAACTCAGTGGGCTCTTGTACACAGGATCTGGCTGTGACTTCTCCTATTCGGGCAGATGTATTAAGCCTGGAGTAGTGATAAAGCAGTGATAAGTAGAAGGTGATAACACACCATCCAGTCAGCTCCTGTCATTTCTCTAACATCCTAGTGGATGCTGGGGACTCCGTAAGGACCATGGGGAATAGACGGGCTCCGCAGGAGACAGGGCACTTTAAGAAAGAATTTGGATACTGGTGTGCTCTGGCTCCTCCCTCTATGTCCCTCCTCCAGACCTCAGTTAGTTTGAATCTGTGCCCGGACGAGCTGGGTGCTGTTTAGTGAGCTCTCCTGAGCTTGCTATAAGAAAGTATTTTGTTAGGTTTTTTATTTTCAGGGAGATCTGCTGGCAACAGGCTCCCTGCATCGTGGGACTGAGGGGAGAGAAGCAGCCCTACTCTCTGAAGATAGGTCCTGCTTCTTAGGCTACTGGACACCATTAGCTCCAGAGGGATCGTACACAGGATCTCACCCTCGTCGTCCGATCCCGGAGCCGCGCCGCCATCCCCCTCGCAGAGCCGGAAGACAGAAGCCGGGTGAAAGAAGTAAGTAGACTTCGAAATCGGCGGCAGAAGACTCCAGTCTTCACTGAGGTAGCGCACAGCACTACAGCTGTCCGCCATTGCTCCCACACTACACCCACATACTCCGGTCACTGTAAGGGTGCAGGGCGCAGGGAGGGCGCCCTGGGCAGCAATTAGAGACCTCTTTGGCAAAAGTTTGAATATATACAGTTGGGCACTGTATATATGTATGAGCCCCCGCCAAAAATTGTACATGAAAGCGAGGCGGCGGGGCTTCTTCCTCAGCACTCACCAGCGCCATGTTTTTTCTCCACAGCACTGCTGAGAGGAAGCTCCCCAGCCTCTCCCCTGCAGTTACACGGTAGAAGAGGGTAAAAAGAGAGGGGGGGCTCATAATTATGCGCAAAAATCATTATAAACAGCAGCTACTGGGTTAACATTAAGTTACTGTGTTATTCCTGGGTTTATAGCGCAGGGGTGTGTGCTGGCATACTCTCTCTCTGTCTCTCCAAAGGGCCTTGTGGGGGAATTATCTTCAGATGAGCATTCCCTGAGTGTGTGGTGTGTCGGTATGTGTGTGTCGACATGTCTGAGATAAAAGGCTCCCCTAAGGAGGAGATGGAGCAAATATGTGTGTGAGAGGGTGTCTCCGTCGACAACGCCGACACCTGTTTGGATATGTGTAATTAAGTGCTAAGGTGAATTTATTGCACAAAAGTTTAGAGAACAGACAGGGAATCTACCCATGTCTGTCCCTATGTCGCAGAGACCTTCAGAGTCTCTCAATGATCACTATCCAAAACAATAGACACTGATATCGACACGGAGTCTGACTCCAGTGTCGACTACGATAATGCAAAGTTACAGCCAAAATGGCAGAAAAGTATTCAATATATGATTATTGTAATAAAAGATGATTTGCATATCACTGATGACTCATCTGTCCCTGACACAAGGGTACACATGTTTAAGGGGAAGAAAGCGGAGGTAAATTTCCCTCCTCTCATGAAGAAAAAGAGCGGGAATCTCCAGACAAGAAGCTGCAGCTTCCCACAAAGAATTCTCAGGGAGTATCCTTTCCCTACTAGGGCCAGGATACGATGGGAATCTTCCCCTAGGGTGTCACGTTTGCCCAAAAGGTAGTCCTGACGTAACAGCTAGCCTCAGGGATCCTGCAGATAGCGTGCACATTCTGGTACACTACTCAGACTGGCGATTGTGTCGGCATGGGTTTATAGCGCTGTGGCAGCGTGGACAGGTACCTTATCAGCAGAGATTGAGACCCTAGTATGTATATATATATATATATATATATATATATATATATTAAAGATGCTGTCTTAAGAGATATATATATATATATATATATAAAACATGCCCAAAGAGACATGAGTCTACTGGGTCCTAGAGTCAAAGCTATGTCGATTTCTGCTTGACGTGTCCTGTAGAATATGCAATGGACAGATGATGCCGACTTAAGAGGCATATGGAAGGCTGAGGATTCTGTGGAGAAGGGTTCTCGGACCTGGTCTCCACAGCTATAGCTGGTAATTCTGATATTTTGCCTTATATTCCTGCACAGCCTAGGAAAGCACGACATTATCAAATGCAGCCTTTCGAACAAAGAAACAAGAAAGTCCGAGGTGCGTCCATTCTTGCCAGAGGCGGGGGCAGAGGAAAGAAGCTGCACAACACAGCTAGTTCCCAGGAATAGAAGTCCTCCCCGGCCTCTACAAAATCCACCGCATGTCACTGGGGCTCCACGGGCGGAGCTAGGCCTGGTGGGGGCACGCCTTCGTAAGTTCAGCCACAACTGGGTTCACTCCCTGTTAGATCCCTGGGCAATAGATATTGTGTCTCAGGGATACAAGCTGGACTTTGAGGAGATGCCCCCTCACCGGCGGCCCTGCCAGCTTCCCCCCACGAGAGGGAAACAGTGTTAACTGCAATTCACAAATTGTATCTTCAACAGGTGGTGGTCAAGGTTCCCCTCCTTCAACAAGGAGGGGGTTATTATTCGACCATGTTGTAGTCCCGAAACTGGACGGTTCGGTCAGACCCATATTGAATTTAAAATCCCTGAACATATACCTGAAAAGGTTCAAGTTCAAGATGAAATCGCTAAGAACGGTCATTGCAAGCCTGAAAGGGGGAGATTTTATGGTGACTCTGGACATAAAGGATGCATACCTTCATGTCCCCATTTATCCACCTCATCAGGCGTACCTCAGAATTGCGGTACGGGATTGTCATTACCAATTTCAGACGTTGCCGTTTGGTCTCTCCACGGCCCCGAGAATATTCACCAAGGTTATGACGGAAATGATGGTGCTCCTGCGGAAGCAAGGTGTCACTATTATCCCGTACTTGGACAATCTCCTCATAAAAGCGAGATCAAGAGAGCAGTTGCTGAACAGCGTATCACTTTCTCTGGAAGTGTAACGGCAACACGGCTGGATTCTATATATTCCAAAGTCGCAGTTGGTTCCTACAGCTCATCTGCCTCTCCTAGGCATGATCCTAGACACAAACCAGGAAAGGGTTATCTCCCGATAGAGAGAGCTCAGGAGCTCATGACACTGGTCAGGAATCTATTAAAACCAAAACAGGTGTCAGTGCATCACTGCACTCTAGTCCTGGGAAGGATGGTGGCATCATACAAGGCCATTCCCTTCAGCAGGTTCCATGCGAGGACCTTCCAATGGGACTTACTGGACAAGTGGTCCGGATCACATCTTTAGATGCATCGGTTAATCACCCTATCCCCCAGGGCCAGGGTGTCTCTCCTGTGGTGGCTGCAGAGTGCTCACCTTCTCAAAGGTCGCAGATTCGGCATTCAGGACTGGGTCCTGGTGACCACGGAAGCAAGCCTCCGAGGGTGGGGGGCAGTCACACAGGGAAGAAATTTCCAAGGGCTGTGGTCAAATCAGGAGACTTGCCTTCACATCAACATCCTGGAACTAAGGGCCATATACAACGCCCTACGTCAAGCGGAGTCCCTGCTTCGCGACCAACCGGTTCTGATTCAGTCAGACAACATCACCGCAGTGGCTCATGTAAACCGCCAAGGTGGCACAAGGAGCAGGGTGGCGATGGCGGAAGCCACCAGAATTCTTCGCTGGGCGGAGAATCACGTAAGCGCACTGTCAGCAGTGTTCATTCCGGGAGTGGACAACAGGGAAGCAGACTTCCTCAGCAGGCACGATCTCCACCCGGGAGAGTGGGGACTTCATCAAGAAGTCTTCACGCAGATTGCAAGTCGGTGGGAACTGCCACAGGTGGACACGATGGTATCCCGCCTCAACAAAAAGCTACAGAGGTATTGCGCCAGGTCAAGAGACCCTCAGGCGATAGCTGTAGACGCACTAGTGACACCGTGGGTGTTCCAGTCCGTTTATGTATTTCCTCCTCTTCCTCTCATACCCAAGGTGCTGAGAATCATAAGAAAAGAGGAGTGAGAACAATACTCATTGTTTCGGATTAGCCAAGAAGGACTTGGTATCCAGATCTGCAAGAAATGCTCACAGAGGACCCATGGCCTCTGCCTCTACGACAGGACTTGTTGCAACAAGGACTTGTTCCAAGACTTACCGTGGCTGCGTTTGACGGCATGGTGGTTGAACGCCGGATCCTAGCAGAAAAAGGCATTCCGGAGGAAGTTATTCCTATGCTGATAAAGGCTAGGAAGGACGTGACGGCTAAACATTATCACCGTATATGGCGAAAATATGTTGCTTGGTGTGAGGCCAGGAATGCCCCCACAGAGGAATTCCAGCTGGGCCGTTTCCTTCACTTCCTACAGGCGGGAGTGACTTTGGGCCTAAAATTGGGTTCCATTAAGGTCCAGATTTCGGCCCTGTCTATTTTCTTTCAAAAAGAACTGGCTTCTCTGCCTGAAGTGCAGACGTTTGTAAAGGGAGTGCTGCATATTCAGCCCCCTTTTGTGCCTCCAGTGGCACCTTGGGATCTGAACGTGGTGTTGAGTTTCCTGAAGTCACATTGGTTTGAACCACTGAAAACCGTGGAGTTAAAATATCTCACGTGGAAGGTGGTCATGCTATTAGCCTTGGCTTCGGCTAGGCGTGTGTCAGAATTAGCGGCTTTATCACATAAAAGCCCCTATCTGGTTTTCCATATGGACAGAGCAGAATTGAGGACCCGTCCACAATTTCTGCCTAAGGTGGTGTCATCTTTTCATATGAACCAACCTATTGTGGTGCCTGTGGCTACTCGTGACTTGGAGGATTTAGAGTTACTAGATGTGGTCAGGGCTTTGAAGGTTTATGTAGCCAGAACGGCTAGAGTCAGGAAAACTGAGTCGCTGTTTATCCTGTATGCATCCAACAAGCTGAGTGCTCCTGCTTCAAAGCAGACTATTGCTCGCTGGATCTGTAACACGATTCAGCAGGCTCATTCTGCGGCAGGATTGCCGCTGCCAAAATCAGTAAAGGCCCACTCCACAAGGAAGGTGGGCTCTTCTTGGGCGGCTGCCCGAGGGGTCTCGGCATTACAGCTTTGCCGAGCAGCTACTTGGTCAGGTTCAAACACTTTTGCAAAGTTCTACAAGTTTGATACCCTGGCTGAGGAGGACCTTGTGTTTGCTCATTCGGTGCTGCAGAGTCATCCGCACTCTCCCGCCCGTTTGGGAGCTTTGGTATAATCCCCATGGTCCTTACGGAGTCCCCAGCATCCACTAGGACGTTAGAGAAAATAAGATTTTACTTACCGGTAAATCTATTTCTCGTAGTCCGTAGTGGATGCTGGGCGCCCGTCCCAAGTGCGGACTTCTTCTGCAATACTTGTATATAGTTATTGCTTGCATAAGGGTTATGTTATGGTGCATCAGGGTTGATCTGATGCTCTGTTGTTGTTCATACTGTTAACTGGGTAAGTTTATCACAAGTTATATGGTGTGATTGGTGTGGCTGGTATGAGTCTTGCCCTGGATTCCAAAATCCTTTCCTTGTACTGACAGCTCTTCCGGGCACATTTTCTCTAACTGAGGTCTGGAGGAGGGACATAGAGGGAGGAGCCAGAGCACACCAGTATCCAAATTCTTTCTTAAAGTGCCCTGTCTCCTGCGGAGCCCGTCTATTCCCCATGGTCCTTATAGAGTCCCCAGCATCCACTACGGACTACGAGAAATAGATTTACCGGTAAGTAAAATCTTATTTTTTCAAACCTGTAATGATTGGCTGGTGCGTTATCACCTTCCACTTATCATTTCTTTATCCCTTCTCCAGACTTTGTACATCTGCCCCAATGATTGGGACATATGCGCTGCTGTCTCCCAGCATTAAAGGGAAAGGCTCACCTAATGTAATGATGATGCTGAAGTTAAACCAGCAGTCTATTTCAGGCTGACTGTTCACTACTCACTGCCAGAGTATTATGTATTTTGGGGGGTATCTAATTAGAGGTGAAACAAGCTGTTTTTCGCACTTTTTACCCATGTTTCACCATATTTTTTACAAGCTATCTAGTTTGGATTTCCCATTAAAAAAATAATAACTTTTTTCCCGAAAACACACAGTTTCAGTGAAACAGGTTCATGCCAAAACGAGGCTGTTTCTGGGGATTTGGTTTCGCCTGCCAGGAGGCAGGTGAAACAAAATTCCCAATAAGCAACGTCTTGCGCCGGCTTATCGGACTCATTAGATAGCCCCCAGGAGGACAATTAGCAGCGGTAAATTGGATATCCCCCTAAGTACTATGTCACCTTATCTACTCCAGCATGAATCTGCCTTTGTGTACTGAACACTGTTTGCACCTAACAATGAATTTCTGCCTGCGCCCCTGACCCCAGCTTGTCTCACCATTCTGCTACTTGTGAGCGTGACCTCGATTCCATGACTAGGCTCCAGCCTGCAGATTCTCTACATCTCTGCTATGGTTACACACCATTACCTCCTGGGGGCAGCTAGAGGGCCATGACTTGCAGACTCCTGGCAGCAAAGCCCATCCCACTTTGTGACGTTTCTTGGAGAAGACCAACGGGTCCATTAGAGTCCATGCCTCGAGCCTGCCAGCACAAATTCTGATCTGACAGCATCCAATTCATTCAGAAATGTGAAAGAATGGTAGTTTGTAGCAAACTATTACTGCTACTGGCACTAAGTCAACTCATAGGACCTGCCCATAGGGTGAGCACTCATTTACAGTATGTGGTTCTAATTTACTTTTACTTGTTTATATTTTAGTTTTTGTTAAGATATTTTTTTTATTTTTTTTTAGCTTCCCTTCATCCTAGAATTGTAAGGCCATTTGCACATGCGCAGTCGGACAATAATTGCTCAACTGCAAAAAAAATGAATTTGCATTGAACTTTGAATCAGGTCCACAGTCCGCATACAGAGCCGTCTTAACAACAGTGTAGGCCCCTGGGCAAAGCAATGCACTGGGGCCCCTAGAATACTGTGAGTAGGGCTGTTCTATTCTCTCCACTACACTTTAAGTCAATATACAGTACTGTACTTTAATTATAATAATATAGCTGACCAACCCCCCCCCCCTTCCATATAAGTCTCAGTGTTAATTCTTAATAATTAAAAGTTTATAATTATTACTGCTTAGCACAAGTGTTTATGGATGTAGGTTTCAAGTAACCCTCTCCTTTTTACACTCCAAAATATTAATTTCTCAATCCAGTGATTTACAGGTGAGTAAATAACAAAACCCATATCTGAGGGACGACTGACAAAACTTTGGAAGTTGGAGGATTTTTTGTGGGTTTGAGGTAAAGATGATAGATTCTCTCTTTTCTTTTCTTTTTTCAAAGGAAGTGAATGAGAGGAGTTCATATCCTGGAGGTCACTGAGTTTGCAACAGACAACTTTAATAATGAAATACAAATATTAATAATTCATCTCAACTACTTTACTTCAAATGTGAACACCTTTATTGTATTGTATTTACTCTTCCACCTCTCAAAGCATAGGGGGCTTAAAGTGCAACATATGCATTCAATGTTGTTGTTTTTTTTAACTCGTTATTTATAATAAGAGAAACAATCAAATGTGCAAAATACAATTAGGCGTACAACAAAATACAAAAGGTTCTCCTAAAAATTTTCAAGAATAAATTCAACACATAAGAAGGGGGGGTGGGGTCCCACAAGGGGGGGGGGGGGGGGCGACAGACAGACAGGGAAGAAAATGAAGAGGAGCAGCAGAAGAGGGAAAGGAGGAAACGGGGAGGGGAGGAGAAGGAGAAAAAAGCAAACACAATCGGGCCAAACCAGGCCGATCTAAGCCATACTTTAAAAGGTATACCAAACATATCAATATGCAGTGTGTGAATATAACAGTATATAAGTGTACATGTAACAAAGTTACTACCCATCCACCGAGAGACTGCTAGGAATGGTAGGTAAGCATCCGGAGGGAGGAGCCAGGTGCAGCGTGGCAGACAGATCCAGAAGGTCTGAACAGGGGGACAGTCAGAGTATCAAGTAGGGGGGGACATCTTAAGCAACCAAGGGCTCCACACTAGTTCAAATTTGTGTGGACAATCATGCAGATAGTAAGTGATCCTTTCCATGTTAGCTACAAACCAAATGTAATTATTTAGCGCAGAAACAGTAGGGGCATTGGGAGACTTCCAGTTCTTGGCTATCAAGGATTTAGCTGCCACCAATATATGGGAAAACAGCTTATTCAGGAGCGGGTCAAGATCCGGGTACGGCCGCGCCAACAAAAATACCCAAGGGTCCAACCTGAGGGGAAGGCCAGAGAGGGACTTCAATAAGTCAAGCACCTTATTCCAAAAGTGAGCTATACGGGGGCAGGTCCACCAAATATGGAGGAGGGTTCCCCGATGTCCACATCCTCGCCAGCAAACCGGGGTGGCAGAAGGAAACATCCTAGACAATTTATCCGGGGTATAATACCGCCGGTAATACAATTTATAGGATGTTTCCTTAAGTCGAGTTGAGATAGAGCTTTTAGCAATGCCCTCTCGTACCTCCTCCCAACAGGCATCATCCGGTGGTGGGCCCAGGTCCCTCTCCCACTCCCGCTCATGGCGAGTCTGTGGGCCCGAGGAAGCCCCAACTAACATTGAGTATATTAGCGAAATTATACCTCTACATATAGATTTTGTGGTGCAAAGAGATTCAAAGGGGGTGAGATCCCGCTGGACTTCGGGTTGAGATAGGGAGAATAGGAAGTGTCGGATCTGGAAATATTCAAAGAAGGGAGGGGAGAGAGTGGAAAACTTACATTTGATATCGGTTATCGTCATCCAGCTATCTCGGAGGTAGAGATCATTTACCACATGGACTCCTGCACTAAACCAAGGGGTGAAATGAAGGGTTGAAACCCCGGCGGGAAAAGCAGGATTATCCCATAGGGGGGTGAGAGGGAAGCAGGGGGAGGACAGTTTATATTTTGTGAGGGAGTTATGCCAGATAGATAGATGGAATTTGAGAGACGGAGAAGAGTCCGCCAGAGTGAGCTGGTACGGTTTGCCCAGGCCCCAAAGCGAAGCCAATAAACGGATCCCCAGGAAGAGAGCCGCCATGTCCACCCAGGCAATAGAGCCACGGGGCACAAAGGAAGCCACTATTTGGCTCAGGTGGCCAGGTAATAAAACCTGACATCCGGGAATCCCCGGCCACCTGCGGAACGAGTCGGAGAACTGCAAAAGCTATTCTTGGAGGTTTATTGTTCCATACAAACTTCACAAATGAGGCCTGGGCATCCCTAAGAACCCTCTCCGGGACCTTGACAGGTAAAGTTTGAAAGAGGTAGAGAAGTTGCGGCATGAATGTCATTTTGAGGGGGACTTCCATCTCGACAGGTCACATTTAATCTTAGCGAACATGCGCGGGAAGTTTTCAGAATATAGGGAGCTATAGCAGGGCCGAAACTGGGGGGGAGGCTAGGGGGGCAGGCGACCTGGGCGCCAGATTGGAGGGGGCGCCGAGACCCCCTAACACCCGCCGCGGCACATACTTTTAAACCCCCTTCTCCCGAGTGCCCAGCTCGGGGGGCGGGGTTTCGCGGAATGACGCGATTGCGTCGTGACGTCACGGCGCAAATGCGTCATTCCACGAAACCCCGCCGGAGGAGGGAGAAGGGGGAGCCCGGAGCCGCGCAGACGAGGAGGGAGAGGCGGCTGAAGAGCGGCGAGAACCGCTTCAAATGTAAGTCAGCCCCTCTCCCGTCCTCTCTCTCTCCCTCCACCACCTGCCGCAATGTGTAAAATGGGGACCTGTGCCTGCCGCTATGTGTAAAATGGGGACCTGTGCCTGCCGCTATGTGTAAAATGGGGACCTGTGCCTGCCGCAATGTGTAAAATGGGGACACTTGCCAGCGTACTGTGTAAAATGGGGACCTGTGCCTGCCGCAATGTGTAAAATGGGGACCTGTGCCTGCCGCAATGTGTAAAATGGGGACACTTGCCAGCGTACTGTGTAAAATGGGGACCTGTGCCTGCCGCTATGTGTAAACTGGGGACACTTGCCAGCGTACTGTGTAAAATGGGGACCTGTGCCTGCCGCAATGTGTAAAATGGGGACACTTGCCAGCGTACTGTGTAAAATGGGGACCTGTGCCTGCCGCTATGTGTAAAATGGGGACACTTGCCAGCGTACTGTGTAAAATGGGGACCTGTGCCTGCCGCAATGTGTAAAATGGGGACCTGTGCCTGCCGCAATGTGTAAAATGGGGACACTTGCCAGCGTACTGTGTAAAATGGGGACCTGTGCCTGCCGCTATGTGTAAAATGGGGACACTTGCCAGCGTACTGTGTAAAATGGGGACCTGTGCCTGCCGCAATGTGTAAAATGGGGACACTTGCCAGCGTACTGTGTAAAATGGGGACCTGTGCCTGCCGCTATGTGTAAAATGGGGACACTTGCCAGCGTACTGTGTAAAATGGGGACCTGTGCCTGCCGCAATGTGTAAAATGGGGACCTGTGCCTGCCGCAATGTGTAAAATGGGGACACTTGCCAGCGTACTGTGTAAAATGGGGACCTGTGCCTGCCGCTATGTGTAAAATGGGGACACTTGCCAGCGTACTGTGTAAAATGGGGACCTGTGCCTGCCGCAATGTGTAAAATGGGGACACTTTTTCCTGCCGCAATGTGTAAAATGGGGACACTTTTTCCTGCCGCAATGTGTAAAATGGGGACACCTGTCTGCCGCAATGTGTAAAATGGGGAATGGGGACACTTGCCTGTCGTACTGTGTAAAATGGGGACACTTTTTCCTGGATATGAAATTTATGTTAGAAAAGGCAGTTTCTCAGGTAAAATAGTTCTGAAAGATATATATATATATATATATATATATATATATATATATAATATTTTTATTCATTTTTTTATTTTTTTATTTTTTATTATTTTTATTTATTTATTGTAAAATATATTGCGGGGGGGGGGGGGGTGTCAAATGACTACCTTGCCCCGGGTGACATAAATCCTAGTTTCGGCCCTGGCTATAGTGAGATATGATATAGACTCCTAAGTACTTGATCTTATTGGTTTGCCAGCGAAGGTCATAGGAGGACTGTAGATCACGTTTAAGGTCTCCTGAAATATGTAATAACATGGCTTCAGATTAAACAAAATTTATTTTATATCCCGATAGGGAACCATATTCCTCTATAATCTGATACAAGGCGGGGAGCGAAGACCATGGCTGAGTGAGGGACAGCAGTGCATCGTCTGCAAAAAGTGAGATCGTAAACTCCTGAGAGCCC
The DNA here is from genome assembly GCF_028390025.1 of Pseudophryne corroboree. Classification (NCBI taxonomy): domain Eukaryota; kingdom Metazoa; phylum Chordata; class Amphibia; order Anura; family Myobatrachidae; genus Pseudophryne; species Pseudophryne corroboree. The sequence continues at coordinate 358,565,917 of NC_086448.1, read as the reverse complement.
ACCTTCACTCCCCGGATTCTACCAGAGTTCCTTATCACAGCAGACAGGGGTTCTATGACCATAGCGAACACCAGGGGGGAGAGAGGGCAACCCTGCCTCGTACCATTGGACAATGGGAAGGGAGCGGACAGCACTCCGTTAGTGAGGACCTTAGCTATAGGGGAGGAGTAGAGGGCAGAGACCCCCGTCAAAAATTCAGCCGATATCCCAAACGCCTGCAGTGTCTGAAACAAGAAGGGCCATGATATACGGTCGAACGCCTTCTCAGCGTCTTGTGAAAGGACAATATACGGGGTGTGTCTGCAGTTCAGTCGTTGTATCAGATCTATCGCTGTTCTAGTGTTATCCCTGGCCTGACGGCCAGGAATAAAACCGACCTGATCATAATGAATCAGGCCAGGGAGCACGCCATTGAGACGGGTAGCTAAAATTTTGGCATAGAGCTTAATGTCCAGATTCAAAAGGGATATCGGCCGATAGCTAGCGCAATCTCGAGGGTCTCTACCCTCTTTGTGGAAAACTATTATTCTGGCCTCCAGCATGGTGCTCAGGAATGGGGTGCCATGCAGTACAGTATTGAACAATACTCTGAGACGTGGGATTAAGATGGGAGCAAATTTCTTATAATATGATGCCGAGAAGCCATCGGGCCCTGGAGCCTTGGAAGATTTAAAGGACTTCAGGACGGCAGCAATTTCCTCATCTGTTATATCCCTATTCAATTCCGAAGAAGCACCGTCAGACAGTTTGGGGAGTTTACCCTTACGAAAGAATTACGAGATTAAGACATCTTGGGGGCCCGAACCTGGATTGACAGGATTTAAATTATAGAGCTGAGCATAAAACTCCCGAAATGCCTTGTTTATGGCATCCGGGGCATACGTGATCTCGCCTGACGTAGTATGCACCGCCAGGATATTATTCCGAGAGCGTTGTGCTCGTAGACGGGATGCCAGCATCCTATCTGCTTTATCTCCCTTCTCATAGAAGGACTGGTTAAGCCTCTGAAGGGTCTTAGCCATGCGCTCTGACAAGAAAAGAGACAACTCAGACTGCGCCCTCAGCAAAATCTCTAAATTGGCAAGGGTAGGGGAGAGCTTATGTTGTCTTTCAAGCACCAGCAGTCTAGTGGACAAGGAGAGGAAATTCAATTCCTGTGACTTTTTGTACCTAGCAGATTGACTTATCAAATGACCACGGAGAACAGCTTTATGCGCTTCCCATAATATGATAGGTGAGGTCTCTGGGGGGTCATTGAGTAAGAAATAATCAGTAATGTGACCTTTAATCAAATTAGTAATTTCCGGATTATGTAATAGGGAGTCATTCAACCGCCAAGAGGTGGGAGGGGGGCGGGGAGCAATAGAGTGGAGCTCAGCAGTGATTGGACAGTGGTCCGACCATACCATAGGAAGTATACGGGTAGACTTCAGTTTAGCGGAAAGGTCCCAGCTGAGTAGGATCATATCGATCCTAGAGTAGGATTTATGTACAGGGGAGTAGAAAGTGTAGTCCCTAGTAAGAGGGTCAGTGAGTCTAAAGGAATCGAATAGTAATTGAAGCTTCAAAAGATCTAACAGCGCGAGAGATCCCAGGGATGGGCGTTTGTGGGTAGAAGGAAGAGAGGAGAGAGGGGAGGATCTGTCTAACGAGGCATCCAGGACCTCATTAAAATCACCGGCCACTATGATCTCCCCTTGGCGGAGCCTAGTTATGCGTGAATTCAAACCCCTGAAAAAGGCAGCCTGATTTTGGTTCGGAGCATAGACATTGACAAGGGTACACAGGGTGTTGTTAAATTTCCCAACATGGATTAGCCATCTACCAGGTTTATCTGCATGACTGTCCAACAACTCAAACGTAAGGTGAGCAGCGAGCAAAATGGAAACCCCCCTTTTTTTGTGTGTCGCATCACATGCATAAAATGTATGTGGAAAGAGTTTAGATTTTAAATCAGGGTGGAGGGACTTTTTAACGTGGGTTTCCTGCAGGAAAACCAAATCTCCTCTGGCCTGTTTAAGAGAAAGAAAGAGCTTGGTGTGTTTGGTGGGGCTGTTCAAACCTTTAACGTTGTGGGAAAATATCCTAAGGGCCATGACAATCAACTCTCTGGAACGCCACGTCTCCTCCCTCCGGACACCGCACCACTGCAATAGACCAAACAGAAAACATCATAAATATTAGAAACAAACATGGCAATCGGCAATCATCAGTGGACGGCTGAGTGAAAGAAAAGAGAACAGGACAGATAGAGTTCGGGGAAGGCAGGGAAGAGGGGAACGTTGGGGACCAGAAGAAACGACATCTGGTCTAACATGCCGGTCAGGAAATGACAGAGAAATAAACGTTATGGTAAGAACTTACCGTTGATAACGTGATTTCTCTTATGTCCACAGGTATCCACAGGATAACATTGGGATATTGTCGAGCGACAGCGAAAATGGCACCAACACGGTCACGAGCTTTCTGGCCTCCCAGGATGCATTGGGGCCTCCACTATATAGTCCCGCCCACTGACTCAGTCAGATCAGTTCTTTCCACAGCGATTATAGGCAGGAACATTAGGTAGAGACCTGTACAGGCGATAAGAACACACATGCACACCCTTCCATACAAGAAGGAAGAGGTTTTTAGTGTTTGTCTAGATCCTCAAATCAGATGCGTCCGGGTGGGATCCCTGTGGATACCTGTGGACATAAGAGAAATCACGTTATCAACGGTAAGTTCTTACCATAACGTTTATTTCTCTGGCTGGGTCCACAGGATTATCCACAGGATAACATTGGGATTCCCAAAGCCATTTTAGTGGTGGGGACGCTCCTGATTGCACAGGAGGACCTTTCGCCCGAAGTCTGCGTCATGAGAGGCAAAAGTATCCAAGGCATAATGTCTGATGAATGTGTTTATGGAAGACCATGTGGCTGCCTTACATATCTGTTCTGCTGATGCACCCTGTTGTGCTGCCCAAGAAGGACCTACCTTACGTGTAGAGTGTGCAGAGACATTAGCCTGAATAGGGAGATCTGCATGAGAATAAGCTTCAGATATTACCACTCGGAGCCATCTCGCCAGCGTCTGTTTACTAGCAGGCCAACCTCTCCTATGGAATCCGTAGAGGATGAAGATGGAATCTGTTTTCCTGATGGCACTAGTACGATCTATATAGATTTTTAAAGACCGGACCACGTCCAGTGACGCTTCTCCCGCAGATAGTCCCGATACCTGAAAAGCTGGGACTACAATCTCTTCATTCAGGTGAAACTTTGACACCACCTTTGGAAGATAACTAGATCTCGTTCTGAGAACTGCTCTGTCTGGAAAAAAACTTAGGAAAGGAGACTTACATGATAATGCTCCTAAATCTGACACTCTTCTGGCTGACGCCATTGCCAGTAAAAAAAAGAACTTTAATCGTTAACCACTTAAGATCCGCTCTCTCAAGTGGTTCAAACAAAGGACCCTGGAGAAATTTAAGAACTAAATTCAAATCCCAGGGAGCTGCAGGAGGAACAAATGGAGGTTGAATATGTACTACTCCTTGGAAAAACGTACGTACATCCTGTAGGTCAGCAATCTTCTGCTGAAACCATACAGTCAACGCTGAGACTTGCACCCTCAAGGAAGCAACCTTCAACCCCTTATCCAATCCTGCCTGCAGAAAATCCAAAATTCTAGCTACTTTAAAGGTTCTTGGATTGTAATTTTTTCCAGAACAGTAATGAATATAGGCTTGCCATATTCTATGATATACACGGGCCGAAGAAGGCTTTCTTGCTCTAAGCATGGTTTGGATTACTTGCTTTGAAAATCCTTTAGCCTCTAAGATAGAGGTTTCAACAGCCACGCCGTCAAAGACAGGTGATCCAGATGACTGTGACAACAAGAACCCTGCATTAACAGATCTGGACGTTGAGGGAGCAGTATCGGTGCTTCCACGGACATTCTCCACAGATCTGTGTACCAATGCCTTCTTGGCCAAGCTGGAGCTATTAGAATGATTGCTCCTTTTGCCTGTTTTATCTTTCTCACTACTCTGGGTAACAGAGATATTGGAGGGAACAGATATGCCAGCTGAAACCTCCATTCTACTGACAGTGCGTCTACCAGGACTGCTCCTGGGTCCCTTGTTCTTGATCCGTACCTCGGAACTTTGTTGTTTAGACGAGACGCCATAAGGTCTATCTCCGGTAGACCCCATCTGTTCACCAGTGTCTGAAACACTTCTGGGTGTAGTGCCCATTCGGTTTCCCGAATGGTGTGCCGACTGAGAAAATCCGCTTCCCAATTTAGTACACCCGGGACAAATACTGCTGACAATGCTGGGAAATGGAGTTCTGCCCACTTTAGAATGGGAGTTACTTCCTCCATCAGACTCTTGCTGTGAGTCCCTCCTTGATGATTTAGGTATGCTACTGCCGTCGCATTGTCTGAGCGGATCTGGACTGGTCTTCCTTGTAGATTGTCCTTTGCCTGAACTAGGGCCAAGTAAATAACTCTTATTTCTAACAGATTTATCGGCAGGCGACTTTCCCTTGCGGTCCATTTTCCCTGGAACCATAGGCTTCCGAGCACCGCCCCCCAACCTTGCAGGCTGGCATCTGTCGTCAGGACTTGCCACTCTTTTATCCAAAAGGGTCTCCCCTTGTTTAAATGGTCTGTCTGTAGCCACCATGCTAGAGACCTTTTTACATTTACTGGAATCTTGATCATCTGCTTCTTTATTGTTTGATGATTTCCGTTCCATTTTGTCAAAATGAGATGCTGCAATGGTCTGGAGTGGAATTGCGCATATTCCACCATGTCGAACGTTGATACCATCAGACCCAACAGTCGCATTGCTGCATGGACTGACATTGTCTGGGCTTGCAACGCTTCCTGAGCCATGACCTGCACCTTGACTATTTTCTTCTCTGGTAAGAGAACTCTCTGTAGGTCTGAATCCAATATGGCTCCCAAATGAACCATCCGCTGTGATGGATTCAGGGACGACTTCTCCCAATTTATGAGCCACCCGTGTCTCTGTAAACAAACTATCGTCTGTTGGAGATGGCTCAACAGTAAATCTTGCGACTGTGCTAAGATTAATAGGTCGTCTAGGTATGGGAATATCCTTATCCCTTGTTTGCGCAGACAAGCTGCCATAACCACCATGATCTTGGTAAACACCCTGGGTGCTGTAGCTAGCCCGAAGGGCAGAGCTTGGAACTGGAAGTGTTCCTTGAGGATGGCAAACCCGAGGCAACACTGATGTGATAGTGCTATAGGCACATGTAGGTAAGCATCCCGCACATCCAGAGATACCATATAGTCTCCCGGTTCCATAGCCAACATTATGGAGCGTAACGTCTCCATGTGGAACTTCGGGATCCATATGTAATTGTTCAACATCTTCAGATTTAGAATTGGTCGATATGACCCATTTGGTTTCTGGATTAGAAACAGATTGGAGTAATACCCCTGTCCCTTTTGTGATGGAGGTACTGGGACAATCACACCTGAGTGCAGTAATTTTTGGACTGCTTCTTGCAGGGCATTGGCCTTCGACTCTATACGAGACGGGCTGGTGCAAAAAAATCTTTGAGGAGGCTGCCTCCTGAATGGGAACCCATACCCATGAGATACTACCTTCTGCACCCAGGCATCTGTTGTTGACTGTTGCCATGTGTGTGCAAATTGCAGGAGTCGGCCCCCAACCCTGGAATCCTCCAGGCGGAGGCCCGTCTCTTCAGGCTGAGGGCTTTTGTTCAGGTTTGGAAGCTGGCTTTTTGCTAGCCCACTGCTTCCTACCGCTGGATTTAAACTGGGGTTGTTTAGGCTCCTCTTTACCTTTCGCTTTGCTTTGCCAGCGAAATGAGCGAAATTTTAAACCCTTGGACTTAGGGTTGTAGGTAGCCGGAAATCTGACCTTCTTCGATTCAGCCTCTGACTCTAGGATATCCGATAAAGGTTTTCCAAATAATATAATACCCACAAAAGGCAATGCTTCCAATTCCTTCTTGGACTCCGCATCTGCCTTCCAGGTCCGTAGCCAGACTGCTCTGCGAGCGACTACTGCCAGGGCTGAAGCTTTAGAAGCAACAGTGCCTACATCAATGGCTGCTTCTTCTAAATACTGGGCAGATTGTCTTAAACGGCAAAGACGATCCTCTTGCTCCCTAGTAGGAGAGGGGATGTCATTCTCTAGTTCCTCTATCCATTCGCCCATTGCCTTTGCTACCCAGGCCGAAGCCATAGCAGGTCTTACCACTGCACCCACAAGAGAAAAAATATTTTTCAATAGGCTCTCTACCCTCCTGTCTGTGACATCATTCAAAGAGGTAGATGACAGTGGCAAAGCAGATTTGTGCACTAGTCGCAGAACATGTGCATCTACTTTTGGAGGAACTTCTCTCTTCGAACAATCTCCAGCAGGAAATGGATAATAAGAATCCCATCTCCTAGGAATCTTATACTTTTTACCGGGCGCTGCCCAAGACTCATCCATCATTTCCGTCAATTCCTCTGACGCTGGAAATTCAGCTTTCACTGACTTTGTTCGTTTGAATACAGGTGCTTTTGCTTTTAACGCTGTCTTGGCTGGTTCTTCCAGAGAAAGCACAGCCTTTACTGCATTAATGAGTTCAGCTACATCATCTGAACTAAAGCTCTGCGACTGATCATCATACGGAGTTGAATCTATTGTTTCCGCATCATCATCCGATGTATCCTCTTGTGTAGTCTGCCATACAGACGTATCTGTCTTAGTCTTACCTACCCCTTGGTTGCTTGTAGTGGCTACTGGAACCAAACCATAGGAAGGGAGCTGCATGTATGGGTTCATAGTGTAACCTAACCCTTGAGGTGGTGCTACTGGAGCTAACCTGTCCGCTATTGAAGACAGAGTCTTTGCGAACATATTCCATGGTGGCTCTACTGGAGGTTGAACTAACTCCTGTTTTTTACTTCGCTGAAAAGCGAAACAGTTTGCACACAAACCCTCATAAGTGACCAATTGAATCATATCAATTACCCCTGACTTACAAGATAAGCATGTTAGGGCTGTAGGAGTGCTTGACAAATTCTCCTCATCACTTTTGCCGCTCACAGACATTTTTTCTGATATTGACTACACAATTTTGTGACTGAACCACACCCTATAATCAGTATATAGAGGTGAAATCAATCTGACCACAGTGCACCTGATTTGAGGGTCAGAACAGGACTGACATTACACAGAAAAGTCAGCACACATACTAGCAGTCAGTCACATGTTAAAGCATTAGACATTGTCATATGAGAATACAACCTCCATAATAACTTATACATAAGTAGGAAAATTGTACTTCTGTTTAACTGGTTCTTTTTCAACATAACATGCAGAAAACACAGTAATATACAGGTCTCATATGCAATAGGTACTAAAAATTAACAGTGCACACTAAGAAGTAGAAGGAATTTTTAGTACTGTATACCCTGCCTCCAGGGAGCGGGATACAGGGAGACTCACCACACTTCCATATCCAAGCAAAGACGCTCGAAAGACGCTGAGTGGATTCAGATGCTACTGGTGTACACTGCCGCTCTTGGTAACTGATAACGGACACGGACGCTCACCAACGGACACGGACGCTGAGCGACTCCACGTGCATGCAGACACTAAAGGCCTGCGACTCGGTCTGGGCGGGTTTATATCCAGTGTACACAACCGCAGCGTCTAAGCTGCAACCGAGTACCCTCGTGGTAGCGTCTGAGCCGGAAGTGAGGTCATTCAGTTCATGAAACGAGAGACCCGCGGGAACTGGCCATGAACTCGGAGGAGGGACGGCCAGGAGAGCGTCTGAAACCCACTGTTGACTTAAACTCCCAGGATCGCGGCCTCACCTAGTCCTGGCGCCTATGATCCCCGGAGCGTAGCGCTGTCACACTCG